>NC_042985.1:44271378-45471378 GCF_901001165.1 Salmo trutta
GCAGAAGTTTGACGAACTGACTTGTTGGAAAGGTGGCATCCTATGACGGTGCCACATTGAAAGTCACTGAGCTCTTCAGAAAGGCCATTCTACTGCCAATGTTAGCCATGCAATCTCCATAGACAATGTGTTCAATTGTATACACCTGTCAGCAACGGGTGTGGCTGAAATAGCCGAATCCACTAATTTGAAGGGGTGTCCACATACTTTTGTATATACAGTGCATTCAGAAAGTATTCAGACCCCTTGACTTTTTCCACATTTTGTTACGTTACAGCCTTGTTCAAAAATTGTATAAATAACATTTTTTCCTCATCAATCTACACACAATGACAAAGAAAAAATATATTAGAAGTAAAAAAACAGATAGAGATGTTTCTACAACTTCATTGGAGTCCACCAGTGGTAAATTCAATTGATTGAACATGATTTGGAAAGGCAAACACCTGTCTATATAAGGTCCCACCAAGCCATGAGGTCAAATAAATTGTCCGTAGAGCTCTGAGACAGGATTGTGTTGAGGCAGAGATCTGGGGAAGGGTACCAATAAATGTCTGCAGCACTGAAGGTCCCCAAGAACACAGGGGCCCTCCATCATTCTTAAATGGAAGAAATTTGGAACCACCAAGACTCTTTTTAGAGCTGGCCGCCCGGGCAAACTGAGCAATCGGGGGAGAAGGGCCTTGGTCAGGGAGGTGACCAAGAACCCGATGGTCACTGACAGAGCTCTAGAGTTCCTCTGTGGAGATGGGAGAACCTTCCAGAAGGACAACCATCTCTGCAGCACTCCACCAATCGGGTCTTTATGGTAGAGTGGCCAGACGGAAGCCACTCCTCAGTAAAAAGGCTCATGACAGCCCCCTTGGAGTTTGCCAAAAGGCACCTAATGGACTCAGACCATGAGAAATAAGATTCTCTGGTCTGATGAAACCAAGATTGAACTCGTTTGCCTGAATGCCAAGCGTCAGGTCTGGAGGAAACTTGGCACCATCCCTACGGTGAAGCATGGTGGTGGCAGCATCATGCTGTGGGGATGTTTTTCAGCAGCAGGGACTGGGAGACTAGTCAGGATCGAGGAAAGATGAACAGAGCAAAGTACAGAGAGATCTTTGATGAAAACCTGCTTAGGACAGCAGACTGGGGCGAAGGTTCACCTTCCAACAGGACAACGACCCTTAGCACACATCCAAGACAACGCAGGAGTGGCTTCGGGACAAGTCTCTGAATGTCCTTGAGTGGCCCAGCCAAAGCCCGGATTCAAACATCTCTGGAGAGACCTGAAAATAGCTGTGCTATGACGCTGCCCTTCCAACCTGACAGAGCTTGAGAGAATCTGCAGAGAAGAATGGGAGAAACTCCCCAAATACAGATGTGCCACGCTTGTAGCGTCATACCGAAGAAGACGAGGTTGTAATTGCTGCCAAAGGTGCTTCAACAAAGTACTGAGTAAAGGGTCTGAATACTTAAGTAAATGTTATATGCCAAGAGTGTGCAAAGCTGTCAAGGCAAAGGGTAGCTACTTTGAAAAATCTCATAAAATATATTTTGATTTGTTTAACACTTTTTTGGTTACTACAGGATTCCATTTGTGTTATTTCATTGTTGAGGTCTTCACTATTATCCTACAATGTAGAAAATAGTAAAAATAAAGAAAAACCCTGGAATGAGTAGGTGTGTCTAAACTTTTGACTGGTATTGGTGTTCCCTTATGTCTAATGATTGAAACTATATATAATGTGCTATTCTGTATTTTGTAATTTTCAAGAAATGCTAGAGGAAACCTTCCCTGTACATGGAAATGGGCATAACATTTTGAATGGGATGTATGGGATATGATACTTAAGCTACTTGGGCCCTTTTATTGTGTTCTTCATACCACCACCAAACATGTTAAGCCATCATTGGTATTTATGTGCCAATTATTTATGGAAATATGGCCATGTGAATCCTGTTCTCTATTTTTCTTAAAATTCTAGCCATTTTGGAAGCATCATTGCCATCATTAGTCTAAAGGGAACGCCCATTCCCCTTTTCTTTTTAGAGTGTTTACATGTAACCTATTGGAACTAACCATGAAAACATTAACAATACAATTTTAATGGATATAGACTGAACAAAAATGTAACATGCACCAATTTCTAAGATTTTTACTGAGTTACAGTTCATATAAGGCAATCAGTCAATTGACATAAATGCATTAGGCCCTAATCTATGGATTTCACATGACTTGGAATAAAGATATGCATCTGTTGGTCACAGATACCTAAAAAAAAGTAGGGGCGGGGATCAGAAAACCAGTCAGTGTCTGGTGTGACCACCATTTGCCTAATGGCTGTTGATTGTAGCCTGTGAAATGTTGCCCCAATCCTCTTCAATGGCTGTGCGAAGTTGATGGATATTGGCGGAAACTGGAACACGCTGTCGTATATGTCAATCCAGAGCATCCCAAACATGCTCAATGGGTAACATGTTTTAGTATGCAGGCCATGGAAGAACTGGCACATTTTCAGCTTCCAGGAATTGTGTACGGATCCTTGCGACATGGGGCCATGCATTATCATGCTGAAATGAGGTGATGCAGCAGATGAATGGCACAACAATGGGCCTAAGGATCTTGTCACGGTATCTCTGTGCATTGAAATTGCCATCAGTAAAATGCAATTGTGTTCGTTGTCCGTAACTTTTGACTGCCCATACCACAACCCCACAATTGGGCACTCTGTTCACAACGTTGACATCAGCAAACCGCTCGCCTACACGACGCCATACACGTGACCTGCAGTTGAGGCCGGTTGGACGTACTGCCAAATTTTCTAAAACGACGTTGGAGGAGGCTTATGGTAGAGAAATGAACATTCAATTCCCTGGCAACAGCTCTGGTGGACATTCCTGGAGTCAAGATGCCAATTGCACGCTCCCTCAACTTGAGACATCTGTAGCATTATGTTGTGTGATAAAACTGCACCTCTTAGAGTGGCCTTTTATTGTCCCCAGCACAAGGTGCACCTGTGTAAAGATCATCCGGTTTAATTCTCTATATGCCACACATATCAGGTGGATGGATTATCTTGGCAAAGGAGAAACGCTAACAAACAGGGATGTAAACAAATTTGTGCAAAACATTGAGAGAAATAAGCTTTTTTTGCCTATGGAAAATTTCTGGGATGTTTTATTTCAGCTCATGAAACATGGGACCAACACTACATGTTGCGTTTATATTTTTGTTCAGTGTATATTATGACATATATATGGCATATTTGGGCAATTTTATTGTGTTCTCCAGACCCCTCAAACATTTTAAGCCATCATTGGGCTTTATGCTACACTCCATGTTGGCCACACCTTGGCTCCTTAAAGGACCGACACGAGTTTAAACAATCAAAGTCTTTGTGAACAGTGAAATATGCATGCCTATTTGTGAAACGCAGATAAAGCAGGGCAATTAGCCATGTAATCCTAGAGAGCTGTGGACAAATGTCAGCCTGAGCCTTCCTCTTTCCACCCCAACCCCTTTCTCACTCAGATGTATTTTAACTGTCCAGCAGACCGTATCAAATTAACACTTCCTCTAATTGGCTTATAAATAATACAACAGGGCCTGCGTTATAATTTAATCAGTGGTAAACATTGCCAAGGCGGGCTGTAAAGAATCTGCCCCTCATTAATTTCTTAATTTGGGTAAGATGGGATGGGAGGAAATAAGGACAGGGTGTTGGGAGGGGGGGTGGTTCTGGTTCTAGACAGGGGGATCAGATGAGTAGAGGCTCTTGGTTTAGTTGAGGAGGTCTGCGTCCCAAATGGCACCCTATTTCCTAGTGCACTACTTTTGACCAGAGCCCAAAGTGCATTATATAGTGTATAGGGTGCCATTTGGTACGCAGACAGGGTCTTTGTGGAGAAAAGAGGTACTTGTACTGTGTGTACGTTCCTCACTCATCAAATTTAGGTTATATACCCACATGCCTAAAACACAGACAGAAATGCATGTGCATTCATTCAAGTGTGCACACACACACACACTTTACGTTTCTTTCCAATTTTTTTCCCATATCTCCGCATATCTCTGCTTGTGAGCACTCCTGTTTATGTAAGTCATTTGTTTTAGAGCATCAAGCTGTTCCACAAACAATACCCAATGTAAATGATCTCTTCTCTTACAACCCCCCTACCCAGACTGACTCCCCTATCAGTCTTTTTTTTTATCTTCTTGGGTTAACCATGAATATTTCATGTAGAGGTATAAATATTAATTCTAATAGCTTTGCAGAGTAGTTTTTTTTTCTTTTTTTAAAGACAAATATTCATAAAAAATTCAAGACACTCTCCCCAAAATAATTGACCATAGTCAGACACACACACACACACACAAAGCTTTCTCCGAGGCATACATTTAAAATCTTCGTCTGGAAATGTTTTACAGTGGTGATTGACAGCTCTGTGACATGTTGTTCAGTATGTGCCAGTCAGGACATCCCTGCCACAGTCTCTGAATCTGTAACAGTTAGGAACACTTGGGGAACATCATGGAATGGAAGGCATATCAAAGGGCTTTAGTAGGCCTATATACTGTATCAAGGACCGTGTGTGTGTGTGTGTGTGTGTGTGTGTGTGTCATTGATCCTTTGTAATTTGAAATGTTCCAAATCTCACCTTAAGGGGGGCTAGGGGGTGGTCCTTCTATATACTCTCCTCTTGAAGTAAATGTAAAACATTTATGATACGGTGAATGCAGTCAAGAGGTCACCATCCTATGATCCTCCAGAGACCACTATGGGGCCGATGTTTAGAAGGGGATGACGGGGACTAGGGGGGCGAGGACCTGACCACACCATTAGAGGCACTTTACGTAAGCAGCAGCGTGTCCTGGGAGAGACCCGTGTGGACATTCCCGCGATTATTAAGTTGTGCCTGCTCAGGAGACCATCATCATCCATTCACTTTCTCTTAGCTGCCCTCATGATTATTTCAGTTAGGCACAGTGATATACAGGCATTACCATTATTGTTTTCATGGGACATTTCGAAGACAAAATCATTTAGTAGTAGTAAGTAAGCATACCAACCGTCGTCTTCTCTCAAGTGGAAGTAAAGGGAAGAGAAATGGTCTCTAAGTGATTGTACCTTGACGATCCCAAACCCGGCACTGGCTTATGTGGCTTACTTTGGGGTTTTATATCCTTGTGATCAAAGAAAGGTGACTGGTCATCATTGTTTGTCTGGAGGAAATATATTGTATATTTATCTAACAATGTATTGTGCCAAACCTCTTCATGTATTGTGACAAACCCCTTCAAGATTAGGAGAGTTTGTCACAAATTAAGCGGGAAACCGTCACCAAAATAACCCCAGAATGAGAGTTATTTCGAACCGGACAGTACCTGTGTGTTTATTTCCCCATCCTGGTCCACCCAGGCCGCAGGCGAGTTCAAGGATAGCAGAGTTCGGTACACAAATCGGGTTCTCGGTAGGTCCAGGTCCAAACGCCAACAGGTAAGTCCAAACAGTCCAGCTCATACACGGTAAATCCAGCTGATATATATTGTCTCTTTCACTATGGTTCACAGATCCTTCCAGCCCTTCCTCTCTCTCTTCCTGGTTTGTCTTGACCCGTTATCTGTGGGTCGGCCCCACTTTCTGAGCGTTCACCTTGCTTCTGGGAATAGTAGTTTTGGCGGTCGGCCATTTTGTGATCTGTAGTTCTGATCGGGGTGGCCATTTTAGTGAGAGGGCAGAGCCTGTTTATTAGTTCTGCTCTCACATATCTGCCATTTATCACTCGACCCCCTTCTTTGCCACACATCTCCCCCCCTAGATTCGACCCCTAGGTTGAGCTACCGCAGCAAAATATGCGTGTATGCATGATAACCCATCCACATTTTCTATTTCCTTCCCTGCTCTGTGTTTTAAGTCAAAGTGAAACGGTTGGAGACTCAAAAACCACTGCATCACCCGAGCGTTCTTCTCTTTAGCCTTATGCATCCAAGTGAGTGGGGCATGGTCACTGATGAGGGTGAAGTGTCGCCCTAGCAGGTAGGGTTTCAGGCTTTCTAGAGCCCAATTTACTGCCAGCGCCTCTTTCTCAACGACTGAGTAGTGGCCTCCCGTGGTCCCAGCTTCCTGCTTAAAAACAGGATGGGGTGTTCCACCCCTTCTACCTCTTGGGATAGCACGGCTCCCAAGCCGACCTCTGAGGCATCCGTCTGAACCACGAACTCTCGCTCAAAGTCTGGTGCCACCAGCACTGGATTACAGCAGAGAGCCTCCTGTAATGTTCTAAATGCTTTGGTGGCCCTTTCATCCCATTTTACCATGTTTGGTCCTCTGGCTCTAGTCATGTCGGTGAGTGGGGCGGCCACTGTGGCATAACTTGGAATGAACTTCCGGTAGTAACTGGTCAACCCTAGGAAGGCTCAAACCTGCTTCTTATTTATTGGTTTCGGCCATCCTCTAATTGCCTCCACCTTCTTACGTTGGGGTTTGATTAACCCTCTTTCCACGGTGTATCCCAGATACTCTGTTTCCTCTAACCCCACTTAAAAATTGTCAGGTTTCGCCGTGAGAAGGGTTCGCCGTGCCTTCCTAAGGGCGTCTAACACTGCCTGTACCTGGGGTAAGTGGGATTCCCAATCTGGGCTGTAGATACCCACATCATCTAAATAGGCTGCGGCATACACTTGGTGTGGTTTTAGGACCGAAATTCAGTTGTTGCAAAGGCTGTCTTTTCTTTGGCTCTGGGGGTCAGAGGAATTTGCCATTAACCTTTGGTTAGGTCCAGGGTCGTAATGTACCGAGCTTTACCCAATTTTCTCCAGCAGTTCATCTACTCGGGGCATGGGGTAGGCATCAAACTTGGAGATTTCATTGACCTTCCGAAAGTCGTTACAGAACCGCAAAGACCCATCGGGCTTGGAGACCATCACAATTGGACTAGACCACTCACTATGTGACTCTTCGACCACTCCAGCTGCCAACATTTTCTCTGTCTTTGTTCTAATCGCGGCCTGTCGAGCCTCAGGTACCTGATCTGGCCTCATGCTCACTTTTCTCCCTGGTAGGGAAACGATATCATGAGCCATAACCTCAGTTCGGCCTGGTACCTCTGAAAACACATCTGTTTTTTTGGATCAGGGTCTTTATTTCCTGTACTTGTGCTGGGGACAGAGTAGGTGAAATATTTACTTTGGCTGTCTCCTGAGTGGGTGTGGGGTACGTGACCATTAGTGGTATGTGGAGAAATGTTTTTAGACCTATCCTAAAATTAACCTAAGATGAAGCTCGTACAGCTAATTACAGTCCTTGCAACTATTTCTGGATGGATATCTAATGTTCATTTCCTTTCTCGCCATAGGGTCTTCTTTTTGGAGATGACAGACGACGTGGCCATTGAGAGAGTCACTCTGAGGTCAATCGACCCTGTCACCGGGGAGAAGTGAGTCATGCGACGCGGTCATTGCTCGGGCTTATGGGGATGTTGACCCCATGACATAGACAGCGGCTGCATTCCAAACTCTTGAAAGACACACCCTCTCCCCTCAGCCCTCAAATTAAGTGGACACTTCTGATGACGTATCATGATGTCTGACGAGTTGACACTTGCAGGGCAAGGGGCAAGGGAAGAATGAATACATTTTAAATGGACCGCTCTTGACCGGAAATTTGTCACTCGTTCATCCCACGGTTGTGTTTTCAGTCGTCATGGAACTGTTGTGTGTGCCTTATATGCACTACCAATCAATTATGATTGCATTTCATATCTTGACTAGAAGACAACGCATCTGCAGACATCGAATGTTAGCCATCCTACTATATCAGGAAAATCGAAAGTGTGATGTCAGGGTAGCAAAATGTCTAACTTATTTACATTCCTTTTAACTTACACTTACTTGTATGTTGACTTCTCCATATTAATGTTGGTTTTAAGTTTTGGCTGAATTTTCTTAGCAGATGTACAATCATCGCAAATTGAATTATGGAGGGTTTCATGTCCCGGAGTGAACATAATTGTACACTCGCAAACGAGGGCTGAGGGGCTTATGTTGCAAACTTCCCTTGCTTGGCTAATAATTTGGACCAATGACAAATATGGCCCCGGGGATTCCCCCAAGGGCATAAGGCGAGGGTAAGTGGATGAGGGTGTGTCTTTTATGAGTTTGAAACACAGCTTGTATCCCATATGTTACCATATTCCTGTTTTAGTGCACTACTTTTGACCAAGACCCATAGGGTTCTGGTCAAAAGTAGTGCACTATATAGAAAAGAGGGTGCCATTAAATGGGGATGTTCCAATAGTCTGATGTAAAAAGTTCTCTGTTTATTCCTCGTCCTTTGTTATTCTTAGTCCTGTTGTTTTTGCCCGACAGATACCACTCACTGTATAAGCCAGCCCCCAGTCCTGAGGTGCAGACGCGTCTGCAGTTCAATCCCAAGGACTCCGAGGCCCAACTGCTCCGGCAGCTAAAGGAGTACTGGGCCAATGCTTCCTCCCTGCAGGACCTCTACCCTGAGGCGGTGCATATCAACGCTGACCAGGACCCACACACTGTCTTTGAGTCCCTAGAGAGTCGTCTTGTCGGACGTCTTCAAAACGACGCCTGAATTCTAATCGAGACCCCCACCCACCCTCGTGATTTTTACATTAACACGAGCAGAGTGAAGATCCTTTTTAGTTAGTATAACGTATTGGAATCTTAATTGTAGAAATAAAAGGAGTTTATTGTTCAAACCCACTGAAGCCATCATCGTTGTCATTTGTTTCCGCATCCACTTTGTCTGTGGCCTGCTGACCAGTGGTGTAAAGTACTTAACTTCTTTTAAATGCTTTAAAGTACTACTGAAGTAGTTTTTGGGGTATCTGTACTTTTTTTACTTTTACTTCACTACATTCCTAAAGAAAATAATGTACTTTTTACTCCATACATTTTGCCTGACACCCAAAAGTACAATTCACACACTTATCAAGAGAACATCTCTGATCATCCCTACTGCATCTGATCTGGCGGACTCACTAAACACACATGCTTTGTTTGTAAATTATTTCTGAGTGATGGAGTGTGACCTTGGCTATCCGTAAACAAAAAAAGAAAAGAAAATGGTGCCGTCTGTTTTGCTTAATATAAGAAATTTGAAATGATTTTTACTTTTGATACTTAAGTACATTTTAGCAATTCAATTTACTTTTGATACTTAAGTATAATTAAAACCAAATCCTTTCATACTTTTACTGAAGTAGAATTTACTGGGTGACTTTCACTTTTACTTGAGTCCTTTTCTATTAAGGTATCTTTACTTTTACTCAAGTACATTTTTCATCACTGCTCCTGACCCTAATCTTCACAAGGTGCACTGGTTAACTCTGCTTTATTAACATATAGACGTAACACTGCTGCTTGGTTCAAGTTCTCTGTACAGGGGAGCCATTAGTTAGCCATCAGGGAGACTTAAGTGCAGCAGTTAAACAAAGATGTTAATATGGCAGATTTTTCAAAGTCCCCAATGACTGGCCCAGGCTGACTTCATTACTGCAGATGAGTTTGAACATAATATGCATCTCCTTTGAATATTTTAGTAGTGTGATTTTTTTTATGTGGCGGTGTTTGAAAGTTTGTACTCTAGAGTAAAGCAACCAATTAATTCCCATGCCCTCTTTATTTTCTTGTGTTCCACTAATCAGTGTAGTTCTGATTTATTTAGTAGACAAGTCTGTTTTCATAATGTGGGGGATTGCTTACTTGATATTTTAGTCTGTAGTGTAAATGCAGACTACCTGTAAATGAAGGTGAGAAGACAGACTTGTCCATCTTATCCTAAGCATCAGAATCTATTTTGAAGCTCTGTATTTGTTGTTGGTCTCAACTCAGAAAATGGACTTGTCAATCAACTCAAACAATACCACTACAAAGCACGTTTTCTGAATGTAAGTTAACAAAGAACTTGCTCCATATTATGATGTTGCATTTGTCGTGACGTGACTTTCATTAATGTGGTGTCTGTTATTTATCGAATTAACTAACTATGTTTAATTGTTCCCCGATTAAATTAATCATGTAACAATTAACTCATTAGGAATTTGGGGCACCACGGAAGAAGTTGTTTATAGTTACCATCTCCCAAATTAAACTAAAGGTATGTTATATATCGATAACAGTCACTTATTAATCATTACCTCATATCAGTCTCATTCTGAATGTCGCAGGCTTCTTGAATCTGCACAAAGCCGAGTCTTGCTGATCATCCCATAACACACACATTGATTTGATTATTTATTAACTAACTAACTAACTAAATGATAACACAGGATACACACACACACACACACACGCATGGTATAGGTTATTTATTAGAAACTTAGTCTGCTAGGGACCTGTTTTTATCGTATTGACACAATATGACACTTGTTACAAAAGATGGAGAGTTAAAGAGAGAGAGAAAGAGAGACACAACATATGGATAGATTTGGAAACTACTCTCATAGCAATCATAACACTTTTCCCCGAACTGCTGCCCGTTTGGGTAAGAAGCATGTATATACGTCTTGAATGTCTTCCTTCGTCGTGTATCTCTGTTGGATCCAGGCCTTCATGGAAAGGTTTCCACTTCGTAAAAAGGGTTCGATTGGGCCTTCTCCTTAGTTCTTAAGTGTAAGGCTCTGATTGTCCACAAGAGGTCACAATGTCCTTCTTCTTAGTTGTCTGTGTTTACTTTCACTCGATCTGGAAGAGTGGTCTTCTTAGGACAGCTAATCAGCCGTGTCGATGATCCCCATTGGGGGTGATGAGAGCAGTGTGGTCGACGATGATTTGAAGAGAATAACCGGATGGTCCTACTTAACCTCTATGGGCTAGGTGGCACCAAATCGTCCCACCTACGTAACAGCCAGTTGAATCCTGTGGTGCGATTTTCAAAACGTTTGAAATGCTATTACTTCAATTTCTCAAACATATGACTATTTTACAGCTATTTAAAGACAAGACTCTCGTTAATCTAACCACACTGTCCGATTTCAAAAAGGCTTTACAACGAAAGCAAAACATTAGATTATGTCAGCAGAGTACCCAGCCAGAAATAATCAGACACCCATTTTTCAGGCTAGCATATAATGTCACAAAAACCCAAACCACAGCTAAATGCAGCACTAACCTTTGATGATCTTCATCAGATGACACACCTAGGACATTATGTTATACAATACATGCATGTCTGTTCAATCAAGTTCATATTTATATCAAAAAACAGCTTTTTACATTAGCATGTGACGTTCAGAAAAAGCATACCCCCCGCAAACTTCCAGGGAATTTACTAGCAATTTACTAAATTACTCACGATAAACGTTCACAAAAAGCATAACAATTATTTTAAGAATTATAGATACAGAACTCCTCTATGCACTCGATATGTCCGATTTTAAAATAGCTTTTCGGATGAAGCACATTTTGCAATATTCTAAGTACATAGCCCAGCCATCACGGGCTAGCTATTTAGACACCCGGCAAGTTTAGCCTTCATCAAAATCATATTTCCTATAAGAAAAATGGTCTTACCTTTCCTGTTCTTCATCAGAATGCACTCCCAGGACTTCTACTTCAATAACAAATGTAGGTTTGGTCCCAAATAATCCATCGTTATGTTCCATCAGCGACGTTTTGTTCGTGCGTTCTAGACACTATCAGAATGGTAAATCACGGTCGTTCGCATGGCGCATAATGTGACAAAAAAATTCAAAATATTCCATTACCGTACTTCGAAGCATGTCAACCGCTGTTTAAAATCAATTTTTATGCAATTTATCTCGTAGAAAAGCGATAATATTCCGACCGGGAATCTGCCTGTCTGTAAACAGAGGGAAAAACCAAAAGGCAGGGGCGGGGCAGGTCACGCGCCTAAGCCTTTGTCCTCTGATAGACCACTTAGCAAAAGCTCTCGTGTGTTTCAGCCAGGGCTTTGAATTACGTCATTCAGGTTTTTCCCGGGCTCTGAGACCCCATTGGAGACGTGGGAAGTGTCACGTAACAGCAGAGATCCTGAGTTTTTGGAAGAGATGTCAAAGAAAGCAAATAAATGGTCAAACAGGCCACTTCCTGTAAAGGAATCTCTCAGGTTTTTGCCTGCCAAATGAGTTCTGTTATACTCACAGACACCATTCATTTACATTACATTTACATTTACATTTTAGTCATTTAGCAGACGCTCTTATCCAGAGCGACTTACAGTAGTGAATTCAAACAGTTTTAGAAACTTTAGGGTGTTTTCTATCCATATATAATAAGTATATGCATATTCTAGTTACTGGGTAGGATTAGTAACCAGATTAAATCGGGTACGTTTTTTATCCGGCCGTGTAAATACTGCCCCCTAGCCCCAACAGGTTAAATTCACTTTCTTAGATACAGTACTTAGAACAGCTACTCTACCGTAACATTGATTGTTAGTTGGCTACTTTGTCATCTTCAACTCGTGTTGATTTTCAGGGTCGTGACTAATGGAGACCTAGCGGCAGCTTGAGTCCTTCTATTCTGGTATGTTAATTCTTAACTCAATCTTTTATACACTTAGGTAAAAAGGGGCGTTTCCGTCATACTGACATGCTTTCTGAGCTCCCTTGGGCGTGGCTA
Organism: Salmo trutta; assembly: GCF_901001165.1. Taxonomy (NCBI): domain Eukaryota; kingdom Metazoa; phylum Chordata; class Actinopteri; order Salmoniformes; family Salmonidae; genus Salmo; species Salmo trutta. The sequence goes on from NC_042985.1 coordinate 44,283,986, forward strand.
GTTACTGGCAAAGTATCATCAAAACTATGAACTTGTTAGAAAACTAAAAGAACATTCCTATCTTAACAAAACCATCTTCATCCTTGATATTTCCGACACAAAAAGGATGTAAACCTGACATACACAGTGTGAAAGCTCTTCAAGTTACAATATTTTCATTACAGTGTGGGGAAAAAGCATTTGATCCCCTGCTGATTTTGTATGTTTGCCCACTTACAAAGAAATGATCAGTCTATAATTTTAATGGTAGGTTTATATGAACAGTGAGAGACAGAATAACAACAGAAAAACGCATGTCAAAAATGTTATAAAATGATTTCCATTTTAATGAGGGAAATAAGTATTTGACCCCTCTGCAAAACATGACTTAGTACTTGGTGGCAAAACCCTTGTTGGCAATCACAGAGGTCAGACATTTGTTGTAGTTGGCCACCAGGTTTGCACACATCTCAGGAGGGATTTTGTCCCACTCCTCTTTGCAGATCTTCTCCAAGTCATTAAGGTTTCGAGGCTGACATTTGCCAACTCAAACCTTCAGCTCCCTCCACAGATTTTCTGTGGCCAACTACAACAAACGTCTGACCTCTGTGATTGCCAACAAGGGTTTTGCAGAAGTCATGTTTTGCAGAGGGGTCAAATACTTATTTCCCTCATTAAAATGCAAATCATTTTATAACATTTTTTACATGCGTTTTTCTGGATTTTTTTGTTTGTTATTCTGTCTCTCACTATTAAAATAAAACCTACCATTAAAATTATAGACTGATCATTTCTTTGTCACTGTGCAAATGTACAAAATCAGCAGGGGATCAAATACTTTTTTCCCACCGTGAAGCATGGAGGAGGAGGTGTGAGGGTTTGGGGGTGCTTTGCTGGTGACACTGTCTGTGATTTCTTTAGAATTCAAGGCACACTTAACCAGCATGGCTACCACAGCATTCTGTAGCTATACGCCATCACATCTGGTTTGTGCTTTGTGGGACTGTCATTTGTTTTTCAACAGGATAATGACTCAACACACCTCCAGTAAGAGCTGTTTGACCAAGAAGGAGAGTGATGGAGTGCTGCATCAGATGACCGGGCCTCCACAATCCTCCGACCTCAAACCAATTGAGATGGTTTGGGATGAATTGGACTGCAGAGTGAAGGAAAAGCAGCCAACAAGTGCTCAGCATATGTGGGAACTCCTTCAAGACTGTTGGAAAAGCCTTCCTCATGAAGCTGGTTGAGAGAATGCCAAGAGTGTGCAAAGCTGTCACCAAGGCAAAGGGTGGATACTTTGAAGAATCTAAAATATGTTCCGATTTGTTGAACACTTTTTTGGTTAAGACATGATTCCATATGTGCTGTTTCATAGTTTTGATGTCTTCACTATTATTCTACAATGTTGAAAATAGTAAAACATAAAGAACAGCCCTTTAATGAGTAGATGTGTCCAAACTTTTGGCTGGTACTGTACATCATTGGGTCAGACAGACAGGTCAGAGTGTTAAACAGCAAATAGTTGAGATCAGGGGTCACCTTCATACTAAGGGAATTTAACTGTAACAAAGTTTAACCTCTGTGGTGATGGGGGAATATACTTTTGATCTGCACAATTAAGCTTATTATAGGTTTAAATGGAACATGAACCCCATATTCATAATTCATGTCATTGGTCTTCCAGTCTAATTTCAGTGTTTACATTTAAATGTTAGTAGGCTACTGTCCTGTGCGTTGATATTTTTGCTGTCTTTTAATTTAATGTAAATCTATTTATCTTCTGAGCTAGTAGTACTTATTTATGTTATATTTACAGGTAACTGCCAAAATAAAGGATACACCGTGCTTCTACACCTGCATTGCTTGCTGTTCGGGGTTTTAGGCTGGGTTTCTGTACAGCACTTTGAGATATCAGCTGATGTAAGAAGGGCTATATAAATAAATTTGATTTGATAGTGTCTTAATAGGCCGTTGGGCAACCACGAGCTGCCAGAACAGCTTCAATGCACTTTGGCATAGATTCTACAAGTGTCTGGCACTCTAATAGAGTGATTTGACACCATTCTTCTACGATAAATTCCATAATTTGGTGTTTTATTGATGGTGATGGAAAACGCTGTCCCATGCGCCACTCCAGAATGTCCTATAAGTGTTCAATTGGTTTAAGTCCTGGTGACTGAGATGGCCATGGCGTATCATGAATCATCAGCAAGTTGAGCAGTCTTCGTCACTGAAGCTCCTGCCGAACGTGCCCCAACAATCACCCCTCTTTCAAAGTCACTGTCTTAGTCTACATGACTATTGCCCCGTAGCACTCACATTTGTAGCCATGAAAGGCTTTGAAAGGCTGGTCATGGCTCACATCAACACCATCAGACACCCTGGACACATTCCAATTCTCTTACCGCCCCACAGGATCTAGAGATGATGCAATCTCTATTGCACCACACTGCCCTCTCTCACCTGGACAAGAGGAACACCTATGTGAGAATGATGTTCATTGACTACAGCTCAGCATTCAACACCATAGTGACCTCCAAGCTCATCACTAAGCTCAGGACCCTGAGACTGAACACCTCCCTCTGCAACTTGACCCTGGACTTCCCGACGGGCAGCCACCAGGTGGTGAGTGTAGGCAACAACACATCCGCCAAGCTGACCCTCAACACGGGGGCCCCTCAGGGGTGTGTACTTAGTTCCCTCCTGTACTCCCTGTTCACCCACAACTGTGTGGCAGCACAAGACTCAAACACCATCATTAAGTTTGGTGGTAGGCCTGATCACCAACGACAATGAGACAACCAATGGCAGGGTTTCCCAAACTCGGTCCTCGGGACCCCCACATTAAGGGTTTTGCTCTAGCATTACACAGCTGATTAAAATAATCAACTAATCATAAAGCTTTGATAAGTTGAATGAGTTGTGTAGTGCTAAGGCAAAAACCAAAACGTGCACCCTTTGGGGTTCTGAGGACAGAGTTTGGGAAACGCTGGCCTATAGGGAGGAAGTCAGTGACCTGGTGGTGCCATGACAACAACCTCTCTCTCAACGTCAGCAAGACAAAGGAGCTGATCTTTAACTACAGGAAACAGAGGGCCGAGCACGCCCCCATCCACTTCGACAGGGATGTAGTGGAGCGGGTCGAGAGCTTCAAGTGCCGCTGTGTCCATATCACTAAGGAATTAACGTGGTCCACACACACCAACACAGTCGTGAAGGAGGTATGACGACACCTCTTCCCCCTCAGGAGGCTGAAAGGTTTGGCATGGGCCCTCAGATATTCGATCTCTTCTTCTAACCATGGTAGACAAAATAATGGCCAACTGGGTATGCCCAGCATTTTTATATGTGACCCTAAGCATGATGGGGACCATGAACCACCTGTGTGGAAGCACCTGCTTTCAATATACTTTGTATCCTCATTTACTCAAGTGTTTCCTTTATTTTGGCAGTTACGTGTATATGCCAAACTTAAACATGTCACTGTCCGTCCAATCAGAGAGGAAGAGTCGAAGCAAGAGGGTTTACTTCGCACAAAATCTGTCCAGGAAAATAAGACCATGAAGTGAGGAATTTTTGTATTGGGGTCTGTAAGTGTAGAATTTGGTCAACAACAAAAATGTATTGCTAATTTGCTACATGAGGCTTATTTGATTGAATAGACTGTCACAGTATCCATCATGGATTTGAAAGGAGGACCAAGGCGCAGCAGAAGTGTGGACACTCATGTTTCTTTAATTCACAAAACAAGTAAAAAGTATCCACTGGAAAAAAACAATAAACAAAACAATGAACAGTACTCACGATACGACAGGGTAGCAGGCTAAACCAAAAAAACGCAGTGCTCACCACAATTCCCCACAACCCCCAGTGACAAACATACTCCTACATATATGACTCCCAATCAGGAACAACGATCCCCAGCTGTTCCTGATCAGGAGTCACAAGACACAGAGAACATTCAAACACACACACACAAGACTGCCACGTCCTGACCCCCAAACTACTACAACAGCTCCATCTGCTGGTCAGGACGTGACAGTACCCCCCCCTCAAGGTGCAGACCCCGGAATGCACCTAACCACAAAACAAAACACCAACAAACAAAATCCCCAACAAAACCCATAAACACTAACCCTTAAACAATAAGGGAGGGAAGGGAGGGTGGCTGCCGTCACCGACGGCACTGTGCTACACCCTCCCTCCCCAACCCACCTATCCTGGAGGTGGCTCAGGTGCTGGCCGTTCAAGGCTGTCGGGGCGGTCTGGCCTCTCGGGGCAGTCCGGGCAGTCCGGCAGCTCGGGACAGTCCGGGTAGTCCGGCAGCTCGGGACAGTCCGGGCAGTCCGGCAGCTCGGGGCAGTCCGGGCAGTCCGGCAGCTCGGGGCAGTCCGGGCAGTCCGGCAGCTCGGGGCAGTCCGGGCAGTCCGGCAGCTCGGGGCAGTCCGGCCACTCCGGCAGCTCGGGGCAGTCCGGCCACTCCGGCAGCTCGGGGCAGTCCGGCCACTCCGGCAGTTCGGGGCAGTCCGGCCACTCCGGCAGTTCGGGGCAGTCCGGGCAGTCCGGCAGCTCGGGGCAGTCCGGGCAGTCCGGCAGCTCGGGACAGTCCGGGCAGTCCGGCAGCTCGGGACAGTCCGGGCAGTCCGGCAGCTCGGGGCAGTCCGGGCAGCCCGGCAGCTCGGGGCAGTCCGGGCAGCTCGGCAGCTCGGGGCAGTCCGGCCACTCCGGCAGCTCGGGGCAGTCCGGCCACTCCGGCAGCTCGGGGCAGTCCGGCCACTCCGGCAGCTCGGGGCAGTCCGGCCACTCCGGCAGCTCGGGGCAGTCCGGCCACTCCGGCAGTTCGGGGCAGTCCGGCCACTCCGGCAGTTCGGGGCAGTCCGGCCTCTCTGGCGACTGTTGACTGGCGGGCAGCTCTGACGACTGTTGACTGGCGGGCAGCTCTGACGACTGTTGACTGGCGGGCAGCTCTGACGACTGTTGACTGGCGGGCAGCTCTGACGACTGTTGACTGGCGGGCAGCTCTGACGACTGTTGACTGGCGGGCAGCTCTGACGACTGTTGACTGGTGGGCAGCTCTGGTGATGGTTGACTGGCGGGCAGCTCTGGTGACTGTTGACTGGCGAGGCTGGGTTCACGCACTTGCCTCTCGGTCTCCCTTACCCGTCGTGTCTCCCAGTCATCGCCAGCCTTCTTCCGCTGCTTGGTCCTGTGTTGGTGGGGAATTCTGTCACAGTATCCATCGTGGATTTGAAAGGAGGACCAAGGCGCAGCAGAAGTGTGGACACTCATGTTTCTTTAATTAACAAAACAAGTAAAGTATCCACTGGAAAAAAACAATAAACAAAACAATGAACAGTACTCACGATACGACAGGGTAGCAGGCTAAACCAAAAAAAGCAGTGCTCACCACAATTCCCCACAACCCCCAGTGACAAACATACTCCTACATATATGACTCCCAATCAGGAACAACGATCCCCAGCTGTTCCTGATCAGGAGTCACAAGACACAGAGAACATTCAAACACACACACACAAGACTGCCACGTCCTGACCCCCAAACTACTACAACAGCTCCATCTGCTGGTCAGGACGTGACATAGACATTTTGTAATAGTTAAGTTGTTACAAATGCACTGATAAGTGGACACACCTGGGGCATTTCGGCAACTTAGAAAAAAACGACTTTATATCTGTCCAAACTGAACTCGCCTCCTCTGTCCTCCTTAACTGGCTACCCAAACTCTTTGCTCAGGCCAAATGTTACGTTTACACCCACGCAATGGGCGGATTCGATTATGCTGAGCCGCGGGGTACCTGTCTATGGTCCATGACGTGAACCCACAGGGTCCAGCTGACATGTCATATCTCAAAGCAGTGCATCTCTCAGGAAAGTGGGGGTGTCAAGGTGTGGGTGTTTCAAAAGGAACCATATAAGGAGAAGTGGGGGTTTCTAAAGGAGTCTTTTAACACTAGACGTGCTGGAATTCCATAACTACTAGAACAGCCATGACTTGATATTTACATTTCAAATATTCAATAATAAATAATACATCTATTACAAAAAAAATATTTTAGTCAGAGTGCAGTTTAACTGCAGTACAATGCAGTATAACTGCAGTTAAATTGCAATCTATCTGCAGTATGCTCCAATACTATGTCCAAAATAACCGATTTTTTTACTACAGTAATTTTGCAGTGTAACTGCAGTTATTCTGCAATTATTGCCTCCAAAATACGACTGCAGTTGTAACCGATGTGAAATGGCTAGTTAGTTAGCCGTGGTGCGCGCTAATAGCGTTTCAATCAGTGACGTCACTCACTTTGAGACTTGAAGTAGGGTTTCCCCTTGCGTTGCTTTTGTGGCGCGATGGGTAACGACGCTTCGTGGGGTGTCAGTTGTTGATGTGTGCAAGGGTCCCTGGTTCGAGCCCAGGTTACACAGTTACTGCAGTTTCAAAACGGCAAACTTTTTTTTTGTAAGGGATTGTAAAATGAATGCATTTTTTATAAATTAAGGTAGCTAACGTTAGCTACCATTTACATTTACGGAAAACGTAACATTACATACATGGCTACCGGTAGGTAACGTTCAAAGACAGCTCATAGTGAGTGAATATACATACACTGCTCAAAAAAATAAAAGGAACACTAAAATAACACATCCTAGATCTGAATGAATGAAATAATCTTATTAAATACTTTTTTCTTTACATAGTTGAATGTGCTGACAACAAAATCACACAAAAAATAATCAATGGAAATCCAATTTATCAACCCATGGAGGTCTGGATTTGGAGTCACACTCAAAATTAAAGTGGAAAACCACACTACAGGCTGATTCAACTTTGATGTAATGTCCTTAAAACAAGTCAAAATGAGGCTCAGTAGTGTGTGTGGCCTCCACGTGCCTGTATGACCTCCCTACAACACCTGGGCATGCTCCTGATGAGGTGGCGGATGGTCTCCTGAGGGATCTCCTCCCAGACCTGGACTAAAGCATCCGCCAACTCCTGGACAGTCTGTGGTGCAATGTGGCGTTGGTGGATGGAGCGAGACATGATGTCCCAGATGTGCTCAATTGGATTCAGGTCTGGGGAACGGGCGGGCCAGTCCATAGCATCAATGCCTTCCTCTTGCGGGAACTGCTGACACACTCCAGCTACATGAGGTCTAGCATTGTCTTGCATTAGGAGGAACCCAGGGCCAACCGCACCAGCATATGGTCTCACAAGGGGTCAGAGGATCTCATCTCGGTACCTAATGGCAGTCAGGCTACCTCTGGCGAGCACATGGAGAGCTGTGCGGCCACCCAAAGAAATGCCACCCCACACCATGACTGACCCACCGCCAAACCGGTCATGCTGGAGGATGTTGCAAGCAGAAGAACGTTCTCCACGGCATCTCCAGACTCTGTCACGTCTGTCACATGTGCTCAGTGTGAACCTGCTTTCATCTGTGAAGAGCACAGGGCGCCAGTGGCGAATTTGCCAATCTTGGTGTTCTCTGGCAAATGCCAAATGTCCTGCACGGTGTTGGGCTGTAAGCACAACCCCCACCTGTGGACGTCGGGCCCTCATACCACCCTCATGGAGTCTGTTTCTGACCGTTTGAGCAGACACATGCACATTTGGGGCCTGCTGGAGGTCATTTTGCAGGGCTCTGGCAGTGCTCCTCCTGCTCCTCCTTGCACAAAGGCGGAGGTAGCGGTCCTGCTGCTGGGTTGTTGCCCTCCTACAACCTCCTCCACGTCTCCTGATGTACTGGCCTGTCTCCTGGTAGCGCCTCCATGCTCTGGACACTACGCTGACAGACACAGCAAACCTTCTTGCCACAGCTTGCATTGATGTGCCATCCTGGATGAGCTGCACTACCTGAGCCACTTGTGTGGGTTGTAGACTCCGTCTCATGCTACCACTAGAGTGAAAGCCCCGCCAGCATTCAAAAGTGACCAAAACATCAGCGAGGAAGCATAGGAACTGAGAAGTGGTCTGTGGTTACCACCTGCAGAACCACTCCTTTATTGGGGGTGTCTTGCTAATTGCCTATAATTTCCACCTGTTGTCTATTCCATTTGCACAACAGCATGTGAAATGTATTGTCAATCAGTGTTGCTTCCTAAGTGGACAGTTTGATTTTACAGAAGTGTGATTGACTTGGAGTTACATTGTGTTGTTTAAGTGTTCCCTTTATTTTTTTGAGCAGTGTATTTTTTTGCGTAACTGATATTCCTTACTGTCATCTCTGCAGACCATGACTTACGTCCGATAACCAAAACGACGCCTTGAGTGGCACCTTTAAAAAAAAAACACTTCTCCTTATATGGTTCCTTTCGAAACGTCGAAACACTTACTTTTCCTGGTAGATGCACTGCACTGAGAGATGACATATCAGAACGTGGAAGCATAGAGACCCTGAGGGATGATTGCTCTGAGAGATGATGTCGCAGCTGGAGCCCTCTCACTTGAACAGGCAAAAGTGGTAAGAAAAAAAAAAAAGTGCCCTTCTCAAAATGAAAAGTAATCCGCCCCGCTCGGTGATGTTGTCAACAAGGCAGTGCCTTGTCCAGAAACATACAACAATTATTTTCCATTAAATATATGTTTTAATTGTCCAACTAGTTTTCATTGGGAAGGCAGATAAAGCATTTTTATCAAAAACAATCCGTTTTTCATGTGAAAACTCATTACCCCACATGATACGTCACTTTTGTTTTGTGCTGACTTTGCTGTGGGCTTTAAGAGCCAACTCATGCTTGATCCGACATGTGGTCGGAGGCGCCGTATGGATGGTGTGACGCAATTGCTAAGCCTCTGGAGGTCCTCAGTCTGGACGAGAATGAAAACGCCTAAAGTGGGCGACATCATTAGCACTCCTCCCACAAGTCTCCAGTATAATGTTGGAGGAAATACTTTCCTAGCATGAGGAACATGCTTGCTGGCCAGTTAGCTAATATTTAGTAGTTATGCTAACCCAGTTGCAATTTCTTTTGCGTTGCTTGCTAGCTAGCTACAGAGGTTAGCTACTGCCATCAGTTGTTGTTTTATCATATTTAGCCTATTCCACAGTTTGTAGAATGCATACTGGCATTTCAATGTAGTTTGGGAAAAGGGAATCCGGACACACTGTTGACATGGTAGACACATTTAAATGTGGGTGTAGATGCATGACGTGTTCGGAATTCCATGATCAGAAGAACTCTATGATCAGAATAATTAACCTGCAAAGCATGTAAACGTTTTAGTCAAACTATTATATTAATCTGAATATCCACAATAATCACATTATTATGTGCATGTAACCTTACTCAGTGAGGGGATTCGATTAATCTGGCCCGGCTAGGCCTCCCGAGTGGCGCAGTGGTCTAAAGCACTGCATCGCAGTTGCTAGCTGTGCCACTAGAAATCCTGGCTTGCGACCGGGAGACCCATGGGGCGGCGCACAATTGGCACAGCGTCGTCTGGGATAGAGGAGGGTTTGGCCGGCAGGAATGTCCTTGTCGAGCTCTAGCGACTCCTGTGGTGGGCCAGGCGCATGCACGCTGACACGGTCGCCAAGTGTATGGTGTTTCCTCCGACACATTGGTGTGGCTGGCTTCCGGGTTAAGCGGGCATTGTGTCAAGAAGCAGTGCGGCTTGGTTGGGTCATGTTTCGGAGGACGCATGGCTCTCGACCTTTGCCTCTCCCAAGTCTGTACGGGAGTTGCAGCGATGAGACAAGACTGTATTATAATAATCTGGCCCGGCTAAACGTGTTTTGTGCACAGGGTGAAAGTTGATCGGGCTGCCTCCTGGACAAGCCAGGTGCCCTGAAAAACAACATTGCAACACTGTGGTACGCTCCATCTGCCCTGTTTGTCTATTCTGTGCAGACCCCTTGAAGGCCCTGCATGGTCAGTCAGACATCTGCATTGGCCGTGCAGCATTTACTGTGATATGGCCTCTGCAGAAGTCAGGGCATTCATACTTCTTGCGCTTCACCAAGCAGCGTAAAGCTGTTGTCACGCCCTGACCTGAGAGAGACAGTTTATTTCTCTATTTTGTTAGGTCAGGGTGTGGGGTGGGCATTCTATGTCATTATATTTCTATGTTTTGGCCAGGTATGGTTTCCAATCAGAGGCAGCTGTCTATCGTTGTCTCTGATTGGGAATCATACTTAGGCAGCCTTTTTCCCACCTGGTTTTGTGGGTAGTTGTTTTCCGTTTAGTTGTCTGTTGCCTGACGGAACTGTTTGCTTTCATTTTGTTTCTTTGTTTAAGTGTTTCGTTATATGAATAAATATGAGCACTTACCACGCTGCGTTTTGGTCCCCTTCTCATTACGACGAAAGCCATTACAGCTGTTGTGAAGGAAGTGGTCAAGGAAGTGAGTTGGTGTTTATACAGGACCTCCCTCCCTCACCAACCGTCAACCAATCATGTCAATGTGGATCCCTCCACATTGTTACACAATTTGAGAGAGGTGCATGGCGATGCAGTATGGAGCTCAATTTGGCCTTTGCATGCCTCTAGGCTCCTCATTGCGTCACACTATCCATACAGCCTCTGACCACATTCTCGGATAAATTTTTGGATCAAACATAAATTGGCTCTGAGAAATCCGCACACAATGCATCATTGACCCCCTCCGCAAGTGGTCAACCAGATCTGAACACATTCAGACCATAAAGCAACTTTTGTGCATCTAGACCCGTCTCTTCGACGCAATCTTCATATTCGGATAGTGGCATGTAAGAGCCAATGTATGCTTGATCCGAAATGTGGTCGGAGGCGCCGTATGGATGGTGTGACGCAATTGCGGAAATTTTGTAACAATGTGGAGGGCTCAGTATAGCTTCACATTGACATAATTACGTTTTTTACATTTTAGTCATTTAGCAGACGCTCTTATCCAGAGCAACTTACAGTAGTGAATGCATACATTTCATACATTTTTTCTCAGTACTGGTCCCCCGTGGGAATCGAACCCACAACCTTGGCGTTGCAAACACCATGCTCTACCAACTGAGCTACACGGGACTAATTGGTTGACGGTAGGTGAGGGCGGGAGGTTCTGTATAAACACAAGCTCACTTCCTTGACAACTTCCTTTACAACAGCTCTGTGCTGCTCGGCGAAGTGCAAGAAGTATGAATGCCCTCACTTCTGCAGAGGCCATATCACCGTAAATCCTGCTCGGAATGCAGAAGTCGGATTGACAATGAACCTCCTTTATGTTTCAAGTAGGCACAACCTAAGATGCATACATTCAGTTTTTCCGAACTCACTTCACTTGGACTAAAGATTGAGGCTCGCTCAACTGGTGCTAGTACATGCGCTGATCAAACACACAGACGGAATGCTGATCAAGGTGTTTACATGTCCTAATAAATCTAAAGATTACTCAGAAAACCACGTGTTTAGCCTCCCGAGTGGAGCAGTGGTCTAAGGCACTGCATCGCAGTGCTAGCGGCGTCACTACAGATCCGGGTTCGATCCCGGGCTGTGTTGCAGTCGGCCACGACCGGGAGACCCATGAGGCGGTGCACAATTGGCCTACCATCGTCTGGGTTAGGGGAGGGTTTGGCCGGCCAGGCTGTCTTTGTCCCATCGTGCTCTAGCAACTCCTGTGGTAGGCAGTTTCCTCCGACACATTTGTGCGGCTGGCTTGCGGGTTAAGCAAGCAGTGTGTCAAGAAACAGTGTGGCTTGGCGGGGTCGCCTCTCCCAAGTCCGTATGGGAGTTGCAGCGATGGGACAAGACTGTAACTACCAATTTGATATCATGAAATTGGGGAAAGGTAAAAAAAGACTACTGCTTAATCTGCCTACTGCTATAATCAGTTTAATATTGAATTATTACTTCGCATGTTAACGGTACTTGAGTCTGGAACTGAGTACCTCTCCAACGATTTCTAGAATGGAATTTTTATGCTATCTAGATCAGTGGTTCCCAAATTTTTTGGTCACTGATCTAGATACATTCAACCTCCAGCTGCGTACCCCGTCTAGCACCAGGGTCAGCGTACTCTCAAATGTAGTTTTTTGCCATCATTGTAAGCCTGCCACACACACACACACACACACTATAAATTTATTAAACATAAGAATGATTGTGAGTTTTTGTCACAACCCGGCTCGTGGGAAGTGAAAAAGAGCTCTTACCGGAATAGGGCACAAATAATAATATAATGATAATCAATAATGTTGCTCTTTATTTAGTCATATTACATATAAAACCTTATTTGTTAATGAGGAGGGTGTGCTTAAAAGGATGCACATAACTCTGCAATGTTGGGTTGTATTGGAGAGAGTCTCAGTCTTAAATCATTTTCCACACACAGTCTGCCCCTGTATTTAGTTTTCATGCTAGTGAGGGCCAAGAATCCACTCTCACGTGCTTGGCAAAGGGCATCAGTGTCATTTTCCAAGGCAGGATACTCTGACAGTGGCTTGATTAAATTCCATTTTCACAGAACTGCTTTTTGCAATTTCAATGAGGCTCTCTTGTTCAGATATTTGTAAGTAGAATTTTACATTTTAGTCATTTAGCAGACGCTCTTATCCAGAGCAACTTACAGTAGTGAATGTATACATTTCATAATTTTTTCCCCCCACACTGGTCCCCCATGGGAATCGAACCCACAACCCTGGCATTGCAAACACCATGCTCTACCAACTGAGCCACACGGGACCACGTGGAATGGAGGCAGGGCATGAAAGGGATAATGAATCCAGTTGATTGTGTCATCCATTTCGGGAAAGTACCTGTATAATTGCGCACCCAACTCACTCAGGTGCTTCGCTATATCACATTTGACATTGTCTATAAGCTTGAGTTAATTTGCACACAAAAAAAATCATACAATGATGGAAATACCTGTGTGTTAATGCAGACAGAGAAGAGCTCCAACTTCTTAATCATAGCCTCAATTGTGTCCCGCACATTGAATATAGTTGCAGATAGTCCCTGTAATCCTAGATTCAGATTATTCAGGTGAGAAAAAACATCAGGCAGATAGGCCAGTCATGTGAGAAACTCGTCATCATGCAAGCGGTCAGACAAGTGAAAGTTATGGGCAGTAAAGAAAACTTTAAGCTCCTCTCTCTCAAAAAAAAACATGTCAATACTGCGCACTTCTGTATGTTGTAAAATCGTTACAGGATCGCTGCCATATCATTGCATAGTGCAGAAAATACACCAGGGGCCTTGCTTTAACAAAGTTAACCATTTTCACTGTAGTGTCCAAAACGTCTTTCAAGCTGTCAGGCATTCCTTTGGCAGCAAGAGCTTCTCGTTGGATGCTGCAGTGTACCCAAGTGGCTTCGGGATGCACACTCGTTACTACTCCACTACTGTATGTCTCCCTGACATGGCTTTTGCGTCATCAGTACAGACACCAACATGAGCATCAGCTACGTTTGGCTACATATGGACCGTTAGTGGAATTCCCACAAGAGAGTAATGGTTAATGTGATTGGATGTTAATTATTTGACAAGGCCACCTGTATTTGACATTGTGTTTTATTTTGCTGAACACTAGATGGTTTGATTTTATTTTTGGCAGTGAAATGAGGCTACTCAGGCGCGAAAAAACCTCACCCAAATATAGCCCCATTGGAAAATATAAATGGACTGTTTGAAAATGTGAAGAAAAAAATGTGAATCACATTTTTATTTGGCGTACCCCAGACTGTATTGTGCGCACCCCTTGGTTGGGCCAGAGCCAAAACACACGTGGGTAAAGCAGCTTTTGAAAACTCTTCATTAGATTTTATATTGATTGGTTAGAGATTATTTTGTCAAGAAGGGATACATACAGCTTCTGTAAAAATTGACTTTTCGTAGCAGGTTTAGGATAATTTACGCAAAAGGTTAGGATAATTAGGTGTTAGGAAAACGGTTTGGGTTAGATATTTTTATTTGTTTATCAACTTTTGATGTCAATTTGACAAAAGCTGTACACCGTCGAGACATGTCCTCAGCTTTTGGGCAAAATCGACGCGCTTGAGCAAAAGGGAACGCGCAAGGAAGTGACGTTGGAAAGGGAAGGTACCCAAATCCAGGACATCCATGCTTGATCGAAAAACAACAAAGACGTGTTTTTTTATTTTATTTATTGTGGGTAAATTGAAATTCAGTCGACTAATTGCAGCACTAGATTATTTGTGAGACCAACGTGGAGGGGGAAGACTGCCTGACTTTCAGGGTAGCAGTACACGTTTTCAGTTTCTAGCTAGTTATATCAATAGCTAGCTAGCTAAGTTAGCTAACTGCACACGTGTGAATCGGTGCCTCAGATCATAGCACTAGACTGGTAAAGGTAACATGTTCTGCCTAGGACTGACAGATATGGATTAACTTTACATTCACATGATGTCATTATAATGTTATATTTAGCTGTAGCAGACATGTACAACTAGCTAGCTATGGGATCATTTGTTGTGTGTGTTGCAGAGGGACGTGTATCGCATCCCACCAGTCACCATGGCAGAGGATACGTTGATGTTGAACCTCTCGTCTGACTCAGCTCCAGCATTTCACTCGAAGAGTTATCAGAGACCAACGTCTCAGGAGAAATGGGCTTTGGTAGGTAAACTCGGGTCACAACAATGTCATGAGTTTTGTTAGATCTTTGCCAAGTACCTACACACCACGGTGATTTTATCCACGCAGTTGAGTACAAACTATAGTTTAAAAAATGAACCTCCGACAGTGTACCTATGTTTTCCTCTGTGTGCCTTTATTTGTTTTCTGAAGTCGTACTTTTTGGAATAAAACGTGAATCAAGTACAACCACCGACTGTTTACTTGTTCAGATTAAATTGGCACATGCATGAACATTTCCGCTGAGGAAACAGTCGGTTGTGTTTGATTAACGTTTTATTATAAAGTATGGTTTGAGCAAACAATGGCATTCAGCAACAGAGGACAAACATAAGAACACGATAAGGGTTTACATTTTTTAAATATTGGCTGCATCAGTTAAAAAGTCAGTTAAAAAAATAAATAATAATAATAATAATAATAGTCTGTTCTCAACTCCAGGATGAAATCATTGTGGAGTTGAGGCACTTGGGAAAGGGGGATAACTAGTCAGTTGTACAACTTAATTCCTTAAACAGAAATGTGTCTTCCACATTTAACCCAACCCCTCTGAATCCAGCAAGGTTGACCAATCATTGTCAGCACATGTACCTTGCAAACTACCTAGCTCCTTTTGTTACCTTGTTCTCAGTTCATCTCTGAATAGATATGTTTTTGTTTTAATTTCCAGAAAAAAGCACAGAAACGAAAATACTCAGGAATACAGAAAGGGTTACCTAATAAACAAGGGTTCAATGGGCCTAAGACCAAGGACCAACAGCCCCCTGAGGACAAGGACGAAGAGGATGTACCAGCCCATAAAAGCCCTGTCCGAAAGCCAGCACCAAAGGATGCAGCCAAAGCCTTGTCATCCAAAACCCCAAAACCTGCCCAGAGAGTCAAAGCCCATCTAAAAATGACTCCAAAAAGTAAACATGTAGGGGAACACAAAGGAGGAGAGGACAGTGTGTTCATAAAGACTTCGTCCCTCTTTAAAAATAACCCAGATATCCCAGACGTCCACAGGTAAGTTCTGTCAATGACGATGGGAGGGTGTTGAGTTGGTAATGTTGCACCTGGCTGTTGACCTATGTGGTTTCGATCTTGAATCAAGCCTTTATTCAAATAGTCTCCTTTCAATACACCACTAATGGTTTTCTGAAAACATGTCTAAGGTCCAAGACTTACTACAAATATAATTATTTATCATGATAGTAGTACAGTCTAAGAAAAAACCGGCTTGGCTGGAGGGTTAGAGGGTTTGTTACTCCTGTTTAGTGAAATGTTGTTTGGTTAGTAGTAACCCCTCCACTGGCTGTGACTGCAGGCCTGCTGTGACCCAGCTGAAGGAGAAAGTCTTCACCAGCGACTCATTTGCAGAGCTGGACCTTCACCCCCACCTGGTGAGCACCTAAATTAGGGATGTGACAAATGGAAAACGTGAATTCATAATGCAGAATATGGTCCTATTGCGTATGGTGGTCCTATTGCGTATGACCGCTAGGGTGCATTGAAATTCTATCTACCGCAGTCATAGGCTGAATCATAAATCGAACGCTTGGCCCCTAAGCCCTTTATTGAGTGGCCTCTTGCTTTTATGTTCGATAGTGAACACTCAATTCTGAAATTATTTTGGCCAAAATGAACATTGAGACGATGCCTGCTCGACGTCCCAACTGCCACTTACCAATATTTCAAAATCTGTTTGCGAGCATTGTCTCAACTGGTCTAGTGCATGATTCATTCACTATTAAACACGGGCACTGGAACAGACACATATTCTGATAGGCAGTGAGAAAGTTGTAAAAACGTATTCTTACTCCTGCACAAAATATGTGCAAGTATATCGGTCTCCAGGGATTTCATCAACTGATTTAGCTTGTTGTAGCATGCCTGCTGCTAGCTAGCTTCACTGACAAACGCATGGATGGAATTTTAGATAGCTAGCAAAGGATGTTGGGCACAGCACTGTTTGACAGCTTGCTGATGAAGTTAGACATGTTCGCAGCAGTTAGTCCGTACTTCAGTTTGTTTCCAAAGCACTAATCGCTGTGTTGTAACGTTGGGTCAGCTTAAAGCATAGCACATCAGCAGACTGTTCGCTGCTGTTGCTTGCCTTTCTCTGCCATTTCTTTTTCAACTTAACAACGATGACTTGCTGAGTGCTTTATATCTGTGGCAAATCACTTAGGTTGCAGTCATTAAAACTCGTTTTTCAACCACTCCACAAATTTCTTGTTAACAAACTATAGTTTTGGCCAGTCGGTTAGGACATCTACTTTGTTCATGACACAAGTCATTTTTCCAACAATTGTTTACAGACAGATTATTTTACTTATAACTCACTGTATCATAAGTCCAGTGGGTCAGAAGTTTACATATACTAAGTTCACTGTGCCTTTTAAACAGCTTGGAAAATTCCAGAAAATGATGTCATGGGCTAATTGACATAATTTTAGTCATTTGGAGGTGTACCTGTGGATGTATTTCAAGGCCTACCTTCAAACTCAGTGCCTCTTTGCTTGACATCATGAGAATATCAAAAGAAATCAGCCCAGACCTCAGAAAACAATTGTAGACCTCAAGTCTGGTTCATTTTTGGGAGCAATTTCCAAATGCCTGAAGGTACCACATTCATCTGTACAAACAATAGTACACAAGTATAAACACCATGGGAACACACAGCTGTCATCCCGCTCAGGAAGGAGACGCGTTTTGTCTCCTGGAGATGAATGTACTTTGGTGCGAAAAGTGCAAATCAATCCTAGAACAACAGCAAAGGACCTTGTGAAGATGCTGAGGAAGTAGGTACACAAGTATCTATATCCACAGTAAAACGAGTCCTATATCGACATAACCTGAAAGGCTGCTCTGCAAGGAAGAAGCCACTGCTCCAAAACCGTCATAAAAAAGCCAGACTACGGTTTGCAACTGCACATGGGGACAAAGATTGTACTTTTTGGAGAAATGTCCTCTGGTCTGATGAAACAAAAATAGAAGTGTTTGGCCATAATGACCATTGTTATGTTTGGAGGAAAAAGGGGGAGGCTTGCAAGCCAAAGAACACCATCCCAACCGTGAAGCACGGGGGTGGCAGCATCATGTTGTGGGGGTGCTTTGCTGCAGGAGGGACTGGTGCACTTCACGAAATAGATGGCATCATGAGGAAGGAAAATGATGTAGATATGTTGAAGCAACATCTCAAGACATCAAACAGCAAGTTAAAGCTTGGTCACAAATGGGTCTTCCAAATGGGCAATGACCCCAAGCATACTTGGCTCGTGTGCGAGCAAGGAGGCCTACAAACCGGACTCAGTTACACTCGCTCTGTCAGGAGGAATGTGCCAAAATTCACCCAACTTATTGTGGGAAGCTTGTGGAAGGCTACCCAAAACGTTTGACCCACGTATATGTATGTATGTATGTATGTATGTATGTATGTATGTATGTATGTATGTATGTATGTATGTATGTATGTATGTATGTATGTATGTATGTATGTATGTATGTATGTATGTATGTATGTATGTATGTATGTATGTATGTATGTATGTATATGTGTGTATGTATATATGTATGTATGTATGTGTGTATATACTGCTCAAAAAAATAAAGGGAACACTTAAACAACACAATGTAACTCCAAGTCAATCACACTTCTGTGAAATCAAACTGTCCACTTAGGAAGCAACACTGATTGACAATAAATTTCACATGCTGTTGTGCAAATGGAATGGACAACAGGTGGAAATTATAGGCAATTAGCAAGACACCCCCAATAAAGGAGTGGTTCTGCAGGTAGGGACCACAGACCACTTCTCAGTTCCTATGCTTCCTGGCTGATGTTTTGGTCACTTTTGAATGCTGGCAGTGCTTTCACTCTAGTGGTAGCATGAGACGGAGTCTACAACCCACACAAGTGGCTCAGGTAGTGCAGCTCATCCAGGATGGCACATCAATGCGAGCTGTGGCAAGAAGGTTTGCTGTGTCTGTCAGCGTAGTGTCAAGAGCATGGAGGCGCTACCAGGAGACAGCCCAGTACATCAGGAGACGTGGAGGAGGCCGTAGGAGGGCAACAACCCAGCAGCAGGACCGCTACCTCTGCCTTTGTGCAAGGAGGAGCAGGAGAAGCACTGCCAGAGCCCTGCAAAATGATCTCCAGCAGGCCACAAATGTGCATGTGTCTGCTCAAACGGTCATAAACAGACTCCATGAGGGTGGTATGAGGGCCCGACGTCCACAGGTGGGGGTTGTGCTTATAGCCCAACACCGTGCAGGACGTTTGGCATTTGCCAGAGATCACCAAGATTGGCAAATTCGCCACTGGCGCCCTGTGCTCTTCACAGATGAAAGCAGGTTCACACTGAGCACGTGACAGAGTTTGGAGACGCCGAGGAGAACGTTCTGCTGCCTGCAACATCCTCCAGCATGGCGTCTCCAAACTCTGTCACCGGTTTGGCGGTGGGTCAGTCATGGTGTGGGGTGGCATTTCTTTGGGGGGCCGCACAGCCCTCCATGTGCTCGCCAGAGGTAGCCTGACT
Source organism: Salmo trutta (assembly GCF_901001165.1). Taxonomy (NCBI): domain Eukaryota; kingdom Metazoa; phylum Chordata; class Actinopteri; order Salmoniformes; family Salmonidae; genus Salmo; species Salmo trutta. Next base: position 44,303,071 of record NC_042985.1, read on the forward strand.
GCCATTAGGTACCGAGATGAGATCCTCAGACCCCTTGTGAGACCTTATGCTGGTGCGGTTGGCCCTGGGTTCCTCCTAATGCAAGACAATGCTAGACCTCATGTGGCTGGAGTGTGTCAGCAGTTCCTGCAAGAGGAAGGCATTGATGCTATGGACTGGCCCGCCCGTTCCCCAGACCTGAATCCAATTGAGCACATCTGGGACATCATGTCTCGCTCCATCCACCACAGACTGTCCAGGAGTTGGCGGATGCTTTAGTCCAGGTCTGGGAGGAGATCCCTCGAGACCATCCCGCCACCTCATCAGGAGCATGCTCAGGCGTTGTAGGCAGGTCATACAGGCACGTGGAGGCCACCCACACTACTGAGCCTCTTTTTTACTTGTTTTAAGGACATTACATCAAAGTTGGATCAGCCTGTAGTGTGGTTTTCCACTTTAATTTTGAGTGTGACTCCAAATCCTGACCTCCATGGGTTGATAAATTGGATTTCCATTGATTATTTTTGTGATTTTGTTGTCAGCACATTCAACTATGTAAAGAAAAAAGTATTTAATAAGATTATTTATTTCATTCAGATCTAGGATGTGTTGTTTAAGTGTTCCCTTTATTTTTTTGAGCAGTATATTGTGTGTGTGTGTGTGTGTGTGTGTGTGTGTATATATGTGCATATATATTTGTATGTGTGTGTGTGTGTATATATATATATGTGTATATATGTGTGTGTGTGTGTGTGTGTGTGTGTATGTGTGTATATATATATATATATATATATATATATATATATATATATATATACAGACACCTACTCATTCAAGGGCTCATCTTTAATTTTGCTATTTTCTAGTGATGCTAAATAGTGATGACAACAATTATTTATTAACACATATGGAATCATGTAGTGACACGAAAAGTGTTAAACAAATCAATTTTTTTTTATTTTTGAGATTCTTCAAAGTTGCTACCTTTTGCCTTGATGACAGCTTTGCACACTCTTGGCATTCTCTCAAACAGCTTCATGAGGAATGCTTTTCAAACAGTCTTGAAGGAGTTCGCACATATGCTGAGCACTCGTTGTCTGCTTTTCTTTCACTCTGCAGTCCAACTCATCCCAAACCATCTCATTTGGGTTGAGGTCGGGTGATTTGCGGAGGCCAGGTCATCTGATACAGTACTCCATTCTCCTTCTTGGTCAAATAGCCCTTACACAGTCTGGAGGAGTGTTGGTTCATTTTCCTGGTAAATAACAAATGATAGACCCATTAAGCGTAAACCAGATATGATGGCGTGTCGCTGCACAATGCTGTGGTAGCCATGCTGGTTAAGTGTGCCTTGAATTCTAAATAAATCACTGACAGTGTCACCAGCAAAGACCACCTCAATGCTTCACGTTGGGAACCACACATGCGGAGATCATCATTTCACCTACTCTGCTTCTCACAAAGACAAGGCGGTTAGAACCAAAAATCTCAAATTTGGACTCATCTGACCAAAGGACAGATTTTCACCGGTCTAATGTCCATTGCTCGTGTTTCTTTGCATAAGCAAGTCTCTATTTTGTGTGTGCTTTTAAGTGCTTTTTTTGTTGTTGCAGCTTTTAGGGTTAGGCCTGATTCACGGTGTCCTCTGAACAGTTAATGTTGAGATGTCTCTTATTTGATCTCTGAAGTGTTTATTTGGTCTGCAATTTCATAGGCTGGTAACTCTAATGAACTTATCCTGTGCATCAGATAATTCTGGGCCTCCTTTCCTGTGGCTCCTTTCTTCCTCATTGGAGTCAGTTTCAGCATAGCACTTGGTGGTTTTTGCGAATGCGCTTGAAGAAACGTTCAAAGTTACTGACATTTTCCGAATTGACTGACCATGTATTAAAGTAATGATGGACTGTCATTTCTCTTTGCTTATTTGAGCTGTTCTTGCCATAAGTGACTTGGTCTTTTACCAAATAGGGCTATCTTCTGTATACCACCCCTATCTTGTCACAACACAACTGATCGGCTCAAATGCATTAAGAAGGAAAGAAATTCCACTTTAAACTTTTAACAAGGCACACCTGTTAATTGAAATGTATTCCAGGTGACTAACTCATGAAGTTGGTTGAGAGAATGGCAAAGGGTGGCTACTTTGAAGATTCTAAACACTTTTGTTGGTTACTACATGATTCTGTGTGTTATTTCATAATTTTGATGTCTACACTATTATTTTACAATGTAAAAATAAAGAAACCCTTGAATGAGTAGGTGTGTCCAAACTTTTGACTAGTACTGTATCTTTGATGATGATTGGGACCTGTTAGTGGTTGTTTTGTGATTTAAATTTTGTTGAAGGAAAAAAAGATTGCTTTTTGGTTAGGGATTTTTTTTCTTAACTTTAGTCCCAATTTCATTTAAAAGTTTTTATATTCACACTAAACCTTGACAGTAAATATTTTCTCTAGGGTTTTATTCAGTAGGGTGCACTGTAGCAAAACATTATTGCAACAGAAAACAACAAGCGTGTCTGATTGGACACGGGACAGGTTCAGGTAGACCCTCCCTGTTTTAGTGTTTTCTTACGTTTTCGTGACTTTTGAATGACCCAGGTCATCGTAGCTGGAGTCTAGACCACGGTCGTTGTCATATTGATAATTGTCCTTTACAATGTGTCTTATAAATCAGTGGCTCTGTTAGACTTTGTTGGCTAACTGAATTGGTTCCCGCATCAGGTGGCGACGCTGACCAAAGTGCTGAATGTGACCACTATGACCAGGTAAAGTCTCCATTAGTGGTTTTCTAACTATATGTTCCAAATGGCATCCTATTCCCTTTTATAGTAGTGATGCACGATATATCGGTGAAGATATCGGAATTGGCCGATTTTAGCTAAAAATGCCAACATCGGTATCTGCCCGATGTCTAGTTTAAGGGCGATGTTAAAAACCGATGTCAAAGCTGCCGTGCATACCTATATAACGTAGGTACATGACGTAATGTCGCCTCATAAAATTTTCAGCTAAACGTGCAACACATCATTCCTAACCTAGCCCACACAATGTTTGCTGTGTGGATCACGCAGCCAACAAGTCGAGCAGTCGTTTGAACATTTCAGAGATACAACTCAATGGCGAAATCCATTAATGCCAAGATAATGGAATTCATTGCCCTTGACAATCAACCGTTCTCTGTCGTGGGTGATGTTGGCTTTCGCCGACTGGTCGAGCACCGGTACACACTACCAAGTGCGCAATTTTTAGATGTTTCCCTACCGGAGTTGCACAGTAATAGCATCACTGCCTTTAGCTTCACGACATGTATACTACGGAGTGCCGTTTGGGTCTTTGCGTGTCAAAAACGATACAGTAGCACTGTCAAAGCTGTACAAAAAAGTCTGCAAACACCGGCCACGAATGATGTGTTTACAATACAGCGTTGGTAATAAAGCACTCATTTAACAATTTTAGTTCAAGTTTTGTGGAAAAAGGACGGGGGGGGCGACATATTTCTCCCATGGGCAAAGAAATTCATAAGGGGTGATGGTTTTAATTAACAGTGATTTTGATCCAAATTATGCAAATTGTCCAAATCGATCATCAAGATATATGGATTTTTTAAGATATGTTATTGGACAATAAACATATGGCTTAACCTATACGGTCCAAATAATGATGATCCAAGCTTCTTTGAAAATATATATTTGAATTGATCAACTACAAGCAACACTAGACTCTCTTATTACGGTGGGAGATTTTAATACGAGATTTTAATACGCTAGCGTCCCACCTGGCCAACATCCAGTGAAATTGCAGAGCGCCAAATTCAAAAACAGAAATACTCATAAAAATTCAGAATACATACAAGTGTTATACATGGGTTTAAAGATTAACTTCTTGTGAATCCAACCACGGTGTCAGATTTCAAAAAGGCTTTACGGCGAAAGCTAGCCATGCGATTTATTTGAGAACATCGCCCAGCAGACAAATCATTACAAACAGTAACCAGCCAAGTAGAAGAGTTACACAAGTCAGAAATAGAGAAGATGAATCACTTACCTTTGATCTTCATATGGTTGCACTCAGAAGACATTCATTTACTCAATAAATGTTTGTTTTGTTCGATAAAGTCTCTCTTTATATCCAAAAACCTCCGTTTTGTTCGCCTTTTCTTCAGTAATGCACAGGCTCAAACGCAGTCACAACAGGCAGACAAAAAATACAAAATGTATCCGTGAAGTTCATAGAAACATGTCAAACGATGTTTATATTCAATCCTCAGGTTGTTTTTAGCCTAAATAATCGATAATATTTCAACCGGACAATAACGTCGTCAATATAAAAGGTAAACAAGAGAAAGGTGCGCTCTTGGGATTGCGCATGAAATAGCTTTGTGACACTTTAGGGTCCAGTCATTCAGACTGATCTTACTCACTCATTTTTCAGAATACAAGCCTCAAACAATTTCTAAAGACTGTTGACATCTAGTGGAAGGCATAGGAACTGCAATTTGAGTCCTGGATAACATTACAATGGATACTGTAATGGCATTGAATAGAAAACTACAAAAATTTAAAAAATCCTATTTTCTGGATGGATTTTTCTCAGGTTTTCGCCTGCCAAATCAGTTCTGTTATACTCACAGACATTTATTTGAACAGTTTTGGAAACTTTAGAGTGTTTTCTATCCACATCTACCAATTATATGCATATCCTAGCTTCTGGGCCTGAGTAGCAGGCAGTTTAATTTGGGCACGCTTTTCATCCAATTCCGAATGCAGCCCCCTACCCAAGTGAAGTTAATCAAGCTAGTCGTCTTGACTACTTTCTTATGCCATTCTCTCTGGCACCAAAAGTTTAAAAAGTGTTGATAGGGGACAGAATGCGGTCAGATCATCACATAATTGGCATATATATTACTCTTACAGAATCTCCACGTGGGCGAGGATATTGGACATTTGATCAAAGCCTACTAGATGATAAATTGTTTAGAACTAGGACAGAATGTAACTTTTTCAGACACAACATAGGTACAGCAGATCCCCTTATTGTATGGGACACTTTTAAATGTGCCTTTTAGAGGCCATGCAATTCAGTACTCATCTATAAAACAAAATCAATTTAGATCAAAAGAGTCCATATTGAAGGACTAACAGTACAGTTAGATAGCAATAAAAACTGTACCATAGAGGCACAGAATAAGTTAGAGGAAAAACAAAAAGAAATGGAGGAACTTATTCAAGAAAGATCCAGTGTAATATATTATAAAAAATAAAGCCATCTGGATGGAATATGGGGAAAAATGCACCAAATTATTTTTCAATCTTCAATATAGAAATGCTACCAAAATGTTTTATTGAAACTTGTTACAAATGATGGCGTCACGCATGATTCACCGAATTATATTCGGAGGAAGTAAAGTACTTTAAGAATATGTTTTCGTTTCAGTCTCCTCCATCTCCACTAACAAACTAATTGTATGGATTTTTTTTCCAAATAATAATGTAAAATTAACATCTGTACAGAAAGACTCATGTGAAGGCCAAATTACAGAGGAGGAACTTCTTGATGCAATTAAAGTCTTTAAGTCTGGGAAAACTCCAGGACTGGATGGCATACCAGTGGAGCTATACATAACTTTTTCTTGATATAGTCAGAGGACCATTATTAGCATGTTTTAATCTACCATTTATATAGGTGTGGTTATCAGACACGCAACAAGAAGGCCTTATATCATTATTTCTGAAACAGGACTCAAGTGGTATATATAAATATCCAGTCCATTTAAATTGGAGGCCTCTTACACTTCAGTGTTGTGATGCAAAAATCCTAGCAAAATGCTTTGGCCATAGAATTAAATAAGTATTGTCAGATGTTGTTCATTTATCAGACAGGTTTTTTAAATGGACAATACATTGGAGATAATATAAGACAAGTACTGGAAACAATAGAACACCATGAAATATCGGGGACACCAGGCCTGGTTTTCATAGCTGATTTTGAAAAGGCTTTTGATAAAGTACGACTGGAGTTTATATATAAATGCTTAGTATAGTATAGTATCCCTAGTTGTAAAATACTAAATAATGGCTAAATCTCAAAGTTTTAAACTATCTAGAGAAGTAAAACAAGGTTGTCCACTATCGGCATATCTATTTGTTATTGCCATCGAAGTGTTGGCTGTTAATATTATTGTTTGATCTAATTTTAATGGATTAGAAATCCGTGGCTTAAAAACTAAGGTGTCATTGTATGCTGATTCATGTTTTCTTTTAAAACCACAATTACAATCCATGGCCTCATAGAGGATCTAGATACTTTTGCTATCCTCTCTGGATTAAAACCAAATTATGATGAGTTCTATATTATGTATTAGATCACTAAATAAATGCAAATTGTACATTACCGTGTAGTTTACCAATTAAATGGTCTGACGGAGATGTGGACATACTCGGTATACAAATCCCAAAAGAAAGAAATGATCTCACGCCAATACATTTTTATAGAAAGTTAGCAAAAATAGATAAGATCTTGCTTCTGTGGAAAGGAAAATACCTGTCTATTTGTGGAAAAATCACCCTGGTTAACTCTTTAGTTATATCACAGTTGACCTATATGCTTATGCCTACACCCAGTGACCTGCTTTCTAAATTATATGAACAAAAAATATTATTTTATTTGGAAAGGCAAGGCAGACAAAATTTAAAAGGGCCTATTTATATAATGAATATGAATTCGGAGGGCTGAAATGATTAAATATTAAAGCATTAGACCTTTCACTAAAGGCATCAGTCATACAAAAGTTATACTTAAATCCAAACTTGTTCTCTAGTAAATTGGTAGGAATGTCTCATCCTATGTTCAAGAATGGCCTTTTTCCCTTTATTCAGATTACACCTGCTCACTTTCGGCTGTTTGAAAAGGAAATAATCTCCAAAATATATTTTTTTTAAACAAGCATTAGAAAGTTGGTTGCAATTTCAGTTTAATCCACCTGAAAAGACAGAACAAATAATACAACAAATATTGTGGTTAAACTCAAATATACACTCTTTTTTTTGGTATATTTTTAGTGAATGATATCTTAAATAGGACTGGTGGAGTTATGTCACACATGCAGCTAACACAGACATATGGAACTGTTTGCTCTACTCAAAACTACAACCAATTAGTTGCAGCATTACCACATAAATGGAAGAGGCAAGTAGAAGGGAGAAAAAAGTAAGGAACTTGTATGTCGGCCCTGTATTAAAGAACGTAAATTGTTAAAGAAAAGTGTGATAAATAAAAACATATACCAATTTCGTATAAGGACCAAAAAACTGACAGCTGTGCCATAAAATTGCAAAATAGTTCCATTCCATGGCACATGGTTTATGAATTGATACGCAAAACAATGCTGGATTCAAAACTTAGAATTTTTCTATTTAAATTACTATACAAAATCTTGCAACCAATAGAATGTTATATATATATATATATATATATATGGGGATACAATCTTCCCAGCTCTGCAGATTTTGCTGTGAGGAGGCAGAGTCATTAGATCATTTATTTTGGTTTTGTCCATATGTAGCTTGTTTTTGGTCACAGGTCCAGGAATGGCTGAAGAATTACAACATTTGCCAGGAACTAACGCTGCAGATTGCAATACTGGGTGATTTGAAAAGCCATAGTCAATCAATCAATAATATAATAATTGTTTTAGCAAAAATGTTTATTTTATCATCATTGTCAGTGATGCAAATTAACACAAATAGTAGAATTATGCCGTACTTTAATTTTAAAGGCTAACCGCAAAGTCCACTATTGTGGCGAGCTTCACATAGATGAGTCCGATCACCATTAATCAAATAAAAATTCTTATGAATTAGGGTTATTTTAGATGACACCTAGCTATATAAACTCAGCAAAAAGAAACGTCCCTTTTTCAGGACCCTGTCTTTAAAAGATAATTCGTAAAAATCCAAATAACTTCACACATCTTCATTGTAAAGGGTTTAAACACTTTCCCATGCTTGTTCAATGAACCATAAACAATTAATGAACATGCACCTGTGGAACGGTTGTTAAAACAGGCAGTATTCGGAAGTTTGGATGAATGAGGTTCCCAAAGTAAACTGCCTGTTACTCGGGCCCAGAAGCTAGGATATGCATAGAAAACACTCTAAAGTTTCCAAAAATAAAATAATTAAAATAATGTCGGTGAGTATAACAGAACTGATATAGCAGGTGAAAACCCGAGGAGAATCCATCCAGATTTTTTTTTTTTTGGAGGTGACACCATTTAAAATGCGTGTCTATGGGGAAATCAATGGAAATCCTCCCAGATTGCAGTTCCTAGGGCTTCCAGTAGATGTCAACAGTCTTTAGAAAGAGTTCAGGCTTGTTTTTGTAAAAATTAGCTCGAATTTGGAGTTTTTCGAAGTGGCTCCCATTTTGGCTGTAGTGTTTGTAGTGCTGAGGGCGCGCATCTTCGTTATTTATCTCTGGTAATGAACATACTATTCTCCGTCTTAAATTTGATCGTTTATTTACATATTAGGGTACCTGAGGATTGATTAGAAACCTTGTTTCACTTGTTTGGACATAGTTTGTTAACGTTTGGGATTCATTTTGTATGCATTTTGAACGAGGGAAACCGGTGGATTATTGAATGAAGCGCGCCAACTAAACTGACTTTTTTGTGATATAAAGGACTTTATCGAACAAAACAACCATTTGTGATGTAGCTGGGACCCTTTGGATTGCAAACAGGAAGATCTTCAAAGGTAAGTAATTTATTTTATTGCTATTTCTGACTTTCGTGATGCCTCTTCTTGGTTGGAAAATGTTTTTAATGCTTTTGTATGCGGGGAGCTGTCCTCAGATAATTACATGGTATGCTTTTGCCATAAGGCCTTTTGAAATCTGACAAAGCGGCTGGATTAACAAGAAGTTATATAGAAGTATATGCATATCCTAGTTTCTGGGCCTGAGTAACAGGCAGTTTACTTTGGGCACGCTTTTCATCCGGACGTCAAAATACTGCCCCCTAGCCCAAAGAGGTTAAGACACTAACGGCTTACAGACGGTAGGCAATTAAGGTCACAGTTATGAAAACTTAGGACACTAAAGAGGCCTTTCTACTGACTCTGAAAAACACAAAGAAAAATGCCCACGGTCCCTGCTCATCTGGGTGAAGTTGCCTTAGGCATGCTGCAAGGAGGCGTGAGGACTGCAGATGTGGCCAGGGCAATAAATTGCAGTGTCCGTACTGTGAGACGCCTAAGACAGTGCTACAGGAAGACAGGACGGACAGCTGATCGTCCTCGCAGTGGCAGACCACGTGTAACAACACCTGCACAGGATCGGTACATCCGAACATCACACCTGCGGGACAGGTACAGGATGGCAACAACTGCCCGAGTTACACCAGGAACACTCCATCAGTGCTCAGACTGTCCGCAATAGGCTGAGAGAGGCTGGACTGAGGGCTGTTGTAAGGCAGGTCCTCACCAGACATTACCGGCAACAACGTCGCCTATGGACTCAAACCCACCGTATCTGGACCAGACAGGACTGGCAAAAGTGCTCTTCACTGACGAGTCGCGGTTTTGTTTCATCAGGGGTGATGGTCGGATTTGCGTTTATCGTTGAAGGAATGAGCTTTACACGGAGGCCTGTACTCTGGAGCAGGATCGATTTTCAGGTGGAAGTTCCGTCATGGTATGGGGCGGTGTGTCACAGCATCATCGGACTGAGCTTGTTGTCATTGCAGGCAATATCACCGCTGTGCGTTACAGGAAAGACATCCTCCTCCCTCATGCGGTACCCTTCCTGCAAGCTCATCCTGAAATGACCCTCCAGCATGACAATGCTACTAGCCATACTGCTCGTTCTGTGCATGATTTCCTGCAAGACAGGAATGTCAGTGTTCTGCCATGGCTAGCGAAGAGCCCAGACCTCAATCCCATTGAGCACGTCTGGGACCTGTTGGATCGGAGGGTGAGGGCTAGGGCCATTTTCCCCCCCAGGAATGTCCGGGAACTTGCAGGTGCCTTGGTGGAAGACTGGGTTAACATCTCACAGCAAGAAATGGCAAATCTGGTGCTGTCCATGATATGACGCACTGCAGTACTTAATGCAGCTGGTGGTCACACCAGATACTGACTGTTACTTTCCCCCCTTTGTTCAGGGACACATTATTCAGTTTCTGTTTGTCACTTGTCTGTGGAACTTGTTCAGTTTATGTCTGTTGGATCTTATGTTTATACAAATATTTGCACGTTAAGTTTGCTGAAAATAAACGCAGTTGACAGTGAGAGGACATTTTCTTTTTTTGCTGAGTTAGTTGGCTAACTATAGCTACTGAAACAGATGTCGTTTTGCTATGTTTTTGGGGAAGATCATTGTTTGCATCCATGAGCTAGCTAGCTTTTTTTTATGACCAGCGCTGTAGGTGCGCAAGAGAACTTTACCAGCATCATAGCATACGTATCGATGAATCGTTGGGACATATAACATACGAGCGTTAGTGTAATCAATGTGTAAAAACTACGTAAAAAATGTATGAACGAGTTAAATTGTGACGTGGTCATATTCAGGTCCTGATGACACGTCAAATAGTGTTATTTACATGCATCTTTTTTGACACGCAAAGACCCAAACGGCGTTCCATAGAAATCCTGGTTGAGAATGAAACGACTGAACAAATGAACAACCAAACAGCACAGCAAGTAAGTGAAAGAAATAGATTTTGATTATGTTTTACTGGTAATGGGAACATATGTAAATGCCAACAAAATAACTTTTTGTTGTGTGTGACCTTTTATTTAACTTGTCAAGTCAGTTAAGAACAAATTCTTATTTACATTGACGGCCTACACCGACCAAACCCGGACAACGCTGGGCCAATTGTGCGCCGCCCTATGGGACTTCTAATCACGGCTGGATGTGATACAGCCTGTATTCGAACCAGGGACTGTAGTGATGCCTCATGTTCAGATGCAGTGCCTTAGACCGCTGCGTCCGTGTGTGTTTGTTAACTATTTAACTGTACTAGAATGCTTAAGGCCGCTAACATTTTTAATATTGGTTATCGTTAAGGTCTTTTTTTTTGGGAAGGAAAATATTGGATATCGGCCAAAAATGTCATATCGATGCTTCACTACTTTATAGTGCACTGTAATATAGGGAATAGGGTGCCATTTGGAACGCATAGCTGCCAACTGTCCTCAGCATTCAAGAAGCTCACAGATCAATCGGCACAGTCTGTATACTAACGCTGTTTTCCTCGGCAGTGTCCAGAAAGTGACCATTCCTGTCCTCTTGTCTGGTCAAGACGCTGTCGTGCGCTCTCAAACAGGATCGGGTAGGATGCATTTCCAGCTCTTTATGCTTCCTTTTCATGATTGACTGCATATTATTTTTATATATTCCACATACAGTGCATTTGGAAAGTATTCAGATTCAGACTTTTTCCAAATTTTCTTATATTACTGCCTTATTCTAAAATGGATTAAATACATTTTTTACATCATCAATCCATACACAACCCCATAAAGGTTTTTAGACATTTTTGGAAGTATTCATACTCTGCTATGAGACTCGAAATTGAGCTCCGGTGCGTCCTGTTTCCACTGATCGTACTTGATGTTTCTATAACTTCATCCACTTGTTGTAAATTCAAGTGATTGGACATGATTTGGAAAGGCACACACCTGTCTATTTAAGTCCCATAGTTGAGTGAAAACCAAGCCATGAGATCGAGTGAATTGTCCGTTAGAGCTCCAAGACAGGATTTTGTTCGAGGCACAGATCTGGGGAAGCGTACCAAAAATGTCTGCAGCATTGAAGGTCCTCAAGAACAGTGGCCTCTATAATTCTTAAATGGAAGAAGTTTGGAACCACCAAGACTCGGTTCACCTTAAGCACACAGCCAAGACAACGCAGGAGTGGCTCCGGGACAGGTCTCTGAATGTCCTTGAGTGGCCCAGCCAGAGCTCGGACTTGAACCCGATCAAACATCTCTGGAGAAACCTGAAAATAGCTGTGCATTGACGCACGCTCCCCATCCAACATGACAGAGCTTGAGAGGATCTGCTGAGAAGAATGGGAGATTTTCCCCAAATACAGTTGTGCCAAGCTTGTAGCGTCATACCCAAGAAGAGTTGAAGATGTAATCGCTGCCAAAGGTGCTTCAACAAAGTCCTGAGTAATGGGTTTAAATACTTATGTAAATGTGATATTTCAGTTTATTTTTGTTATACATTTGCCAACATTTCTAAACATGTTTTTGCTTTGTCAGTATGGGGCATTGTGTGTAGATTGATGGGGGAAAAGAACAATTGAATCCATTTTAGAATACGTCCGTCAAGTAACAATGTGGGAAAAAGTCAAGGGGCCTGAATACTTTCGGAGTGCGCTGTTTTCCTGTAGAGCCTAATTACCAGACGAGTTGTTTGGGGAATGGGAAAATGTTTTCTTCTATATACATTGTGCAGATTTAATCATTCAGCAACGTTGTTTGGAGAGGATGCAGATACTTTTTATTTTTAGAGCTTTGTATGAGTAATAGTCCTAAAGTGAAATGTTTTCCTTTTTGTACTGGAATGTCTAGGTAAAACGCTTGCCTACGGGATACCGCTTGTTCAGTCTTTACAAGCAGTGGAACCAAAAATTAAGGCAAGTACACTGATTTGTTTATTAAAATTAATTTTAAAAAGGTCAATTTTATTTGCATGATATCCAGGGAACCGCTTTAATGTCAGAGAATGACCAGCTCATTGCCTAAGAATAGTGTGTGTGTGTGTGTATACATACATACATACATGCATACATACATACATACATACATGCATACATACATACATACATACATACATACATACATACATACATACAGTTGAAGCTGGAAGTTTACATACACTTAGGTTGGAGTCATTAACTCGTTTTTCAACCACTCCACATATTTCTTGTTAACAAACTATAGTTTTGGCAAGTCGGTTAGGACATCTACTTTGTGCATGACACAAGTAATTTTTCCAACAATTGTTTACAGACTATGTCACTTATAACTCACTGTATCACAATTCCAGTGGGTCAGAAGTTTACATACACTCAGTTGACTGCCTTTAAACAGCTTGAAAAATACCAGAAAATGTCATGGCTTTAGAAGCTTCTGATAGGCTAATTGACATGATTTGAGTCAATTGGAGGTGTACCTGTGGATGTGCCTCCTTTGCTTGACATCATGGGAAAATCAAAAGAAATCAGCCAAGACCTCAGGGGGAAAAAAAATTGTAGACCTCCACAAGTCTGGTTCGTTCTTGGGAACAATTTCCAAACACCTAAAAGGTACCACGTTCATCTGTACAAACAATAGTACACAAGTATAAACACCATGGGACCACGCAGCCATCATACCTCTCAGGAAGGAGACGCGTTCTGTCTCCTAGAGATGAACATACTTTGGTGCAAAAAGTGCCAATCAAACCCAGAACAACAGCAAAGGACCTTGTGAAGATGCTGGAGGAAACAGGTACAAAAGTATCTACATCCACAGCAAAACGAGTCCTATATCGACATAACCTGAAAGGCCGCTCTTGCTCCAAAACCGGCATAAAAAAGCCAGACTACGGTTTGCAACTGCACATGGGGACAAAGATCGTACTTTTTGGAGAAATGTCCTCTGGTCTGAGGAAACCAAAATATAGCTGTTTGGCCATAATGACCATCGTTATGTTTGGAAAAAAAGGGGGACACTTGCAAGCTGAAGAACACCATCCCAACCGTGAAGCAAGGTGGTGGCAGCATCATGTTGTGGGTGTGCTTTGCTGCAGGAGGGACTGGTGCACTTCACAAAATAGTGAGATATGTATTTAAGTCTATATTAAAAGATTAATGAAATCCGGAGGGAATGAGAAGGATCTCCCAGGAATCCTTCATCTTGGATTTCTGGAATTTTAAAAAAAAGTTTCCAGAGTTGATACCCTATATCTGTGTGCCTAAACCTTCTGCATATCCTTTCTCCAGAGAGGGGATGGGCCTCTTGCTGTCATCGTGGTCCCCACCAGAGAGGTATGCCCCCAGGTCATTTTCTCTCTTCTCTCCCACTTGTTTTTCCATCTTTACTTTTCTAACCTGCCCAACTTCTCACCTGGGTGCATGTGTTATACAATGAGTCACTGTGCAGTTGTCATTTGTACAGCAAGCATACACACATAATGGATATTGAGTTTGAGTCGTAACCATTTTGATTTCTTCTTGATTTTTGTTCCTCTCAGCTGGCCCAGCAGAGCTTTCAGATCTTCCAGAAGCTCCTCAAGGTACTGTAAGGTTGTGCCCCAAATGACACCCTATTCCTTCTAGCCCCAAATGACACCCTATTTCCTTTCTAGTGCACTTCTTTTGACCAATTTTCATAGAGCTCTGGTCAGAGTATAGCACTATGTAGGGAGTAGGGGTGCGTTTTGGGATGCATCCCTAGTTTCTCTGCCCAGCAAAACACTATAGCAACAGTCAGCCAGCAAAGCATTGGGATGTGATGGGCTCTTTTCCCCTGGCTGTCTGCTTATTGTACTGTACCTTCTTTCCCATCCCTCTCCTCTTGCCAGCCTTTCACGTGGATCGTGCCTGGAGTCCTGATGGGAGGAGAGAAGAGGAAGGCAGAGAAAGCCAGGTTTTTTTCCCCGTTGATTGACTTTTGGTAGCATATTGTTTTGAAGGGAGAAGCTTTCACTATAATTGGTGTCAGTGGATCCAACCTAGGCTGTGTGTGTGCTTACAATCCTATCTGTCTGTGTTTAGGCTGCGTAAAGGGATTAACATTCTGATCACCACGCCGGGCCGACTGGTGGACCACATCAAGAACACTCTGAGCATAGCCTTCAGCGCTGTCCGGTGGCTCATCCTGGACGAGGCTGACCGGTACACATACACACACACACTCTTTGACCTCTATGTTAGGGCTTAAGGCCCTCAGTTGTTGGCATTTACTTCTTCCTGCCAACACTACATTGTGTATCTGGCTTTGCTTTATGGTGAATGAGTGGTTCTGTGTCTGTCGGGGTGTAGGATTCTGGACCTGGGCTTTGAGAAGGACCTGACAGTGATCCTCAATTCCTTGAATGCCACTGGACCTCCCAGGCAGAACGTGCTCCTGTCTGCTACTCTCACAGATGGTAAACTGCCCAAGTGTCTCGAATAAAACCTGAGTCCTGTTTGTCAGGCACCAAATGGAAGGAAATGGGGAGGAACTGCATTTGACATTTTAGTCATTTAGCAGACTATCTTATCCAGAACGACTATCAGTAGTGCGTGCATACATTTTTCATACTGGTCAATCGTGGGAATCGAACCAACAACCCTGGCGTTGCAAGCGCCATGCTCTACCAACTGAGCCACACAGAATCATCATCATTACTTTGGGTGTAATCATTAGTGCACACTGTAACGTTTTGCAACAGAAAATTTACATTTCTTCTTGGACAAGTTCATGTTAGTCCCTCCCTAATATGGTCTGTTTGGTCCCAGCTAACTGGGACTGCTGGCCACAGGCCAATCAGATCAGTCTGTGTGTGACAGCTGCTATATCAGCTCTCTTGTGGACCAATATAACATACACTTCCCTCAATATATATTTAGACAGTAAAGCTAACATTTTAAATTTGTCTCAATACTTCAGCATTTTAGATTTGAGATCAAATTAGGCGACAGTACAGAATGTCACCTTTTTTATTTTGGTGTATTTTCATACATATCTGTTTTTACTGTTTAGAAATGAAAGCACTGTATCTAGTGCCCCCAATTGAAGAAGGAATAAGTATTTGGACAGATTTACTTAGTGTATTAAAGCAGTCAAAAGTTTAGCATTTGGTCCCTTATTACTTGCACTCAATGACTTATCAATGACCCAAGCCCAGCTCAGTTAATCCCTACCATTGTGTTGCTGAGTTGTCATAATGCTTCAGCAAATATAAATTATACCAGGGGCGTTCCCTGTGGCTCAGTTGGTAGAGCATGGTGTTTGCAACGCCAGGGTTGTGGGTTCGATTCCCAGTACAAAAAAAAAAATGCATGAAATGAAATGTATGCATTCACTACTGTAAGTCGCTCTGGATAAGAGCGTCTGCTAAATGACTAAAATGTAAATGTAAATGCGTTGGTAGACACAATGTGAGTAACAATTTATGTTCATCTAACTGCCCTGAATGCCTCTGCTGATCCTACAGCGATTGAATGCCGTAATCATGTGCAGATGAACCATAGTTATACTGTTAGCACTGAGGTGGTGTGGCCTAGTAGGAAGTCCCTATGTGTGCAGCTCCCCCTGCACTAACGTAAATAACATGAGCATGTCTACAGTGCATTTGGAAAGTATTCAGACCCCTTGACTTTTTCTACATTTTGTTACATTACAGCCTTATTCTAAAATTGAGGAAAAAGACACTTTAGAACTTGTTAGGGATAGGGGGCAGTATTCGGAGTTTTACATGACTGAGGTGTCCAAAGTAAACTGCCTGTTACTCAGGCCCAGAAGCTAGGACATGCATATGCATGGTAGAATTGGATAGAAAACACTCAAGTTTCTAAAACTGTTAACCTGTTGGGGATAGGGGGCAGTATTTGCACGGCTGGATTAAATCGGGTACGTTTTTTATCTGGTTACTACTCCTGCCCAGTAACTAGAATATGCATATAATTGTTTGATTTGGATAGAAAACACCCTAACGTTTCTAAAACTGTTTGAATGGTGTCTGTGAGTATAACAGAACTCATTTGGCAGGCCAAAACCTGAGAAGGTTTCATGCAGGAAGCGCTCTCTCTGACTTTTTCTTGGCCTTCTTGATCATCTCTAACCAAAACAGGGGATCTCTGGCATAACGTGACATTTTCTAACGCTCCCATAGGCTCTCAGAAGGCGCCAGAACGATGAATGGTGGCTTTGCAGGCCCTGGCTGAAAAACAGTAGCGCATTTTGTAAGTGGTCGATCTGAGGACAAGACTGGAGGCGCGTGCACGAGCTGACACCATGTTTACTTTCTCTCTCTTTGAACGAAAACAACGACTCCCGGTCGGAATATTATCGCTTTTTTACGAGAAAAATAGCATAAAAATTGATTTTAAACAGCGTTTGACATGCTTTGAAGTACGGTAATGGAATATTTTGAATTTTTTTGTCACGAAAGGCGTCGGGCGCGTCACCCTTTACCCTTCGGATAGTGTCTTGAACGCACAAACAAAACGCCACTATTTGGATATAACTATGTATTTTTTGGAACCAAACCAACATTTGTTATTGAAGTAGATGTCCTGGGAGTGCATTCTGACGAAGAACAGCAAAGGTAATCAAACTTTTCTAATAGTAAATCGGAGTTTGGTGAGTACCACACTTGGTGGGTGTCAAAAGAGCTAGCCTGTGATGGCCGGGCTATCTACTCAGAATATTGCAAAATGTGCTTTCACCGAAAAGCTATTTTAAAATCGGACATAGCGAGTGCATAAAGGAGTTCTGTATCTATAATTCTTAAAATAATTGTTATGTTTTTTGTGAACGTTTATCGTGAGTAATTTAGTAAATTCACCGGAAGTGTTCGGTGGGAATGCTAGTCACATGCTAGTCACATGCTAATGTAAAAAAGCTGGTTTTTGATATAAATATGAACTTGATTGAACAAAACATGCATGTATTGTATAACATAATGTCCTAGGATTGTCATCTGATGAAGATCATCAAAGGTTTGTGCTGCATTTAGCTGTGGTTTGGGTTTATGTGACATTATATGCTAGCTTGAAAAATGGGTGTCTGATTATTTCTGGCTGGGTACTCTGCTGACATAATCTAATGTTTTGCTTTCGTTGTAAAGCCTTTTTGAAATCGGACAGTGTGGTTAGATTAACGAGAGTCTTGTCTTTTAAAATGGTGTAAAATAGTCATATGTTTGAGAAATTGAAGTAATAGCATTTCTAAGGTATTTGAATATCGCGCCACACTGGCCCAGAGAGGTTAATTATGTCTGTGAGTATAACAGAACTGATTTTGTAGGCGAAAACCTGAGGACCAATTTTATTTCTGTTGACCTGCCAGCCAATTCCAAGCTTAAGCTATTGAAACCAAAGACTTCCGCTTCCCAAATTGCAGTTCCTATGGCTTCCATTAGATTTCAACAGTCTTTATACATGGTTTCAGGCTTATATTCTGAAAAACCAACAAGGAATAGTTGTTTATCCTCAGGAAGTCCCATGGCAAAACTTGTCTCATTGCGCGTGTGACCGAGGGAGTGCGCTGCGCTCTTTTCCTTTCCTATTGAAAATAGTTTGCTCCGTATGAAATATTATTGTTTATTTAGATATTAGAGTACCTAATAATGAATTAGAAATGTTGTTTTGATTTGTTTGGATAAACTTTACTGGTAACTTTTGGAATTCCTATGTCTGCATTCTGAACGGGTGGATTACTGAACTCAATGACGCCTACTAAACGGACTATTTGGGATATAAATAGGGAATTTATCAAACAAAACGACCATGCATTGTGTTCCTGGGACTCTAGTGATTGCGATCAGAGGAAGATCTTCAGAAGTAAGTCACTTATTTTATTGCTATTTGGGATTTTGTGACACCTGTGCTTGTTTGGATAATATGCTTGTATGATACTTGTATTATCATGAAGCATTAATATTACGTTTCTGTATTTTAAATTTGGTGCTCTGCAATTTCACCGGCTGTTGTCGAGGTGGGTCACTAGCGGGACCCCTGCGCCAGAAAGGTTAATCTACACACGATACCCCATAATGACAAAGCGAAAACAAGTTTTTATACGTTGTTGCAAATGTATAAAAAACAAGGTTTAGGTTCAGGCTGAGGCTCAGAATTAGAAGAATAGTCATCCGAGATGTCATGATTAATTTCTTCCCCATCTGAGTCAAATTTTACAAATGTATACATAAAGAAACATCTGTCACATTTACACAAGTATTCAGTCCCTTTACTCAGTACTTTGTTGAAGCACCTTTGGCAGCGATTACAGCCTCTTGGGTATGACGCTACAAGCTTGGCACACCTGTATTTGGAGTTTCTCCCATTGTTCTCTGCAGAACCTCTCAAGCTCGGTCAGGTTGGATGGGGAGCATGGCTGCACAGCTGTTTTCAGGTCTCTCCAGAGATGTTTGATCGGGCTCTGGCTGGGCCGCTCAAGGACATTCGGAGACCTGTCCCGAAGCCACTCCTGCGTTGTCTTGGCTGTGTGCTTAGTTAGGGTCGTTGTCCTGTTGGAAGGGGAACCTTTCCCCAGTCTGAGATCCTGAGTGCTCTGGAGCAGGTTTTCATCAAGTATCTCTCTAATTTGCTCGGTTAATCTTTTCCTCGATCCTGACTAGTCTCCCAGTCGCTGCTGCTGAAAAACATCCCCACAGCATGATGCTGCCACCACCATGCTTCACCGTAGGGATGGTGCCAGGTTACGTCCAGATGTGACGCTTGGCATTCAGACCAAATAGTTCAATAGCTGGTTTCACCAGACAGTCTTGTTTCTCATGGTCTGTGAGTCCTTTAGGTGCCTTTTGACAAACTCCTAGTGGTCTGTCATGTGACTTATACTGAGGAGTGGCTTCCGTCTGGTCACTACCATAAAGGCCTGATTGGTGGAGTGCTGCAGAGATGGTTGTCCTTCTGGAAAGTTCTCTCATCTCCACAGAGGAACTCTGGAGCTCTGTCAGTGACCATCGGGTTATTGGTCACCTCCCTGACCAAGGCCCTCCTCCCCCGATTGCTCAGTTTGGCCGGGCGGCCAGCTCTAGGAAGAGTCTTGGTGGTTCCAAACTTCTTCCATTTGAGAATGATGGAGGCCACTTTTCTTGGACCTTCAATGCTGCAGACATTTTTTGGTGCCCTTCTCCAGATCTGTACCTCAACAGAATCCTGTCTCGGAGCTCTACTGACAATTCCTTCGACCTGGCTTGGTTTTTGCTCTAACATGCACTGTCTAGTGATGCACCGATATGACATTTTTGCCTGATACCGATGTCCGATATTTTCCTTGCCCAAAAAAAACGATACAGATAACCAATATTTAAAATTTCTGCCGCCTTTCAAGCATTCTAGTACAGTTAAATAGTTAACACACACACGGACGAAGAGGCCTAAGGCACTGCATCTCAGTGCAAGAGGCGTAACTACAGTCCCTGGTTCGAATCCAGGCTCTATCACATCCGGCTGTGATTGGGAGTCCCATAGGGCGGTGCACAATTGGCCCAGCGTTGCCGGGGTAGGCTGTCATTGTAAATAAGAATTTGTTCTTAACTGACTTGCCAAGTTAAATGAAGGTTACACACACCATACTGACCGAAAAATGATTTGCACCTTAGCCAAATACATTTAAACTCAGTTTTTCACAATTCCTGACATTTAATCCTAGTAAAAATTCCCTGTCTTAGGTCAGTTAGGATAACCACTTTATTTTATGAATGTGAAATGTCAGAATAATAGTTGCGAGTGATTTATTCTCAGCTTTTATTTCTTTCATCACATTCCCAGTTGGTCAACATGGGTTAAACATTTTGGGTAGCCTTCCACAAGCTTCCCGCAATAAGTTGGGTGAATTTTGGCCCATTCCTCCTGACAGAGCTGGTGGAACTGAGTCAGGTTTGTAGGCCTCCTTGCTCGCACACGCTTTTTCAGTTCTGCACACAAATTTTCTATAGGATTGAGGTCAGGGCTATGTGATGGCCACTCCAACACCTTGACTTTGCTGTCCTTAAGCCATTTTGCCACAACTTTGGAAGTATGCTTGTCCATTTGGAAGACCCATTTGCGACCAAGCTTTAACTTCCTGACTGATGTCTTGAGATGTTGCTTCAATTTATCCACATAATTTTCCTTCCTCATGAAGCCATCTATTTTGTGAATTGCACCAGTCCCTCCTGCAGCAAAGCACCCCCACAACATGATGCTGCCACCCCCGTGCTTCACGGTTGGGATGGTGTTCTTCAGCTTGCAAGCTTCCCCCTTTTTCCTCCAAACATAACGCTGGTCATTATGGCCAAACAGTTCTATTTTTGTTTCATCAGGCCAGAGGACATTTCTCCAGAAAGTACGATCTTTTGTCCCCATGTGCAGTTGCAAACCGTAGTCTGGCTTTTTTATGGCGGTTTGGGAGCAGTGGGTTCTTCCTTGCTGAGCGGCCTTTCAGGTTATGTCAGTATAGGACTCGTTTTACTGTGGATATAGATACTTTTGTTTCCTCGGCATAAGGTCCTTTACTGCTGTTCTGGGATTGATTTGCACTTTTCGCACCAAAGTACGTTCATCTCTAGGAGACAGAACGCGTCTCCTTCCTGAGCGGTATGACGGCTGCATGGTCCCATGGTGTTTATACTTGCGTACTATTGTTTGTACAGATGAACGTGGTACCTTCAGGCGTTTGGAAATTGCTCCCAAGGATGAGCCAGACTTGTGGAGGTCTACCATTTTTTTTCTGAGGTCTTGGCTGATTTCTTTAGATTTTCCCATGATGTCAAGCAGAGAGGCACTGAGTTTGAAGGTATGCCTTGAAATACATCCGCAGGTACACCTCCAATTGACTCAAATCATGTCAATTAGCCTATCAGAAGCTTCTAAAGCCATGACATTTTCTGGAATTTTCCAATCTGTTTAAAGGCACAGTCAACTTAGTGTATGTAAACTTCTGACCCACTGGAATTGTGATACAGTAAAATAATCTGTCTGTAAACAATTGTTGGAAAAATGACTTGTCTTGCACAAAGTAGATTTCCTAACCGACTTGCCAAAACTGTGGTTTATTAACGAGAAATTTGTGGAGTGGTTGAAAAGCGAGTTTTAATGACTCCAACCTAAGTGTTTGTAAACTTCCGACTTCAACTGTACATATTTAGGGGAGTGTATATGACAACGGACTTTGGATTGCACATTTTGTATGATATTTTACAAGACAATGTATGACACACTAACACTGTGTGTGTGCCTGGCATAGAGATGAGTATACAGTGCCTTCAGAAAGTATTCATACCCCTTGACTTATTCCACATTTTGTTGTTACAGGCTGAATTTAAAATTAATTAAATTGAGATTGTGTCTCTGTTTATCTCACTGTTCTAATTCACGTTGTGGTGGCAGGCTTATCCCGGTTAGCTGGGATCAGCATGAAGGAGCCGGTCAGCATCCAGGTGGGGGAGAACTCGGAGGGGATCAACGAGCTGACTCCGGACCACACCACAGCCCAAGGCAAATCGGACCGCTTTGCTGTACCCGAGAGGCTGCAGCAGCACATGGTGGTGGTTCCCAGCAAACTAAGGCTGGTCTGCCTGGCAGCCTTCATTCTGTCCAAGTGCAAGGTAAGCACAGTCTGGTATTGGGTGTATATTCCTCTAGATGCTGATCTGATCTTGTGTCAGTTTTAGTGTTTCTCTCACTAATGATTGAGATTAGGCTTGGGGGATGTGAAGGTGGTCCTAGATCTGTGCCTGGGAGAAACTTCTCCCCAGAATGCACAGTCCACATGCAGATAGCCAACCCCCAAATATCAATATCAATGTTATTGTTCATGTTAAATCGGGGAGCTTTATTAGTCTTACCATTCTGGGAAACTAAGTAGGGATGTTAATAGTTTAGCTTCTGAAAATTACATTTGACCAGTCATGCTAATTGTTCTGTATTTTAATTTGCATAATTTAGTGGAATTGAATTGGCGCGTGTGTATTTTCGTTAGTCGTCATGCATCTTATGACACATGCACAGCATACAGAGCCTAGTTTGAGGAGTGGAATATCCTACCACCTGTCAGACAGCGTGAGATTAGATCCTTAGTGGAGTGAAACTTGCTTTTTGTAAGCCCAGTCACTGCGCAACAATTCTAAATGAAATCGGGTGTTTCTCTCCTGTTCTATTGGTTTTCATAACTTTCTTTCGTTGCCCAGAAGCCAAAGGCCCCATCTTAGTCATATTACCAAAGCATCCTAGTTGTTATAGATTCCCCTTCTTTGTAACAGAGATTTTCATCTGTCACATATGGAACCGCTCACATTAGGTGTGCTGTTTCGAGTGGTGTTTTCCCCTGAATTGAATTTTGGCAAATGTTTAATGCCTTTTTATATATATATATAAAAAGGCATTAAACATTTGCCAAATGTGTGTATATATATATATATATATATATATATATATATATATATATATATATATATATATATATATATATATATATATATATATATATAAAAAAATTGCTAGTGCTTCATTACAGGAGTTGCATGTTCAATAATTGGCTATTCAATTTTGACTGATAAGACAATAGGCTTGCTTTTGTCGCATTTTCCATTAAGCTCTTAAGGGAAACTGTCCGGTCCTTGTGTGCATGCCTAGTATCAGAGAGGAAGAGGCGACGCGAGAGCTTTCACTCTCTCCAAAATAAGCCCAATGCGTTTCTATGTCGCCTGCCTTCCAGCCTTGTAACATTGTTAGGGCGGCGAAATAAGCGTCTCGTCATTATTTACAGATCTCTAATAGTATTTTCTGTTGGTCACGTCGTTTTACTGTTTAGATTTTTTTTTACTGTTTGTTAACCGGTTAATGAGATTTTGTTATTCGACAGCAAAAGTGACTGAAATTTGCATCCCTAAAGTAAAGGATATGCACATTGTCCCATTTTATATTATGGCTGTGTTTATCCTCTCTTACCCCTGCAGTTTGAGAAGGGTCACAAGATAATTGTGTTTGTGTCGAGTTGTGAGGCAGTGGAGTTCCTGCTGATCCTTTTCAACGCCGTGCTCTCTGGGCCAAAAGCCAAACAGCAGCCTCCGCTCAGCTTCTTCCGTCTCCACGGCAACATGAAGCAGGAGGTGAGACACTACTTTTTTAACCTACCATGTACCCATGTGACTGTTGCATGGGAGTACAGGACAGTTACGTTTTTACATTTGTGCTACACAAGCATCACTCCCAGGGCCTTCTCTGGAGCAGCAGCACAGTCTTTCCAATGAAGGCTGCTTTTAGTCAGGGTCAGAGAGTGGCTATACCATGCCCTGTGTTGCCACTAACCAGCTGGTGTAGTGTGGCAGTCACCAGGCCATGCCCTGTGGCTGTACCCGGGGAGGAGCTGAGGGCTAATGCCCTGCCCAGTGTTCACCCCTGTCCCAGGGCTGCTAATGACAGTCAACGGGGGCTGCCCATATGGCACCTCTGGGGGCGTGGGACTGGAGATGGGCAGTGGGCACAAGCTCTGGTTAGATATTAAAGAGGAATGGGTCAGGTGGTAGTATGGACGGCAGAGGCTGGATCTACATCTCAAATGGCACCCTATTCCATATATAGTGCACTGCTTTGGTCAAAAGTAGTGCACTATGTTGGGGATAGGATGCCATTTGGGATTCGGACAAAGTTATTATGGATGTGTTTGGAAATAGGAATGCACAGGCTGGGCACCTTACAACTGCTCCTGTGACGAGGATGGCAGGTGATACAGCTGTTATTGCACCTAAAACAGATTGCCCTCCACAAATACCCTTTATGGATTTTGGTGTTGTCTTATATGGGCAAATAATTTTTTACCTGTACAAAATGTAACAACAAACTTTATTTTTAACAGGAAAGGACAGAAGTTTTCCAAGAGTTCTCTCTCTGCAAGACTGGAATTCTGCTCTGTACGGTAAGCCAGCTCAACATTTGAGACACTGCCTGGGCCTACATGACGCCAGATATCTTCCTGCGGGTTGAGGGGAAACGGTTAGATTAACTTCTATTGGCTATGTGGGACACTAGTGGCAAATTCAGGGCGGCAAATTCAAAAACAACAAAATGTCATAATTCAACTTTCTCAAACATCCAACTATTTTACACCATTTTAAAGATACACTTCTCCTTGATGTAACCACATTGTCAAATTTCAGAAAGGCTTTACAGCGAAAGCAAAACATTAGATTATGTTAGGAGAGTACATAGACAAAAATAATCACACAGCCATTTTCCAAGCAAGGACATGTCAATAAAACCCAAAACACAGCTAAATGAAGCACTAACCTTTGACGATCTTCATCAGATGACACTCCTAGGACATTATGTTACACAATACATGTATGTTTTGTTCGATAAAGTTCATATTTATATCCAAAAACAGCATTTTACATTGGCGCGTGATGTTCAGAAATGTATTCCCACCAAAACATCCGGTGAATCAGTACATCAATTTACAAACATACTCATCATAAACGTTGACAAAACATATAACAATTATTTAAAGAATCATAGATAGACTACTCTTGGATGCAACCGCTTTGTCAGATTTTAAAATAGCTTTACGGAGAAAGCACATTTTTCAATATTCTGAGTACATAGCTCAGCCATCACAGAGAGCTATACAGAGACCCGCCAAGTTCCGAGCGCGGAACCAGAGACGAAAAGTCAAAATATTCCATTACCGTACTTAGAAGTATGTCAAACGCTGTTTAAAATCAATCTGTATGGTATTTTTAACGTAAAATTGCGATAATATTCCAACTGGACAATAGCATATTCATTCAAGAAGAAAAAGAAGGAAAGGCGCACTCTCGTGACCGCGCATATCCAATCCCTTTGTTGCCAGGCAGATCACTCAGTAACTGAGCTCCTATACTCTGCCTAGTGACAGGAGAATGCTCAACCACTTTCTGAAGGCTTTTGACAGCCAATGGAAGCCTTAGGAAGTGCAACGTAACCCCACAGATACTGTAGTGTCGAAAGGGACTAGAAAGAACTACAATTCTCAGATCCTCCACTTCCTGGTTGACTTTTTCTCAGGTTTTTGCCTGCTATATGAGTTCTGTTATACTCACAGACACCATTCAAACAGTTTTAGAAACTTTGGAGTGTTTTCTATCCAGATCTACTAATAATATGCATATTCTAGTTTCTGGGCCAGACTAGTAACCTGTTTAAATTGGGTACGTTTTTCATCCGGCCATGAAAATACTGCCCTCTAGCCCAGACAGGTTAAATAATGACTGTTGTACCAGGTCTAAATTGTGCAGCCCTGGGTCCCAGGCAGCGAGTGGCCTGAGCATCAGCCCCTGTTTGCTGGAAGGAAAATACAGAATATCCCTGCCCTGCGGGAACCAGCCCAGCTTCTCTTTCCATTAGCTTTGCCATTTTACTAAAAAGTTCCCTAGGCAACCGAGCTTGCCATGGACTTAAACCCAGAACTGTTGCCCCTCAAAATCATTTTCACTTGATGTTGTGAAAGGTTGCATGGCCAGTTCTTGTCATCCTTCCTTACCTCTCCCCCCCTCTGTGTCTCTGTTTCTCACTTCTCCCCCCCATCTCCTTCACTACTTGATTGGTCATTCAATTCAATTGCTTAGTTCCTAGATATTTGTCCTTTCGTTTGGACTTGCATTTCTTCAACTAGCCACTGAGGCACACCGTCCCACGATGTCAAAACAATATCAACAATGACAACAACTTCATTTTGGGGAAATTAAATGTGTGTGAATGATAGACCCCTTAATGCTAAATGACGAGGCTGAATAAATAAGTGGTTCTAATCTGTCTGACAGGCTGGCATGGCCCAGCATTGGCCTCCATCTGTACTGGCTGGCCAGGCCAGCATCGCTACTCCACCCCTCCCCAGGCAGTCCAGTGTGCCCGGCCAATACACAGCTCATCCTGGCCCTGCCATTGGCAACCGAAGGCCCAGAGCTCCATGCAGCATCTTCCTTCTTCCTAGCACTCCAAATCAGTTATTTATTTATATTATAAGCTACAGCAGCGCAGCTGGCCACAAACCACAATGGCCTCCCAGACCAATAAAGACAATGGCCTTTTTGAAATGTTAGCCCATTTCAAACAAACTCCTGTGCGTGCACACAGTCATCTAGCCCAACTGTGTGTGTTTGTAGTGAGAGACAGTGGTATTTCACCAGGAAAATGTACTTCTTATCGGGCCACTATAAATTTGACCTAAAAGTCAGAGGGTTGGTTTCAGGCTTGCATTGGGAGGTCCACGACATCACAATCAATATATATTTTTTTTCTCCAGGATGTTGCAGCACGTGGACTTGACATGCCTCAGGTGACATGGATTGTACAGGTAAAATTCTAATATAAGAACATGACATTACTGTCCATAGAGGGATTCCAAGTGACATGTCAGATATTTGTATTTAAATGAGTAATGTGTGCGTCTGTGTGTTTTAGTACAACCCTCCAACCACTCCAGCAGAGTATGTGCACCGTGTCGGGCGAACTGCCCGTATAGGAGCTAAGGGAAGCAGCCTTCTCTTTCTCACCCCTGCTGAAATGTCCTATGTCACTTCCCTGGCAAATCACAATATCAGGTAGGTCTGTGGATGATCACTCACTTCTCTAACCCGTGTGCCCATGTTCAATCTTTTTATTGTGTGACACATCTCCACACAGTCTGTCTGCGTCCCCAACTTTAAAGTTAGTCTTATTTGGACTTTTCTATGCTCCATACAAGACCGTGAAACACTTTTCTCTCCCAGTCCTGTTCTCATACACGTCGTCTCTATGGTTTTACTTTGTGCACACAAACACACACTAATGCTTCATTCCCAAGCTCTCAGTGTAGCCCGGCTGAATCGTCTGGGCTGATCGATCTCTGTGAAGGGAAGCAACTGACAGCCACTGAGCAGAGCCAGCCAGAGCTGTCACCCTCTATGGTCATGTGCCTACCAGGACTAGACTAATCACACACCGCCACTGCTCACAACGTCATTTACCACGAGCTACATGACAGCCTGCTGCTAGGGGGGGGGGGGGACATTGGGCATTGCGGAACATCCCGCACCCCACGTCTATTTCTATGGGCACAAGCACTGTTCATGACACAAACTGTTCACACCCCTCTTGTTGGTGGAGAGAGTTTAACAGGTTTAAAGCTTATTTCCTGCAATTCTACACATTATGTCATTGGGGTGCAAAGAAAATGTTAAAGCAAATTTTCATGCAATTCTGTATGTTTTGCCATGTTTAATGTGTATTCATGTTATATTTGAGTGACACAAAAATTACAACTGTCTATGGGCAATTAAAAAATAAAAAATAAATAAACGTTAGCTGACATGGGCTGGTTGATCTGGACATTCTGACAAGTTATAAATGGCTCTCTAAGGTATGCAATGACTAACATGACACGAGTAACTGATGATGCACTACCCAATTTCGAAATGGCACCTTGTGCATTCTACTATTACAACTTTCAAGAGTAAGTTTAAACCCAGACTCTGTTTAAAATAAAAAAATACAAACTTCCTGCCGACCCCACAGTTTGGGAACCACTGTGCTATAGGACTATTAAAAGGGTTTAGGACGAGGGAGTAAGACATCCGGAGAGATCCAATAGAAAGTCATACTACAAAAGTCTCACTAGTTTGCGTCTTTAGAACAAGCACCCGTTTGAGGCTAAGTCACAATGTTTGTATTTCCCCAAATGTACGTACTTGGTCGTTTTTTGAAAGCAGTCCACAGTGGAACTCAGGGTGTATTCACTAGGAACCAAATGTAACCATAGGGGCCGAAAAATGGAATGGACCTACCGGAATTTGTCCAATAAACTCTTGTTTTTGTTACAAAATGTTTTCTGCATCAAAACAGTTTGCTACGGTTTGCACAGTGCACTAATGAATGCACCCCTGTTGTCAACTGTTCCTCCAGCCTGTCCGAGATGAAGATGGAGATGATTCTGTCAACGCTAATGCTGGACAACCGCTTCAAAGTCAGGGGAAAGTATGACGGCAAGGTGAGGGAGCAACAAGCTCAACACATTTTATACTTATGACTATATTCAGCTTTCACCAATGTTCAAAGTGCTTTCCTTCTGGTCAGTTCAATCCACATAACTTGTGTGTGTTATGCACCTGTGTGTGTCTATAGATGTCTTCCGGGGCTCTGGAGCAGGAGGTGCGGGATAGAGCAACTGTCCTACAGACGGAGTTTGAGAATGCTGTCCATAACGACGACAACTCTGTCCAAGCAGCCAAGAGAGGTTTTTTAAATTTGTTTAAAATTTGCACACAAGAAAAAACAAGGCAATAAGATGAGAGTTTAAAGACAAAGGAAAACTGCAGGAGAGGAGGGAAAAAAAGATGGGATAGTATGGCACCTCCCCCTTTCCATTTTAAAACAGAATCCTAACATTAAAGAAAAACAAATAGTTGGGAATAACACAAAGGAAAATACCAGATTTAAGCACATGGGTAAAAATTTGAGGTCGACCGATTATGATTTTTCACCGCCAATACCAATTTATTGGAGGACCCAAAAAAACCGATACCGATTAATCGGCCGATTTTTTTTAAATTTAATTTTAAATTTTTTAAAATTCGGATTTTTTTATTTTTATTATTTTGTATTGTTTATTTGTAATAATGACAATTACAACAATACTGAATGAACACTTATTTTAACTTCTTTGGGATAGGGGGCAGTATTTTCACGGCCGGAAAAAAACGTACCCGATTTAATCTGGTTACTACTCCTGCCCAGAAACTAGAATGTGCATATAATTAGTAGATTTGGATAGAAAACACTCTAAAGTTTCTAAAACTGTTTGAATGGTGTCTGTGAGTATAACAGAACTCATATGGCAGGCCAAAACCTGAGAAGATTCCATACAGGAAGTGCCCTGTCTGTCAATTTGTTGTCCTTCTGTTGCATCTCTATCGACATTACAGCATCTGTGCTGTAGTGTGACACTTTCTAAGGCTTCCATTGGCTCTCTAAAGCCGCCAGAAAGTGGAATGGGGTGTCTGCTGTCTCTGGGCAAAGTACAGCAGCTCTGTTTGTGAGTGGTCAGCCTGGGACAGTGAGACTGGAGCTGCGCGGTCACGAGACTTCTCAATTTTTTTCTTTCAGCCTTTGAATGAATACAACGTTGCCCGGTTGGAATATTATTGCTATTTTACGAGAAAAATAGCAAAAAAATTGATTTTAAACAGTGTTTGACATGCTTCTAAGTACAGTAATGGAATATTTTGAATTTTTTGGTCACGAAATGCGCTCGCGCGTCACCCTTCGGATACTGACCTGAATGCACGACCAAAATGGAGGTATTTGGATATAACTATGGATTATTTGGAACCAAAACAACATTTGTTGTTGAAGTAGAAGTCCTGGGAGTGCATTCTGACGACGAACAGCAAAGGTAATCCAATTTTTCTAATAGTAATTCTGAGTTTAGGTTGTCCCAAACTTGGTGGGTGTCAAATTAGCTAGCCGCGATGGCCGAGCTATGTACTCAGAATATTGCAAAATGTGCTTTCGCCGAAAAGCTATTTTAAAATCGGACATTGCGATTGCATAAAGGAGTTCTGTATCTCTAATTCTTAAAATAATTGTTTTGTATTTTGTCAACGTTTATCATGAGTAATTTAGTAAATTCACCGGAAGTTTTCGGTGTGTATGCTAGTTCAGAACATCACATGCTAATGTAAAAAGCTGTTTTTTGATATAAATATGAACTTGATTGAACAAAACATGCATGTATTGTATAACATAATGTCCTAGGAGTGTCATCTGATGAAGATCATCAAAGGTTAGTGCTGCATTTAGCTGTGGTTTGGGTTTATGTGACATACACTGCTCAAAAAAATAAAGGGAACACTTACAACACAATGTAACTCCAAGTCAGTCACACTACTGTGAAATCAAACTGTCAGCTTAGGAAGCAACACTGATTGACAGTAAATTTCACATGCTGTTGTGCAAATGGAATAGACAACAGGTGGAAATT
The DNA here is from genome assembly GCF_901001165.1 of Salmo trutta. Classification (NCBI taxonomy): domain Eukaryota; kingdom Metazoa; phylum Chordata; class Actinopteri; order Salmoniformes; family Salmonidae; genus Salmo; species Salmo trutta. The sequence continues at coordinate 44,333,758 of NC_042985.1, forward strand.
ATAGGCAATTAGCAAGACACCCCCAATAAAGGAGTGGTTCTGCAGGTGGTGACTACAGAGTCTACAACCCACACAAGTGGCTCAGGTGTAGTGCAGCTCATCCAGGATGGCACATCAATGCGAGCTGTGGCAAGAAGGTTTGCTGTGTCTGTCAGCGTAGTGTCCAGAGCATGGAGGCGCTACCAGGAGACAGGCCAGTACATCAGGAGACGTGGAGGAGGCCGTAGGAGGGCAACAACCCAGCAGCAGGACCGCTACCTCCGCCTTTGTGCAAGGAGGAGCAGGAGGAGCACTGCCAGAGCCCTGCAAAATGACCTCCAGCAGGCCACAAATGTGCATGTGTCTGCTCAAACGGTCAGAAACAGACTCCATGAGGGTGGTATGAGGGCCCGACGTCCACAGGTGAGGGTTGTGCTTACAGCCCAACACCGTGCAGGACGTTTGGCATTTGCCAGAGAACACCAAGATTGGCAAATTCGCCACTGGCGCCCTGTGCTCTTCACAGATGAAAGCAGGTTCACACTGAGCACATGTGACAGACGTGACAGAGTCTGGAGACGCCGTGGAGAACGTTCTGCTGCCTGCAACATCCTCCAGCATGACCGGTTTGTCGGTGGGTCAGTCATGGTGTGGGGTGGCATTTTTTCGGGGGGTCGCACAGCCATGTGCTCGCCAGAGGTAGCCTGACTGCCATTAGGTACCGAGATGAGATCCTCAGACCCCTTGTGAGACCATATGCTGGTGCGGTTGGCCCTGGGTTCCTCCTAATGCAAGACAATGCTAGACCTCATGTGGCTGGAGTGTGTCAGCAGTTCCTGCAAGAGGAAGGCATTGATGCTATGGACTGGCCTGCCCGTTCCCCAGACCTGAATCCAATTGAGCACATCTGGGACATCATGTCTCGCTCCATCCACCAACGCCACGTTGCACCACAGATTGTCCAGGAATTGGTGGATGCTTTAGTCCAGGTCTGGGAGGAGATCCCTCAGGAGACCATCCGCCACCTCATCAGGAGCATGCCCAGGCGTTGTAGGGAGGTCATACAGGCACGTGGAGGCCACACACACTACTGAGCCTCATTTTGACTTGTTTTAAGGACATTACATCAAAGTTGGATCAGCCTGTAGTGTGGTTTTCCACTTTAATTTTGAGTGTGACTCCAAATCCAGACCTCCATGGGTTGATAAATTGGATTTCCATTGATTATTTTTGTGTGATTTTGTTGTCAGCACATTCAACTATGTAAAGAAAAAAGTATTTAATAAGATTATTTCATTCATTCAGATCTAGGATGTGTTATTTTAGTGTTCCCTTTATTTTTTTGAGCAGTGTATATGCTTGCTTGGAAAATGGCTGTGTGATTATTTGTGTCTATGTACTCTCCTAACATAATCTAATGTTTTGCTTTCGCTGTAAAGCCAAATCCGACAATGTGGTTAGATTAACGAGAGTCTTATCTCTAAAATGGTGTAAAATAGTTGATTGTTTGAGAAAATTGAATTGTGGTATTTTAGTTGGTTTTGTATTTCGCGCCGTGCGATGCCATTGGCTGTTGGCTAGGGGTTCCACAGGCGGAACGGGGTTCCACTAGCGGAACGTCTGTCCTCAACAGGTATAATACATCAATAAAATCAAATTCGCCTCAAATAAATAATGAAACGGTCAATTTGGTTTAAATAATGAAAAAACAAAGTGTTGGAGAAGAAAGTAAAAGTGCAATATGTGCCATGTAAGAAAGCTAATGTTTAAGTGCCTTGCTCAGAACATGGGAACATATGAAAGCTAGTGGTTCCTTTTAACATGAGTCTTCAATATTCCCAGGTAGGAAGTTTTAGGTTGTAGTTATTATATTATTATAGGAATTGTAGGACTATTTCTCTATACGATTTGTATTTCATATACCTTTGACTATTGGATGTTCTTATAGGCACTTTAGTATTGCCAGTGTAACAGTATAGCTTCCGTCCCTCTCCTCGCTCCTACCTGGGTTCAAACCATTAACACATTGACAACAGCCACCCTCGAAGCAGCGTTACCCATGCAGAGGAAGGGAAACAACCACTCCGAAGTCTCAGAGCGAGTGACGTTTGAAACGCTATTAGCGTGCACTCGGCTAACTAGCTAGCCATTTCACATAGGTTACACCAGCCTAATCTTGGGAGTTGATAGGCTTGAAGGGGTGGGTATCATTTGTAGAATGTTCCAACAGGAATCTGTTCCAAAAAACGTAAAGTAAAAGGTTGCCAACCAACAACGCATACAAAGTAGCAACGCATACAAACCTAGCTAACTAGCTGCCGAATAGGCATCAACTCACCACGTAGACATTTTTCGGAATAAACGTGATGAGTGAAAAACGCAATGAAATAGACCACTCCCTACCCGGTATCTTATTCTGCCGCTATACAACTTTGTATGCGTTGTTTTTTGGAACCTTGTTATTTACGAAGTTTTTGGAATAGATTCCTGTTGGAACGTTCCACAAATTATACCCACCCAGGTTGAAGTCATAAACAGCGCAATGCTTGAAGCACAGCAAAGGGCTGTTTGAATGCATGCTTACGAGCCTGCTGCTGCCTACCACCGCTCAGTCAGACTGCTCTATCAAATCATAGACTTAATTATAATATAATAAACACACAGAAATACGAGCCTTGGGTCATTAATATGGTCGAATCTGGAAACTATCATCTCGAAAACAAAAGTTTTTTTCTTTCAGTGAAATACGGAACTGTTCCGTATTTTATCTAACGGGTGACCAAGTCTAAATATTCCTGTTAGGCATTGATGTTTATGGTTAGGTACATTGGTGCAACGACAGTACTTTTTTCGCAAATGCGCTTGTTAAATCAACACCCGTTTGTCGAAGTAGGCTGTGATTCAATGAAAATTAACAGGCACCGCATCGATCATATGCAACGCAGGACACGTTAGATAAACTAGTAATATCATCAACCATTTGTAGTTAACTAGTGATTATGTTAAGATTGATAGTTTTTTATAAGTCTAATGCTAGCTAGCAACTTACCTTTGCTTCTTGCTGCCCTCGCGTTACAGGTAGTCAGCCTGTTAATCCTTGTGGAGTGCAATGTAAGGCAGGTGGTTAGAGCGTTGGACTGGTAACCGAAGGTTGCAAAAACAAATCCCCCCTGAACAAGGCAGTTAACCCCCGTTTCTAGGCCGTCATTGTAATTAAGAATGTGTTCTTAATCTGACTTGCCTAGTTATATAAAGGTGTATAAAAAAAAAAGAAAATCGGCAAATCGGTGGCCAAAAATACCGATTACCGATTGTTATGAAAACTTGAAATCGGACCTAATTAATAGGCCATTCCGATTAATCGGTCGACTTCTAGTTAATATTGCCTGCTAACCTGGATTTCTTTTAGCTAAATATGCAGGTTTAAAAACATATACTTCTGTGTATTGATTTTAAGAAAGACATTGATGTTTATGGTTAGGTACAGTCGTGCAACGATTGTGCTGTTTTCGCAAATGCGCTTTTGTTAAATCATTCCCGTTTGGAGAAGTTGGCTGTCTTTGTTAGGAAGAAATAGTATTCACACAGTTCGCAACGAGCCAGACGGCCCAAACTGCTGCATATACCATGACTCTGTTGCAAGAGAAGTGACACAAAAATATATACTTGTGTATTGATTTTAAGAAAGACATTGATGTTTATGGTTAGGTACAAGTTGGAGCAACCTTTTTCGCGAATGCGCACCGCATCGATTATATGCAACGCAGGACAGGCTAGATAAACTAGTAATATCATCAATCATGTGTAGTTAAACTAGTGATTATGATTGATTGTTTTTTATAAGATAAGTTTAATGCTAGCTAGCAACTTACCTTGGCTTCTTACTGCATTCGCGTAACAGGCAGGCTCCTCGTGGAGTGCAATGTAAAGCAGGTGGTTAGAGGGTTGGACTAGTTTACCGTAAGGTTGCAAGATTGAATCGCCAAGCTGACAAGGTAAAAATCTGTCGTTCTTCCCCTGAACAAGGCAGTTAACCCACCGTTCCTAGGCCGTCATTGAAAATAAGAATGTGTTCTTAACCGACTTTCCTAGTTAAAAAATATTTATTAAAAAAGAAATCGGCAAATCGGTTGTCAAAAATACCGATTACCGATTGTTATGAACACTTGAAATCGGCCCTAATTAATCGACCATTCCGATTAATCGGTCAACCTCTAGTAAAAATTAAATAAATTCAAGTTAAATGCATAATCAGCATGCGTTACAAATCAACTTCACCCAACATTGCTAGGTTAAACGGACAATAAAAGCGAAGAATTTTATGTTTAACATGATCATTGACATTAGTCTATATAGCAGGAAAGTTTGGGTACAGAATCAAAAGAAAGGCTTCCTCACTATGAGAGAATAATATCCTCACTAACAGTTTGTCTGGTTGACTGGTTTAAACTCCTGTTTTGTGGTCTTCGTTTTAGTGATGTTCATGCAGCGCTTTCCTCTGTGTCTTTAGCCTTGCAGTCGTTCCTACGGGCGTACACTGCCTACCCGTCCAACATGAAGCACATCTTCCATATCAAAGCCCTGCACCTGGGCCACGCCGCCAAGAGCTTCGGCCTGAGGGACGCCCCACAGGGCCTGGTCACCGCCCCTGCCAAGGGCTCCAACAAAGACAAGGGACAGGCCAAGGACAAGAGGTGAGCCAAAACACTGCGGCAAAACACTAGCATTACTGAACTGTGTCACTTTTTTACTGTCATTCATTTAAAAAAAAAAATGTTAATGTAAAAATGTGTTTAGCATGTATGTATGTATGTACAGTTGAAGTCGGAAGTTTACATACACCTTAGCCAAATACATTAAACTCAGTTTTTCACAATTCCTGACATTTGATCCCAGTAACAATTCCCTGTTTTAGGTCAGTTAGGATCACCACTTTATTTTAAGAATGTGAAATGTTATAATAGCAGAGAGAATGATTTATTTCAGCTTTTATTTCTTTCATCACATTCCCAGTGGGTCAGAAGTTTACATACTCAATTAGTACCGTAATTTCCGGACTATTAAGTGCACCTGAATATAAGCCGCACCCACTGAATTTAAAAAAATATATATTATTTTGAACATAAATAAGCCGCAGGTGCCTACCGGTACATTGAAACAAATGAACTTTACACAGGCTTTAACGAAACACGGCTTGTAACAAAAATAAATGGGCTTTAACGAAACACGGCTTGTAACAAAAAATAGAAAATTTGCAGTAAGCTTTAGTTGTCTTTTTGCACTGAGTCAATTCCTCACGCTGCTGTTTCCAACGTCTTATCATCGACTCATTAAGACCAAGCTCCCGTGCAGCAGCTCTATTTCCTTTTCCAACAGCCAGATCAATCGCCTTCAACTTGAAAGCTGCATCATATGCATTTCTCTGTGTCTTTGCCATGATGGGGGTGACAAAATGACTACTGTAATCAGAATGATGGGAAGTTTGAGAGCGCTCGATTTAATCTAAACAATAAACAAAAAACTTGTTTGACCTTAACCCGTTCGGCAATTTCATTGGTCGAATGAAATCTTCATGCCGCCAAAAAACTGAGCACGTCACAGAATGTTTTTTTGGAGAAAAAAAAATTGAAAGCGGGAAAAATCCATATATTAGCCTTGTCATTGTTTAACCTCTCTAGGGTAGGTGGCACCAAATCGTCCCACCTACGTAACAGCCAGTGGAATCCTGTGGCGCGTTATTCAAATACCTTAGAAATGCTATTACTTCAATTTCTCAAACATATGACTATTTTACAGCATTTGAAAGACAAGACTCTCGTTAATCTAACCACACTGTCCGATTTCAAAAAGGCTTTACAACGAAAGCAAAACATTAGATTATGTCAGCAGAGTACCCAGCCAGAAATAATCAGACACCCATTTTTCAAGCTAGCATATAATGTCACAAAAACCCAGAAGACAGCTAAATGCAGCACTAACCTTTGATGATCTTCATCAGATGACACACCTAGGACATTGTTATACAATACATGCATGTTTTGTTCAATCAAGTTCATATTTATATCAAAAACCAGCTATTTACATTAGCATGTGACGTTCAGAATTAGCATACCCCCCGCAAACTTCCGGCGAATTTACTAACAATTGACTAAATTACTCACGATAAACGTTCACAAAAAGCATAACAATTATTTTAAGAATTATAGATACAGAACTCCTCTATGCACTCGATATGTCCGATTTTAAAATAGCTTTTTGGTGAAAGCACATTTTGCAATATTCTAAGTAGATAGCCCGGCATCACAGGGCTAGCTATTTAGACACCCAGCAAGTTTAGCCTTCACCAAACTCCGATTTACTATTAGAAAAGTTTGATTACCTTTGGTGTTCTTCGTCAGAATGCACTCCCAGGACTTCTACTTCAATAACAAATGTTGGTTTGGTCCCAAATAATCCATTGTTATATCCAAACAGCAGCGTTTTGTTTGTGCGTTCAAGACACTATCCGAAAGGGTAAATAAGGGTTACGAGCACGGCGCATTTCGTGACAAAAAAAATTCTATATATTCCATTACCGTACTTCGAAGCATGTCAACCGCTGTTTAAAATCAATTTTTATGCCATTTTTCTCGTAATTTGCAAGAACATCCAATAGTCAAAGGTATATGAAATACAAATGGTATAGAGAGAAATAGTCCTATAATTCCTATAATAACTACAACCTAAAACTTCTCACCTGGGAATATTGAAGACTCATGTTAACTTCTTGGGGCTATGTGGGACGTTAGAGTGCCACCCGTGGCGCACCCTATCAACAGCAGGTGCATTTCAAGAGCGGCAAATTTGAAACCAAATAAATGTCAAAATTCAAGTTTTTCAAACATACACCTATCTGGCACCCTTTGAAAGATAAACATCTCCTTAATCTAACCACGTTTTCCGATTTCAAAAAGGTTTTACGGCGAAAGCATAAAGTTAGGTTATGTTAGGAGAGTACATTGACAATAGCTGTGTGTAGTGTATTGTCAATTCAAAGACAGGCGTCACCAAAACCATAAAATCAGCTAAAATTATGCACTAACCTTTTACAATCTCCATCAGATGACACTCCTAGGACATTATGTTAGACAATGCATGCATTTTTAGTTCTATCAAGTTCATATTTATATCTAAAAACAGTGTTTTACTATGGCGTTGATGTTCAGGAAATCGTTTCCCTCCAATACCGGCAGTCAAGTCATGACAACAAAATAATTAATTAATATTAGAAAACATTGGTAAAATATTATATTGTCATTCAAAGAATTATAGATTTACATCTCTTGAACGCAATGGACTTGCCAGATTTAAAATTAACCTTACTGGGAAATCACACTTTGCAATAATCTGAGCACTGCGCCCAGAAAAATACGCATTGCGATACAGACTAACCGCCATGTTGGAGAGATCTAAAATCGAAAATACTATGTAAATAATCCATTACCTTTGATTCTCTTCATCAGATGTCACTTCCAAAGAATCCCAGGTCCATAACGAATGTAGTTTTGTTCAAAAAAGCTCATCATTTATGTCCAAAAACCTCCGTGTTGTAGCACATGATCTAAGCCAGCCGGACTTCACTTCACTTCAAGAACGGAAAAAATATATTTTCGTTCGTTCAAACATGTCAAACGTTGTATCGCATAAATCATTAGGGCCTTTTTTAACCAGAACATGAATAAAATTCAAGGCGGACCATTGGGTTCTCTTTTAAAACGTTTCGGAATGAGAGTACCCACCATCAAATCGCGCGCCAGGTGTCTAATCGGCCATCGCCGTTCCAACGCTCTTCTTCAGTCAGATCTCACTGTAGAAGACTCAAAACACTTTGTAAAGGCTGGGGACATCTTGTGGAAGCAATAGGAAGTGCCAAAATATTCCTCCTTCCCTTTGTTTTTCAATGGTATAGGCTTAAAGTCAATTCAACACATCAGGTATCCACTTCCTGTCAGAATCTGTCTCAGGGTTTTGCCTGCCAAATGAGTTCTGTTATACTCACAGACACCATTCAAACAGTTTTTGAAACTTTAGGGTGTTTTCTATCCATGTATATGCATATTGTAGTTACTGGGTAGGATTAGTAACCAGATTAAATCGGGTACATTTTTTTATCCAGCCGTGAAAATACTGCCCCCTATACCCTAACAGGTTAAAAGGAACCACCAGCTTTCAAATGTTCTGATGTTACGAGCAAGGCACTTAAACGTTAGCTTTCTTACAAGGCACATATTGCACTTTTACTTTCTTCTCCAACACAACCAAATTGAACATGTTTCATTATTTAATTGAGGCTAAATTGATTTTATTGATGTATTATATTAAGTTAAAATAAGTGTTCATTCAGTATTGTTGTAATTGTCATTATTACAAATAAATAAAAAAAATCGGCCGATTTAACCTTTATCTGCTTTTCTTGGTCCTCCAATAATCGGTCGACCTCTACTTGAAATACATCCACAGGTATACCTCCAATTGACTCAAATGATGTCAATTAGCCTATCAGAAGCTTCTAAAGCATTTTCTGGAATTTTCCAAGCTGTTTAAAGGCACAGACAACTTAGTGTATGTAAACTTCTGACCCACTGGAATTGTGATACAGTGAATTATAAGTGAAATAATCTGTCTGGAAACAATTGTTTACTTTGTTACTTGTCATGCACAAATTAAATATCCTAACCAACTTGCCAACACTATAGTTTGTTCACAAGAAATGTGTGGAGTGGTTGAAAAACGAGTTTAGTGACTCCAACCTAAGTGTATGTAAACTTCCGACTACAACTGTATGCATGTATGTATGTGCAGTGGAGGAAGCTGCCTTTTTTTGCTTTTGAAATAGCAGTCATAGCGAGCTGCTATTCCTGTCCCTCTGGGTGTAGAGGAGTGGCTGTATGTCTAGACCCCCAGAGGACAATCCGTATGGCCAGGCGTGGCCGTTGCTAGGGGTGTCTGACACTGGACCTGCCTCCACTCATCTCTACTCACACAGCTATTAGTGGTCATCTGAGGGATCCCCCTGAGGCCTGAGCACTCAGGTTCTGGCCTGACTGGCTTCTGGTTGGCTGCTTGGCCTGGACTCGCCCTCTAGACAGAAGCAGGCAGCGCAGCACAGTCGGAGAGAGGGAAGGAGGGTCATCTCAGCAGGGTGCCCTAGTGCTCATTAGCCTGCTGATTGTGGGAGACATGTTAGTATATTCTGTGCTGCTTGGACTGATTAGCGTGGGCCCTCACTTCTACAGCAAGCTAGCAGCTAGCACCTGCTATAGATTAATGCAGTCTGACTGACGTTCAGCTCGGTGGAACTTGGTTTATTTGGTTTCGGTGAGCTTGGTTTGTAAAACGATTCCTTGCCCATCACCTTGATGTAAGAGTGTGGTTTATGTTTTTTTCGAGTGTGTCCCAAGCGGCACCTTATTCCCTATGTAGTGCACTACTTTTGACCAGGGTCCTGGGCCTCGTTTCCCAAAGCCTTCATAGCATTAAGATCATTGTTAGAACCGTCTTACCATCTTCGGTTGTTTCCCAAACCATTATTAGTAAAGTTGCACTTGAAAACGTTTTATTTACCAACTGCCTTAGATGCTTTTTTGCCCTTCCCAGTCACTTTATACACAGAAGAGCTTAGCTTAACACAGAATTAACAGTTTTCTGTCGCGCTGTGACCGCCGATAACTTCAGAACGAACTTGACTACAAATAAAACGTTGCCAATTTATTTGCAATTGTTACAAACAAGTAAAAAATAACATTTTTGAAGTGAAAACAGAGATGACTGCAAAAGGGCTACGTAGGCCTGTATATTAAAATCACATTGAAGTAAATTGTATGTTCATTCAATTGCATTCTATATGCCAGTTCTAGGCTAATGTTTGTCATTTTTGGCTCAATATATTTCTTTTTTATTTGACCTTTATTCAACTAGGCAAGTCAGTTAAAAACAAATTCTTATTTTCAATGACAGCCTAGTGGGTTAACTTCCTTGTTCAGGGGCAGAACGACAGATTTGTACCTTGTCAGCTCGGGGATTCGAACTTGAAACCTTTCGGTTTCAAGTCCAACGCTCTAACCACTAGGCCACGCTGCCGCCCCATGCCACCTCACGATGTGTAATGTGCCATCTTGATTTAGTGTATTATTATAGAGCAAGCATTTAGAATGTTCTGTTACAGCCTGAATAAAACATTTATTAAATTGATATTTTGTCACTGGCCTACACACAATACCCCATAATGTCAGAGTGGAATAATATTTTAAGAAATGTCTTGAGTCAGGTATTCAAACCCTTTGTTTTGACAAGCCTAAATAAGTTCAGTAGTAAAATAGTGCTTTAGTTACATAATACGTTGCATGGACTCTCTGTGTGCGGTAATAGTGTTTAACCCCCAAAGTCGATTTCCGTGCACCTGCTGAAATCTATTTAGAATGCTTTAAAAAATTCCCCTTAAAAATCAGCAGTGACTATGGAGGTGTAGCATCTCCATCCGCCTGTGTCGCACTTCCGCATCTGCTGTGAAAGGTGACAGAGCTAGAGCGGTGTTTGTCAGACCATGAGACATCTCAAAGATCAGCCTTCTCACAATATTGCTTGTAGCTTCCGAACGGTTTGGCCTACAAACTATTATGGAAAGATGACTCTCAAGAACATGATGGTGTTCTCTGTTTTGCTCTACGACCTCCACAAGTGTCAGGAGACTCATCTGAAGTCTGTACAGACAATCTGCCAACTGCTGTCTGTGGCATCTGAACCGTTTTGGGCTACACGCTAATAGACTCTAATGAACATGTACAGGCCATACAAGACTTGACTGAAGGTCCCTTGGTAACAGTTGAAAAAATGTATGGAAGTACAAGGCCTTCAAAAAGTTTTCAGACCCCTTGTCTTTTTCCACATTTTGTTACCTTATTCTAAAATGGATTAAAAAAATTATAATTCCTCAATCTACACACAATACACCATAATAATAAAGTGATAACTGTTTTTTAGAGATTTTGCAAATGTATAAAACAAAACAACAGACCTTATTTACATTAGTATTCAGACCTTTTGCTATGAGACTTGAAATTAAGCTCAGGTGCATCATTGATCATCCTTGATGTTTCTACAACTTGATTGGAGTCCACCTGTGGTAAATTTAAATTGATTGGACATGATTTGGAAAGGCGCACGCACACACCTGTCTATATAAGGTCCCACAGTTGACAGCGCATGTCAGAGCACAAATCAAGCCATGAGGTCGAAGGAATTGTCCGTACAGCTCCGAGACAGGATTGTGTTGAGACGCATATCTGGGCAATGGTACAAAAACATTTCTGCAGCATTTGAAGGTCCCCAAGAACACAGTGGCCTCCATTGTTCTTAAATGGAAGAAATTTGGAACGATCAGGACTATTCCTAGAGCTGGCCGCCATGCCAAACTGCGCAATCGGGGGAGAAGGGCCTTGGTCAGGGAGGTGACCAAGAAGCCGATGGTTGCTCTGACAGAGCTCTAGTGTTCCCCTGTGGAGGTGGGAGAATCTTCCAGAAGGACAACCATCTCTGCAGCACTCGGAGACGCAGACACTAATCAGGCCTTTATGGTAGAGTGGCCAGACGGAAGCCACTCCTCAGTAAAAGGCACATCACAGCCCACTTGGAGTTTGTCAAAAGGCACCTAAAGACTCTGACCAGGTAGTCACCTGGAATGCATTTAAATTAACAGCTGTGCCTTGTTAGAGGTAAATTTGTGGAATTTCTTTCCTTAAACCTGTTGGGGCTAGGGGGCAGTATTTGCACGGCCGGATAAAAAACGTACCCGATTTAATCTGGTTACTACTCCTGCCCAGTAACTAGAATATGCATATAATTGTTTGATTTGGATAGAAAACACCCTAAAGTTTCTAAAACTGTTTGAATGGTGTCTGTGAGTATAACAGAACTCATTTGGCAGGCCAAAACCTGAGAAGATTCCAAACAGGAAGCGCTCTCTCTGACCATTTCATGGCCTTATTGATCATCTCTAACAAAAACAGGGGATCTCTGGCATGACGTGACATTTTCTAACGCTCCCATAGGCTCTCAGAAGGCGCCAGAAAGCTGAATCGTGGCTTTGCAGCCCATGGCTGAAAAACATTAGCGCATTTTGATAGTGGTCGATCTTAATCATTAGATTATGTCAGCAGAGTACCCAGCCAGAAATAATCAGACACCCATTTTTCAAGCTAGCATATAATGTCACATAAACCCAAACCACAGCTAAATGCAGCACTAACCTTTGATGATCTTCATCAGATGACAATCCTAGGACATTATGTTATACAATACATGCATGTTTTGTTCAATCAAGTAAATATTTATATCAAAAACCAGCTTTTTACATTAGCATGTGACTAGCATTCCCACCGAACACTTCCGGTGAATTTACTAAATTACTCACGATAAACGTTCACAAAAAACATAACAATTATTTTAAGAATTATAGATACAGAACTCCTTTATGCACTCGCTATGCACTCGCTAGCTTTTCGGTGAAAGCACATTTTGCAATATTCTGAGTAGATAGCCCGGCCATCACAGGCTAGCTCTTTTGAGACCCACCAAGTGTGGTACTCACCAAACTCCGATTTACTATTAGGAAAGTTTGATTATCTTTGCTGTTCTTCGTCAGAATGCACTCCCAGGACATCTACTTCAATAACAAATGTTGGTTTGGTTCCAAATAATCCATAGTTATATCCAAATAGCGGAGTTTTGTTCGTGCGTTCAAAACACTATCCAAAGGGTAAAGAAGGGTACCGCGCGAGCGCATTTCGTGAAAAAATGTCTAAATATTCCATTACCGTACTTCGAAGCATGTCAAACGCTGTTTAAAATCCATTTTTATGCTATTTTTCTCGTAAAAAAGCGATAATATTCCGACCGGGAGTCGTTGTTTTCGTTCAAAGAGAGAGAAAGTAAACATGGTGTCGGCTCGTGCACGCGCCTCCAGTCTCATTGTCCTCTGATCGACCATTATCCAAATGCGCTACTGTTTTTCAGCCAGGGCCTGCAAAGCCACCATTCATCGTTCTGGCGCCTTCTGAGAGCCTATGGGAGCGTTAGAAAATGTCACGTTATGCCAGAGATCCCCTGTTTTGGTTAGAGATGATCAAGAAGGCCAAGAAAAAGTCAGAGAGAGCGCTTCCTGTTTGGAATCTTCTCAGGTTTTGGCCTGCCAACAGAACTCATATGGCAGGCCAAAACCTGAGAAGATTCCAAACAGGAAGTGCCCTGTCTGACAATTTGTTGTCCTTCTGTTGCATCTCTATCGACATTACAGCATCTGTGCTGTAACGTGACACTTTCTAAGGCTTCCATTGGCTCTCTAAAGCCGCCAGAAAGTGGAATGGGGTGTCTGCTGTCTCTGGGCAAAGTACAGGAGCAGAGTTTGTAAGTGGTCAGCCTGGGGACAGTGAAACTGGAGATGCGCGTTCACGAGACTTCTCCATTGTTTTCTTTCAGTCTTTGAATGAATACAACGTTGCCCGGTTGGAATATTATCGCTATTTTACGAGAACAATAGCATAAAAATTGATTTTCAACAGCGTTTGACATGCTTCTAAGTACGGTAATGGAATATTTTGACATTTTTTCACGAAATGCGCTCGCACGGTACCCTTCGGATAGTGACCTGAACGCACGAACAAAACGGAGGTATTTGGATATAACTATGGATTATTTGGAACCAAAACAACATTTGTTGTTGAAGTAGAAGTCCTGGGAGTGCATTCTGACGAAGAACAGCAAAGTTAATCCAATTTTTCTAATAGTAATTCTGAGTTTAGGTTGTCCCAAACTTGGTGGGTGTCAAATTAGCTAGCCGTGATGGCCGGGCTATGTACTCAGAATATTGCAAAATGTGCTTTCGCCGAAAAGTTATTTTAAAATCGGACATAGCGATTGCATAAAGGAGTTCTGTATCTATAATTCTTAAAATAATTATGTATTTTGTCAACGTTTATCATGAGTAATTTAGTAAATTCACCGGAAGTTTTCGGTGTGTATGCTAGTTCAGAACATCACATGCTAATGTAAAAAGCTGTTTTTTGATATAAATATGAACTTGATTGAACAAAACATGCATGTATTGTATAACATAATGTCCTAGGAGTGTCATCTGATGATCATCAAAGGTTAGTGCTGCATTTAGCTGTGGTTTGGGTTTATGTGACATACACTGCTCAAAAAAATAAAGGGAACACTTAAACAACACAATGTAACTCCAAGTCAATCACACTACTGTGAAATCAAACTGTCCACTTAGGAAGCAACACTGATTGACAATAAATTTCACATGCTGTTGTGCAAATGGAATAGACAACAGGTGGAAATTATAGGCAATTAGCAAGACACCCCCAATAAAGGAGTGGTTCTGCAGGTGGTGACCACAGACCACTTCTCAGTTCCTATGCTTCCTGGCTGATGTTTTGGTCACTTTTGAATGCTGGCAGTGCTTTCACTCTAGTGGTATCATGAGACGAAGTCTACAACCCACACAAGTGGCTCAGGTAGTGCAGCTCATCCAGGATGTCACATCAATGCGAGCTGTGGCAAGAAGATTTGCTGTGTCTGTCAGCGTAGTGTCCAGAGCATGGAGGCGCTACCAGGAGACAGGCCAGTACATCAGGAGACGTGGAGGAGGCCGTAGGAGGGCAACAACCCAGCAGCAGGACCGCTACCTCCGCCTTTGTGCAAGGAGGAGCAGGAGGAGCACTGCCAGAGCCCTGCAAAATGACCTCCAGCAGGCCACAAATGTGCATGTGTCTGCTCAAACGGTCAGAAACAGACTCCATGAGGGTGGTATGAGGGCCCGACGTCCACAGGTGGGGGTTGTGCTTACAGCCCAACACCGTGCAGGACGTTTGGCATTTGCCAGAGAACACCAAGATTGGCAAATTCGCCACTGGCGCCCTGTGCTCTTCACAGATGAAAGCAGGTTCACACTGAGCACATGTGACAGACGTGACAGAGTCTGGAGACGACGTGGAGAACGTTCTGCTGCCTGCAACATCCTCCAGCATGACTGGTTTGGCGGTGGGTCAGTCATGGTGTGGGGTGGCATTTCTTTGGGGGGCCGCACAGCCCTCCATGTGCTCTCCAGAGGTAGCCTGACTGCCATTAGGTACCGAGATGAGATCCTCAGACCCCTTGTGAGACCATATGCTGGTGCGGTTGGCCCTGGGTTCCTCCTAATGCAAGACAATGCTAGACCTCCTGTGGCTGGAGTGTGTCAGCAGTTCCTGCAAGAGGAAGGCATTGATGCTATGGACTGGCCCGCCCGTTCTCCAGACCGGAATCCAATTGAGCACATCTGGGACATCATGTCTCGCTCCATCCACCAACGCCACGTTGCACCGCAGACTGTCCAGGAGTTGGCGGATGCTTTAGTCCAGGTCTGGGAGGAGATCCCTCAGGAGACCATCCGCCACCTCATTAGGAGCATGCCCAGGCGTTGTAGGGAGGTCATACAGGCACGTGGAGGCCACACACACTACTGAGCCTCATTTTGATTTGTTTTAAGGACATTACATCAAAGTTGGATCAGCCTGTAGTGTGGTTTTCCACTTTAATTTTGAGTGTGACTCCAAATCCAGACCTCCATGGGTTGATAAATTGGATTTCCATTGATTATTTTTCTGATTTTGTTGTCAGCACATTCAACTATGTAAAGAAAGAAGTATTTAATAAGATTATTTCATTCATTCAGATCTAGGATGTGTTATTTTAGTGTTCCCTTTATTTTTTAAAGACAAGACTCTCCTTTATCTAACCACACTGTCCGATTTCAAAAAGGCTTTACAACGAAAGCAAAACATTAGATTATGTCAGGAGAGTACCCAGCCAGAAATAATCAGACACCCATTTTTCAAGCTAGCATATAATGTCACAAAAACCAAAACCACAGCTAAATGCAGCACTAACCTTTGATGATCTTCATCAGATGACACTCCTAGGACATTATGTTATGCAATACATGCATGTTTTTTTCAATGAAGTTCATATTTATATCAAAAACCAGCTTTTTACATTAGCATGTGACGTTCAGAACTAGCATACCCACCGCAAACTTCCGGTGAATTTACTAAATTACTCACGATAAACGTTCACAAAAAACATAACAATTATTTTAAGAATTATAGATACAGAACTCCTTTATGCAATCGCTATGTCCGATTTTAAAATAGCTTTTCGTTGAAAGCACATTTTGCAATATTCTGAGTAGATAGCCCGGCCATCATGGCTAGCTATTTTGACACCCACCAAGTTTGGCACTCACCAAACTCAGATTTACTATAAGAAAAATTGGATTACCTTTGCTGTTCTTCGTCAGAATGCACTCCCAGGACTTCTACTTCAACAACAAATGTTGGTTTGTTTCAAAATAATCCATAGTTATATCCAAATAGCTGCGTTTGTTCTTGCGTTCAAGACACTATCCAAAGGGTGACGCGTCGGCGCGTATCGGGACAAAACATTTCTAAATATTCCATTACCGTACTTCGAAGCATGTCAAACGCTGTTTAAAATCCATTTTTATGTGATTTTTCTCGTAAAATAGCGATAATATTCCGACCGGGCGATGTTGTTTTCGTTCAAAGACTGAAAATGTAAAATGGACTCTTCACGTGCACGCGTGCACTCGTCCGTTTCATTGTTCTCAGATCGACCACTATCCAAATGCGCGACTGTTTTTCAGCCAGGGACTGCAGAGTCATCATTCAACGTTCTGGCGCCTTCTGAGAGCCTATGGGAGTCTTAGAAAATGTCACGTTACAGCAGAGATCCTCTGTTTTCGATAAAGAGGCTATAGAAGGTGAAGAAATGGTCAGAGAGGGCACTTCCTTTTTAGAATCTTCTCAGGTTTTGGCCTGCCATATGAGTTCTGTTATACTCACAGACACCATTCAAACAGTTTTAGAAACTTTAGGGTGTTTTTCTATCCAAATCAAACAATTATATGCATATTCTAGTTTCTGGGCAGGAGTAATAACCAGATTAAATCGGGTACGTTTTTTTATCCGGCCGTGAAAATACTGCCCCCTATCCTAAACAGGTTAAGTAAGCACAACAAAGCGTGCATTCGCCAATTCATTCAAGGCATTGGCTTGCTTTTATAGAGCAAAGGGGGTACCGCTATACGATACAGAAGCAATGTGCTGAGGCACCGGTTGGTCGAGGTAATTAAGATAATATGTACAGTGGGGGGAAAAAGTATTTGATCCCCTGATGATTTTGTACGTTTGCCCACTGACGAAGAAAGGATCAGTCTATAATTTTAATGGTAGGTTTATTTGAACAGTGAGAGACAGAATAACAACAAAAATATCCAGAAAAACGCATGTCAGAAATGTTTTAAATTGATATGCATTTTAATGAGGGAAATAAGTATTTCACCCCCTCAATCAGAAAGATTTCTGGCTCCCAAGTGTCTTTTATACAGGTAACGAGCTGAGATTAGGAGCACACTCTTAAAGGGAGTGCTCCTAACCACAGCTTGTTACCTGTATAAAAGACACCTGTCCACAGAAGCAATCAATCAATCAGATTCCAAACTCTCCGCCAAGACCAAAGAGCTCTCCAAGGATGTCAAGGACAAGATTGTAGGCCTACACAAGGATGGAATGGGCTACAAGACCATCGCCAAGCAGCTTGGTGAGAAGGTGACAACATTTGGTGCGATTATTCGCAAATGGTAGAAACACAAAAGAACTGTCAATATCCCTCGGCCTGGGGCTCCATGCAAGATCTCACCTCGTGGAGCTGCAATGATCATGAGAACGGTGAGGAATCAGCCCAGAACTACATGGGAGGGTCTTGTCAATGATCTCAAGGCAGCTGGGACCATTGTCACCAAGAAAACAATTGGTAACACACTACGCGGTGAAGGACTGAAATCCTGCAGCGCCCGCAAGGTCCCCCTGCTCAAGAATACATATACATGCCCGTCTGAAGTTTGCCAATGAACATCTGAATGACTCAGAGGACAAATGGTGAAAGTGTTGTGGTCAGATGAGACCAAAATGGAGCTCTTTGACATCAACTCAACTCGCCGTGTTTGGAGGAGGAGGAATGCTGCCTATGACCCTAAGAACACAATCTCCACCGTCAAACATGGAGGTGGAAACATTATGCTTTGGGGGTGTTTTTCTGCTAAGGGGACAGGACAACTTCACCGCATCAAAGTGATGATGGAATGGGCCATGTACCGTCAAATCTTGGGTAAGAACCTCCTTCCCTCAGCCAGGGCATTGAAAATGGGTCGTGGATGGGTATTCCAGCATGTCAATGACCCAAAACACACGGCCAAGGCAACAAAGGAGTGGCTCAAGAAGAAGCACATTAAGGTCCTGGAGTGGCCTAGCCAATCTCCAGACCTTAATCCCATAGAAAATCTGTGGAGGGAGCTGAAGGTTCGAGTTGCCAAACGTCAGCCTCGAAACCTTAAATGACTTGGAGAAGATCTGCAAAGAGGAGTGGGACAAAATCCCTCCTGAGATGTGTGCAAACCTGGTGGCCAACTACAACAAACGTCTGACCTCTGATTGCCAACAAGGGTTTTGCCACCAAGAGTACTAAGTCATGTCAAATACTTATTTCCCTCGTTAAAATGCAAATCATTTTATAACATTTTTGCCATGCTTTTTTCTGGATTTTTTTTGTTATTCTGTCTCTCACTGTTAAAATGAACCTACCATTAAAATTATAGACTGATAATTTCTTTGTAATTGGGCAAACGTACAAAATCAGCAGGGGATCAAATACTTTTTCCCCCCACTGTACATGTAGGTAGAGTTAAGTGACTTAAGCATAGATAATAACAGAGTATCAGCAGTGTAAAATAGTGGGGGGGGGGGGGGGGGGGGGGGGGCAAGTCAAGCTGGCCCATGGACCAACTCGCCTTGTAACCTTGTAATAAAGTATACTTGAATTCACAAGTTACGTAATCTAAGAAATATGTTTGAGCGAATATTTCCACGACATCTCCTTCCTATATGCTGTCTCGTCATTGTTGGTGATCAGGCCCACCACTGTTGTGTCATCGGCAAACTTGATGGTGTTGGAGTCATGCCTGGCCATGCAGTCATGAGTGAAAGGAGTACAGGAGGGGACTGAGCACGCACCCCTGAGGGGCCCCCATGTTGAGGATCAGCGTAGTGGATGTTTTGTTCCTTACCATCTGGGGGCAGCCCGTCAGGAAGTCCAGGATCCAGTTGCAGAGGCAGGTGTTTAGTCCCAGGGTCCTTAGCTTAGTGATGAGCTTTGAGGGCACTATGGTGTTGGAACGCTGAGCTGTAGTCAATGAATAGCATTCTCACATAGGTGTTCCTTTTGTCCAGGTGGGAAAGGGCAGTATTGAGTGCAATAGAGATCGCATCTGTGGATCTGTTGGGGCGGTATGCAAATTGGAGTGGGTCTAGGGTTTCTGGGATAATGGTGTTGATGTGACGCATGACCAGCCTTTCAAAGCACTTCGATATACGTGCTTATAGTTTGTCCAATTTATTATTCAACGATTGTACGTTGGCCATTTGTACCGATGACAACAGCAGATTAGCAACTCATCGGCGTATCCTCACAAGGCACCCCGATCTCTTTCCATGATATCTTTTCTGTCTCTTTCTCCTGTGAATTACGGGGATGAGGACCTGTTCAGGTGTCTGGAGTAAATCCCTCTCGTCCAACTCATTAAAGATAAATTCTTCGTCCAGTTCAAGGTGACTAATCGCTGTTCTGATGTCCAGAAGCTCTTTTCGATCGGATGAGATGGTAGCAGCAACATTATTTACAAAATAAGTGACTAACAATGTGAATAACTAAATAAAATAGCACGGTTGTTGAAGAGCCCATAAAACGGCAGCCAATATTCTCCTGCTCCATCTGTCCCATTTTATATAGACTTATTTAGAAAAATTAAACGATGAAGGGGGGCATGACTTTAAAAATGGCAGACTAATAATATTTTTAAATTCACAAACAGTCCAAATGACTGTTCTAGTGTTAATGACCTCACTGGCTGCTGTCCTTTTTAACAGCTAGGCTAATTATCGGCCATGGCCCCTAATGAATAAAGCCTGCGCGAAACAGTACCGGACACTCCTCTACAGTTTTACTATGCTCACAGACACACACTTACACAGCGACACTCACTGTTTTAACACCAGCCTAGACATCATCCATATGGCCTGTCTGATGGTTGGCTCAGCTTTGAATGTTACCACTGCTCTCATGTTCACACACACCCACAGTCTTACTGATTTGATAACAGCTGTTGGCTCTTTCTAACAGACTCGCTCGTTCTCCTAGTGTCTCTCTCAGGACCCCTCTGGCCCTATATAGTGCACTAGTTTGACCAGAGCCCTATGGGCCCTGGTGAAAATTAGTGAACTGTATAGGGAATAGGGTGCCATTTTTGGAAAGCATCCTGGGACAGTGTTTTTTTGGTTCTCCGGCCACCTGTCAGTAGAGACTTCATTACAGGTGTATGTATGGCTGCGGTGTTACACTGTCCTTGTCCAGGCAGGTCCTTTCTCTAATTGCTTGAATTGTCCAGCAACAAACATACAAACACATCATACACATACACAAAGCCTTCTCAGAGGCACATCTCACACACACTCCCTACTCCCTCTGGTGTAAACTCTAGCTAGACTTCACACAGCCAAGGGTGTTAAGAATACATGGAGACCACCTTTAATTGTTTACTTACATTGCTGTCTCTGGTGGTGAGGCTGAGGTTGCACTTGGACTTGCCTGAGGGGGTTATTTTGGCCCTTGTGCATACGATGTTCTTTGTCCTTTGGAAACAGACGGACGGCAAACATTTAAACAAACGAGCTGACTATAAAATGGCAGTATATTTAGACTGTGCCTCATATCCTACATTCCTTATCTCTCCAGTTATTGTGTATGTTATTTGGTCCAACTTTCTGAATTGTTTGAATTAACATTTTGAAAAAGTAGGTAGTTGATTTTATGTATTGTTTAAGAGCCATAACTGAAAAGGAATTGGTTACAACTTTCATTACAATTTCAAAGAAACTGATCTATAAAATGGTAGTGGCATGTAGTTGAGGCGGGTTGATGTATTTCAATGACAATCGTCTGTGAGGGGGAGGGGCGAAGGCATGCATATGCGCTGGGGTGGGTTTGAGGGGGGGATTCTCCGCTAAGTGTTGAACTTTTGACGGATGCCAGATCCGGCAGTGCGAGTGATGCATTCTGTGTGTAGATTAATCTCTCATTGACAGACTATGTAAACATAAATGGTACCGTAGATCTCATGATACAATGGGATGCATGAGATAACGAGCAGCATTATTTCCTTTGATTTAGACAAATCACGATTTCACAGGTGCGTCTTTCACATTTCGGGAGGGGACATTTGGTCCATAGATAGTTTGTTACGTTGTCAGCTAACCATATGTGTGCTTCCATGGGGCAGAAGTCAGTGTATTGTTGTGATTCTGGATGGCCAGATTGTTATCAAGAATGACGAACTCCCATGTGGGGAATCGTAAGTGGCTTGTTTCATCATGTTATTGATTTCATATCTTGTTTCGAGGTGTTTTGACGGACTTCATGTTAATGCTAATATGGGTCAAATTCGCTAGCTAACTAATAACTGTAACGATGTATTTTAGAGACATGCTCATTGTGCAAATGTATGTTTTCAATAAATATTGGAGATGAAATATAGCTTACATTTTGTTAACAATCTAAGCCATCCTTGTCTGTTTTTCCCCATAGTTGCGCACACCTCGATTTTGTTGCTAAACAAACAACCCGTTTAACTTGCAAAGAGAGAGGAGCTCTTTGTTCTGGTTCCGATCCTCATTCTAGCTCTACTCATAGCATTTATGGTTAACCGAGATTTGTGTAGATATATGCTCTTCAGTCATTCAGGCTCCCCATTCATATGTCCTCCAGTAGGGGTCCCTATAGAGCACACTATAGCTGCAGATCAATAATCCTGTTACTGGAAGGCAGGCTCCTCTGGGGTGATCAGTGTCACTTGGGTGTTTGCTACAGCCTACTGTGCTCCGTGGGTCCTAAATGTCCCTCTGGGCTGGAGTTGGGCTGGGCAGCCCGGGGCAGGCTCCAGCTCCAGGGGTTATTGATTAGATAAAGACACAGGCTGGTGTTACATGGTCCCCCTGCTGCGATGTGACATGGCAGTTATCGCTGGTCAATAGAGATCCTCTCCTATACACACAACAGTCAGTCGCTCTTTTCTCTGGTGCTGCTCTCCCTCCTTGTGAAGATAGGTTATTAGTACTCACCACAGCCAGAGATGTGTCTGTTCTCCTGTAGTGACGTCTTTGGGCTAGCTGAGGCTTGTTTGGGAAGACGTAGTAGTATGTTCAGGATGAATTTGATATATATTTTTTAAGTTAGAAATATATATATTTTTTGATATCCGAAACATACAATATACTTGCAGTGAAGCCGCTCAACAACTACATTATACAAGTCATCCAACAGACTCCCATTCAGAGCGACACACAGAAGCATCCAGGGTCAATGCCCTGCTCAAGGGCACGTTGGCAGATCTCCCACCAGGCAAAAAAACGTGACCCGAACCCTCCAAGATCCCCCACACAGTTCCCCAACAGCTGTCCCTCAAACATTCGAGACCCCTCCCACCCCCCCAAGAAGAAATTTTTAAATACAAATAATTCCATTCCCCACCCTCAAGAACCCCCAATTCACCAACAACCAAGAGAATTAACTAAAATGAAGAAGACAGAAGAAAACAGCGAACAACAATGCAAAAAAAAAAAAATCAATTCAAAACAAAGGACATCAAGGACAGCTCAAATCATAACAGCAGTGCCAGCTGTTTATGTTTGTATGCATGTCTGGCACTATTACATGCATGTGTCTGTTCTTGTATGCGTTTATTTGAATGAGAGTTTATGTATATGCCAGGGGCAGAAATCCCGGGGGGACACGACCCCCCCCCCCCCATTATGGGAAAAATATGATTTGTCCCCCCCAATATATCACTGAAACATAACTATGTAATTTAAATAATATTAATAATACGCAATGAAAGCAATTGTGCTGATTATAGACACTGCCAGTTCCTTAGTTGGCAAGGTAACAGAGGGGTCGTGTCTACTGTCTGAAAGGCACTCAATGAACGTAACTGACGTGATGTTCATCCAGTCAATCGCGCACACACACTAGCTAAGTATGCAGAGCTAGCGTGCAAATATTAACTATTAAGCTAGCTAGTACCTATTCCATTTATGTGGCGTCGTCAAAGATGGAATCTTTGCTATCGTCAATTTATTCCAAGATCAGCACGCAGATGATGTAAGTTAGTGCTTCAAAGTCCCAGTGATAAGGTTAGCGATAAACTGAAGTCCAAACTGAACAGAACTACACTCTCTTCTACCATTGTCTTAAATATATTTAATGGTCTCGTTGCAAAAGCTAAATTGTCGCAAGGGAACTTTTATTTATTTATTTTATTTCACCTTTATTTAACCCGGGTAGCAAAGATTATAGCAAACACCACTGAAACTGAATTGGTGCTCGCTAGCTTTGCAAATTCAGCTATTGTTGGAAGCCAGCCAATATGAAACAAACTATTAAAATTACAAAAGGTTGCAGCATATGTTGTGTAAATGGTGAACTCATACAGCTGTCTACTCTTGTCATTTTAATCCGTTTCACATTTTCTAGCTACCTTTTAGATCGAAGCCCAAATAGAATGATTGAAGATGATAGAAGCCCATCTCATACTGTAAATAACCTACACACTGTGTGTGTAGCTAGCCAGCCAGCCAGGTAGAAAAATGGCAGAAAAATAAAAGACGGACATCAGAGTATTTTTCAATACACCAAAACGCATAGTAAGAACCCTAGTAGCCTAATATCTCAAAGACTAGTTGATAAAATGTTCATAAGAAAGAAATGAAATTCTAATGGAAATGTTGCACAATGATGTCATTAGGCAGAGCAGGCAACATATGGCACACAGACATGCAGAGACAGGGAGTCTCAGGTAAGTTTGTTGAGTCTTTGTTTGGCAACATTATGAAAGGTTCTCAATTTTTTTGACTTGTAAAATAGGAACATAATTGGAAAATGCCATGGATACCCCCACTCTCAACTTCAACTGGTGACTGAACTAAGATTTGTTAAAGGCAATGGTATTGCTGTTGTGATTAGTTGTGTAGTTTTGGGTACCGGTAGTTAGGAGTACAGCAAACACCTTATTTCTTTGGTTCCTCAATATACATTTACCATATTACAATGTAGGCTATGTGTTACAGCACTACTTTTGGTGTCCCCCTCAGCAAATTGCTCTTGAGAAAATTTCATGTAATTGTCCCCTCCAAAGTTGATATCAGATTTTCGCCCCTGGTATATGCATGTGTACAAACACCTGCAGGGCATCAGCCTCAGGCAAACTGCATTAGTTGTAAAAACCCTGCCCCTCAGTGTCATTCAAACACACTTTTCATAGTTTTTTTCTTCAACTTATCTTTGACCATCATTCTATCTCCCGCACAGCAACTCCACTCCTACTTGTCTCCAATTCCACATCCCAACCCTCCGCTTCCCTCAGCCCACCCCATCTATCTCTGCTGGCCACCCTCTTCGGGTTTCTACGCAGCACATATCTTTCAACTATGCTGTGATGTTTAACGTACAATTTCAATCCATCTAATCAAATAGAATCCACAGATTGCGAGTTGAAGATAAATACTTTTACTAAGAGTATTTGTATACTGGTAATTGACTGACTCGGTCTCTCCAGATCTCCTAACAGTACTATTTCTATGCATTTATGCTATGCATTTTCAGCCATTCCTGAACCTGAAACCAGAAACAGGCTACCAGAGGGCAATACCAAAATAAATGGTCTATTGATTCTGTATCCTCACAACAAAATCTGCAGAGCTTTGATGATTTTATGCCCCAAATATTCAACATTTTGTTGGTGGCAAGAATTCTATATAATAATTTTAGATGAAAAGCACGAGGTCTTGAATCTTGCTTTGTTTTATATATCAACTCATACCTGTACCTCATTCCTGTACCATGGAATATCAAAAATCTCTTCCCACTATTTTGCAATCTGTATGGCACAGTTTTCAACATCCTGGTTTTCAAATGAAACTGGTATACTTTCCTATTTACCCTTTTCAAACATATTTCCCATAAATACAGGCATTTTATCAACCAGCACATTTTGAGTTCAGCCATAATATTTGTTGTAGTATTTCAAGGGGATAAAATTGAAATTGTAGCCATACTTGTTTGAAAAAGAGAGATACTTTGAAAAAAGTATGATTTTCAATTAATACATTTTGAAAAATTAGTCGATTTAATCGGTACCGGCTTTTTTTGGTCCTCCAATAATCGGTATCGGCGTTGGAAAATCATAATCGTCGACCTCTAGTACTTAACCCTGTTATAGTCTCCTACCGTAACGATATGATCATTTGTTGCCTGTAAGTTCAATAAATTGGTATAAATGTTTTCGAACAAGTGTTGATCATCCTGATTTGGACCATATAGATTAATGAGCCAAATCTCTTTTTCGTCCACTTATATTTTTATGAGGATCCACCTTCCTTGCGAATCATTCCTGACTATTTGCACATTGAGATGAACATTTTTGTTAATATCATCACACCTTTTGAGTTCCTTTGTCCATGACAGAAAATGATTTCACCACCCCATTCCTTTTTCCACGCAACTTCATCTAAGGATGTAGAGTGAGTTTCCTGTAAACAGTATATGTTATATTCCTTTTCTTTTAGCCATGTAAAGACTGATCTTTTTTAATAATCTGCTAAACCGTTACAATTATAACTGGCTATACTTATTTCACCCCTTACCGTAACTAAATACTATTCTCCGTCTAAATTTACCATAATTAGTGCTTGTAAAGTTACTGCCATCAGAGGTATGATGACGGTCAAAACTAGAGCTTTCAAATGTCTGATATTTAGAATTCAAGAAATAGGTTCTAGCAATATTTGTTTTATTCCCTTGCCTGTGAGCCAATGCCACAGATGTTAGGAAATTGAGACAAGATATTGTGTGTAGTAAATCTGAGTAGGTTGATGTGTATGATATTGGGTGTGATTTAGTGAGAGTGTGTACGATGTCTGTATAGGAGTAAGACTGTGTGTTGTCCAAATAAAAAATAACTGCCAATTTGCATGGTTGAGTGTCAATGTGTCTAACATGTAGTGCGTATAGCCTTAATATTCATAATTGTAATCCATATCGTATCACCGTCATAGTTGCATCATAATTACCTTTAACATCATTGTAAAACACATCCCAGCATTTCCATAGCAATTGACGTTTCACATGATCATGAGACCTTGAATTACTCATTACAGTACAAATGTATTCCGTACAATGTTATTATTCCCCCATGCCCCTATTTTGATATCTTCCCCTTGCTTTTTGTAAACATATATAAACTTGTAGACAAATACATAAAAAGGATAGACAAACAATAAACATATTCAATTATAAAACAGTTCTCGACAATAGAGAGGGAGAGAAGAAAGTGAAGAGAGCACGATCAGGTGTGTGTATAAGTCCGTATGTGTCAACGAGCAATTGAGTACGTACAGTTGAAGTCAGAAGTTTACATATACCTTAGCCAAATTCATTTAAACTCAGTTTTTCACAATTTCTGACAATCCTAGTAAAAAATCCCTGTTTTTGGTCAGTTTAGATCACCACTTCATTTTAAGAATGGGAAATGTCAGAAAAATATTTAACGAAGCAAGTCAGTTATTTTTTTTCATCATGTTCCCAGTGGGTCAGAAGTTTACATACACTCAATTCGTATTTGGTAGCATTGCCTTTTAATTGTTTAACTTGGGTCAAACGTTTTGGGTAGCCTTCCACAAGCTTCCCACAATAACTTGGGTGAATTTTGTCCCATTCCTCCTGACAGAGCTGGTGTAACTGAGTCAGGTTTGTAGGCCTCCTTGCTCGCACAGGCTTTTTCAGTTCTGCCCACAAATGTTCTATAGGATTGAGGTCAGGGCTTTGTGATGGCCACTCCAATACCTTGCCTTTGTTGTCCTTAAGCTATTTTGGAAGTATGCTTGGGGTCATTGTCCATTTGGAAGACCCATTTGCGACTAAGCTTTAACTTCCTGACTGATGTCTTGAGATGTTGCTTCAATATATCCACATCATTTTTGTTCCTCATGATGTCATCTATTTTGTGAAGTGCACCAGTCCCTCCTGCAGAAAAGCACCCCCCACAACATGATGCTGCCACCCCCGTGCTTCACGGTTTTGATGGTGTTCTTCGGCTTGCAAGCATCCCCCTTTTTCCTCCAAACATAACGATGGTCATTATGGCCAAACAGTTCTATTTTTGTTTCATCAGACCAGAGGATGATCTTTGTCCCCATGTGCATTTGCAAATCGTAGTCTGACTTTTTTATGGCGGTTTTGGAGCAGTGGCTTCTTCCTTGCTGAGCGGCCTTTCAGGTTATGTCGATATAGGACTTGTTTTACTGTGGATATAGCTACTTTTGTACATGTTTACTCCAGCATCTTCACAAGGTCCTTTGCTGCTGTTCTGGGATTGATTTGCACTTTTCGCACCAAAGTACGTTCATCTCTAGGAGACAGAACGCGTCTCCTTCCTGAGCGGTATGATGGCTGTGTGGTCCCATGGTGTTTGTACTTGCGTTTGTATACAGGCGTATACAATTGCTCCCAAGGATGAACCAGACTTGTGGAGGTCTACAATTTCTAATCTGAGGTCTTGGCTGATTTCTTTTGATTTTCCCATGATGTCAAGCAAAGAGGCACTGAGCTTGAATGTAGGCCTTGAAATGCATCCACAGGTACACCTCCAATTGACTCAAATGATGTCAATTAGCCTATCAGAAGACTTGCCAGAACTATAGTTTGTTAACAAGAAATGCGTGGATTGGTTGTAAAACGAGTAATAACTCCAACCTAAGTGTATGTAAACTTCAGACTTCCACTTCATAATGTTCAGATATTTTTACAGTTCCCATACTTTCTTTTTTTCGTAACCTGAAGTCCCTGTAGAATTTAGTACAGCCATTGTGTTATGGAGCTGTCTCGGAACAGCTTGCCATCTATAAAGAGTTTGTCCACAATGACAAAGGCACGCTTACCCTTCTCCCTTTGTTGCCTTTGTACCTGATACAGTCTCTTACGACGTTCGTTTATCTCCCTTGGAAATTGGTCGTTGAGATTGAATTTGGTGCCTTTAAGCTCCCTTCCCCTGCTTTTGATCCTTTTGTTGGTAGTGTTCAAATTTTGCGATCGGTTGGGGACCCTTGGTTTTGTCGCTCTGAGCTCCAAGTCTGTGTACTCGGTGGAAAGCCACCTTGTCTACAGTCTCTATAGGAAGTTTCAAGGCGGATTGCATGAATTCTCTGATTGCGCCCTCTGGATTATTGGATGCCTCCTCAGGAATCCCAGAAAAAAATTGATTTTCACGCATGCTACGACTTTGTATGTCTAATAGTGACTCCCTCATCACCCTGTTTTCCCTGAGTAGACAATCCATGTTGGAATCATGGATTTTTACTTTGGCAGTGAGTGCCTTGTTTTCTCCTTGGAGCGTGAGAATTTCATTCTGGCTAAACTCCAACTCCCCCTCAGCCCTGCTACCTCCTTACACAACTTTTCCAGTGTTGCATGGATTCCAGCCAGAGCACTTGCCTCTACTTCAACGGTAAGTAAATCATCCGTGTCTGTAGATGAATCTGTTTTACTTTTTTTGTCGTGTTAAAGTTATTTTGTGAGGTAGTCGGATCTTTCCATGATGGAGTATGTTGTTCCTCCATAGCGTAAAGCTGTTGGTTCTCGTCGATTTCCCTCAGGATCTCCTTAGTATCCAGATTGGCTCTTTACTGGAACTAGTTGTTTTACAAAAAGATAACAATGAGTCTTTCACACGACAACGACAGGTGTCTGTAGTACAGCCAGCTAGCACTCGCGGAATCCACACAAAAAAATGGAACACAAACTTGCAGACCCAGCCGTAAAAGCTAACCGCGTCGTGGAATCCTTAGCAACAAAACTTTAGTTCTGATTTAAAATCGATTTAATGAAACCATTTTAATATAAACAACAAACCAAGTGTAGACAGTACAATGTTCTGTTGTGCGCTCTGATGACGTATATCCGGCTCTGAAGTTGAGATTTGAGTGTTAATGTTTTACCAATTGGTATATTAGGGACCGCTTGTCTAATGAAGCTGCTGCATCCTATGCTCTCTCCCCTCAGACCTCTCAAGAAGTTTAGCACTGAAGAGCGGGTGGCCAGTCTCACGCGCTCCGAATACGCCAGCGGGATTGATGGAGACTCCGCAGCCAAGAAGAAGAAGAAGAAGAAAAGCCAAGCCAACGGAGAGGAGGACAGAGTGGAATAGCAGTCAGGTGCTGAAAGGTTATACCCGCTCACCCAGGACAACTCTCACCCAGGACAGCTCTCCTAACTCCTAAACCAATCTCTTGTCCCTAGCAGCTATAGTCTAGACATGTCTGTGACGGTCCCTCATAAATCTAAACCGATCAAATTATAGTTGAAAAGGTAATAACTCCACCTAACCCTTTTTTTTTTAGATTAGGTGGAGTATCTGTCATTTAATATTCATTACGCCCAGTATCTTCTCATCTAAAATGGTGCACCTAGAATGGGTGAAGGGGTTCTAGGGGTTGATTTGTGATTGTGCTGGTTGTGTAGCTTAAGGATGGGTGAATTCCATCCTTACCATAACCGTTTAACCCTCTACCTTTGCACAATCACTGTGTGTCTGTACAGAATTGATCCCAGAGCAGTGCTTGACACAACACCCCCATGTATGGGGCACCAGACGTTGACATAGTGAGTGTAGTGTTATTCTTTAGCAGTTCAGAACAGACTGACACAGTCTCAAGTTGTGTGTATTATTTTATAATGAATTGTATGGTGAGCCACGCACCATGGCCTATCACGTCGACACAAGTTAAGTATGTCACTGTTTCATGAAAAGAGTATGGATGTTCTCCAGAATGTCAGAATTGTATTTTCAGCAACTGTATCGATAGGTATTTTGGTATACATCTGTGTGGACACGACTTTAAATTAACCTTTTCAATTTTGAAAATATATGTTTGGTGTTGAATTTGTTTCATAAAATAACCCCAGATCATGGAAAGTGATAAAGGTAATGAAACAAAATGCCATCTTAAATGTTTCAGAATGTCAGAAGTCATATAAGCAAAGTATACAAAACATTAAGAACACCTGCTCTTTCCATGACATGAAAGGTGAAAGCTATGATCCCTTATTGAAGTCACTTCAATCAGTGTAGATGAAGGGGAGGAGACAAGTTAAAGAAGGATTTTTAAGCCTTTAGACAATTGAGACAGGGATTGTGTATGTGAGCCATTCAGTGGATGAACGGGCCAGACAAAATATTGAAGTGCCTTTTGAACTGGGTATGGTGGGTGCCGGGCGCACCGGTTGGTGTCAAGAAATGCAACGCTGCTGTTTTTTTTAATGCTCAACCGTTTTCCATGTGGATCAAGAATGCGCCACCACCCAAAGGACATCCAGCTTATTTGACACAACTGTCAAAAGCATCGGAGTCAACATGGGCCAGCATCCCTGTGGAACACCTTGTAAAGTCCATGCCCTGAAGAATTAAGGCTGTTCTGGGGGGGGGGGGGGTGCAACTCTATATTAGGAAGGTGTTCCTAATGTTTGGTATACTCAGTGTATATGACCTCAAGTTCCGATAAAACAAAAGAAAATACCAATTGTGATTTACTTTTTTTTTTAAAATTTTTACTTTTCATGTGTTTTTACATTGTATTCAACTGGGAAAAGTATCAGTCTTACAAATAGGCTTTTTTTATTTAACTAAGCAAGTCAGTTATAAGAATAACTTCTTATTTACAATGACGGCAGAATGACAGATTTCTTTGCCTTGTCAGCTTGGGGATTCGATCCAGCAACCTTTCGATTACTGGCCCAACGCTCTAACCACTATGCTACCTGCCGCTATGGTTGGTGAATTGGTATGCTATACAGGTATTGATGTTTGTGGCCTTTTATTTTCATATGTATCAAAGTTCAATTCTGTCATTTTAGCTGAATCTTTTGTAATACCACACAAATTACTGAAATAACAGGCTAAGAATGGACAGAGATAGACCTATGTGTTAATCTTATCATATTTCTCCAATGCCTAATCAGTGTGTCTTGTTTGTAATGAAACTGTCCCTGTTTGCAAATAATAAAATCTGATATGTCATTAGGAATCTGAGCATGGTACTTTCAAAACTTAGTCCTATTTTTCAACTACAGACAGTCGGACTACCGATGCAGACCTTCTTTTCCACCAGTCGGCCTACCGATGCAAGCTTTAACTGCTGTCTTACGCTAACAAGGGGTAGGCCTGTGCTTTTTGCCATTTTCTTTAATAAAAAGTAGGCCTATGGCATAACCGCTCAATTCAAGTCTTGGTCTTAACTTAGCCTACCTCTGTGTCAGTGAAGGGCTGCCGTTTTAGAGTGCATTGAGGGTGGAGGAATTGACCGACATATCTATGGATAATAGCAGCCTACAACCTAATTCCGTCTGTCACAAAGGTAGGCCTACCTCTTATTTCTTAAATAGGAAGAAATAGGCTCCAACACACAACCCTCTTGTTGTTAGTGTAATTAAATTGAAGAGGTTTGAAATGAATTATGCCTACTCGAATTTGCCTACTTTCAGCACCATCAGCTGTTCATTTCTAATTGATTGTGCCATGGCTGATGCTTCAAGTTTCAGCACCACAATGTAAGTTACTAGAATCTGGCTTATTGTGAGGTCAATAACTCTGATAAATAGGTCTACATCATGGGAAAGAAATACAGTGCATTCGGAAAGTATTCAAGCCGCTTCCATTTTCAAACATTTTGTTACGTTACAGCCTTATTCTAAAATGCAGATTTTTAAAATATTTATTTAATCCAATCTGCACACACTACCCCATAATGAAAAAGAAAAACCTGGTTTTTAGAAATTTTTGCAAATGTATTTGAAATAAGAGACCTTATTTACGTAAGTATTCAAACCCTTTGCTATGAGACTCGAAGTTGAGTTCCGGTGCATCCGGGTTCCATTGATCATCCTTGATGTTTCTACAACTTGACTGGAGTCCACCTGTGGTAAATTCAATTGATTGGACATGATTTGGAAAGGCACACACCTGTCTATATAAGGTCCCACAGTTGACAGTGCATGTAAGAGCAAAAACCAAGCCGTGAGGTCGAAGGAATTGTCTGTAGAGCTTCGAGACAGGATTGTGTCGAGGCACAGATCTGGGGAAGGGTACCAAAACATTTCTGCAGCATTTGAAGGTCCCCAAGAACACAGTGGCCTCCGATTCTTAAATGGAAGAAGTTTGGAACCACCAAGACTCTTCCAAGAGCTGGGCGCCCTGCCAACTGAGCAATCGGAGGAGAAGGGCCTTGGTCAGGGAGGTGACCAAGAACCCGATGGTCACTCTGACAGAGCTCTAGTGTTCCTCTGTGAAGATGGGAGAACCTTCCAGAAAGATCACCATCTCTGCAGCACTCCACCAATCAGGCTTTTTTTATTTTTTAAAGCAGGCCTTTATCCAACCTGACAGAGCTTTAGAGGATCTGCAGAGAAGAATGGGAGAAACTCCCCAAATGCAGGTGTGCCAAGTTTGTGCATCATACCCAAGAAGACTCGAAGGCTGTGATCGCTGCCAAAGGTGCTTCAACAAAGTACTAATTAAAGGGTATGAATACTTATTTAAATGTGATATTTCCGGGTTTTTACATTTTTATATATTTGCCAACATTTAAAAACCTCTTTTTGCTTTGTCATTATAGGGTATTGTGTGTAGATTGGTGAAAAACTATTTAATACCTTTTAGAATAAGGCTGTAACGTAACAAAATGTGGAGAAAGTCAAGGGGTCTGAATACTTTACGAATGCATTGTATATTGTTTTTAATGAAATCAATTATAGTAGTAGCAAGCTATCAAAGTTGACCTGTCATGTTAATGGTCTCCTTTTCAAACTGAACAGAACATGGGCTATAGGCTAGTCCACACGCAAGATTTTTAGGACTAGGCATAATCCAAAATTATTTTCGGAAGAAGCCTTTGACTCTCCTGAACTGCCACTGTAGGCCTACACAGCACAGCCATTTGTTAGGAAGCGCACAATTTTTTGATCAGCAAGAGTAGAGCAGGCCGGGGCCCAGGGTTCTAATATCCATTGCAGTGTGTAATGCAGCCTAGTTTTATTTACACCATCCCAGCAGCTATCTTAGAAATATAACTTTGCTCTTTGTTTCTCCGAGCAGGCACTTTGTAGCCTATAGGCTATGGATATTTTCATTGAAACCACACTAAATAGCCTATAGGCGCACTTGATATTGCACACCCAGCGGAGAATCAGAGATCAAATCAAATTTTATTGGTCACATACACATGGTTAGCAGATGTTAATGCGAGTGTAGCGTAATGCTTGTGCTTCTAGTTCTGACCGTGCAGTAATATCTAACAAGTAATCTTAACAATTTCCCAACTACCTTAGACGTGTGTGTATAAAGGAATGAATAAGAATATGTACATATAAATATATGGATGAGCGATGGCCGTGCGGCATAGGCAAGATTCAGTAGTATATACATATGAGATGATAAATGTAGGATATGTAAACGTTATATAAAGTGGCATTGTTTAAAGTGACTGATACATCTATTACATCCAATTTTTAATTATGAAAGTGGCAATAGATTTGAGTCAGTATGTTGGC
Organism: Salmo trutta; assembly: GCF_901001165.1. NCBI lineage: Eukaryota > Metazoa > Chordata > Actinopteri > Salmoniformes > Salmonidae > Salmo > Salmo trutta. The sequence continues at coordinate 44,367,601 of NC_042985.1, forward strand.
AGCAGCCACTCAATGTTAGTGATGGCTGTTTAACAGTCTGATGGCCTTGAGATAGAAGCTGTTTTTCAGTCTCTCGGTCCCAGCTTTGATGCACCTGTACTGACCTCGCCTTCTGGATGATAGCGGGGTGAACAGGCAGTGGCTCGGGTGGTTGTTGCCCTTGATGATCTTTTTAGCCTTCCTGTGACATCGGGTGGTGTAGGTGTCCTGGAGGGCAGGTAGTTTTCCCCCGGTGATGCGTTGTGCAGACCTTACTACCCTCTGGAGAGCCTTACGGTTGTAGTCGGAGCAGTTACCATACCAGGCGGTGAAACAGCCCGACTGGATGCTCTCGAATGTGCATCTGTAAAAGTTTGTGAGGGTTTTAGGTGACAAGCCAAATTTTTTCAGCCTCTTGAGGTTGAAGAGGAACTGTTGCGCATTCTTCACCACGCTGTCTGTGTGGGTGGACCATTTCAGTTTGTCCGTGATGTGTACGCCGAGGAACTTAAAACTTTCCACCTTCTCCACTACTGTCCCGTCGATGTGGATAGTGGGGGTGCACCCTCTGCTGTTTCCTGAAGTCCACGATCATCTCCTTTGTTTTGTTGACGTTGAGTGTGAGGTTATTTTCCTGACACCACACTCCGAGGGCCTTCACCTCCTCCCTGTTGGCCGTCTCGTCATTGTTGGTAATCAAGCCTACCACTGTAGTGTCGTCTGCAATCTTGATGATTTGAGTCGGAGGCATGTATGGCAACGCAGTCATGGGTGAACAGGGAGTACAGGAGAGGGCTGAGAACGCACGCTTGTGAGGCCCCAGTGTTGAGGATTAGCGGAGTGGAGATGTTTCCTACCCTCACCACCTGGGGGCGGCCATCAGATAATCCAGGACCCAGTTGCACAGGGCGGGGTCAAGACCCAGGGTCTCAAGCTTAATGACGAGTTTGGAGGGTACTATGGTGTTAAATGCTGAGCTGTAATCGATTAACAGCATTCTTACATGGGTATTCCTCTTTTCCAGATGGGTTAGGGCAGTGTGATTGCATCATCTATGGACCTATTTGGGTGTTAAGCAAATTGGAGTGGATCTAGGGTGTCAGGTAGGGTGGAGGTGATATGATCCTTGACTGGTCTCTCAAAGCACTTCATGATGACGGAAGTGAGTGCTACGGGGCGATAGTCGTTTTAGCTCAGTTACCTTAGCTTTCTTGGGAACAGGAACAATGGTGGCCCTCTTGAAGCATGTGGGATCAGCAGACTGGGATAGAGATTGATTGAATATGTCCGTAAACACACCAGCCAGCTGCTCTGAGGACGCGGCTAGGGATGCCGTCTGGGCCGACAGCCTTCGAGGGTTAACACGTTTAAATGTTTTACTCACGTTGGCTGCGGTGAAGGAGAGCCCGCACCTCAGGTTTTGGTATCGGGCCGTGTCAGTGGCACTGTATTGTCCTCAAAGCGAGCAAAGAAGTTGTTTAGTTTGTCTGGGAGCAAGACGTCGGTGTCCGCGACGTGGCTGGTTTTCGTTTTGTAATCCGTGATTGACTGTAGACCCTGCCACATACGTCTCGTGTCTGAGCTGTTGAATTGCGACTCTACTTTGTCTCTATTCTGACGCTTAACTTGATTGGGGCATCGGGTTAATCTCCCTCTTAATAAGCAAGTCATTCTAAAACACTAAGAAATGTTGATATTTAATCAATTACAAATTACATGACCCTCCCCTGGACTAGATTTAGAAAGTACTAAACCCTCCCCTTGACTGAAATTGAAAAAGCACGACCCTCCCCCATTTTCCTCCAGGTAACCATTGTGTAAATTTTGATCCACCCCTAATTTGTTCACTCCTAACCAAAACACATTGTCTTTTTGTTTTAATCGTTGGGGGCCATTTCACAAGTTTAGTTGGCTTGAAATTCACCAATCGCCAGGTAGAGTAGCTTTCAAGCCGGGCTGTGGAGTCAGGAGTGTTGCTTGCGTCGCCACTGACCAGCTGTCCCGTCCCAGTCTCTCCACAGTCATATCAGGCAGTATCGGCTGGTCACCAGCTGTAATCGCATTTTGGCTAAGAGCCCAAGACACCATCACCAGCACTTTGGGAGTCATCATTGGCATCATCATTCACAATGCTGTGATAATCGCTCATTCAATATTTTATTGACTAATTGTTTGGAAAATCTATTGTTGACAAATAATGTCAGCTGTTCAGATGGTCCGCCACAACATTAGTTATAGCCTACAACTACCATACTACTGCCATATTGACAATTCGTTTTAAGCAATTCCAAGTGGGTTTGTCACTATTGATTAGACCTACAGTTGATGTCGGAAGTTTACATACACCTTAGCCAAATACATTTAAACTCAGTTTTTCACAATTCCTGACATTTAATCAGAGTAAAAATTCCCTGCCTTAGGTCAGTTAGGATCACCACTTTATTTTAAGAATGTGAAATGTCAGAATAATAGTTGAGAGAATTATTTTTTTCAGTTTGTATTTTGGGTCAGAAGTTTACATACTCAATTAATATTTGGTAGCATTGCCTTTAAATTGTTTAACTTGGGTCAAACATTTTGGGTAGCCTTCCACAAGCTTCCCACAATAAGTTGGGTGAATTTTGGCCCATTCCTCCTGACAGAGCTTGTGTAACTGAGTCAAGTTTGTAGGCCTCCTTGCTCGCACAGGCTTTTTCAGTTCTGCCCACAAATTTTCTATAGGATTGAGGTCAGGGCTTTGTGATGGCCACTCCAATACCTTGCCTTTGTTGTCCTTAAGCCATTTTGCCACAACTTTGGAAATATGCTTGGGGGTCATTGTCCATTTGCAAGACCCATTTGCGACCAAGCTTTAACTTCCTGACTGATGTCTTGAGATGTTGCTTCAATATATCCACAGAATTTTCCCTCGTGATGCCATCTATTTTGTAAAGTGCACCAGTCCCTCCTACAGCAAAGCACCCCCACAACATGATGCTGCCACCCCCGTGCTTCACAGTTGGGATGGTGTTCTTCGGCTTGCAAGCATCCCCCTTTTTCCTCCAAACATAACGATGGTCATTATGGCCAAACAGTTCTATTTTTGTTTCATCAGACCAGAGGACATTTCTCCAAAAAGGACAATCTTTGTCCCCATGTGCAGTTGCAAACCGTAGTCTGGCTTTTTTATGGCTGTTTTGGAGCAGTGGCTTCTTCCTTGCTGAGCGGCCTTTCAGGTTATGTCGATATAGGACTTGTTTTACTGTGGATATAGATACTTTTGTACCTGTTTTCTCCAGCATCTTCACAAAGTCCTTTGCTGTTGTTCTGGGATTGATTTGAACTTTTCGCACCAAAGTACGTTCATCTCTAGGAGACAGAACGCGTCTCCTTCCTGAGCGGTATGATGACTGCATGGTCCCATGGTGTTTATACTTGCGTACTATTGTTTGTACAGATGAACGTGGTACCTTCAGGCGTTTGGAAATTGCTCCCAAGGATGAACCAGACTTGTGGAGGTCTACAATTTTTTTTCTGAGGTCTTGGCTGATTTCTTTTGAAATTGACTCAAATGATTGACTCAAATCCAATTGACTCAAATCCAATTGACTCAAATGATGTCAATTAGCCTATCGGAAGCTTTTAAAGCCATGACATAATTTTCTGGAATTTTCCAAGCTGTTTAAAGGCACAGTCAACTTAGTGTATGTAAACTTCTGACCTACTGGAATTGTGATACAGTGAAATAATCTGTCTGTTAACAAGTGTTGGAAAAATGAAGTAGATGTCCTAATCGACTTGCCAAAACTATAGTTTGTTAACAAGAAATGTGTGGAGTGGTTGAACGAGTTTTAAAGACTCCAACCTAAGTGTATGTAAACTTCCGACTTCAACTGTATTTCTATGGGATTACTTTAATTCTTTGTGTGGTTTAGAAATGAACAAGAATTTTGTAAAGTTTCAGCTCTCAACCAAGTGCATTTTAGATATGAACACTTGATTGGAATTGGAATTAGATTTTGTGCAACTTAAATCAAGTGTAAAATGCAGGCTATAGGTAGCCTTCTGCAAAACATCAATTTTGACCAAATCTGAAATTAATATGACAGCTAATTGTCGAATTCACCTTCATATTTTTATTTTACATGTAGGCTATATTTTAAGAGTTACGTTTTTCTACACACCATTCCTGACCGTTCCCACTTAATTTGGCTTACAATTTCACAGTATTATTCCAACATAGTGTGTGTGTGTGTGTGTGTATATATATATATATATATATATCACACACACTATGTTGGAATATATATATATAAAACAAAGTTATGTTTTTGACTGCATTGGGCCTTTATTAAAGAACATTTAGTTGTATGTTTAGAGATGAAAGAGGAGAGTGTGCTGAAGCGGAAGTTTGCTGGTTCGAATGACCGAGCGACAAGGTGAAAAATCTTCTGTGCCCTTGAGCAAGGCACTAAACGCTAATTTGCTCCAGGGTCTCCTACTACTATGGCTGACCATGTAAAACAACACATTTCACAGCACCTATCTGGGGTTGTTTTGTGCACCAGAGGCAGCGGCTAGACTGCTAGACCACCCTAGGCCACGTTTTGCTTTAATTTCTAATGATTCCTTAATTTAATTTTAACCATATAGAGGCCAGTGTGCAAGTATGTGCCCATTGATTGGCTAACATGACTCCCTGTCAAAATAAAAGTTAAACAGGCCTAATAAAATAAAAACTCAGTCTAGGCTAACTTTCGACCACATATTTTGAAAAAAAGGGTAATTTTTGTATAACGTATTTATACATTTAAAAAACGTAAATACATCCCCTTGTTTTGGCTTTAACTGGGATAGGATACCTTGAAACAACCACATGACATTGCGCGAACAATTTCAAATTAGGCTACATCTTTCATCTTCAAAAAGTTTCACTGTTGCCCCATGCCCCATATTGGTCGTCCAATTTGAGCGGAACGAAAAATGAATGTCATATTGAATTAAATGCTAAAGATAAATCTGGAATGTAGGTCCCCACATCTCCATTATTTGCAAATATCATGGACATATATATTGTTATAAACATAGGCTATAACCACGTGTTTATTTTGTTTTTGTTTGAATAGAGCCCAATTATTCTCTAAAAACAATCTATCGCTTAAGCGTTACAGATTGCGTGATCGAAATGTAAAGCTAATTTCCGATGGGGGCCGACATGCAGCGTTTATCGTGGATGCAGTATACGCTAATGTGGGAAGATTGCCTTTGCCAGCTCTAACGCAGAATTTCAGCAATACAAATTTAATCCAGACCCAAATTTGTGCTAACACAAAATAGCATTTTGGCCTCAATCCAATAATTTCACGTTGATAAAAGAGCCTATTCGTCAGACTAAAATAAATATGAAGGCCCGCTCTGAAACACACAATGTTCAATTAGCCTACACATTGGCCTACAAACATGTTTGTCATTTTTTTCCCCTCAAGCCAAACTGTTAACTACATTTCACAAATATCGACCCAAATAAAAGTTTTGACTTTCAAAGTCATGTAAATTTGTTCATGTGCAGTCCCATTTGTTAGTCAGCGAGGAGCTTGCGTGGCTGCTGACAGCTATGTCCGTTCATCGATGTGTAGGTCGAGGGAGGACCCCAGATAGAGAGGAAAGCGGCTCCCCGCCTCCTTGAAGACCATGGAGGAGGATTCGTGGAAACAGCGGACGCTGGATAGGTGGTGGTGCCGAGGGTCCTCTGTACAGATATAAACCCGCTGTGGTGTCTAGGTTCGAAACCAGACTTTGTGAGTAAAAATATGACGAGGGAAACATTCTTTGAAGAGTCGAGTAGTTGCCAGCTTCGGCCAACAATTCCAGTCCAACAGCGGTCTGGCGCTTCCATTTCGTTCTAAAACGAAAAAGGAAAATTAGGGTTTAGAGAACATAATTAAGCTATAGGTACAATTTATTGTCCATCGTTATCTGCTACTATAACAAGCAGGAGGAAATAGAATTGGATGTAGCCCAGAATTTTTCATAGGCCTACTTTACTCACTCAACAGGCCTGTTTATTAAATAAACAATGTAGCTACATTAGGGGAAAAAATATCAAATCTCCTCACAGTTGACAGCCATTTTATGGGTAAACAATAATTATAGAAATTGGGTAATAACAGCACGGCACTTCAATTATTGATACAGAATGCAGTAATTGATTATGCATGTATTCATGTGGACTTAGCCAAAACTATATGTTTGTAATAACATATCTTTGAGTGGCTGAATCCAATAACTAGGTTTCGATCTGTCTTGCAACTCACCGTCTGTTCTGGTACCAAGTTTTGACCTGAGTGTCGCTGAGATTGAGCGAAGCTGCCAACTCCATTCTGTCCTGCACACTCAGATATTTTTGCCGTTCGAAGCTGCGCTCGAGCTGGGCCAGCTGGTGATCACTGAAAGCGGTTCGAGCTTTCCGGGGCTTCTTCAGCCGAGACGACGGACTGTCCCTGCTGCTGTCCATGTCACGCTCTCGCGCTACAATGAATGAACATGTATTTACAATTAGATACATGACCAAAATATAACCAGAATCATAAAGGATAGAATTGTGATCGGCACATTATTCCGGTTAGCCTCAAATCTTGGTTATGATTGGACATGGATTTCTAGGGCTATAGGCCTATAACTGCCACATAAAATATCTCGGTTGTTTCCATGGTTATTGCACAGTGGATATGTGAAGCGCGAAAACTGGTTTTTATATGGGCTGATCTGATTCTCAGGGAGTACAATAATCCAGTTAATTGATCCACAAGGGATGGAAACCAGTCAACTGACTGGCGCGACTTCACAGGACCGTGGATAATTCCGAAATATAGAGCTGACAAGATCCTCGGGTTACAAATCTGATTATCAGGTAGACAAATTGCAGCCTATTGGATGTATCGGTGGAAGATAAACCAACTAGAGAGAGAGACAACCTGATATACGAAACACCACTCATCCATGCAATGAAAACCAGTCACCATAGGCATTATTAGGCCCCCTACATTTATATTGGTCAATGTAAGGATGAGATGATGGTTTGACACACACACACACGCACACACTTTCAGGTTGATCACAAATAAGGAACGATCTATAATATTAAAGTGGCCTATAATAGTCCTAGTCAAATTACATTGTTATCATATTTATGTTAGCTGTAGCCATTGTCAATTAACCACGCTGGATACATTGTTTACGCTTAAACGCCGTATTGAACAAATCATCATATAGGACTGTACTTGGACCTTTTCTGTTTGCGTTATCAAAATAAGTGGCTTTAAAGGCAGTTAAATGGGCGCGCAATTTTATTTTCTCAATATAAATACTAATGTATAGGAAGTAGGCCTACAAACCAAGGGTATTGGGCTATATGCCTAATGTCTTCAAATAATTGATGAACTAATATGATAGCCTAGTTTTTTTTATTAACGTTTTTTTTCTTTAATTTATAAGACATTAGGCTATTTATAGGCCTATCATAATTTGACATTTCTTAAAATAGCCGTCTATATGAGCGATTTACTCACTGTCAACTTGTTTTACGGACTGTCAAGTAATAAAGCTTACCTTTGTATTCATTGTCCGAGGACGAGTTGCTGTGGATTTTATCCATAAAGTCGTCCGCTATTTTGGACTCAAAATGCTCGGAGTCTGGCATGGGATGTTCATGACTCTTGTATGGGGCACATGCTGCAAGTGGTTTGTTACAGTCTGCAAGAATATCCCGAATAAGAAAAGATGATGCGACTGTCCGTGGCTGGGGCAGTTGCCCATGCTGTAGCGAGGACTCCAGTGCAAAATCATGTCTGTGCATTGCATTTTCGACTGACTCCGGTCGCGGGGAGAGAGATGAGCAGCCGCTTTCCAGGTCGGACCTCGGGCTTAACTCCAGTGGAGACCGGTATTTTTCGATCGAACTGTCTCCTTTCAAAATGTGTGGGCTTGCTGGTCTGTGAGACAGCAGAGAGTCAACACCAAAACTCGACCCGTTTGTGGAGACCTCCATGATAAATAAGAACAGGGCAACTGGGTAATTTCGTACTTTTAAACTACAATTTGAGACCAAGTCAACCGTCCAGTTGGAAAATCCCAAGACAACTTTGACCAGGCAATTTGTTTTTATCCACTTTCCGTCATTAGGCCTACGCGTTTTACTGCAGCGTGTCTGTAGAAATATATGTTTATGTTCTGAAAACGACACTAGGCTATTCTCCCCCCAAAAAAGTATCCTAGGTTAATAATAGCCTAATTCCACATGTTTTGTAGAGTAAACTTCCCCTGTAAGGGAAGGACCTCAACCAGTTAGCGAGTTCATTTCAGCACCAGTCTTAAGTCCATGCAGTCTGCAGTCACGTCCTGCCTTTGAGGAAACCGGGAGACACTGACGACACGAACAAACATGATGGGCTTACTGGTACTGTATATGGTTGATGATGTGGCCCCAAGCAAACAGAAAATAATAGACAAAGTCCCCTAGTGACCCCGTTCACAACTAAAGCACAATTGTCAGCTTTTAAAGGTGTCTCTAACAGTCTTCCACAATGCCCTGTGCCCATTGGCTCAGAGAGGTTTTGGTGATAACTGAGGGGAGGAGGAGTGGGGGGAAGGGTGGATTCAACCACTATCACCCTGTTTCATCTCACTCCTCATTACTGTAAATATAATACAGATATTTGTGGCCTGGGCATCATAAATTATATCTCAGTACAGATATTTTCCACACGGATTCATTACACCTTTACCAACACTGGTGAACACTTTGGTAACCTAGATGTACTTTCCCCTTGGTAATCTATGTCTAACAGGGTTGTTTATGTTTTCACTTCTTGCCACTGCAGAAATATGTATTTCAATGTTTGCATATTCATATTTGTTGAATTGGCATGTTAGGTGTAGGTATAATGAAGGGGGGGGGGGGGGGGGCGTGAATGTCAGTTCTTCTCAGTCTGATATTTAAGGAGATGTAGCAGATGAGGATCTATGAAACTCACTCCTTAGCCTGCAGTAGCGCAACAGGTTAGAATGCTTCAGGAGGCCTGTCATGTGTATTTGTGAGACAGAGGTCCCGAGTTTCTCATCTTGGTATGAGCTGGCTCCGGAGAAAGCGGTATGGCTTAGCAAGCAGCGTGACGCCCTTTATAATGGTGCTGTGACCTGGATCTACAGTTGTGCTCAGCTCATCTACTGGGGTTGCTTTGGAGTGAGTTTGGGAGTGTCAGGTATATGTACTGAACAAAAATAAATACGCAACATGTAAAGTGTTGGTCCCATGTTTCATGAGCTGAAATAACACAATGCCACAGATGTCTCAAGTTTTGAAGGAGTGTGCAGTTGGCATGCTGACTGCAGGAATGTCCACCAGAGCTGTTGCCATTGAATGTAATGTTAATTTCTCTACCATAAGCCGTTTTATGTTGCTTTAGAGACTGGTTGGAAGTACAGCCATAGTCTCAAAACCGCAGACCTCATGTAACCACGCCAGCCCAGGACCTCCACATCCGGCTTCTTCACCTGCGGGGTCGTGAAACTGAGGCGTATGTCCGTCTGTAATAAACCCCTTTTGTGTGGAAAAACTAATTTTGATTCCCAAGTGGGTGGGCCTATGCCCTCCCAGGCCCACCCATGGCTGCGCCACTGCCCAGTCATTAAATCTATAGATTGGGGCCTAATTAATTTTTTTCAATTTACTGATTTCCTTACATGTACAGTAAATCAGTGAAATCGCTGAAATCCTTGCGTGCTGCTTTTTTTGTCCATTATACATATATATATATATATATATATATATATATATATATATATATATATATATATATATATATATATATATAGTATTGAACCATATGTATAGTTTGTGGTTTTCCTTATATTATGCTAATGAACATAGAAAACATTATTTTCTATGTAGGCAAACAAACAGAAAATAGAATATATGAATTTATTGAAATAAATGACCCTAAATCAGTCTGACTTTTCCATTAAATGTTTTATACTTGGAACACAACCCGAGAAAAAGATGTATAGCCAAGCTATGACCTAATAACAAACAGTGAAAAGTTAAGCAATATTAGCATATTTGAATAACTTAAAATATTTTTCCTTTATTTTTCCATGAACACATTCACAGCATTTGAGTGTTTTGTACTTTACCTTCTCGCTGAGTTAAAGAGTAGTGTAGTCTACAAACATTATATTATAAATCCTTGTGGTGGTAACAGTGTAAGTCCGGCCAGAAGTACAATATCAGTTTTTTTGCCAACAAACTCGAAGTACAATCTGTAATTGAGGAGTTGTAGAAATCAGTAAAATCTCATGATAATAATATTGTCAGTATCAGTAATACATATAGGTTGGTTGCATCTGAGAGCAATTTGATTAAGGCCGGTTGGAAAATAAGACTTTGCCCCCTACTCCCTAACCCAACAGTTACTACATAGACTCTTCTCTATGTATGTTTTAGCCCACAGTGTAGGTTCCCTGGCCCAGCTGTCCTGTCCGTGCCACTGAGTCTGAGAAGTGTGCATTGAAGGCCTTCTTTCTCGCATATGGATCCCGGAAGGTGTCCAGAGCTGGGCCAACCTGCAGATAAGAGACGAACAGTGATGGTGAGTTTGGCTTGTAAATAGATATGACATGGTTAGTTTGACCAGTTTTATATAGAGATGTGTTATGGTGAGTTTGATTTGGCCCAGTCTTATATGGCAATGTTTTATATAGAGATATGTAGGAAAGTCTTGTGTATATATAGATATGACTCTGGGTTCTTCGATCAATCCATCCTGCCAGATAGGGCTCAACACTGGAAACAAAATGAAAGGGACCTGCCATGTGGATTAACTCCAATGTGTGAGTAAACCCACTAAAAGATGTGATGGAGAGTTTGAGGAGCACATCTAATGCATCTCCGCTGGCTCTTCTCACTCTTTCCTCCAGGCATTTAGATTTCTGTGTGTGGATTGTGGAAGAGTACTGTATAAAATACATTTAGAATTTGGAATAAAAGTTGTTCTCAGATATGGACTGCCAGTTAATCCTGCAAGTACACACTTTTTTCTTACGTTTGACATGTTGCAAATCGCTTGTAGGATGCTTCAAATACAGAGAAAACAGCTCCTATCAGTTCCCTTATCAAATCTACAAGCAAGAAAAAAGCACAGTGTAACTTTGCCTGTGTGTCATTTGTTTATTTAAATATTTACTTGTTTGTTATGTTGTCTTTGTTTGGTAAGAAATCATGTATCCTGTGGAACCATCATATCTTATTGAAACGGGAAAGAAAAAACAAGCGATTCAACAAAGATAGAATTGAGAGAAGCAAAAGGAAAATGACAACACAAACAAACAAATGATGAGCTGATGAAACGCGGAGCACGCCGGAAAAGTCAGGGATGCAAATGTCGAACCTAGAGCAATCAGAAATGCTACTTGACAGAAAATACTGAGGATTGTTAAGTATTTTATAAGGTTAACATTCGCCTTTCACCGTCAGCTGTCATACAAGAAAGACTTTAGTGGTGTGCGTGCCGCCAAAATAAACCTTAAATCGCCTCATTAAAGCTGACAGGCATAGAAAGCAGACCTCGCCACCAGGCAGCACGCCACCCCATTTTGTGTGTGTAATTTGCACCAAAAATATATATGCAGGATTGGGAAAGTACAGTTAGGTGGGGAAGACTGTGTGTGTGTGTGTGTGTGTGTGTGTGTGTGTGTGTGTGCGCGGATCGTTAGCATGGCAGGAGGCTGATTCCCCCATAATTGAAAGCAGTGGCCATTGTCAATGGAGTATTTTCATTGCCTCACTGACAGGTAGAGCCGTCACAATGATAGCTCACTTGTCAGTGTAAAACACCAATAAAAACACATCACTTTTGATTTAATTGGAGGCCTGCGCTAGCCATGAAGTAGGTGAGCGAGGGGGATCACTGAGGGTGTGTGGGTCTACGTGTGCCTGTGTGTTGTAAATAAAGGGGAGGAAATCTTACATTTTACTATAAACATCCCCTAAGGCAGTCTATTCTTTATTCTGCTCACCTTCCCTATTTTGTCTTCCATTCCTCACTGATTCCCTATGGACTGTGTGTAGAAATGCCTTCAGGAGACCAGGATACATCTCACTCACTCACTCACTCACTCACTCACTCACGCACGTACGGTAATAGAACAACTACAATAATACTGGTTAGGCTGTCCAGGCTGGAGTGTTGCTGACCCTGTAGCTGTGCTGTGGTGTTACTGTACTGGGCTTTTACCTGCTGGAAGCGGGGAAGCTTCCACAGCGGGGAGGACTCAGGCATGGGCCGACTCTTCCTCAACAGAGTTGTCCGTGTCTCCTGGATGCGGCCCAGCTTAGGCTGCAAGCATAGCCACGCCAGAAGAGAAATGGACATACATAGAACGTATAAATACTTATTCTACCACCACTACAAGTACGACTTACTACTATTGCTGGTATTACCTTCTCCAAAACAGGTTATAAAAAAAGTATAAAAATATAACCCCTTCATTGCATTCCAGTCTTAAGGATTCAGAGTGCATATGAGTTGGGCTCAATTCAGTTTTCAATAAAGTCAATTCAGGAAGTAAATAGACATTCAATTCATGAATGGAAAAATGCTCATAGGAAGCAATAGGCAATTTCAGAATCCACCCCCCAAATTGAAAACAGAATTGACCCAAACCCTGGAGAACACTGCTCCTGGCTACCTTTAAACCAGCCTCCTCTCCTTTCCTCTCCACTCGTCCCCAAATCTCACCAAGTTGAGCTGCCTCTCCTCCAGGGCTCTCTCCTTGGCCTGCTGCTCCTCTAACCAGTGCTGGGCGTACTTGTGCTCCAGCAGCTCACAGATGGGAGTGGATGGCCTGAGACGACACAACACAGGACTGACATTGACCTGACTGACTGTCCTAGGGGACCACTAGAAGAGGGACCTCTTTCTCTGAGGCAGCTGAAAAATGTGGCTGCATCTGAAATCGCTTCCTACCAACTTGGCAGAAACTGGTTGAATCAACATTGTTTCAACGTCATTTGTCAACGTATTGTGACATGGAATTTACATGGAAAATACATTGGGTTTCAAAAAAGTAATCAGAGTAAACTGTTTTGAGGGTAAAATTTCAACCACAGGATTATGTCATCAAGTTAACCAAATATCAACAAAGACAAATCTTGTATAAAATGTTTAATTTGTACCTTTTAAAAAGTCAGATCTTCAACGTTATATCCACTATGAGAAAAAAACAGGCTGTGCAGTACCTCCTACTGGATAATTAATCTATCTACAGTTACCCTTTGGTTTCCCATCAAGGATTTGAACCAAGCCCAGCTTAGCTATGATATCTGTCACTGACTATCACCAATGTGCTATCGTGAGAACGATTGTTGAGAATGGATCTCGAATAAAAAATAAAAATAGATTCATTGTTGCTATCGAAGTCACTCCAAAGGGTAGGTTTAAATTCTATGGGCTAGGTGGGACGCTAGCGTCCTACCAGCGGTACACGCTAACAGCCAGTGAAATAGCATGGCGCAAAATACAAAACAGCAAAAATCCCATAATTTCATTTTCTCAAAGAATCAACTATTTTACACCATTTTAAAGATAAACTTCTCGTTAATCTAACCACATTGTCCGATTTCAAAAAGGCTTTACAGCGAAAGCATAAAATTAGTTTATGCTAGGACATAAACTTCACAAGAAAAACCACACAGCCATTTTCCAAGCAAGGACATGCATCACAAAAACCAAAAATACAGCTAAAATATTCACTAACCTTTGATGATCTTCATCAGATGGCACTCATAGGACTTCATGTTACACAATACATGTATGTTTTGCTCGATAAAGTTCATATTTATATCCAAAAACCCCATTTTACATTGGCGCGTGATGTTCAGAAAATGTATTCCCACCAAAACTTCCGGTGAATGAGCACATCAATTTACAAAAATACTCATCATAAACGTTGATAAAATTTACAACAGTTATTGAAAGAATTATAGATATACTTCTCCTTAATGAAACCGCTGTGTCAGATTTTAAAATAGCTTTACAGAGAAAGCACATTTTTCAATATTCTGAGTACATAGCTCAACCATCAAAGCAAGCTATACAGATACCCGCCAAGTTCTGGGGTCAACTAAACTCAGAATTAGTATTATAAATATTCTCTTACCTTTGCTGATCTTCGTCAGAATGCACTCCCAGGACTCCTACTTCCACAAGAAATGTTATTTTTGTTCGAAATACTCCATATTTATGTCCAAATACCTCCGTTTTGTTCGTGCGTTCAGATCACTATCCAAAGGCATAACGCGCAAGCGTAAATCCAGACACGAAAAGGCAAATAGTTCCATTACCATTTGTAGAAACATGTCAAACATTGTTTACAATCAATCCTTAGGGTCTTTTTAACATAAAACGTTGATAATATTCCAACCGGAGAATAGCGTATTCATTACAGAGGAAAAAGAAGGAGCGGTGCGCCAATCTGCCCGCGCAGTAAACAACTCACTGGTCCCAGGCAGTCCACTCATTGACTGAGCTCCTATTTCCTGCCCAGTAACAGGAGAAGGATGAAACACGTTTCTAAAGGCTGTTGACAGCCAATGGAAGCCTTAGGAAGTGCAACGTGACCCCACAGACACTGTAGTTTTGATAGGGATTCAAAAGAAGAACTACAATTCTCAGATTTCCCACTTCCCGGTTGGATTTTTCTCAGGTTTTTGCCTGCCATATGAGTTCTGTTATACTCACAGACATCATTCAAACAGTTTTAGAAACTTCAGAGTGTTTTCTATCCAAATCTACTAATAACATGCAAATATTTGACTCTGGGCCCGAGTATTAGGCAGTTTACTCTGGGCACGCTTTTCATCCGAAAATGAAAATACCCCTATACCTTAAAAAGTTAACAAAGCAAATTAAATGTGCCCATACTTTATCACTCATATACTGTATAATCAATTGTGCTATTTAGGCCTATATAGCATTTACAAACTCATCATCATAAATAGACAACACAATAGGCCTAGGGTTTCAAGCTCCAGTTGATTTCAAATTGAATAACAAGTAGTGATATTGAATTGTGTGTTTAGTTGTCAACGCAACCTAATATAAACAGTTCAAGGAGATTAATCTTCTGTGTGGATTGTTCCATCTGTGTCACTGATTAGTCTGGCTTTAATTCCAGTATTTTTTTATATTCCAAATTAATAATTGATATTTTGGATTCATGTCTCGAGATTGAAATAAAATAAATAGCCTATTAATTATGTGTTGGATTCACGTCGCCAACTCGACCATTGTCAACCAAACACAATTGGATATTACTTTTGTAGTACAGTAAATAGCCTAAAGTTATCTTTTTTTGAATATATGTACATAAATATATCTTTTTTTACCCCCTTTTTCTCCCCAATTTCGATCTTGTCTCATCGCTGCAACTCCCCAAAGGGCTTGGGAGGCGAAGGTCGAGTCATGCGTCCTCCGAAACATTACTCGCCAAACCGCGCTTCTTAATAACACCCGCCCGCTTAACCCGGAAGCCAGCCGCTCCAATGTGCCGGAGGAAACACTGTTCACCTGACTACCGAGGTCAGTCTACAGGTGCCCGGCCCGCCACAAGGAGTCGCTAGAGCACAATGAGCCAAGTAAAGCCCCCCTGGCCAAACCCTCCCCTAACCCAGACGATGCTGGGCCAATTGTGCATCACCCTATGGGACTCCCGATCACGGCCGGTAGTGATACCTTCTCGGATCGAACCCGGATCATAAGTGACGCCTCTAGTACTGCGATGTAGTGACGCCTCTAGTACTGCGATGTAGTGACGTCTCTAGCACTGCGATGCAGTGCCTTAGGCGGCTGCGCCTAAGGCACTGTCAGCTGTATTTTGTCAGCTGTATTTTGCGGAGGGGACACACTGACTGGACAAGGCAGAGAGTACCCCCCTATTCTCCCTAGTAGGTTTTTCCTTCTAAGGTGCACCACAGAACAAAAGAGATTGTGTAGAGTGACACACAGCATTTAAATTGATTTTAGCTGCCGGTGATGGGCAGAACTCACAGGAGGTATCTTTGCTAAATTAATTTGATCTAGTTTTGTAGCCTATTGATTCCTTCTCGAAGAATAAATTAAATGGAAATGTAAAAAAGTATGTGGACACCTGCTCGTCAAACATCTCATTCCAAAATCATGGCATTAATATGGTCCCTTCTTTGCTGCTATAACAGCCTCTTCTGGGAAGGCTTTCCACTAGATGTTGGAATATTTCTGCGGGGACTTGTTTCCATTCAGCCACAAGAGCATTAGTGAGGTTGGACACTGATGTTGGGCGATTAGGTCTGGCTCGCAGTCTGCGTTCCAATTCATCCCAAAGGTGTTTGAAGGGGTTGAGGTCAGTGCTCTGTGAAGGCCAGTCAAGTTCTTCCACACAGATCTCAACAAACCATTTCTGTATGGACCCTGCTTTGTGCAGGGGACATTGTCATGCTGAACAGGAAAGCACCTTCCCCAAACTGTTGCCACAAAGTTGGAAACAGACGATTTTTACGCACTACGTGCTTCAGCACTCGGTGGTCCCGTTCTGTAATCTTGTGTGGCCTACCACTACGCGGCTGAGCCGTTGTTGCTCCTAGACGTTTCCACATCACAATAACAGCACTTACAGTTGACCCGGGCAGCTCTAGCAGGGCAGAAATTTGACCAACTGACTTGTTGGAAAGGTGGCATCCTATAAAGGTGCCACATTGGAAGTTGCTGAGCTCTTCAATAAGGCCATTCTACTGCCAGTCTACTGATCTTATACACCTGTCAGCAACGGGTGAGCCTGAAATAGCCAAATTCACTCATTTGAAGGGGTGTCCACACACTATATAAACTCACCAAAAAAAGAAACGTCCCTTTTTCAGGACCCTGTCTTTCAAAGATAATTCGTAAAAATCCAAATAACTTCACAGATCTTCATTGTAAAGGGTTTAAACACTGTTTCCCATGCTTGTTCAATGAACCATAAACAATTAATGAACATGCACCTGTGGAACGGTCGTTAAGACACCAACAGCTTAAAGACGGTAGGCAATTAAGGTCACAGTTATGAAAACTTAGGACACTAAAGAGGCCTTTCTACTGACTCTGAAAAACACCAAAAGAAAGATGCCCAGGGTCCCTGCTCATCTGCAAGAACGTGCCTTAGGCATGCTGCAAGGAGGCATGAGGACTGCAGATGTGGCCAGGGCAATAAATTGCAATGTCCGTACTGTGAGACGCCTAAAACAGCGCTACAGGGAGACAGGACGGACAGCTGATCGTCCTCGCAGTGGCAGACCACGTGTAACAACACCTGCACAGGATCGGTACATCCGAACATCACATCTGCGGGACAGGTACAGGATGGCAACAACAACTGCCCGAGTTACACCAGGAACGCACAATCCCCCCATCAGTGCTCAGACTGTCCGCAATAGGCTTAGAGAGGCTGGACTGAGGGCTTCTAGGCAACAACGTCGCCTATGGGCACAAACCCACCGTCGCTGGACCAGACAGGACTGGCAAAAGTGCTCTTCACTGACGAGTCACGGTTTTGTCTCACCAGGGGTGATGGTCGGATTCACGTTTATCATCGAAGGAATGAGCATTACACCAAGGCCTGTACTCTGGAGCGGGATCGATTTGGAGGTGGATGGTCCGTCATGGTCTGGGGCGGTGTGTCACAGCATCATCGGACTGAGCTTGTTGTCATTGCAGTCAATCTCAACGCTATGCGTTACAGGGAAGACATCCTCCTCCCTCATGTGGTACCCTTCCTGCAGGCTCATCCTGACATGACCCTCCAGCATGACAATTCCACCAGCCATACTGCTCGTTCTGTGTGTGATTTCCTGCAAGACAGGAATGTCAGTGTTCTGCCATGGCCAGCAAAGAGCCTGGATCTCAATCCCATTGAGCACGTCTGAGACCTGTTAGATCGGAGGGTAAGGGCTAGGGCCATTACCCCCAGAAATGTCTGGGAACTTGCAGGTGCCTTGGTGGAAGAGTGGAGTAACATCTCACAGCAAGAACTGGCAAATCATCTGGTGCAGTCCATGAGGAGGAGATGCACTGCAATACCTAATGCAGCTGGTGGCCACACCAGATACTGACTGTTACTTTTGATTTTGACCCCCCATTTGTTCAGGGACACATTATTCCATTTATGTTAGTCACATGTCTGTGGAACTTGTTCAGTTTATGCCTCAGTTGTTGAATCTTGTTATGTTCATACAAATATTTACAGCTGTTAAGTTTGCTGAAAATAAACGCATTTGACAGTGAGAGGACATTTTCTTTTTTTGTTGAGTTTATACAAAAGTATTTCCCAACCACAATTAGCTACCAAGCCATTTCAGGCTATCAAAGTTATAGTAGCTTGTCTAACAATCTTTGCTGGCATACCTGCTGGCAAGGTTGCTAGATTTTAGAAAAGCAATCAATTATTAAATGTACTGAACAAGACTCGCATTCCTTTTAAATCATTTACCCAGATTTTAGCAGAAAAACATATTTAGTTTCTTTCAAAAAATGAACCACCAGTCAGGAGGATACAGACAGCTCTAGAGGTATGCTTGGATAGGCAGAAATACTTGGTTTAAATGTAATCTGGCACTTTATGATAATATCATGATATTGAACTGAATAATATATTGAATTGTACTGAACAAACATAAAAACGCAACACATTCAAATATTTTACTGAGTTACAGTTCCTATAAGGAAATCAGTCAATTTAAATAAATTCATTAGGGCTTGATCTATGGATTTCACATGACTGGGAATACAGATATGCATCTGTTGGTCACAGATACCTTTAAAAAAAAAGGTAGGGGCAGCGCGACATACAGCGCGACACATCTCCATTGCACGTTGATTGTTGCCTGTGGAATGTTGTCCAACTCCTCTTCAATGGCTGTGCGAAGTTGCTGGATATTGGCTGGAACTGGAACAAGCTGTTGTACATGTCAATCCAGAGCATCCCAAACATGCTCAATGGGTGACATGTCTGGTGAGTATGCAGGCCATGAAACTGGGACATTTTCAGCTTCCAGGAATTGTGTACAGACCCTTGTGACATTGGGCTGTGTATTATCATGCTGAAACATGAGGTGATGGCACGACAATGGGCCTCAGGATCTCGTGAAGGTATCTCTGTGCATTCAAATTGCCATTGATAAAATGCAATTGTGTTCATTCTTCGTAGCTTACGCCTGCCCATACATAACCCCACCACCACCATGGGGCACTCTGTGTACAACGTTGACATCAGCAAACCACTCGCCCACCCGACGCCATACACGTGGTCTGCGGTTGTGAGGCCGGTTGCACATACGGCCAAATTCTCTAAACCAACATTGGAGGTGGCTTATGGTAGAGAAATGAACATTCAATTATCTGGCAACAGCTCTGGTGAACATTCCTGCAGTCAGCATTCCAACTGCGTGCTCCCTTAAAACTTAAGACATCTGTGGCATTGTGTTGTGTGGCAAAACTGCACATTTTAGAGTGGCCTTTTATTGTCCCCAACACAAAGTGCACCTGTGTAATGATCATGCTGTTTAATCAGCTTCTTGATATGCCACACCTGTCAGGTGGATGGTTTATCTTGGCAAGGAGAAATGCTCTCTAACAGGGATGTAAACAAATTAGTGCACAAAACGTTTTGGACATATGGAACATTTCGGGGATCTTTTATTTCAGCTCATGAAACATGGGACCAACACTTTACATGTTACGTTTTTATTTTTGTTCAGTATAGTTAATATACAGGGTTGGGGAGTAACAGATTACAACAACAAAAAACGGATTACAAAAAAAATGCAACTGTAATCTGTTACGTTACCAGCTAAAATATTGTAATCAGATTACAGATACTTAAAAAAACTTTGATTACTTATAGGATTACTTTTAAAGCGGTAATCTGCAGTAGAAAAAATAATAGTGACTTTTCCACCTGTGGTTCGGTAAAAATCTGAGGGATGGGGCTGGTGAATTTTAGATAAATAAGCTTTTTGTGCTTATGGAACATTTCTGGGATCTTTTATTTCAGCTCATGAAACATGTGACTAAACACTTTACAAGTTGCCTTTATTTTTTTTTCAGTTTAAATATCATGCCATAATATGCACTTGCATTGACGTGTTATGATTCCATGTACTGTGTTGTAATTTGGATGTAATATCCTAGGCATGTTAGTGCAGTATATTGAGATGTGTGATTCATAACAGTAAAAATGACACCCTCATTTAAATGACAATTGAACAGGTAAATAAGTATGCTTAGATAACCTATGCAGAAAATATACAATTAGACATAATGATTGAATCCAGATTGTTTGAAAAAAATGCCCTCCACCCTCACGTACATCGTGCCCCCTCTAAGATAATGGGTGCATGACGCCCCTGACTATACATTTATTCTGATCTAATCATATAATGCATGCATGTTCAAGACAGCAGCATTCATAGGTTGTCGCAGGTATAGCCGCAGGAAGTAGGGGTGCTGAGGGTGCTGCAGCATTCCCTGACACCCCCCCCGTCTTTTCTAGCGAAACAGAGTGTGATAAGAGATGGAAGATCAACACCTGACCTACATCAAAGGAAGGGACAGGAGATACACGATCATTTCAATCTGAGTGGTATCACCAGATAAGCTGGCTCTGTGGCTTCGCTGCTAGCAGCCGACCCCCCCCCCCCCCCATAAAATGTGTAAACTTGCCCATTATTACTCCTATATTTGCGGAGAAAAACTCTTCAGCAAGCCCCCCCCACCTTTGTTTTTCCATTGGAATTTTGTTGTGCTTTTAGATGGTTGAATGCATACTGATAATAGATTGGAAATTCAACTTTTGGCTGTCTTTTTGAGTGGTTGAATATAGGTTGGAATCTCATTAATCAATGTCTCAACCAAATATTATCCAATAATTGATGTTGAAATAATCTGATGTGCACAGTGGGTATTCTCTAAATAGTGCACTACTTTTGACCAAGGCCCAAATGGGTGCCATATGGGACGCAGAACCTGTTACCATGGAGGAGGATCGGAGGAACTCTCCCACCATTATCTCGCTCTCGCTCTGTGATGTGTGCAATACGGAGGTAATATGAGTGATTGGGACGTCTCAATTAACGCCTGCCTTGGCACTGGTAACCTGCAGGCCCCTCCCCTCCAGCTCCACCCCACGTGGTGACTTTTATTGCTTCATTAGTGCGCGCCACATGCCCCTGCACTCATCCCCTCTCCATGAGCCCTAATAAAGTTGGACAGGGGTGCTACAGGAGCCCCGCTACAAGCAGCCTGGTCTGGGGAAGAGGAGAGTGTATTGGTCCCTGACCATCCTATCTGCCTGGACCTGAGCATTCCTCTTTTCTATCATGGCGGAAATAAGACCACCTAGAGCGGAGTGTAAGCATTCCTTCTCCGATTTCATAAGTGTGAGTAAAGAGTCACTCACAAGTGTAGAGAGTGACTGTTATAGGATGTTATGTCCTCCTTCAGAATACATAGCTCTAGGACTGTGTGTGTTTTTATTATCATCATCATAAGCATCAGTGTGTTGTCATATGCATGGGGGAAGGGGGGCTTCAGTAGTAGGATCCTAACTCATGCACATTAGAGTTCACCTTGGCATTTGGTGGATAGGGTGTGGGGCCAAACAAGTCCCCAGGGAACCATGATTTTATCTGTCATGGTTCCCCCCTCCCTCCCCGTGACACTGCCTCAGCCCCCTCACACAGGCCCAAGCGTCAAGATAGAAGAAGATAAACCTTCCCTGACACCAAGACGGGAAAAAGAGAGAGGGATGGGGAAATACTCGGAAAAGGAGAGCAACTGCATACAAGGGCGTTAGCCAAATAATCCTGATCCATTTTACAGATCCATTGCCCACAAGGAGGGAGAAGATGGAGAAGATAAAGACAGGATTCTTGGAACCTATGCCCATTTGCCTCATTGTAACAATCCCTGCATTTGAGGGTTTTCACGATACCAGTATTACAACACTCAGAAGTATTATGGCTAGGAAACAAAACATGAAGCTGACATCGGCCAGGATTCATTCAAAGGCCCGTTGCAGCGCTGCGCACTGCACTACCAGCGATGTACCTATTAAAGATCATTTCTCTGACATTCGCAGAGATCACATTCATGGTAAATACTTAATGTCAGCCAATCGTAAATTACCTTTAAAAGTGAAGCACTTGAACTGAATGCCAGCCTTATTTGTTGAGCAAAACAGTGAATGTTCCAAACACACAGCCTTCTGTTGTCACCCAGAGTCACATTTGTTTATTTCCCACATTTGTTTATTTCCGGAGGACCATAGAGTTTAGTCTGCTTCGTGTTTTCTTTTTTTGTCATGGAAAATGTAGTTTTGTGGTATCAACGTATACTGGTATTGTGACAATCCTACTAAAATTAGGATGTGATGTGAGATCCCTTGTCATATGATGGTGGAGGCAAAGATCTCGATGATGAATAGATTTTCTTTCTCACATAGTCCCTCTACCACCCCATGCCCTTGCACTCTTTTCCATCCCCAGCCTCCGCTCTCAGCTCAGTGGCTATGTCGTGTGAAAGCCAGCAGGATCAGACAATAGGAATTAACACGTCCACTTCCTTAATGTATTTCTTAAACCAATTCCAAATATCAAAATGTACAGTGAAAGAATGTGTGTGGGTGATGGGCTTTATATTTCTATAATTTGTCTCCAGACCCATGTCAGCATTGAGTTTGAGTTTATTTTTACAGGGACAGTGCACATTAATCAACGTTTCAGTAAAAGTGCCGGTTTTAGCCAGCCGGCTAATTTTCAAACGCAGTCCCTGGGCAGCTTATTAAAAACAATTTCAATATAGACAATCATTGAGCAGTGAGCACACACAGAGCAACATAGGACAAGCAAGACGTAGCATACAGACAGAGCAACATAGAACAAAAAGCAACATTGCAATGCTTTTCAAACTACTGACTAAATACTGACTGAATGCTTCATAGTACTGACTGTGAATGCTCCATAGTACTAACTGAATGCTTTATAGTACTGGCTGTGAATGCTTCATAGCAGGAATGTTGATTTGGCACGAGCATCAATACATTACCCATCCCCCAACTCTGTCAACCAAGAGTCAAGACTAAACCAATTCACCTTGGTGGTGTGCAGACTGGTTTTATATTATTCTTAACGATTTCGCACAACATAAAAAAATGCTACAATATGTCTGTGAAACTATATTGTAGCAGGCTCAAGGGTGTGGGGTTTCCACGTCACCAAGTTCAATAACCAAACATGCACAGGGAGCACAACTAGAATGCAAATGGGGGAATTTATTAGGGATATTTGCACACGGGGGGATCCAGCAACCAGTTCACAACGGGCAATCATACAGATAATTCTCCCGCTTCTCACACTCTCCATAACACGCGTTTCCCTCTCGGTCCAGCCCGCTTCCTCTTTTATCCCCAAGCGCTTAAAGATCCACCGGCTTGCCTCGTTGGGGCAGGAAGTCCATATAAGGTTCGGGGGTGGAGCCAGCGGGCTGCACCCCGGAGCCTTTTATCCCCCCCAGCTCCCTAGAGCATCCCTCCTGGAGAGGGTATCAGCATTTCCATGGGCTGCACCTGATCTGTGGATGACAGAGAAAGCAAAGGGCTGTAAGGATAGGAACCAGCGAGTGATCCGGGCGTTACTGTCCTTATTCCGTGACATCCAAACCAGTGGTGCATGGTCCGTCACGAGGGTGAAGTGCCGTCCCAATAAGTAATATTTTAGTCTCCAGCGCCCACTTGATCGCAAGACGTTCTTTCTCCACAGTAGAATATCTTTGTTCCTGCGGCAACAGCTTCCGGCCAATGTATACAACTGGGTGTTCCTCACCTTCTTGTAGCTGTTATAGGACGGGCACCGGTCTGTACCACCAGTGGATTGGAGTAGTCCGGCATCACCAGCACAGGTCCAGAACACAGGGCTCCCTTTAGGCCCTGGAAGGCTTTCTCCGTCTCCTCTGTCCACGTCACCTGGGCGGGCAGATAGCTCCTGGTCAGATCTGTCAGGGGGCTGGCTAGGGAGGCAAAGTGGGGGATAAATCTCTGGTAGTAACTAGTCAACCCCATAAACGTGCGTACCTGTGTCTTGGTGATGGGGCGTGGCCAGTCCCGAATCGCCTTCCTCTTTCTTCACCTGGGGTTTTACACATGCCCTCCCGAGTACACCAGGTATTCAGCCTCCCGCCCCCCGTAAGGCCTGCAATACCGTGCTCACCTGGTTTAGATGGGTCTCCCACTCGCTCCCATGGATTACAATATTGAGGTAGGCCGCCGCGTACTCGCGATGGGGACGGAGAACCCGGTCCATCAACCTCTGGAAGGTGGGCGGGGCCCGTGGAACAGCCATCAGGGGTGGCAAAAGCAGTTTTCTCCCTAACCTCGGGAGCTAAGGGCGTCTGCCAATAACCCTTCGTCAGGTCGAGCGTGCTGATAAATCAGGCGGTCCCTAGCCGTTCTATTAGTTAATTAATTTGGGGCATGGTGTAGGCATCAAACTTTGAGAGTTCATTTAACTTTCTAAAATCATTACAAAAGTTAATGGTGCCGTCTGGTTTCGGCACCATCACTATGGGGCTGCACCACTCACTCTTCAATGATTCCAGCTTACAACATTGTTGGAAAAAGCTGAGGGTTCAGCCTTCCGTGGTTGTCCTCTGTGCAGGACCTCCAAAGCCACCTGTTGACCTTCCACCAGTTCCACTAGCTGATTCTCTTTCTGCTGGTTAGCTTGGCTTGCTAACCTTTTAGCTTTGAACGGGAGAGAGCGTGGAAATTGATCTATGACCACTTTCTCGATGGGCGTGATCGTCAGTGGTTCAGCAGTTAGCCAGCTCTCCAAACAGGTCAGGGACAAAGTTGTGGAGAAGTACAGATCAGGGTTGGGTTATAAAAAAATATCTGAAACTTTGAACATCCCACGGAGCACGGTTTACACACGAGTAGAACACGGTGTGCATTTCGTTGTTTGCCGCAAGTTCCGTTTAAAACATCGAGAAAATAACGCAGAGAAATGGTTTGAAATGAATGACATAAGTAAAACCACCCTATTTTGTGCTTGGAAGTGACATTTTTGTACAAATAGGATTCGCTTAGCACTAGGTGCTACAGCTTACAAAGGGAAAACAGCATTTCCTTTTTCCTGTGTCACATTGAAATTCCTCCGCCTTGCGCAACGCCCTTTGTATTTCTGGGATTTCAGCTTTATGCGATCAGTGACCCCCTGGTGGTGAAGAATCGTCAGTACATTTCTTGGGAAAAGAATTAGGTGACACCCAAACGTGGATCACGTTCAAAAAGTGGGTACTTAGGATATCCAGCCAATTAATTGATTGGATATTGATGTCTCATTCAATTTAACTAACAAGTGAAATTGCCAGAATTACCTTTTACGGTGGATCTTTTAAATAATATCCAAAATGAATGGTTTTCTACAATGTGACAAATTAAACTTTTCACATTAACCAAGAGTAACACTTTCAGGTTAATTAAAGTTTAGTTCCCAAATAGCCTATACAGGTTTGATTTATCATTAAAATTAATCAATCAGTAAAATCTCCCTTTTCAAAGCACATTCAGTAAACCCCAGTACTGACGGAATCCCATGTGGCTTCGGCCTTAGGGAGAGGTGAACCTAGTGGTGAATGTAACCTAACATTTAAACTACTGTTTACACCTTTTATGATAATCCAGACAATCCCAATTGCTTGGATATCATCGTCTCATTCAATTTAATAGGTTAAATTGTCGAACATACCTTTTTAGGTCTTCCAATTAAATGAGACATTTTAAACTTTCCAACAGTAACCTCACAACGCTAAGAGCTCTGACCACTCGGTTTTGAAGTTTGACCAGGAGCACTCACTCCAGTTAGAGGGTGCATTATCAGGTATTGGAGCGATGAGAGATGATGCACAACAACGGATTCTACCGCAAAACCACGATTCCAATAACCTCCGCAGTCGAAATAACTGTAAAGTACGTAGCCATCGAAACGACTACCGCTACAATCAACCTGTTCACTACGTTCCTGCACCCAACCCACACAAAGTGTCAGAGCACAAAGCTGACAAAGGGTTAAAGGACGATCAAAACATAGACCAATGTTCTCCAGAATTCCACTACGTGAAGAACTAAAGCGAGAAAAATTTGAGAAAAGGGAAAAAGTCACAAGGACTAGACAGGGATTGACCGGACACCAGGTCCGCAGGAATAAACACCCATAGCAAGGATGTTAACCTGTTAGGGTATAGGGGGCAGTATTTTCACGGCTGGATAAAAAAATGTACCCGATTTAATCTGGTTACTAATCCTACCCAGTAACTACAATATGCATATACTTATTATATATGGATAGAAGTTTCAAAAACTGTTTGAATGGTGTCTTTGAGTATAACAGAACTCATTTGGCAGGCAAAACCCTGAGACAGATTCTGACAGGAAGTGGATACCTGATGTGTTGAATTGACTTTAAGCCTATACCATTGAAAAACAAAGGGGGTGAGGAATGTTTTGGCACTTCCTATTGCTTCCACAAGATGTCCCCAGCCTTTACAAAGTGTTTTGAGTCTTCTACAGTGAGATCTGACCGAATAAGAGCCTTGGAACTGTGATGGCCCATTAGACACCTTGCGCGCGAGTTGATGGTGGGTACTCTCATTCCGAAACGTTTTAAAAGAGAACCCAATGGTCCGCCTTGAATTTTATTCATGTTCTGGTTAAAAAAGGCCCTAATGATTTATGCGATACAACGTTTGACATGTTTGAACGAACGTAAATATATTTTTTCAGTTCGTGATGTGAAGTGAAGTCCGGCTGGCTTAGATCATGTGCTAACAACACTGAGGTTTTTGGACATAAATGATGAGCTTTTTTGAACAAAACTACATTCGTTATGGACCTGGGATTCTTTGGAAGTGACATCTGATGAAGAGAATCATAGTATTTTCGATTTTAGATCTCTCCAACATGGCGGTTAGTCTGTATCGCAATGCGTATTTTTCTGGGCGCAGTGCTCAGATTATTGCAAAGTTTGATTTCCCAGTAAGGTTAATTTTAAATCTGGCAAGTCCATTGCGTTCAAGAGATGTAAATCTATAATTCTTTGAATGACAATATAATATTTTACCAATGTTTTATAATATTAATTAATTATTTTGTTGTCATGACTTGACTGCCGGTATTGGAGGGAAACGATTTCCTGAACATCAACGCCATAGTAAAACGCTGTTTTTAGATATAAATATGAACTTGATAGAACTAAAAATGCATGCATTGTCTAACATAATGTCCTAGGAGTGTCATCTGATGGAGATTGTAAAAGGTTAGTGCATAATTTTAGCTGATTTTATGGTTTTGGTGATGCCTGTCTTTGAATCGACAATGCATTACACACAGCTATTATCAATGTACTCTCCTAACATAACCTAACTTTATGCTTTCCCCGTAAAACCTTTTTGAAATCGGACAACGTGGTTAGATTAAGGAGATGTTTATCTTTCAAAGGCTGTAAGTTAGTTGTATGTTTGAGAAATTTGAATTTTGACATTTATTTGGTTTCAAATTTGCCGCTCTTGAAATGCACCTGCTGTTGATAGGGTGCGCCACGGGTGGCACGCTAACGTCCCACATAGCCCCAAGAAGTTAAAATTCAAATTTCTCCCGCTCTCACTCGAGACCCTATCCAGGGCCTGCTTGATCAAGAAACAAGCCCACAGGCTTCGTCTATAGACTCTGATACAAAGGTTGCGAAGAAAAAGATCAAAAGCTTCGTAAAAGCCAAGCCCACTAAAAATCCGAAAAGTCTATTTGCTTTCACCTTGAACAGACATGGTACTAAACACTAATCTAAATGCCCATACCTGGATACAGTCCTGGAGGACTGCTTAACTTGTCATGCCCTAATTGATTCGAGCGCGACAATATCGCTCATCTCTGAAACATTGTTTGATGATCTCAAAAGGGCTTTGAAGTTAAAAGTGGAACAATCCGATACTACACTTCAAGGGGTCACTCAGACTACCTCGCCTCTCACATTGAGAGTCATGCTGAAACTACACTTCCAGGACGTATCGATCGTTCCTGTGTATGTTACCAGCCTCGAATCTGTACCTCTGCTACTTGGAGCAGACTTGATGGAGCGGTTACTCCCACTGATTGATTGGAAAACCAGCCAGGTATGGTCACAGGCCACAGTGCCTTCTCCACTGACCACACTGTCTTCCCCTAACGCTAGCTGCAACGCAGTCATTCACGAGGGGTATCTGTCAAAAGTACCCCTTGGGAAAAAGACGTTTAGAAATCTCTTGGTGCAGAATCCGATCGAAGGAGATATTACGATATCTTGACACATTCCATCAGAAAACCTGATTGACCATTCTTTTCATGATTTCGAGCCAGCTGTCTCTGTGAATGAGCAACTTCCCCCCTCCTTGCAGTTGTGCAATATGGTCGTTTAGATGAACTTCTCTTGCCCTTCAGACACTTCCGCAAGCACTGCGACCGTCTCAGCAAGAAAAACATTGATGCATAGAGTGTACTCTGCTTCCGATGATACACCTTCCGCTTTGTGGGGGACTGTCCCCCCTTACAATGACACTAATGGCGTCAGTCCAGCAACTGACCCTATGACTCCCACTGGTGAAACACTTTGCGATATCACAGACAGATATCCTCATCTCAGTTCGCAGGTACTGAAGAGGTTGCCACACGTGGATGCTATGGTGACTGACAGCCCTCGACAGCCACTGAGCGTTTTTTAGCACAAACACCAGGAGATTTGGTTGAAAGGTTACAGCCATTCTCATAAAAACGCGGCCGCTGACAACTCGTACATAGGGTCCGACATTTTCGTTTGTGCCTCGGATACCAACACCACCCGCTTGTGGGGGGGTCCCGAGACACAAAGGGGGGGAATAGTAGCCCAGACCCATGATGAGCCTCATCGAGACCGGTGGGGGCGGGGTCGAGACTACGTGCAACACCGTACGAGGCCGCCAGAGCATAAAACAATGTCACAACGAAAAATTTAAAAAAGTTGTATTTACGTTCGTTCAAACATGTCAAATGTTGTAAAACATCAATCTTTAGGGCCTTTAGAACGTGAAGATTCAGTAATATTTCAACCGGACGGTTCCTGTGTCTTGAAAAACGTTTTGGAACAGAGGATCCTCCCTCGTGAATGCGCACCAAAGAAGTGATGTCCTTCCCTGGGTGACCAACTTCCCAGCCTTCTCATTCGGTCTCTGTTCATCGTAGACTCCTCAAACAACTTTGTAAAGACTGTTGACATCTAGTGGAAGCCTTAGGAAGTGCGCAATTATTACTACGTCACTGTGTGTTCAATAGGAAACGACTTGAAGAGAGCCCATGCATCCAGATTTCCACTTCCTGGTAGGATTTCTCTCAGGTTTTTGCTTGCCATATGAGTTCTGTTATACTCACAGACATCATTCAAACAGTTTTAGAAACTTCAGAGTGTTTTCTATCCAAATCTACTAATAATATGCATATCCTAGCTTCTGAGTTTGAGTAGGAGGCAGTTTAATATGGGCACATATTTTTTTCGAAATTGTCAATACTATCGTTAAAAAGCTGTAAGAAGTTATAAACTCCCCTATGAGAACAGTGAGGAGCAGACAGGCCCCTAGACGGGGATAATCTTAGAGCACATCTAAGATATTACTGAGGTGTACCACACTGGTCAGAGAAGTCCAGTGGACTTCCACCTCAAACAAATGGCAAAAATAGTCATGCCTTGCCATGTATAGGTTCAACTAGTAAAATGCTCTAATCATGTGTTCCGTTAGGATAATATTTCATAATAAATCGGTAGGATAACTGGTTCCCTTGAGTACCAGTACCAATGCCAGCAACAGTCAGACTAGCTACAATCAGTAAGGTTAGAGACCTAACCAATCAAATTACCCTTGACAACAGCGACATAGGAGTCACTCAGAGTGCAACACGGGGAAGGGAATCTCCAGAGCACTCTTCCAATGGTTAACACACATGCCACTAATAAATAGAACCCTCCATTCAGGAGGAAAGTTATTAGAAGTCATGAACCATGATCACACCGAGTATGACTGGTCCAGTGCTTAGTGAGTACTTCCGTCATGAGTTAGCTCCTCCGTGGATACATAGCTATGAAATAGACTTCTTCATACCTATCACCACATACCTATCGCCACTACAATAGTGGAAGACGCAGTGACTTGTAGTAAAACCGCTAACAGACTCCCTCAACACCAATTCTGACTGACCTCCAGGCATTGACCTGAAAATTACCTGATTACGTCAGACTCATTCTGAACAAGTTGTAGTATGCCAGGATACTTGGTTTTCTTCCCTTGACATGCGCGCTTGTGTAAGCATAAACGCACAACAGAACATCCAATTAGGATTTATGCTAGGATCACTTAAGGGTCTGAGCAAAATACCAGCCTTAGTAAAGTTGAACATTTACTTTGAGGCCTTTGACTCTACAGCTACAGTACTCACCAGTTTTCTTCCCAGAGGTCCATAGGTCATCCTTGTAGACTGCCCAAAACTGGTGCCTTACAGCTGTAGACTTATCATATAGTTATCAACTTAGGATAGTGCCTAAGCAACACACCAAGTAGGAAAACCCTAGACATGACGACCGCAACGGCAATCACCAACCGGACATCCACTGCCCATCCTTGTGGTGGACTGCTCCGCTTTCAGAGAATCTACCAAGTTCAACCACCAGAGGGGGACTGCAACGATGATCTACAAACAGTACTTCACGTGGTCATTATTTTTATGTTGATTTGTAACTTGCAGGATAATCACAAGATCCAAACCACCGGGGGGGACTGTCATGACGTGGCCCTTTCTGGGTATAGATCATGTCTTCTCACTCTCTCCTACACCCATGTTCTGTTATCTCAGGTCATAAATTCCTGGCGGAGACTCTCTCCCCCTTTTCATGAATGAGTAAAAATGAAACTATTTGTGAAATTATGTAATGCGATGTTAAACCTTTAATGTGAGAGAACTGTATTCCCTTTAAAGCCCGCCCCGTGAGCACAGACATGATCAGGCGTCATAGAACTGCCTTTTCTACTGTTACGAATAAAATCCCCTCCTGAGGAAATCCTCTTTAGACCAAGCATACCTCGGTGTCAGCTGAGGTGGCACAGGTTTGAGTACCAAGACTGAGCAAACCCACAGTGTGAGCTGTGATTGCGAATAGCTTAGACCACACGTACCTTGGTGGAAACTGAGGTTGCACAGGTTTGAGTACCAAGACTAAGCAAACCCACAGCGTGAGCTGTGATTGTGAATAGTTATTGAATTCCTAACTCTTAGATACTAACTAGTCTGCAGCTACAAATTATGTAAACCTGGGATGCGGATACCAACAACCGCCGAAACACCTATCTATGAGAACATTTCTGAATGGAACTCTGAAGTAGCCATTCTAACCACGAAAGACTTTGATCTTCAGAGAGAGAGAGAAAGACATGCGGATGAACTGACTCTCCAGCAGACGGATCGACGAATCCAACAGATCACGACGACTCCTGGGCGTAAATATATATTGATTGCAATTATTCCCGAATGAGTGAGCGTTCATGTGCAAAGGATTAGCATTTCAATTAATATAATTATCAACTGTGTGTGTAGTAATCCCTTTTGTCTTTCCCGCTCTCGCTCAGTCCACACCCACTTCCCTTTGTCCATCAAGCCGTCATATGGGCTTAGCCCACTAGGGAATCTTCCCTGTCATTTGTTTGTAACAGATCTACTGTTTGTTTGTTTGTGTATTTCTGTGATTATTTAGTTAGTAAATAAATGATTAAGACAATTGGTGTATGGATGATTCATAGTAAAGGCTGGGTTCGTGCAGATAACCAACAATTTACGACGTTTGGAATGAGACTGACGTGAGGTAAAGAATAATTCATTAATAAGAAGACAAATTGACCAGATATTAAAATATCTGAAGAGTTATATTAGGAAAATTATAACTTTGTAATCTGAAGATTTTCCTTGGTTCCCCGACTTCCTAGTTAATTACAGTTACATGATTAGTTTAATCACGTAATAATAATTACAGAGAATTGATTTGATAAAATAACAGTCTTCGCTTTTAATGATGCCAAAGATACGACACAACATTGCAGCTGAAAACAACTGGATTAGCCATTTACCAATTACTCGTATCTATGTGTTTTTGGATTTTTCCGTATGAACACACAGAGCAGATCCTCATCGAGGGAATTAAGCTAAATAAATGCTGGCACCTATTCATGTTGCTGTGGTTGTGATTTCATTATTTCAATGGGATCTCTTGCTTGAGATCTATTAATAACATATCCACTGCTGCTGTGAATTCAAACATTTGTTCCCTTGAGAGGAGACAGACACGTATAAAGCTTTGGTGGAGAGATATCTGTACGCTACAGAGCACAGCGTGCACATTCTATACAAGTTGTGCCGTTGTGCATAATAGCTACAAATTGATTTGTTAGCTAAGTGGTGGCGTCGGCTGGCTATCCAGCTCACATTAAGAAGTGTAATGGCAAATTCACCTTTTGTCAAAATGAAAATAGTGTAGAGAAGATCTACTGCTATATCTCAATGAAAATGGAAAGAACATGTTAGCAAATTGGCCATCCACAGTATTGTAACCCTAGTTTCCTTCCATTCATGTTGTGATGCCCTGTTCCAGTATGAGAGAAGTTGCGTCTGAAATTACATTATTGCTATTACCTATCTAGTGCACTAGATAGGGAATAGGGTGTCATTTTGAACACAACCCCACATCAGATCAAATAAAGTGGGACACTCACTGTGTCGAGATGCCAAAGGTAGTGTTAGGGGGGATGCGAGGGGGCACAGGGACATGGGAGCCCCTTCTGGCAAGGGCGGCTTGTCTCCTGTCGTGGGTGGCGCGGTACTGATAATGCTCCTTGGCAGTCACCAGGCCGGACTTCACCCCCTCGCGGTTCAGAGCCACAAAGTCCTTCTCAGGCCTCCTGGAGTGGCCTCTACTGCCACTGGTGGGCAGGGAGTGTGTGTGCCAGTTAGACAAGGCTGGGAGAGTAGGGCACAACACAACGACAGAGAGTGAGTTCAGGGCCTGTATTCACAGTGTCTCCTCTAACATGCAATTACTATTTATTTTTATGTAATATATTATTATTGTTATTATTTGTATTTATTTGTTTACTTCTGTTTTTCTTTCTGTATATAATCAGGTTGACAAAACCAAATAAGAAAGATTCACCCCCAATATTTTCCCCATATATAATTCAACACAGTTACTTCCCCCAAAGACAAATGTCGAATTTGTTATTAAAGGTCCAATGCAGCCATTTTTATCTCAATATCAAATCATTTCTGGGTAACAATTAAGTACCTTACGGTGATTCTTTTTAATTAAAATGGTAAAAAAGACATTTGATTTCTCAAGCAAGAATTTTGCTAGGACTGTCTGGGAGTGGTCTGAGTAGTGAGGGTAAAACTGAAAATTATTGGCAGAGACGTTTAGAGTTCTGGTCTATTAACCAATTTTTACCACAAAGTCCATCCCACCAAAACAAGCTGAAATGTCAGGGAGTCTTTTCGAACAGCACTTACACTAAAAGGGCATTATTATCATTCTCACAATTTTACAGTATTTTTTTTCAACCTCATAGTTTGGAAATATACAGTGCATTCAGAAAGTATTCAGACCCCTTGACTTTTTCCACATTGTTACATTGGCCTTATTCTAAAAAAATATATAATAATTTAATCTCATTTATCTACACACAATACCCCATAATGACAAAGCAAAAACAGGTTTTTAGAAATGTTAGCAAATGTATTAAAAATAAAAAACTGATATCACATTTAGAATAAGGCCGTAACGTAACACGCACACAGTCTTATCAACTTATCCAAGACAAATTCCCTACAGATGTCTTTGAAATGGAAATCAAATTGAACTATTTTACAGGTACAAAGCATGCCCAGCTAGCACATAACATTCTGAGAACCATATATTTCTTGGAGCTTGGTCAGAGTGTAGTTGTCTAATGGTAATTTTGCATAAAACCTTCCCACAACTTTCTGGGAATAGTGCAGGATACTGGCTTGGCTTTGGAACATTCTCAGCACATTCAAGGAACTTCACAAAAAAAAATGTTCTTCCTATTTCATAACTTTAACAGAAAGTTTCCTGAAAGTTCAAACATGGGTACATTTACATTTTGGTATGTTCTAGGAATGTTCTCCAACTGGTTTGACATTGGGAATGTTCTCAAATAGTTTAGAGAGCATTAAGAAACAACGTTCTTCTGTGGGAATTTCAGTACTTCAGCATAACGTTTCTTACAGGTTTCCTCATGGTTATATTTAAAGTCATGTTCTCAAATTGTTTTGCGAACATTAAGACAAAACTATCTCTATCCTCTATCTTGTTAAGTGTGTTCAGGGATGTTGACCATACATACAATTTGCCACACCTGATCTTAATGAGTGCTTGTTTCTTTTGAAATGGGCTGTTTGAATAGACTAAAATGAACAGCTTTGTGTGCGTAAAAAAACATGACATGCTAGCTGGAGCTGGTATGTATGGATACTGGTGTCACAAGGGACTAATTCCATGGATAGAGACCAGATAATCATAGGTTTTTATCTCACTGATGCTGTGTCACAATAACAAATAAATGTGTTTGCATAATTAATGCTTAAGGAAATCCATTTTCATGTGTCCTATCTGTGCATGGAGTTCCAAAAAGTTGACCCAAAATAAGCAAGCAGTGAAATTAAAATACTTATTTAAAACCTCACAGGAAAACTTTAAAGGAACCAGAGTAAAACTTTCTCAGAACCTCCCTGCAACTTAAAAATAAACGTTCCCAGAACAGGCGATATTTTCATTTCTGTTCTCAGAACGTTGGCTTCGATCCCACAACCAATGGAAATCCAAAAACATATGTTCCCACAACTTTATAGGAACCAAATGTGCTAGCTGGGCGGCGTCTACACGGCTACAACTATGCAAAGATAGATCAATCGCTCACGTACAGTAGATAGTCTTTCCTGAAATATTTATAGCTATGTAAAGAGTTGGAACAAGGCTGTTCTCTGTGAAGCAGCTCATTGCAACACCAATTTCCATCAGAGGGGTTTTGATTAGTTGCGAGACGGTGACATCTCCATATGGCGCTTGACTCTCTCTCTCAGTCATCTCTGTCTCGGTGACAATATGGAGGTGTGTTCCCCAGGTGTCGTTACCACCGTCGCTGACAGTGAGCCTTTGTTATCCTTGTCACAATTATTGAAAGTCACACATTTTTTAAGCCATTTTTAAAAGAGCGCTCTCTGTCTAGTGGGTAGTGACAGATCTAAAGGGGGGGGGGGTTCATTTGAGAGAGTTGAGTGTTTAAACACTTAGAGCGGCTCACAATTGACAGTCGAGCTCAATCGGGAGACGTTTCCACTGGGTGTGAGTGGTGAGGGCCTGGAGGGGGGTTCAAGGGTTGGTTTGGTGGGGGTTCAGGAGAGAGTTTGACATTCCCCGGCGTCTGTCCGCTGACGGAAGAGCATCATTATCATTCTCCAGCTGGAGAAGGAGGAGGACGAGGAGGAGGACATGCACAGTTTAGCTGGTGAGAAGAGGAAGAGTGACAGGGAGGGCCAGCTGCCTGAGGGGACGCTTTCTCAGCCAAACACACTGTGACATCAGGGCTGACGGTAATGGGGACACATGGGTTGTATCCCAAATGGCACCCTATTCCCTAAGTAATGAAATAGTTGGCCATATGACACTGCCATGACCGTCACAATCCAGCCCTCTCCAGTGCAGCCAGCGTGTGTGTGTGACAGATACACCTCTGAATAATATCCAAGATCGTTTTTAACGTGTGCTGTGGAGTTTATTTTATTTTATTGTGTGCTGTGGAGGGGTTCCACACACCTATCAATGCTAAGTCTGGGGTTAAAGAAAATAATGGACCACAAGGGATGCAAAGGAGGAATCATAATAATAATAATGATTTTATGTCACCCCCAATGTGTAGACCAACACCCAATTGAGTGATGCAGGATGGCCACTTTGCACACCCCCTACCTTCTGAGACTCCTCCGTCCTGGATGGTCGCAACAGTTCCGTACACAAAGTCAGGTCCAAGACATGTCAACCCTTTAGACTTGGTCTTCCCAAGCGCTGGCTGTAGGTAACAGACAGAAAAACAGGACAGTATTCACCTTAAAGCTAGAATCCTTGGTTGCTACATACATTTTTGGACTGATAAATTAATGGTATATATCAATTAATTATTGAAGAATAGAACTTATAAATGTCTCATGAGTTTAGTACATCTGCTGTACCCCATCAGAACCCAAAATATAAGCTGGTTTTACTCCAGTTTGTAAACAATGTAAATGAAAAACACTGTATAGCCTCAAAATATAGAATTGGGAATTAGAATAGAATCTCTATGGTTAAAA
Source organism: Salmo trutta (assembly GCF_901001165.1). Taxonomy (NCBI): domain Eukaryota; kingdom Metazoa; phylum Chordata; class Actinopteri; order Salmoniformes; family Salmonidae; genus Salmo; species Salmo trutta. Next base: position 44,404,141 of record NC_042985.1, read on the forward strand.
CTCCATTTCGATACCATGGATGGTTAGTCCATCCATAGCTCTGTCTATGAATGTGAGAGTGGTGACATTTCCACTCATTTTGCTATAAGGCTGAGAGAAAATGTTGCTCTTTTAAAGCTAATTCCCTACAATTCTACACATATTGCCATGGGGCCGAGAGAAAAATGTGCAGTTTGATAGCTAATCATTTTACATTTACATTTGAGTCATTTAGCAGACGCTCTTATCCAGATCAACTTACAGTTAGTGCATTCATCTTAAAATAGCTAGGTGGGACAACCACATATCACAGGCATAGAAGGTACATTGTTCCTCAATAAAGTAGCTACAGTATCAGTAGAGTCAGAGCTGGGGGGGGGCTGGTTCCATCTAGGGGGAGCTGGTTCCACCATTGGGGTGCCAGGATAGAGAAGAGCTTGCACTGGGCTGAGCGGGAGTTGCCCTCCTGTAGAGGTGGGAAGGCCAAGAGACCAGAGGTAGCAGAACGGAGTGCTCGGGTTGGGGCATAGGGTTTGAGCATAGACTGAAGGTAGTGAGGGGCAGTTCCTCTTGCTGCTCCGTAGACATGGTGTTGTAGTGGATGTAAGCTTCGACTGGAAGTCAGTGGAGTGTGCGGAGGTGCGGGGTGAAATGAGAGAACTTGGGAAGGTGGAAAACCAGGCGGGCTGCAGCGTTCTGGATAAGTTTCAGGTGTTTGATGGCACAAGCGGGAAGCCCAGTCAACAGCGAGTTGCAGTAGTCCAGATGGCAAAGGACAAGTGCCTGGATTAGGACCTGCGCCGCTTCCTGTGTGAGGTAGGGTCGTACTCTACGGATGTTGTAGAGCATGAAACTGCAGGAGTGAGTCACTGGTTTTATGTTTGCAGAGAACGACAGGGTGTTGTCCAGGGTCACGCCAAGGTTCTTTGCACTCTGGGAGGGCGACACTGTGGAGTTGTCAACCGTGATTGAGCGGGCAGGCCTTCCCCAGGAGGAAGAACAGCTCCGTCTTGTCAAGTTTAAGCTTGAGGTGGTGGGCCGACATCCAAGTTGAGATATCTGCCGGGGATGCAGAGACGCATGTCGCCACCTGGGTGTCAGAAGGGGGGGAAGGAGAAAAGTAGTTGAGTGTCATCTGCATAGCAATGATAGGAGAGACCATGTGAGGATATGACGAAGCCGAATGACTTATAGAGACAAGAGGAGAAGGCCTAGAACCGAGTCCTGGGGGACACCAGTAGTGAGAGTACGTGGTGCACACAGATCCTCTCCATGTCACCTGGTAGGAGCGGTCTGCCAGGTAGGATGCAATCCAAGAGTGTGCAGAGCATGTGACGCCCAGCCCTGAGAGGGTGGAGAGGAGGATTTGAGTATTCACGGTGTTGAAGGCAGCAGATAGATCTAGGAGGATGAGAACAGTGGAGAAAGAGTCAGCTTTGGCAGTGCGGAGAGCCTTTGTGCCTATTCTACACATTTTGCCATGATGCTGAAAGAACATTTTGCAGTTTTTCAGCTAATTTACTGGAATTCAAAATGTTTTTGCCATGGCTTATGGCGTGTTCATTTGCTATCTTGGGGGGGGGCAAACAGATCTGGGACCAGGCTACAACAGTATAACCCAGCTTCGGAATCCACAATTTCTTCCTCACCAGGCCTATTTTTGAAGAGCTCCTAGATGCAGAAGATTCCCTAAGCTGTCAGAAACGAACATGGAAAGCTTGAGGACCTTGATGTCACCGTTGAAACCATTCACATTTTTTTTGAATTTCAAAAAAAATCTATGCCAAAGTCGCAAGAAGAACAGCACTTGGGAGAACATTTGAAAATTGTAACTCCCGGACAAGAACGTCAAATATGTCAGACTTGTGTGGAAGTGATCAATTGTCAGCTACTTTATCAGTAAGTCTTTAGAGACGTTAATAGGTGGAAAGACACTACCTGTATAAATTACTGTTAATTATCCCAGGTACTTAAAAGGCACTAATTTCCATAAAATATTCCAAACAAGATCAAAATTATTTTTGGAAAGACATTGATTGTCATATGGTACAAACATTTAACCAACCCTTTTAAATGGAGAGTTTTGTTTCAAAAGAGCGAGTGTTTTACTAGCGGCAGTAAGATACAATGGTGGTCGAGTGGTTCTTTGTCTCTTACTGGCTTCTGTAGCCTACACAGAGAGGTGAAATGTTCAGAACGGTGCAGATGGAAATGTAATGCATAGAGCACCTGACTTGATCCCCGTATTCTATTACATGGTACACAAATTGGGTTTGTTCTACATAATGCATTTCTATAGCGTGTTCTGTAGCGTTGGACCCCCCTGTTAACTGGTGTTGGACCCCCCCTGTCCCAAATGGCACCCTATTCCATCTATAAAGTAGTGCACCAAATAGGGAATAGGGGGCCAGTTGGGACACAACCCAGGATTGAAGGGTGATTAAGAGAAACGGGGCTGAATGAAGCAGCTCCTCTTCTCCAGTATTGAGGTGCGGCTTCATACCACCTGTCTGCCATCTCTATACTGTAGCTCTGAGAGAATCTCCAAGGCTGTGGAAGTCAGGGGTGCGGGGAACGAGCAATAGGTGATGTCGTACTGCGCTTTGGTCGTCTTGTTTCAAAGTTCTCCTTTCAAGTTCTTGCTTTTAAGTTAAGTTCTCATCATCTCTCCACGAAGACGGGAAGTGAAAATCCAAACCCCAGCTAGGGTGATGAGAGAAGGGTGCGAGGGATTGCTACTCCACATTACCTGAACACATTGAAGTGTATGACATGTACCTATGATCTGCAGGCTCTTCACTGAGTGACAGAAACAGAGGTTCTGAGCACGCGTCAGTCACACATATGAACACATACGAAAGCTTCCCCCCTCATGCTGTCTTGTGTGATTTGTAGGCAGATAAAAACATCCTTTGGTTATAGCGAATACCTTGTGCCAGTAACGGAAACACACAGATACAATATGGCATCGCTAGCTTGAAGCCTGGCTTTCAGCTATGACATGACTCAAAACATAAGTCTCATTTAGAATACAATGGAAACACTTTTACCAGATAGTTAATCACAGCATAACCATTGTGAAAATTACCTCACGTTTAAAGCCTGCCTGAGCATCTATGTATGAAATGTGGATTACACCACCATGGTTCGTCCCAAATGGCACCCTATTTATTTTTTTAATCATTTTTTTATTTAACCTATATTTAAACTAGGCAAGTCAGTTATTTACAAAGATGGCCTAAGAACAGTGGGTTAACTGCCTTGTTCAGGGGCAGAACCATGTCAGCTCGGGGATTCGATTTAGCAACCTTTCGGTTACTGGCCCAATGCTCTAACCACTAGGCTATCTGCCGCCCCAAACCCTATTTAAACCCCTATACCCTATTTAAACCCCTATATTTAATACACTACTTTTGACTAGGGTCCATAGGGCTTTGGTCAAAAGTAGTGCACAATATAAGGAATAGGGTGCCATTAGGGAAGCACATCATATCTCCGAGGAAATAACCAGATGTGACAAGTGAGAAGCTGTTTGCAAGCTTTATGAGTGAATGACAACCTGAAAACCTTCAAACAACAAAGTCAGTGAAGATCTCATTTAGGGCTGTTATGGTGACTATATTACCACCACACCGGCAGTCACCATATTACCGACAGTCACCATATTACCGCCACACTGGCAATCACGAGTCAAATTGCACGTGACCGTTAAGTAACGGTAATTTGATTTCACCAAGCTCTGATGCTGCTGATTAGTAGCTTACCAAACGTGCTATTTGCCTGGTGCTCAGCACTCTATTGTCTCTCTTACCACTCAGACATCAATACAAATGTAATCGAAAATCTAATCAAACACTTCATGAGAGCCCATGTTGAGCAACATTCCTATAGGCTATGCAATTGTGTGAGAAAACAGAGTGATGACCTCTATTGAAAAGAGGAGGGTCCCATCAGCTTAATATAGTCTAGGCCTACTATATTTATGTCTAAACCTTTCTAATATTAAGCACATTGCCTCTCTTTACAACAGGATGGTATGAAAATGAACCATGGGAATAGTGTCCTCCATTCAGACATGTATTTGTCCCCCCTGTTTTTCCCCATTATTTATTTAATTTTTTTAAATTGAACCATTATTTAAACTAGGCAAGTCAGTTAAGAACACATTCTTATTTACAATGACGGTTTACCTGGATGACGCTGGGCCAATTGTGCGCTTCCCTATGCATGATAATAGTCCATTCTAAATCAAAACAAATTTCACACATACAGGACCAGTCAAAAGCTTGGACACACCTACTCATTCCAGGGTTTTACTTTTTTCTTTTTTTTGTTGACTATTTTCTACATTGTAGAATAATAGTGAAGACATCAAAACTAGGAAATAACACATATGGCATGATGTAGTAACCAAAAAAGTGCTCAACAAATCAAAGAGATTCTTCAAAAGTAGCCACCCTTTAACTTCATGACAGCTTTGCACACTCTTGGCATTCTCTTATTTACTATATGTAAAGCCAAGATTAAATCAAGAATAGTCTGATGGGTGACTATATAGGTCTCTTATATTAGATGTGTCCAGTCTTCTATTTTTCCACTTTTAAAGAATATGTGCATGTATGTTTGTGTATTTCTGAGAGAAGGAATCAGATATGGCCATGGTTTGTAACACTTCTGCTGCTTCATAGTGTAATGGCTAGGTTGGGTAAGCCACGACCTTCCAAATGTTTTAAAGAATATCACCTGTGAATGATATATTTACCACCGTGAAATTCTAGGCATTATCAAGTGCTTGTCAAATTGTGAATGAGAGACTAATCAAGTGTGTACAGCCTGCGCAAAAAAACACAAAGCAGAGCTCATGCTTTTTATGCAACTTTTTTCAAACCATCATTAGAGTCACATCATGCAGCCTTAGAATGTATTAAAAATCGAAACATATAGCCCAATGTTGGTATCTGTCAGGTATGCGTAAGTGGCTGCAAGGGAGTCAGGCGCAGGAGGGCAGGTATTTGGTAGCACACGGAGCCTTTTATTCAGGCTAATCAAAAGCACACGGCACAATGAACACGAAATACAAAACGGGTATACATAACCCAGCGCAACCAGACTAACGTGCACATACATCAACCCAGATAAACAATACCACAAAAAGACATGGGGGAAACAGAGGGTTAAATACACAACACATAATGAGGGACAATGAGAACCAGATGTGTAGAAAAACGAGACAAAACCAATGTCTCCTTCCAGAGACACCTGAAACCCCACCTCTTTAAGGAATACCTGGGATAGGATAAAGTAATCCTTCTAACCCCCCCCCCAAAAAAAGATATAGATGTACTATTGTAAAGTGGTTGTTCCACTGGATATCATAAGGTGAATGCACCAATTTGTAAGTCGCTCTGGATAAGAGCATTTGCTAAATGACGTAAATGTAAATGTAATGTAAAATGAAAAAGAAAAGTGGACCGGCGATGGCTAGAAGGCCGGTGACGTCGACCGCCGAACACCGCCCGAAGAAGGAGAGGCACCGACTTCGGCAGAAGTCGTGACAGTATCACAACTAAAGTGGCCAAATAACTTCTTAAAATTAAGCACATTAATCCACTTTACAACAGGTGTAGAGTCTAACTGGCATACATATACAGTGCGTGAGTTTCAAGTTTGGGGAAGATCATTTTCACCATAAAAATGCACCTTTGTAATAAAAGCATTACATGCATAATTGCATTTGCAGTTACTTTTGAGAATGGTGTTTTCCTGCTATTGGAACATTCATGCATATAGCCTACTGCAGTGCCATTTCTGCGTTATAATGTGAAGAAATAGCCTAACAGTTTATCAGCATTTTAAGCTAAACGTTCTGATCTGTTGCATCAGCGTCATTACTTTAAAAAAGTTTTTTGATGCTAGTGGTTGTATTAATTTGGGATCTATCACATCCCACAACTATCCCAGACTATGTTTGGAATATAAATTTTTTGCACAGAATAGGTCACCTTTTGCACCATGGGGATAGTAGATTGATATTGGCTAGTGCTTTTGCTGTTCGTTAGAACTACTAATCTTGTTGGCTGACGAAAATTAAATGTGGAGAGTTCTTCCAATATCTTCAATATGCCCCTCGGAATTGGATAAGGACTCACGCAGTTGCGTCCCCGATGTGTCTGCCTTCACTTGTAGCCTGTGAGAAAGACCCAATCACGTGACGGAGAGCCATGTGAGTGAGAGGTGCTTCGGAGCACCCAGCCAGGAGAAGGGAATTGTAATTATTATATTCAGCCCAAGGGTACAACGGCTACTAGCAGCAAAAGGCATGGATATTTTTAAAGGGGCATTATGGCCACAAGTTAAATTGCAATGTCCGTACTGTGAGACGCCTAAGACAGGGCTACAGGGAGACAGGACGGACAGCTGATCATCCTCGCAGTGGCAGACCACGTGTAACAACACCTGCATAGGATCGGTACATCTGAACATCACACCTGTGGGACAGGTACAGGATGGCAACAACAACTGCCCAAGTTACACCAGGAATGCACCATCCCTACAACAGTGCTCAGACTGTCCGCAATATGCTGAGAGAGGCTGGACTGAGGGCTTGTAGGCCTGTTGTGAGGCAGGTCCTCACCAGACATCACCGGCAACAACGTTGCCTATGGGCACAAACCCACTGTCGCTGGAACAGACAGGACTGGCAAAAAGTGCTCTTCACTGACGAGTCGCGGTTTTGTCTCACCAGGGGTGATGGTCGGATTCGCATTTATCGTCAAAGGAATGACCGTTACACCGAGACCTGTACTCTTGAGCGGGATTGATTTGGAGGTGGAGGGTCCGTCATGGTCTGGGGCGGTGTGTCACAGCATCATCGGACTGAGTTTGTTTTCATTGTAGGCAATCTCAACGCTGTGCGTTACAGGGAAGACACCCTCCTCCCTCATGTGGTACCCTTCCTGCAGGCTCATACCTACATGACCCTCCAGCATGACAATGCCACCAGCCATACTGCTCGTTCTGTGCATGATTTCCTGAAAGACAGGAATGTCAGTGTTCTGCCATAGCCAGCGAAGAGCCCGGATCTAAATCCCATTGAGCACATCTGGGACCTGTTGGATCGGAGGGTGAGGGCTAGGGCCATTACCCCCCCAGAAATGTCCGGGAACATGCAGGTGACTTAGTGGAAGAGTGGGGTAACATCACACAGCAAGAACGGGCAAATCTGGTGCAGTCCATGAGGAGGAGATGCACTGCAATACTTAATGCAGCTGGTGGCCACACCAGATACTGACTGCTACTTTTGATTTTGACCCCCCCTTTGTTCAGGGACACATTATTCCATTTCTGTTAGTCACATGTCTGTGGAACTTATTCAGTTAATCTCAGTTGATGAATCTTGTTATGTTCATACAAATATTTACACATGTTAACCTGTTTGGGATATGGGGCAGTATTTTCACAGCCGGATAAAAAACGTACCCGATTTAATCTGGTTATTACTCCTGCCCAGAAACTACAATATGCATATAATTAGTAGATTTGGATAGAAAATACCCTAACGTTTCTAAAACTGTTTGAATGGTGTCTGTGAGTATAACAGAACTCATATGGCAGGCCAAAACCTGAGAAGATTCTATATGGGAAGTGCCCTGTCTGACCATTTCTTGGCCTTCTGTAGCCTCTTTATTGAAAATACAGGATCTCTGCTGTAACGTGACATTTTCTAAGGCTTTCATTGGCTCTCAGAAGGCGCCAGAACGTGGAATGATAACTCTGCAGTCTCTGGGCGAAAAACAGTAGGGGTTTTGGAGAGTGGTACTTCTGAGAACAATGGCACTGGTGCGCGCGTGCATGTGACGACTCCATTTTCTTCTTTCAGTGTTTGAACAGATACAACGTCTCCCGGTTGGAATATTATCAACAAAGTTCATATTTATATCAAAAACCAGTTTTTTCATTAGCATGTTTTGTTCAGAACTAGCATACACACCAAAAACTTCCGGTGAATTTACTAAATTACTCATGATAAACGTTGACAAAATACAAAACAATTATTTTAAGAATTATAGATACAGAACTCCTTTATGCAATCGCTATGTCCGATTTTAAAATAGATTTTCGGCGAAAGCACATTTTGCAATATTCTGAGTACATAGCTCGGCCATCACGGCTAGCTATTTTGACATCCGCCAACTTCGGGGTCACCTAAACTCAGAATTACTATTAGAAAAATTTGATTACTTTTGCTGTTCTTCATCAGAATGCACTCACAGGACTTCTACTTCAACAACAAATGTTGTTTTGGTTCCAAATAATCCATAGTTATATCCAAATACCTCCGTTTTGTTTGTGCGTTCAGGTCACTATCCGAAGGGTAACGCGCGAGCGCATTTTGTGACTAAAAAATTCAAAATATTCCATTACCGTACTTAGAAGCATGTCAAACGCTGTTTAAAATATATTTTTTTGCAATTTCTTGTAAAATAGCGATAATATTCCAACCGGGCAACGTTGTATTCATTCACAGACTGAAAGAAAAACATGGCGAGTTCTCATGACCACGCATCTCCAGTCTCACAGTCCCCAGGCTGACCACTTACAAACTCTGCTCCTATACTTTGCCCAGAGACAGCAGACACCCCATTCTACTTTCTGGCGGCTTTAGAGAGCCAATGGAAGCCTTAGAAAGTGTCATGTTACAGCACAGATGCTGTAATGTCGATAGAGATGCAACAGAAGGACAACAAATTGTCAGACAGGGCACTTCCGGTATGGAATCTTCTCAGGTTTTGGCCTGCCATATGAGTTATGTTATACTCACAGACACCATTCAAACAGTTTTAGAAACTTTAGAGTGTTTTCTATCCAAATATACTAATTATATGCATATTCTAGTTTCTGGGCAGGAGTAGTAACCAGATTAAATCGGGTATGTTTTTTTATCCCGCCGTGAAAATACTGCCTCCTATCCCAAAGAAGTTAAGGTCCTGGAGTGGCCTAGCCAGTCTCCAGACCTTAATCCCATAGAAAATCTCTGGAGGGAGCTGAAGGTTCGAGTTGCCAAACGTCAGCCTCGAAACCTTAATGATTTGGAGAAGATCTGCAAAGAGGAGTGGGACAAAATCCCTCCTGAGATGTTTGCAAACCTGGTGGCCAACTATAAGAAACGTCTGACCTCTGTGATTGCCAACAAGGGTTTTGCCACCAAGTACTAAGTCATGTTTTGCGGAGGGGTCAAATACTTATTTCCCTAATTAAAATGCAAATCAATTTATAACATTTTTGACATGCGTTTTTCTGGATTCTTTTGTTGTTATTCTGTCTCTCACTGTTCAAATAAAGCTACCATTAAAATTATAGACTGATCATTTCTTTGTCAGCGGGCAAACGTACAAAATCAGCAGGGGATCAAATACTTTTTTCCCCTCACTGTAAGTCCTATGGTGGAAAAAATTACGAACTCTGTTATGCACATGCGCTGTATGAGCCTCTCATGTAAGAAGAAGCTCGTGTTTTTCCTCTCTTGTTTTTGAGTAACTTAGTCACGCAGCCAAAGACAAAGGGCTGTCTGAGAGTGACCAGTTTTTGGTCCATCTTGTTATTTTCGTATCTTTCAAGGGCACAGCTGTGTGGAGATATGAAGAGAACATAGGCGTGCCTGAGCAGCAGCGACAATTCAATTACATTAGGTTCCCATCATGATCTCACACACCTGCTAAACTGCCACATAGACAAAGGTTATAAAAGCTGAGACCCAGCTCTTGTTCTTTGGGCTCTTAACTTTGCACCTTTTGAGTGATTGTTAACCAGCTCCAGATTTGCAAATCTTATACTAAAAAGTTTTTGTTTTAAGAATCTATAGTCTCTTCTTTTCTGGTTAGAATTTCCACGACAATTTTTGGCGACGAGGATGGGATGGCTACCTCCGCTTGCTGATTGTTCCCGGGGACACCAAGGTTAACTGTGCACAGGGGCTACGTTAGACAGGGCTCAGGGAGCCAACACTCTGCCTGATTGGCGCAGAAGAGACCCGCCTCGGACCCCCCAGGGAGCGTCAGTGGGTGGATTTCACTGTGTGTGAGTTTCACAGTGTGTGAGTTTTCACTGTGTGTGAAAAAGAACTTGTCTTAGTGACAAGGAGGGCTCAACTCTGTGTGGAGAAAACCCTGTTTCATAACAGAGTTATTCCTGGGTAAATGCACATTATTTGACAAAGTACTCATTTAATATTAATTGATATGCCATGGTTTGCAATCGTCAGATGTAAATGCATGAGCTATGTGATTCCAGGACAGGGTCCTGAGATAGAAGTAAGAAAATATTCCTGTAGGTTAGCACATTATTTTAGAAGGCCGTAATTTGACCAATGGAGCCGTAGGAGAATTGGATATACTTGGGAAATAATTGGTTACGTACATAGAACACATACAACATTTTGTATAGGGGAAATACCATATTCTAAATTACATAACAAAATAAATAAAATATTTTGATGCGAACCCATGATCAATTTATTTTTCACCTAACCCATAATGACTTTTAAGAAAGTAAGACGTTCCTAACTAAATATTGGAGTTTCACAATGGGAGTCAGAAGCAATAAGGGAGAACCCTTTCCGCCTGACCTGCTGACCAGACTGGTGAAGGTAAAGGTGGATAAGTGGCGCAGGGACATTCTGGAACAGACGATGCAAAATGCATGTCTAGAGAGAAACATTGGGTGAATGGGGGGGTGAAACCGCTTACGTCGCACCTGAGAACACACAGACCCGGCTGAGCCCTGAGTCTGGAGGCAGTGCGGGGGATTACCCCAGTTAATACTTCATTGGTAGAAAGAGGAGCAATTGTGCCTTGTCCAGACTCTCCCTGCAACACTCCCATTCTTCATGTCCGGAAAGTCTCGGGTGATTGGCGTTTGGTTTAAGATCTTAGACCAGTTAACGATGTAGTTCACGCAAGAGCTACTGTTATGCCAAACCCTGTTACAGCACAATCTGTCGTGCTGGTGTCGGCTAAAAGGTGTTCAGATGTTGATTTGGCTAATGCTTTCTTTAGCATTCCTGTCGCTCCAGAATCACAGTTCTGGTTCGTGTTTACATTTTTAAACAAGCGTTGGACTTGGACCGTTTGCCCCTAAGGTTACACAGAATCAGAACGCCTGCGGTGTTTTCTACCACTTTGGCGCAAAATGTTGAGGGTTTTGTACCCCCTGCTGGGAGTATGTTAATACAGTATGTCGGCGACCTGTTACTCTGTTCTGAAACCTTACAAGCATGCGAAGTCGACACCAGAGCTCTGTTAGTGTTCCTTGCAGAAAATGGCCACAACGCTTCTAAGAAAAAAGCTGCAGCTTGTGACTCAATCCATTAAGTATCTATGACCTGATATTACACCAAATGGTAGGAAATTGGGTCTAGAGCGTGTGGCTGTAATTCTATCTGTACCACTGCCAGTTACAAAACAACATATGTTGACACTCACAGGAATGGCAGGCTATTGTAGAGCCTGGCTACCTGACTATGCTGAGGTTGTACAGCGTCTCTCTGACCACAAAATGGCAATGAATGACACGATACAGTGGACTCCTTGGGAACTTTAGTGGCTTATGCAGTAACTATGGCTGTCACCACCCTAGAGAGTAAGCCCAAGCTGCAGAATTGTTTTTCCTCTCTAGAGCATGCATTTTGTCTAAGGATAAAACTGTTCAGATTTTTACTGACAGCAGGTATGCATTTTGGGTTGTGCATGACTTTGGTACAATCTGGAAGCAACGTGGATTCCTCACCTCATCTTGGAAGATAATTTCACATTCCAAATTGGTTGAAAACTTGTTGGAGGCTATTTTGTTGCACTTCCTATCTTTGTTAAAAATATAATTTCTCTACAGGATGTTTCTGATCTGCAATCAGGTCCAGGGCCTGGGGAAGTGAAACAATGTGTCAAAAGGGAGGAGTAATGGAGTGAGAAATGAGTTTACTGATCTTTGGAATTGAATTCAAGTGAATCAAATTGAATTTAAAATAGGCCTATAATTACTTAACTGATTGATCTAAAAGTTGACTGCTGTTAAGAAATGTAGATACAGCTAAAGAACTAAACAAATATGGAGGGGTAGCCCATGAATTAATGTGTAGAAGCACACATTAACAGAATTAATGTAAATTAATGATTGCATAATGATGAACCTCTTAAGGTTTTCGCCTAAAATTACATTCCCAAATCTAACTGTCTGTAGCTCAGGACCTGAAGCAAGGATATGCATATTCTTGATACCATTTGAAAGGAAATACTTTGAAGTTTGTGGAAATGTGAATGTAGGAGAATATAACACATTAGATCTGGTAAAAGATAATACAAAGAAAAAAACAGGCGTTTTTTTTGTTTGTTCCATCTTTGAAACGCAGGAGAAAGCCCAAAATTCGTTAAAAGATATCCTCAAACTTTGTCACGCTCGTCAGAACTTCCTTAATTCACTGCTAGTGAAGAGTGGGGAAATTATTTGAAGTGTTTTTATCTATTTTTATTTTTATCTATTATTAACCTAACCTAGCAGGCGTAAAAAAAATGCTTGAAACTAGATCCCCTACATACTGGTCTTGACTAGAAGAAAAAAACCTGTCGGGCGAGGATCTCTTCTGCGCTCTTCAACCAATCCAGTAAATGTGGAGGAGGAGATAAGATGGATGGAGGAGTTAAGATGTTCACGTCCAAAAGCGGAAGTCGTGTCACAGATTCTCTTTCCATTTCCCCTGAAGACCTGTTTGGGTTAGTGATCATTTGTGGAGTGGCTCTCTATTTGCCCACGGCATCATTTTTTTCACCATTCTGAATCTCTAAAGCCCTCTTCTTAATGCATGGGTCGCAGACATGTTTAAAAAAAAGAATAATAGGAACTCAGTCAGGTTCTCAACTTACTGTGAGAATTATAATATATGCCATTTAGCAGACGCTTTTATCCAAAGCGACTTATACATGCGTGCTTACATTTTACGTATGCATGGTCCCTGGAATCAAACACACTACCCTGGCGTTACAAGTGCCATGCTCTACCACCTGCGCTACAAAGGCCCACATATTTCATGTAGAATATCAGAATACACAAGAAGCGTTCCCAAAATGTTGTTGTTCATAAGCAGTTTTTCTCTTGTTATGTCAGTCACTAAAAGTTACTTAATTAGCCATGTCAGCTAACAATTTTTAGATAAGTTGGTTTAGCCAGCTATCTAAAGCTGTAGTTATCATGGATGAATACCAACCAGGAAAGCAGGACACATGCCCAGGGGCCTGACCTCCAGGGGGCCCCCAATGACTCTCACTCAGATATCATATTAACATGGCATAAATCATGGCAAAATGTGAAGAATTGCAGGAAATTTGCTTTAAAACTGCAGACTTCTCTCCACCCCATGGCAAAATGTGTAGAATTGCAGGGAATTAGCTTTAAAAACTGAAATGTTCTTATCTCTGCCCCATGACAAAATTAGAAAAATCTTAGTGATGTAGAATTGAAGTGCTAGCTTGTTGTTGCGGTTGTCCTGAGGTGTAATATATACAGCAGTCACGATAACAGATGAAAACTCTATCGGGAGGTAGAAGGCATTTGACCATCAAGTGTTCCAAGACTGGAGAACAATAGGTTGAGACTTCCACTGCACTAGAGTCTGCACACCATCTGTTGTTGATAAAGAGACATTCCCCTCCTCCTCTGAATTTCCCTCAATCCAATGACCTGTCCACTCGGAGAATGGAGAATCCATTGAGTTGGATAGCCATGGGGGGTATCTTTTTCGAAAGCCATGTTTCTGAAAAAATTATAATATTGCAGTTACAAGAATCCTGTTAATAGCAAATCCGCGATTGGAGGTCATCCATCTTATTATCAAGTGACATTGGCCAATAGAATGGAGGGAAGTGGTGGCCGGTTATCCCTTCACCTTACTCTCAATGGGACGCCTGATCACTTGCCTCTTTTTCGCCTGCATTTTCACTTGGGTAGCCCGAAGATTGGATCAGAGGTACAGTGTTTTCGGAAAGTATTCAGACCCCTTCACTTTTTCGAATCTCATAGCAAAGGGTCTGAATACTTACATAAATACCTTATTTATGTAAGTATTCAGACCCTTTGCTATGACATTCGAAATTGGGCTTAGGTGCATCCTGTATCCATTGATCATCCTTGAGATGTTTCTACAACTTGATTGGAGTCCACCTGTGGTAAATTCAAATGACTGGACATGATTTGGAAAGGCACACACCAGTTTATATAAGGTCCCACAGTTGACAGTGCATGTCAGAGCAAAAACCAAGCCATGAGGTTGAAGGAATTGTCCGTAGAGCTCTGAGACAGGATTGTGTTGAGGCACAGATCTGGGGAAGGGTACCAAATAAATGTCTGCAGCATTGAAGGTCCCCAAAAACACAGTGGCCTCCATCATTCTTAAATAGAAGAAGTTTGGAACCAACAAGACACTTCCTAGAGCTGGAGGTGACCAAGGATCCAATGGTCACTGACAGAGCTCAAAAGTTCCTCTATGGAGATGGGAGAACCTTCCAGGAGGCCAACCATCTCTGCCACACTCCACCAATCGGACCTTTATGGTAGAGTGGCCAGATGGAAGCCACTCCTCAGTAAGGCACATGACAGCCCACTTGGAGTTTGCCAAAATGCACCTAAAGGAACTCTCAGACCATGAGAAACAAGATTCTCTGGTCTGATGAAGCCTGAATGCCAAGCATCACGTCTGGAGAAAACCTGGCATGCTGTGGGGATGTTTTTCAGCGGCAGGGACTGGGAGACTAGTCAGGATCGAGGGAAAGATGAATGGAGCAAAATACAGAGAGATCCTTGATGAAAACCTGCTCCAGAGTGCTCAGGACCTGAGACTGGGGTGAAGGTTCACCTTCCAACAGGACAACGACCCTAAGCACACAGCCAAGACAACACTCACTACAGAGTCTAAAACTGCCTCTGGATGCAATGTCAGCACAAGTACTGTTCGTCGGGAGCTTCGTGAAATAAGTTTCCATGGTTGAGCAGCCGCACAAGCCTAAGATCACCATACGGAGAGGTGTAAAGCTTGCCGCCATTGGACTCTGGAGCAGTGGAAAAGCATTTTCTGAATTGATGAATCATGCTGCACCATCTGGCAGTCCGACGGACGAACCTGCCCTAATGCATATTGCGAACTGTAAAGTTTGGTGGAGGAGGAATAATGGTCTGGGGCTGTTTTTATGGTTCGGCTAGGACCCCTTAGTTCCAGTGAAGGGAAATCTTAATGTTACAGCATACAATGACAATTCTGCGCTTCCAACTTTGTGGCAATCGTTTGCGGAAGGACCTTTCCTGTTTCAGCATGACAATACCCCGTGCACAAAGCAAGGTCCATACAGAAATGGTTTGTCGAGATCGGTTTGGAAAAACTTGACTGGCCTGCACAGAGCCCTGACCTCAACCCGATCGAACACCTTTGGGATGAATTAGAACGCAGACTGCAAGCAAGGCCTATAATTGCCCAACATCAGTGCCCGACCTCACTAATGCTCTTCTGGCTGAATGGAAGTAAGTCCCCGCAGCAATGTTCAATCATTTACTGGAAAGCCTTCCCAGAAGAGTGGAGGATGTTATAGCAGCAAAGGGGGGAACCAACTCCATATTAATGCCCATGATTTTAGAATGAGATGTTTAAAAACTTTTCTTAAATGGAAGCAAACAGAACGAAACTGGGAAAAACATACCTGAATTCTCAGATAGAAACTCTCGTTTGCAACTGTTGGACTAATGATTACACCCTATATCAGCTAGATGCAGGCAAGATTGTGCAAGGCGGTATTGAATGTGTCAATGTCTGTCACCCTGATTACTAAATTTCATAGAGCCCCCCCTAGGAATCCAAAATCAAATATGTTGCCATATTTGTGGGCGGCTGTAAAAAATAAAACATGTAAACTTAGCTAGAGCTCCCTAAACAGACCACCCCACATTCCATAATGTCGCCTCTCCTCCACCCCACCCCACCCTGGGCCCATCCCCATAACCCTCCCCCTTCTCTTCCCATATCTGTCTGTGATCCATTCTCCATGCACAACCTGTCTGTTTATTGATATGCAAACTCTCCTTATGAGCGCCTAATCCCCAAGCATTGGGGATAATTTATAAAGCATTTACATAAAGAAGGCCAACTAATTGGGAGCATGTGTCTGGGTAAGCCCCCCACAGACTCTCAAGGATCCGTACTACAGATGAGCTGCTATAGTCTCCTCGCCTCTCCCCTACAGAAATCGAAACATCAGATGGATAGAATTCTTCCCATTTCAGATGTACCGCTTTCCTGCAGTCAACTGATCAAATCGCCCTCTAGTGGCGCCATGGGTGGAATGTTATTAATATTTTTCATAATTAATCAACTATATATATATATTTATATCCGGTGTTTCTATATCAAACGGTGTTTTGTTATAGCTCTGTGATGTATATAAAGTGTAATATTGGGATGCAAACTCAAAATTTAACACATTTCAACTATATCTGACATGGTATAGGTGTCTTTTTTTTAAGCTCACAACCATTTGTGTGAGGTGTATACTTTGGTTTCAAAGTAGATTTGTTTAAGACTACCAAGAAACACTCTGTGTGACCCTGATTTAGCCCACTGCAGTAAATGATACATCAAGAATTGCTTTCCTGCCTTCTTAGGTCAGTTGAAAAGCTGAACATCAAACTAACATCAAATCATCATCAAATCATCAAGTTGATAAACTTGTAACTTTCGAGAAAATGGCCCTTGAATGTTTTGGTACACCTACTGGAGAGCTCTTCTTTGTCTACACCCATTCAGCATCGTTCACACCCTCTTAAGCCTTACCCATCGCTTTAAGGATTCACATGTGAGTACGGTAGTGTACTAAACAACCAAAGACTTCAAGACTAAAGGCTGGTTTAAACTATGTCTATCAACATGTCTGTGTACAGTTGTCACAGTGACATAATGAACATTCTATTGTCGTCTGATGTCAAACTTGTTGTTTTTATGAAAAGGTATAAACACAAAAACGACAGGCTGCATGACATCAGCAGCCTGGTGGTCCAAAATAGCAAACAAGCTAGCAAACCAGGCAACTAAAAGCAACTTACTAAACAATGTTTTCGTTAGTTTCTAACTTGTTAGCTTGCTAGCTAACGTTAAATTAGCTGGCTAGCCAGTTCAAATAATGACCATATCATAGCTGACAACTTTATCTAATTTGTATTCATTATTACAGGAAAATAAACTCACAACAAGATCATTATTAACAAGTTAATGGCGAGCTAATTACAGAAAGTAGCTTACAGCTGTGAGTGTGATGAAATGAAAGCAGGGCATTCTCCCGGCGAATTTTAGAACTTGGACACAGTCTTGTTGGCCAAACATTACTGTTATATCCTAATTTGACTTTGGTGCAGGTCATGTTGTTCTTCACATTACCGTCTCTGGTAAACACACACTATATCAAATAAAATCTACGTTTATTTGTTACATGCACAGGATACAGGAGGTGTAAAAGGTACAGCGAAATGGTTACTTGCATAGTGGAGTCTTTTGTTTAGGCATGTAGCTAGCTAGTTAAACAATTAACCATAATCCCAACAACATTTATCTGCCCTTAACCTTGTTCTGAACACAAAGGTTGTGTGGTTCGGTAAGTAGAATGCCCCTCTCCCCACCGGTGTGATTACTACCTCTGAGGGTTTAGTCACCTCATACAATTACTTGGGAGTATGGCTACACAGTACACTGTCCTTCTCTAAACACATATCCAAGCTGCAGGCTAAGGTTAAATCTAGACTTGATTTTCTCTATGTAATCGCTGCTACACCCATCAAGCAGGGGCGACAGAGATGCTTGTTAGTGGGCCCTAAGATGTGTTGCGTCCCGAATGGCACATAGGGCTCTGGTCAAAAGAAGTGCACTATGTAGGGTGGGCCCCAAGGTTTATAGTTTTGTAATTCTCTATTCGTTTTTAGATTATTATTTTAAATTCAGTTTAGTTTCAATTACTTTTCAGACTTGATTTACTAGTTTTTATTCAGTTTTAGTTTGATAAAAATATTTTTATTATATTTATATTCGTTTTTATTTCATTTCAGTGTTAGGGACATAAAGTAGACTTACAGTATGCATGGGAGGCTAGAATATATTTGTGGTGTAGGCCTATAGCAGGTGTACTCAAGTACTATTCAAGATGATACGGTCACACAAAGATCCGGATGAATATTGTCATTTATCAGCATAGTCAGGGTTGCCATGTCTGTGTTTTTTTTTGTTGCCAAATTGGGCATCTTTGAAAACGATGTCCCACTTGAAAATGAATTGGGTTGCAGGATTTTGGGCTACTTCTAAATTGCATTGCGGCCGCCATGGCAATTTCTTAAAAATATATATTTCACTGTGGTCTACTGCCGCTTGTTTCTGAGATAGTGTGTGTGACAGAGTGAGTGGTGGGGAGGGGGAGGTCCGGAGGGGGTGTGTATATGTGTTGAGACTGAGCGTTGCAGCAGGCAGCTGAGTCATGTGAGTGAGAGGAGACAGAGCAGAATGCGTGCACGTCATGACAACTTTTTACCACTTTAGAATGTCATTATGGAGACACCTATTTCCAACCTTTTTTCCATAAAACATGTTAACGCGCTAGAACTGATGCGCATCAAGAAGTAACGGTGACAAAGCACAGGAAAACGACTTTAGGCGCTCTAGAGCGCATTACATGCTGACTAGACAGGGCGTGTGCGTCAGTGTGTGCCATCACACGCATGTTGATTTTGTCCTTCCACACCAGACGTGTTCAGGACATGCAGGTTGAAATATCAAAACGAACTTTGAACCAACTATATTAATTTGGGGACAGGTCGAAAAGCATTAAACATTCATGGCAATTTAGCTAGCTAGCTTGCTCTTGCTAGCTAATTTGACCCGGGATATGAACATTGGGCTGTTATTTTACCTGAAATGTATCATTTCCTCTACTTAGACAATTAATCCACAGATAAAGGGGTAAACCGAGTTAGTTTCTAGTAATCTCTCCTCCATCAGGCTTCTTCTTTCAACTTTACATGGTGGTTGGCAACCAACTTTAAGGTGCATACACCCCCACGTGGGTATATGCTCATAGAAACCAATGAGGAGATGGGAGAGGCGGAACTTGCAGGGCGCCAAGCATCACAAATTGAACCAAGTTCTATTTTAGCGCCTGTCTGTGCAGACATTCGTTGACGCGCGAGAGCAGTTTGGATGCAATGATTGAATAACATGTACGTATGTGTACATTTATTTTGCAACCCTCACACACGTAATGCGAGTGGTGTGGTCAGCATGTTAGATAAATCTGCATTCTAATCTGCATTCTAATGTGGACTTTGCTTATGAAAAACCATATCAAGCAAAGGGTTTTTACATATGCTCAGTTCTTGGATGAGCTGCAGAGTCGAAATTTGAAATGGAAGTTATGTAACTCCCTTGCGTGCTTCTGTTATAGGGAAAAGTCCACAATGAAACTGGCATTAAATGTTGACAATGATACAGTTGCATCTGTTGGCCATCAGTTGGCCTATTAATTTCTACCATTTTATACAATAAATATGTTGAAATTATGATATCACTGGAGTCATTGCAAATCAATTTGTGTCACTTGTGTTGCCTACCTGGAGCTGGCAAACTGATTTAAACAATAGCCTTTAACTTCAGTTTATTGTTGTCGTAGCCTTGTGTTATTATGCAATTATTAATGGGAATGTTTATTTAATGAAATTGGAAGTTATCAATTGTGATCATGGTCACAGTTCTATCGCAATTGCAGCTGTTGTTAGAATGCATCAGATTAGGCTACAGGTAAAAAAAAAGAAAAATTGACGATCCCATCCTCAGTAGCCTATTCCAGCAGGCTATTGGGCAACATAAGCACTTCTTACCATGAAATAGCCTCGCTATTCATGTTAAATACATTAATCTGACAATTCGACCTAAGCAAGCTGCAAAATCATTAATTTGATATATTAACTAGGCTACTGTGTAGGCTATCTGAAATTAGATGTAGGCCTGTCAGGGGTTATAGGCTACCTGCATCTAGCTAACCAAACCATGGCAAAGTTGATTTACAATCATAAACCCAGATTTTAGTCAGTAGGTCTAGCCTATGCCTATTGAAAATGACAAGTCAATCTCCCAAATAGGCCATTTATAACCGTTTGTATTCATAACATCTGGCACATAACGACACAATTGCCAGAAATAGCCTAAAATTAGTTTTTTAAAAAAAGTTTAATAAGGGCAAATTATCTTTTCTCTTGAGGCATATTCAAATTCCTTTATTAGTCACATTAGCTCCCAATAATTATTATTTTGATGGGAAACCGAATTTTGCTTCTTAGGTTAGAAGTTAAATGTGGCAATTCTTCTCTTGCTGCGAAAAACACATTTAAGGCTAGTTTTCAGGCCTTGTTGGCTGGTTTTGATTAGTCATTGGGCTACAAATTAATCTTGACCTGGCAACCCTGGGCGTAGTAGCAGACCCCCACCTTGCAACCCATGCGACCCCAAACTGTTCACACCCTTCTTGTTGGCAGAGGAAAATGTGCAGTTTTATAGAAACATTTCTGCAACTCTACACCTTTTGCCATCGAGCGAAGAGAAAATGTAAAAATTTCCTGCAATTCTACACATTTTCAATGTCTTATGTGTCTTCATATGATACTTATGTGTCTTCATATGATACCAGGAGTCGAATCCTGACCGAATTCCGAAAATAAAATAATAGCTAGTCTTTATCCTGAAATTCTTTGTGGGTGCTGTTTAAATTAACTTTGAGGTTGGTTGGCTTTTTCCCTTTTATCTCTGTTCCACACATGCTGCCATCTTCTGATACCTCAATACATTTGCTTTTGTCCTTTCCAGCAATGTACTCAAAATAGTCCCATATGGGGCTTTGCCTTTTGCGACCAACCACTACTGGTGTTGGGTTTGCTGCCGCCATTGTTCACGCCTATGGGTCACGCTCATGCTCCACACTTGCCCTCTGATATCTTCCCTGTTAGCTACATCCATTTGAAACATTGCCATCTTCTGGCAGCATTTACCCGCCAGATTCAGAAGTTCCAAAACCACGTTATAAAAAAAGCTTGAAAACTCTATTCGATTTTCGGCCCCAAAAAAACTAAACAGAATTTTATGTTTTTGATTTTAGTTAGTTTTGCAGTCAAATATAATAGTCTCAAGTATAGTTTCAAATGTTTTTTAAAATTATTTTATTTCAGTTTACTAAATAGTTTTTCCAATTTCTGTTTTTATTTTAGTTTCAGTTTTCGTTTACTATAATAACCTTGGTGGGCCCCGGTCAAAAGCAGAGCACTATAGGGTCCCATTATGGACGTAACCATGGTGTGGTGAGCTCTGTCAACATAGTAGTAAATACATATTTCATATTACAGATGTCAGATCTTAATTTCACCCGTTTCGCCACAGGAGGAAAATAATCCTGCAGCAGGAGGATTTGACAGTTTGAAGAAATATTTAGAACTTGTCCCAAGACCAAGTTTGGGAAACTCTGCCTTAGACTGCAGGTCCAGTTAAAGTAGCCTATGTAGGCTACATGCAGGCTAAAGCTTGCTTGTCTGAATTCTTATGTGGATTATAATAAATTATAATAAACTGACATATGTGTAGGGGGAAGATTTATGGTTTGTTATGGAAAATATTTTATTTTTTAATAAATAGTTTTATTATATGTTCAAGGCAAGCAATAGGCTAAATAAATTACTGGTGGTCTCAGTGCCTGTGTGGTCTAGCGGTTACAGCCGCTGACCCTGGCACACATATGCCAGAGTTGGCAAGGGTTCAAATCCAGCTCACTGCCCTTTGAATCCCCCTGCCCCTTCTTTCCAACACTGTTCTATCTCCATGATAAAAGCTAAAAACATATGAAAATACCTTTAAGAAAGAATAAATCACTGGGCAAATAACAATTAGATTGTGAGAGCACATCCAACATAAAACATTATTATAAATAATACAAGGTAGGCTAAATTGATTCATAGAACATGCATAGACCAAGCAAGCAATAACAGCCAAGGAAACACAAACAGTAGCCTATTATAGGTTTTCACACCTTTCATTATGTAACGATGGATAGGCTAATGAGTAGCCTACAGAATGTATTGGAATATAATAAAATAACAACCGTCGATGGCACTATATTATCACCAGCTGATGTCTCGTTAAACCATCGATGCGTGCTAAATTCACCTGCACAGCTGATCTCAATTGCAACTATTATTGGTCACCTCATTACCGCTCCCTAAAAGATGATGTCGGTGTTACCTTAGTCCTGCTTGCAACCAAAGTCTTTCAAGATACAGTATGTTCGCCCTCTGATTGGTATTATGATTGGAACAACGTAGTACTTTTTAAACAGACTAAGGGCAATTTATCTATTTGACAAGCATTCTGTACAATTTAAATAAAGTTTCTTCCTTTACCACAGCAAATCTACTGTGGCAATTTACCAGACACTTTGTATGAATGGAAACTAACTTTGGTGTAGTCTACTGTTATTATTTTATTCATTTTCTATTGATGTTACCCATTAAATACAACTATTCCTAAAATAAAGTGTCTGGTTGTCACGTCGTTCGTCGGAAGGAGCAGACCAAAGTGCAGCGTGTGTATCGTTCCACAGATTTTATTGAACTGTGAAACTATTGAAGATACACAAATAAACTAAAGAACAAAAAAAACTAACCGTGACGAAGAGGTGCAACATACACTAACTCTAAAACAATCTCCCACAAACCCAGGTGGGAAAGCCAACTACTTAAGTATGATCTCCAATTAGAGACAACGATGACCAGCGCCTCTAATTGGAGATCATCCCAAAAAACCTAACATAGAAATACAAAACTAGAACATAACAACATAGAAAATCTAAACTAGAAAAAACCCGTCACACATACTCTACCATAGAAAATAACAGATTTCTATGGTCAGGACGTGACACTGGTATGGTCATTTCATATCAAGAATCGGGTGTAAAATACCCCTGGACTGTCCGTATTTGAAATGTGTTACTAAATCAAGTAAATCTGGGGGAATCGAACCCCTGCTGACACAGTAGATCTGGTGAAGGCAGTGGCCCAAACCACAAAGCCACTCACTTTTCAGTTGATTTGTAACCTTAGGTTTTCTAGAAATGTTAAGATTTCCTCTTTTTCAATAATATCCAGTACATTCGGAAAGTATTCAGATCACTTGACTTTTTATTTTTACAGCCTTATTCTAAAATTGCTTAAATTATTTTTTCCCCTCATCAATCTACACACAATACCCCATAATGACAAAGCAAAAACAGTGTCAGGACGTTCCCTGGGGGGTATCATAGACCAGCCAGAATACAGCACAAGCTGAGTATGGCAAAATGGTATGAACACTGAACTATCTATCGATCACTACATACAATTTGTGATTAAATCCTAGTCGTTGGGGTTATCAGTCTGCAGCTGAGAACGTACGTGGCCTAGGCACGTGGCCTAGGACACAATCTCAATTGATTGGCCTAGGACACAGACACTCCTCTAAGAACTACAGGGTACTCCAAAGTATCCCCTCTAATCAACACTACGACCAGAAAGACTCTATAAAGGACAATGGCGATCTCTGCTGGGCAAAACAGTCTTACATCATCAACCCATCTATCAAAGCCCAGCTCAATCGTAAACATATATATTGCATTTTCTTTTTCTGAATGGGCGGTTATTAGAGTGCATAAGATTTTGTATTTACGTGAGCATAGCTTCTCAAGGCCCGATAGAGACCCATTCCTTTGTCTCTCCTCCTCCCGCTCTTTCTTACCCCACCCTTTGTGTAACCAGCTGTCATATCGAGTTAGTTCACTAGGGACTTTTCATGGCATGATTAGTAATCAATGTATAATCTATCCTGTTGTATGTATGTAATTCTGTGTGATTATTTAGTTAGTTAGTAAATTAATAATTAAGCCAAATTGTATATTGCTGATTCAGTGAAAGGTTAGTGAGGGAAGCGCTGCTCTCTCGCTTCCCCAGTTGTTTAGTTAATTTTCATTCCAATCTCCTTTGCATTAGCGTAGCCTCTTCTGTAGCCTGTCAACTATGTGTCTGTCTATCCCTGTTCTCTCCTCTCTGCACAGGCCATACAAACGCTTACACACCGCGTGGCTGCTGCCACTCTAACCTGGTGGTCCCAGTGTGCACGACCCACGTGGAGTTCCAGTTCTCCGGCAGCCTCTGGAACTGCCGGTCTGCGGCCAACAAGGCAGAGTTCATCAAAGCCTATGCTACCCTCCAGTCCCTCGACTTCTTGGCACTGACGGTAACAGGGATTACCACAGAAAACACTGCTACTCCTACTGCTCTCTCCTCGTCTGACCACGTGTTCTCGCATACCCCGAGAGCATCTGATCAGCGGGGTGGTGGCACTGGAATCCTCATCTCTCCTCCCCTGACCCATCTGTCTATCTCCTCCTTTGAATTCCATGCTGTCACAGTCACTAGCCCATTCAAGCTTAACATCCTTATCATTTATCGCCCTCCAGGTTCCCTTGGAGAGTTCATCAATGAGCTTGACGCCTTGATAAGTTCCTTTCCTGAGGATGGCTCACCCCTCACAGTTCTGGGTGACTTTAACCTCCCTACGTCTACCTTTGACTCATTTCTCTCTGCCTCCTTCTTTCCACTCCTCTCCTCTTTTGACCTCACCCTCTCACCGTCCCCCCCTACTCACAAGGCAGGCAATACGCTTGACCTCATCTTTACTAGATGCTGTTCTTCTACTCATCTCACTGCAACTCCCCTCCAAGTCTCCGACCACTACCTTGTATCCTTTTCCCTCTCGCTCTCCTCCAACACTACTCACTCTGCCCCTACTCAGATGGTATTGCGCCATCGCAACCTTCGCTCTCTCTCTCACCGCTACTCTCTCCTCTTCCATCCTATCATCTCTTCCCTCTGCTCAATCCTTCTCCAACCAATCTCCTGATTCTGCCTCCTCAACCCTCCTCTCCTCCCTTTCTGCATCATTTGACTCTATATGTCCCCTATCCTCCCGGTCGGCTCGGTCCTCCCCTCCTGCTCCGTGGCTTGACGACTCATTGCGAGCTCACAGAACAGGGCTCCGGGCAGCCGAGCGGAAATGGAGGAAAACTAGCCTCCCTGCGGACCTGGAATTTTTTCACTCCCTCCTCTCTACATTTTCTTCCTCTGTTTCTGCTGCTAAAGCCACTTTCTACCACTCTAAATTCCAAGCATCTGCCTCTAACCCTAGGAAGCTCTTTGCCACCTTCTCCTCCCTCCTGAATCCTCCTCCCCCTCCCCCCCTCTCTGTGGATGACTTCGTCAACCATTTTGAAAAGAATGTTGATGAATCCGATCCTCGTTTGTTAAGTCAAATGACACCGCTGGTCCTGCTCACACCCTATGCTTTGACCTCTTTCTCCCCTCTCTCTCCAGATGAAATCTTGCGACTTGTGATGGCCGGCCGCCCAACAACCTCCCCGCTTGACCCTATCCCCTCCTATCTTCTCCAGACCATTTCCGGAGACCTTCTCCCTTACCTCATCTCGCTCATCAACTCATCCTTGACCGCTGGCTACGTCCCTTCCGTCTTCAAGAGAGTGAGAGTTGCACCTCTTCTTAAAAAACCTACACTCGATCCCTCCGATGTCAACAACTACAGACCAGTATCCCTTCTTTCTTTTCTCTCCAAAACTCTTGAGCGTGCCGTCCTTGGCCAGCTCTCTTGCTATCTCTCTCAGAATGACCTTCTTGATCCAAATCAGTCAGGTTTCAAGACTGGTCATTCAACTGAGACTGCTCTTCTCTGTGTCACGGAGGCTCTCCGCACTGCTAAAGCTAACTCTCTCTCCTCTGCTCTCATCCTTCTAGACCTATCTGCTGCCGTTGATACTGTGAACCATCAGATCCTCCTCTCCAACCTCTCTGAGTTGGGCATCTCCAGCGTGGCTCACTCTTGGATTGCGTCCTACCTGACAGGTCGCTTCTACCAGGTGGCGTGGCGAGAATCTGTCTCCGCACCACGTGCTCGCACCACTGGTGTCCCCCAGGGCTCCGTTCTAGGCCCTCTCCTATTCTCGCTATACACCAAGTCACTTGGCTCTGTCATATCCTCACATGGTCTCTCCTATCATTGCTACGCAGACGACACACAATTAATCTTCTCCTTTCCCCCTTCTGATAACCAGGTGGCGAATCGCATCTCTGCACGTCTGGCAGACATATCAGTGTGGATGACGGATCACCACCTCAAGCTGAACCTCGGCAAGACGGAGCTTTCCTCCCGGGGAAGGACTGCCCGTTCCATGATCTCGCAATCACGGTTGACAACTCCATTGTGTCCTCCTCCCAGAGTGCTAAGAGCCTTGGCTTGACCCTGGACAACACCCTGTCGTTCTCCGCTAACATCAAGGCGGTGACCCGATCCTGTAGGTTCATGCTCTACAACATTCGCAGAGTATGACCCTGCCTTACACAGGAAGCGGCGCAGGTCCTAATCCAGGCACTTGTCATCTCCCGTCTGGATTACTGCAACTCGCTGTTGGCTGGGCTCCCTGCCTGTGCCATTAAACCCCTACAACTCATCCAGAACGCCACAGCCCGTCTGGTGTTCAACCTCCCCAAGTTCTCTCACGTCACCCCGCTCCTCCGCACACTCCACTGGCTTCCAGTTGAAGCTCGCATCTGCTACAAGATCATGGTGCTTGCCTACGGAGCTGTGAGGGGAACGGCACCTCCGTACCTTCAGGCTCTGATCAGTCCCTACACTCAAACAAGGGCACTGCGTTCATCCACCTCTGGCCTGCTGGCCCCCTACCTCTGCAGAAGCACAGTTCCCGCTCAGCCCAGTCAAAACTGTTCGCTGCTCTGGCACCCCAATGGTGGAACAAGCTCCCTCACGACGCCAGGACAGCGGAGTCAATCACCACCTTCCGGAGACACCTGAAACCCCACCTCTTTAAGGAATACCTGGGATAGGATAAAGTAATCCTTCTAACCCACCCCCCCAAAAAATACAAAATAAAATAAAAAGATATAGATGTACTATTGTAAAGTGGTTGTTCCACTGGATATCATAAGGTGAATGCACCAATTTGTAAGTCGCTCTGGGTAAGAGCGTCTGCTAAATGACGTAAATGTAAATATAAAATGAAAACTAGGGTTCGTGCAGATAACCAAGAATTTTACGACGTTCAGATGAGACTGATAGAAGGTCAAGAATAATTAATGACTGATTGATGACTGAAATGTAAGAGATCTTTAGATCTCTAAGAGTTAATTCGTAAGACGGAACTCCTTAAATAAACTTCGCCATGGTGCCCCAGATTATTAAGGAGTTAATTGTTGCATGATTTAATTCAATCACGTAATCAATTAAATGTTAGGTAATCGATTTCATAAAATGGCATGTCATCACATTAAGGATACTAAAGACACGACAACAGATTTTTTGAATTTTTTGCAAATATATTAAAACAAGAATAAGTATTCAGACCCTTTGCGATGAGACTCGAAATGGAGCTCAGGTGCATCCTGTTTCCATTGATCATCCTTGAGATGTTTCTGCAACTTGGAGTCTACCTATGGTAAATTCAATTGATTTGACATGATTTTAAAAGGCACACACCTGTCTATATAAAGTCCCATAGTGGACAGTGCATGTCAGAGCAAAAACCAAGCATCAAGGTCAAAGGAATTGCTCGTAGAGCTCTGAGACAGGATTGTGTCGAGGCACAGATCTGGGGAAGGGTAGCAAAACATTTCTGCAGCATTGAAGGTCCCCAAGAACACAGTAGCCTCCATCATTCTTAAATGGAAGAAGTTTGGAATCACCAAGACTCTTCATAGAGTTGGCCCGCTGGCCAAACTGAGCAATCGTGGTGAAAAGGGCCTTGGTCAGGGAGGTGACCAAGAACCCGATGGTCACTATGACAGCTCTATAGTTCCTCTGTGGAGACGGGAGAACCTTCCAAAGGAAAACCATCTCCGCAGCACTCCACCAATCAGGCCTTTATGGTAGAGTGGTCAGACGGAAACCACTCCTCAGTAAAAGGCACATGACAGCCCGCTTGGAGTTTGCCAAAAGGTACCTAAAGACTCTCAGACCATGAGAAACAAGATTCTCTGGTCTGATGAAACCAAGATTGAACTCTTTGGCCTGAATGCCAAGCGTCACGTCTAGAGGAAACCTGGCACCATCCCTACGGTGAAGCATGGTGGTGGCAGCATCATGCTGTGGGGATGTTTTTCAGCGGCAGGGACTAGGAGACTAGTCAGGATCGAGGGAAAGATGAACGGAGCAAAGTA
Organism: Salmo trutta; assembly: GCF_901001165.1. NCBI lineage: Eukaryota > Metazoa > Chordata > Actinopteri > Salmoniformes > Salmonidae > Salmo > Salmo trutta. Next base: position 44,432,497 of record NC_042985.1, read on the forward strand.
CAGAGAGATCCTTGATGAAAACCTGCTCCAGAGCGCTCAGGACCTGTGGGGCGAAGGTTCACCTTCCAACAGGACAACAACCCTAAGCACAAAGCCAAGACGATGCAGGAGTGGCTTCGGGACAAGTCTCTGAATGTCCTTGAGTGGCCCAGCCAGAGCCCGGACTTGAAAATAGCTGTGCAGTGACGCTCCTCATCCAACCTGACAGAGCTTGAGAGGATCTGCAGAGAAGAATGGGAGAAACTCCCCAAATACAGGTGTGCCAAGCTTGTAGCGTCCCACCCAAGAAGACACTAGGCTGTAATCACTGCCAAAGCTGCTTCAACAAAGTACTGAGTAAAGGGTCTGAATACTTATGTAAATGTGATATTTCAGTTGTTTTTGAATAAATTTGCTCAATTTTCTAAAAGCCTGTTTTTGCTTTATCATTATGGAGTATTGTGTGTACATTGATGAGAAAAAAACAACATTTTAAATCACTTTTAGAATAATACTAACGTAACAAAATGTGTAAAAAAGTCAAGGGGTCTCAATACATTCCAAATGCACTGTTTACCAGGGATGGGCAACTCTAGTCCTCAGGGGCCAAGGTGGTGTCATACATTTTCCCCATTCCTAGTAAACATAGCTGATTAAACTAACTAACTGAATTATAAATATCTATCTTGTGTTATTACGTTTACAATTTAGTCATATAAAACAACTGTTGTTGATGTGTATGGCTGTATTTCAAATACATTTTTGCACATTTGAATGTTGCAATAATAGGACCTAGGCCTAGCGTTTGAGCAAGTGAGAGAGGATGATTTCGATAGCAAGCCCTGATCCCAATGATTCGATGGACCCCGGATGGAGTGAAAGAGAACTGCTCATTTTCAGGGAATTTAAGTTAAGATCTGACATCTGTAGATTTAGCTAAGATTTTTGCTATGAAAAACATCAAACCGGAATGCAACCAACAGGCTACTTTTTTTCAATTGGGGGTGCTATTTTCATTTCTAATGATGAACGGAAAACAACAGTTCTGAATGACCTGATCTCACTTTGTATGCGAGTCTACATATCTTTGGCTTTCAAATGTAGAAGATACTTGCATATGCCTGTGTGTTTATCTCTCTCTGTGTGTGTGTGTGTGTCAGCGTGTCTTAAGTCTCGGTCTTCCTGCCTGGCAGACATTGGTCATGTAGCGTACCGGCCTAGATTGTGATGGTGAGGTAATGGGACTAGGACTGGGGACACATACATGCTGATGGGGCTATAGCAGGCCCCGTTGTCTAGAAATGCACAGAGAAGACCACAAATATTCTGCCCTCCCGATCTCTCTCCTTTAGGAGCCAGGAGGGAATGAAGGCCTGGAAATAGGATTTATGTGGCGTGGCTCATCAAATGTGAATTAACAGAGTTAAGGAAAGGAGGAGGAGAGGGCTGGTCAAAAGTAATGCACTACATAGGGAATAGGGTGCCATTTGAGATGAAGACCTTCACATCACTGAGTGTCACTTCATTGTAGATATAATATGGCAGCTAGAAGCTACTAGGGCTTATAAAGCTCATTGAATCCCCATCACATACGCAAAGTCTTCCTCAGGTCCTTCTTCTTGTCTACTAGCTGTAAATGATCTCCTCCAACTCCTCCCCACTCTGTGGCCATTAGCACAACTGTGCATCACTATGATTTATAACCCCTCTCTCTGCTTGAGTCCCAAATGGCACCCTATTCCCATATAGTGCACTACATTTTGGGTGGTCAAAAGTGGTGCCATTTAGGACACACACCCTGGCTGTAGACTGGAAGTTATCGGACAGCAGCAGTCACAGCACAGGATGCGAGACAAAAACCCACTGGTGAAGGATTATGACGTCACATTTGTCAACAGGTTTAAGGTGAAGTTGCCCCTGGACGCTGATCTTGAGTCAGTTTTGCATTTTCCCCACTAATAGTTAGGATTAGGGGAAGGGAAGCTGATCCTTGATCTATACTCAGGGAAACCTTGGAGCCAGTCACCATCACGCCTCTCTCTAACCCTGTGTCCTCCAGACAGCAGATGACTACGCCATCACTCAGGGTGGGTCAGATCCTAATTTACAGAAATTAGCAGAAAAAAAAACCTGGCCAAAATTCACCTATGACAGCCTTCGTTTATAACGAATATGAGCATGCGTAGCAAAACTGAGATCTTTTTATCTCAAAGGGCTGTACAAACGCATGTGTTCCTCATTATCATAGACATTTAAATAAAATAATCAAATTTTCTGCGTCAGCCAAAACATGCCCCTTTGGAAAAGGCGGGTAAAGAGGAGGGGTATGCGAAAGGGCAAAGGGCTCCCTGCTCCCCCTTTCTATTCCGGTGGTGGTGGGCTGGATAGTGTAAGAGGACATAATGTAGAATTAATCCCAGCAACAAAAAGGGAAACCGAGAGATAAACTGGCTCACTTCATCTTCTCTTCTGCTTCACTGGAAGACTTGATGAAGTTGAAATCAAAGGAAGCAGAATTAGGAGATGCGGAGGACACCCAGTGTTGATGGCATCAGTGAACCTCTGGTTCAGTGCAGAGGCTTAGTCCTCCTAGAACACAGGGCATTTGAGCATGGGCCCAGCGGGCCTGACTAAGATGTACTAGAGAGGCATTGAGGGTGGTGGTTGGGGGCAGACAGGAGAAGGAACGGGATGAGGAAGCTTTAAATGTGATCATCTCAAACAACATCTCACATCAGCTCAAGACAGTCTCCTGTTCATGATACAAACTCATCAGGCATGTAGTGAGCCTCCTAATCATTCCCCTCGCTCTTTTGTTCTGTTATCTCTGGCAGATAGGATTTAATCACTTTCACCTCAACTCATAATGAGTTTGAGCAAAAGATACAGGAGCTAAAGAGAACTCATCAGTTAGGCATCACCTATCTAAATGCTAATTACACAGGGGGGGGGGGGGGGTGATGTGTCAATAATATGTATTTTTTTATTAAGGTAACTTCCCAGTGAAAATCTCACTTTTAAAAGTTAATATCCAAAAAAACACTTCAAAACCCCCATCTCAAACAGACCATTTCAAAATGCTCGCCATTACCTCATAGAACATGATGTCATCTCTGAGAAGGATGAGCTGGCTAATTAGCAGTCTAGAGGAGGATGAGGTGGCCAATCAGCAGTCTACTTACATGAATATTTTAGTCATTTAGCAGACACTTATCCAAAGAAACTTACAGTTAGTGCATTCATCTTAAGATAGCATATCACAGGCATAGTAAGTACAGTTTCCCTCAATAAAGTGGCTATCAGAAAACTCAGAGCTAGAAGTGTGTGTGTATGTGTGTGTGGGGGGGGGGGGGTCCACCATTGGGGTGCCAGGATAGAGAACAGCTTGCACTGGGCTGAGCAAGAGTTGCGCTCCCGTAGCAGTGGGAGGGCCGAGAGACCAGAGGTAGCAGAATGGAGTGCCATGGGCAGTTCCTCTTGCTGCTCCGTAGGCAAGCACCATGGTGTAGTAGTGGATGCAAGCTTCGACTGGAAGCCAGTGGAGTGTGCGGAGGAGCAGGGTGACATGGGAAAATTTGGGAAGGTGGAAAACCAGGCGGTCTGCAGCGTTCTGGATTAATGATCTATTTTCATAAATACATTTAATCATCTCACAAATACATTTAATCATCTCATTCTTCAGCTAGCGCTCAATACACAGCAAGAAATAATGTTTCACCTTTTGTTTATATTCTGTGCTGTTCGGACTGACGGTGGCAGCTGAACTATGAAAATGTAACGAAAACAATACAACAATAACATAACTATGCTCCTTCTTCTTCTTTGGGATCAAGGCATTTGCACATTTTGTTTGTGCATGCCGCCACCTACTGTGCGGTAGTGTGTGTTCAATCACGTTACATTTTTAATACAAACATTTAAAAAATCCACCAAACTAACTCTAAACCTATATACCACTATTTCATAAAAATAAACCAACACTCCATTCCTCTACTTTGACCCTAACTGATCCTACACCAGGCCGATGGCCTGGGAGGATGGGACAGTAAGATGGTGCCGATGAGAGGATGTCTGCAATTTCATGGGCTCTTAACCAACCGTGCTATTTCGTTCGTTTTTTCAAAATTTTTGTCACTTATTTTGTAGATAATGTTGCTGCTACCGTCTCTTATGACCGAAAAGAGCTTCTGGAAATGAGAACAGAGATTACTCACCTTGAACTGGACAAAGAATTTCTCTTTAATGAGTCAGGCGAGAGGGATTTACTCCAGACAACCGAACAGGCCCTCATCCCCGTCATTCGCAGGAGAAAGAGACTGAAAAGATATCGCGGAAAGAGATCGGGGTGCCTTGTGAGGATCCGCCAACGAGTGGCTAATCTGCCTTTGCCATCCGTACTACTGGAAAAGAAATTGGACGAGCTAAAAGCACGTATATCCTACCAATGGGACATTAAAAACTGTAATATCTTATGTTTCACAGGGTCGTGGCTGAACGACGACATGAATAACATACAGCTGGCAGGTTACACACTGCATCGGCAGGATAGAACAGCGCTCTATGTATATTTGTAAACAACAGCTGGTGCACGATATCTAAGCGATATCGATATCTAAGTCTCAAGGTTTTGCTTGCCTGAGGTAGAGTCTACCTAGAGAGTTTTCATCTGTATTTTTCGTAGCTGTCAACATACCACCACAGACCAATGCTGGCACTAAGACCACACTCAATGAGCTGTATACCGCCATAAGCAAAAAAGAAAATGCTCATCCAGAGGCGGCACTCCTAGTGACCGGGGACTTTAATGCTGGGAAACTTAAATCAGTTTTACCTAATTTCTATCAGCATGTTAAATGTGCAACCAGAGGGGAAAAAACTCTAGACCACCTTCGAACCATCAAACAGGCAAAGCGTCAATACAGGACTAAGACCGAATCAAACTACACCGGCTCCGACGCTCGTCGGATGTGGCAGGGCTTGCAAACTATTACAGACTACAAAGGGAAGCACAGCCTTGAGCTTCAGAGTGACACGAGCGTACCAGATGAGCTAAATAACTTCTATGCTCGCTTCGAGGCAAGTAACACTGAAACATGCATGAGAGCACCAGCTGTTCCGGAAGACTGTGTGATCACGCTCTCCGCAGACGATGTGAGTAAGACCTTTAAACAGGTCAACATTCACAATGCCGCAAGGCCAGATGGATTACCAGGACGTGTACTCCAAGCATGCGCTGACCAACTGTCAAGTGTCTTCACTGACATTTTTAACCTCTCCCTGTCTGAGTCTGTAATACCAACATGTTTCAAGCAGACCACCATAGTCCCTGTGCCCAAGAACACTAAGGTAACCTTCCTAAATGACCACCGACCTGTAGCACTCACGTCTGTAGCCATGAAGTGCTTTGAAAAGCTGGTCATGGCTCACATCAACAGCATTATCCCAGAAACCCTAGAACCACTCCAATTTGCATACCGCACCAACAGATCCACAGATGATGCAATCTTTATTGCACCCACACTGCCATTTCACACCTGGACAAAAGGAACACCTATATGAGAATGCTATTCATTGACTACAGCTCAGCGTTCAACACCATAGTGCCCTCAAAGCTCATCACTAAGCTAAGGACCCTGGGACTAAACACCTCCCTCTAGGTAACAACACATCTGCCACGCTGATCCTTAACACGGGTGCACCTCAGGGGTGGGTGCTCAGTCCCCTCCTGTACTCCCTTTTCACTCATGACTACACGGCCAGGCACGACTCCAACACCATCATTAGGTTTGCCAATGACACAACAGTGGTAGGCCTGATCACCAACAACGTTGAGACAGCATATAGGGAGGAGGTCTGACACCTGGCCGTGTGGTGCCAGGACAACAACCTCTCCCTCAATGTGATCACGACTAAAGAGATGATTGTGGACTACAGGAAAAGGAGGACTGAGCACGGCCCCATTCTCATCGACGGGGCTGTAGTGGAGCAGGTTGAGAGCTTCAAGTTCCTTGGTGTCCACATCACCAACAAACTAACATGGTCCAAGCACACCAAGACAGTCATGAAGAGGGCACAACAAAACCTATTCCCCCTCAGCAGAATGAAAAGATTTGGCATGGGTCCTCGGATCCTCAAAAGGTTCTACAGCTGCACCATCGAGAGCATCCTGACTGGTTGCATCACTGCCTGGTATGGCAACTGCTCAGCCTCTGACCGCAAGGCACTACAGAGGGTAATGCGTACAGCCCAGTACACCACTGGGGCCAAACTTCCTGCCATCCAGGACCTCTATACCAGGTGGTGTCAGAGGAAGGCCCTAAAAATGGTAAAAGACTGGAGTGCCAAGTCTTGGTCCAAGAGGCTTCTAAACAGCTTCTACCCCCAAGCCATAAGACTACTGAACATCTAATCAAATGGCTACCCAGACTACTTGCATTGCCCCCCTCTCTTTTACGCTGCTGCTACTCTCTGTTATTATCTATGCATAAGTCACTTTAATAACTCTACCCACATGTGTATGTTAGCTCAATTACCTCGACTAACCGGTGCCCCTGCACATTGACTCTGTACCGGTACCCCATGTATATAGCCCTGCAATTGTTATTGCACTGCTGCTCTTTAATTATTTGTTACTTTATTTCTTTTTGGGGGGGGTATTTTTCTTAAAACTGAAATGTTGTTTAAGGGCTTCTAAGTAAGCATTTCACTGTAAGGTTGTATTACCTGTTGTATTCGGCACATGTGACAAATACAATTTTATTTAATTAGACTTTCATTCCACACACCTTGTAACTCTTCTGCAGTAAAACCTCGTACACCTAAGTACTTCTCTGCAGCAGCCACCACAACATCTATTTTCTGTGATTTATGGTCCATTTCTGTAGTACAGTTGACAACCATGGCAATGAATGCTAAGAAGCCCCAACCTTACTGAAGCACAAATTCCTATCACTCTGTATTGGCCTATGGTGGTTCCTCCTTTAAAAGTTGCATCATACTGCAGCACACCTTGTGGACCCAAATGCATAATGAGCTCTAACTCCCCCCTGCGGTGGCCTGCGTAACGCTGGGTACCTCTAAATCCCGCGGCATAAGCTCGCAACTTTTAAAGGAGGAACCACTGTAGGCCTACTAGTCACACTTGACCCAATGCAGATGTTGATTTAGTTATGGATCCATAACGAATTACTATGGGAATAAATATCACTGACAATTTAGAATTCTCCAATCCTCTTATGCTGTAGCCTACTCCCAACCGTCACGTTGTTCAGCGACATATTTTCCATTCCATCCTAACAGAAAACCTGAGGGTTTCGTTTTTCTCGGAATAGAAACACCATAATATTAATCAAATTAATTAAGCCAAATTTCTTAAAATCAATCCCATATATACTATGTTATTACAAAAAAGGTTTTAAATTATCTGGTAATGCCAATATGGAAGACTATCAAATGCTTCTCAAAGATGCCCTCTGGTGGTCAAACTAGCACTAACTTGGCTGACAATTAAAACTTGGTTGACAATTAAATAGCGTGCCACAGAATGCTGCAGACCCACAAGGTGTGCTGCAGCATGACGCAACTTTTAAAGGAGGAACTACTGTATATGATTTTACATTTGGATAATAAAGTATTTAAAGCATTTTGAAGATATAAACCACCTGCATTTGTTTATTAGGCTACTGTGTAGTCTGACAAGTAAACATAGCCAACAAATACATACTGTAGTAAACATGGGAAAGTGCCTAATTCCTTACATAAGGGAGAGCAGGCCATGTTTGTACTAAAGAATGCAAGCATGCGGGAGACTGGGGTTCAATTCCCCGACTGGGAAGAAGGAGTAGGCTGTCCTTGTAAATAAGAATTTGTTCATAACTGACTTGCCTAGTTAAATAAAGGTTACACTAAGAGCATAACATTTCGGCACCCTAATTTTCTAATTCTAGTCTAACCAATACCCAAATGGAGATTAGGTGAAAATAAAAATCTCATTGATTTATCAAGACCAGTCCCCATGCTTGTCTCAGAGCAGCGCGAAACGGTGCTAAAATAGTTGTAGGCTTCAATATACTCTTTAAATAAATAAGACCTACACCACTTTTAACAGAACATTAGTCAACACTAGTGAGACTCATGTCGCCTACGGTAGGCCTACAGTATGTCGAAAAATATGACGTGACTCTCCGCCAATAATTACATATAGAGGATTGGAGGATTCTAAATTAAAACCAAAAGCCATCTCATGGGTCTCCTGGTGGCGGCCGGCACGGGTATCGAACCTGCATCAGCCAGTTAAGTTATTTTATAACCGGTCTAGGCTTCGAAGAAATAGACTCCAATTAAGCGCTCTTGTTGTTTGTAAAGTCAAATTAAAATGTAGATTATTGTTGAAATGAATTGCTCGATGGTTTTCTCCATCTGTTGGTGTGCAACACTTGCAAAACAAGTTAGCTATATTTTCAGCACCAGCCACTGTTCACCTCCTATTGATTGCTCTATTGTTGCCACCAGTTGTTTTTAAATTGAACCTTTATTTAACTAGGCAAGTCAGGTAAGAACAAATTCTTATTTACAATGAAGGCCTACTCCAGCCAAACCCGGATGACGCTGGGCCAATTGTGCGCCGCCCAATGGCACTCCCAATCACAGTCGGATGTGATACAGCCTGTATTCAAACCAGGGACTGTAGTAATGCCTCTTGCACTGAGATGCAGTACCTTAGACCGCTGCGCCACTTGGGATATACATAGGTCATGGCTCCCGAGTGGCAGCGGTCTAAGGTAATATATATATATATGGCAGCGCTCTAAAAAAAATATATATATATTAAATTAAAATGTAGATTATTGTTGAAATTAATTAATTAATTTTTTCCAGAACATTAACCGTGTGTAGGTAGATGTGGAAAGGTAGATACAAATGATTTGTTACAAGTTGGGGGGGGGGGTTCACACCTAGCTCGCTATTAGACAATTCTTTAGTAAAGGTTGAATAGTCTATTGTTCAGCTAATAGCCCATCCTAGAAACGTTGTTTGCAGAATTCACAGCCTGCTACCCTTGTGATAAACTAATAATAATAATTTTTCCCCTTTCCACTTGTTAAAATTGATTAAGTGTTTTTAGCCACAATCGGCCCCAACCCCAATTAATACATTTGGGCACAGTCGATAGCGTGCTGGACTTTGGGCTAGAATGATGAGGGTTCGAAATCTGCTCCCTGCTTGTTTCATTACATTATTATGCCGGTCACAGAGCAAATAGCCTGTATCGTTCCTCGCCCTCTTCCACGCGTCATTCTCTGCCTGAGTGGCTCGCTTGTGGGCGTACTGGCTGAATATGGCAGCACCTTCTGTTGTGCATCAAGAATTCCTCATAGCAAGTTTGTATGAAGGTCTGGTTATTCACAGGTAAATAGTAATATGCGCTAAACCGCTCTGGTGACAAACACACTTTGCTCCCCTGTTAACAATCGTCCACATGGCTGGGAGAACCTATTCAAGTAAGTAAATACATTACCAAAATGTAAAAAAAAACGATGCATTATTAGCTAACTAGCTACAGTGCATTTTAACTCAAATGAGCTGCTAACGTAGCTAGCTAGTTTACATACTGTATAGATAGCTAGCTAAGTTAATTACATTTGACCAGCTACCTAACTTCATATTAGCTAGCTATCTTGATATATTTATCACTGTAAAATACATGTGTAGGTAGCTAGCTAACAGCCATGGAGGAGGGTGAAAGGATAGCAGGCCTAGCTGTCAAAGTGAGTGAGTAGGCTATTCTGGATAGAGCAGGTACTTTTGTGTAATTCCAGTCCATAGAAGTGAGGACAGAGAACATCATATTCAGTGCTGTCTAATTTGAATATAATGAACTCTATTTCTGAGGTTTTCTGTCCTCAGATACAGAGAGCTGTGAAAGCCTGTCTGCAGTTTAAGAGGTCCCAATGAAGAGCAGTGGTTCTCAGTCCTGGTCCTGGGGACTCAAAGGGGTGCACATTTTTGTTTTTGCCTAAGCACTACACAGCTGATTCAAATGATCAAGTCATCATCAAGCTTCAAGTGGTATTTATGTATTAATTTGTGACGCTATCCTTGACATGATCCTGCTATTGTCACATGCTACACATGCACATGTATCAATGTTGTCATGATTTGTTATAAGGGATATTATACTTTAGTAATTTACAATGATTTGGTAATGTAAAAGTCTAATAATGACATTATCTTCTATTGTTTGTCCTCATGTGTATGTTTTTCAGCATAAAGAACTCTGTAGCCACTTAGTGTGGACACCAGGTGAGACCACACACACACACAGATTCCTCTTTAACTACCTTATTTTCTCAATAACAGTCTCTCTCCTTCACTTCATCCCTCTCCCCTTCTCCCTAAATCCTCTAGTTTATATTAGCTGTGTTGGTGAACCCATCCCGCATCTGAACTGGCTGACACAGAGGGCACAGCATGATCATACTGTAGGTGAGAGGTCACTTGGTCGGGTCAACAGGAAGTATTATTAAACTCTATTTGTAATAGAGTTTACTCTAAGATGCTTTACATTGAAATACAGATAGAGATGTAGTAGACCCAGAGTTTATGATCCAAGGTCAGTTTTCAATTTGAAACCTCCTAATGATTATGATGACTGACCACGTTAGAATAAAAAAAACAAGGCTTAATCATGCTCTCTCTCTATCCATCTGTCTCTCATCTGCAGGTATGTTTTGAGAGAGGAAGCCAGTCCCGTCATCGCCACCTCACCCGCTTTTAAGATAACCTTCGGGCCAACTGGGGGCCCAAGGCTGATTAGACACTATGTAATTGTGATGAACTGAGAGAATATTAGGGTAGCACTGTAATTCATTAATGATATGCTGTCTACCTCTGTTCTTACCTCTTTCCCTTTATATCTTCTACACCTCTCTCCCCACCTCGTTTTTCTTCCTATTTTTTTTATAATGCACACCATATGTGCATTGAAGTATAGATTGAACTTGTATTTATAATATAATATTACAATTATCAAAATGTTAATGCATGTATTATGTATTTATAACACCTGGATAATGAACTTCTTTCAATAAAGCATTTTACATTCTCCACTGGTTGAAATTAATCATCTCATATGCATAGGAAGTGTAGTGTACAGTTTTTTTTCTGTATATTTAAATTACAAATTAGCCTTTACTTAAATCATGTTTCTAGTCTATTGCATAGTTACAATGTGTAATCATTGATGTCCCAGGAGCAGGAGTGGTAAACACTGTTGAAGTGTATAATTGTAATACCTACATGCAGACACAGCATCATTCAAAGAATGGAGTTTGATACACCTGGTATTGGATATGACTGAAAAAGAATGTCTCACAGAGATTTGGTGGCAGCGTAGCCTAGTGGTTAGAGTGTTGGACTAGTAACTGAAAGGTTGCAAGTTCAAATCCCTGAGCTGACAAGGTACAAATCTGTTGTTATACCCCTGAACAAGGCAGTTAACCCACTGTTCCTAGGCCATCATTGAAAATAAGAATTTGTTCTTAACTGACTTGCCTAGTTAAATAAAGGTAAAATAAATAACATTAAAAAAAAATCATACCTGAACGACACCTTTATTTGCCAAGGAAGAGTACATGATCAGTGAATATATTCAATGTACAGATTACAATGTGGGGATCTCATGCGTGGTAATAACTACAGTACATGTATAGGACTTGCATGGTAATAACTACAGTACATGTATATATTGCATCCTTGGCACAATAAAGTTATTATATTCTACTCTATCCATAGGCTTCATTAATGCCATTCAGACTTGACGTCGATACAACAACTATGATAGCTGAGGTTGGTATTGGTATGAATATTAGTTCAGAACCTAACGTTTTAGGGTCCATACACAGAGCTAGTAGGAGTTTGCACCATATTTCATGTTCCAGTTTTAAATCATTGAAGGTGAAGAAGTGTACACTTTAGGAAGTAGAAATAATTTGGACAGAGATAAGAAATATATTATTCAACTGACAATGCTGCCCTCTAGTGTTGTTTTCTGAAATCGAATGACATTGAAATATCTACATTTACATTTACGTCATTTAGCAGACGCTCTTATCCAGAGCGACTTACAAAGATCATATCTCAAAGAAGAAACTAAGGCGCTTAGACAGGCAGCCCAATTCTAATATTTTTTTACGAATGGTCTTTTGACCAATCAGATCAGATCTGAAAAAGATCTGATGTGAAAAGATCTGATTGGTCAAAAGGCCAATTTGTGGAAAAAATGTTAGAATTCGGCTGCCTGTGCAAACACAGCCTAATAAGCAAGTGAGGGCAGCCAATGCAGTATGGGTATGATTGCTCGGCGCTTTGCCTGGTCCATGTAGCCTATCTTCAAACCATGCTCCTTACCCTAATTAAAAGAGGATTAGCCAGCATGGAGTCCCTGACCACTCCGACGCGAGAAGCCTGCATTTCCAGTTTCAGGACGGTTACACCTTGGGGAAATAGAGGAGTTATTCCAGATGGTACAACCAACAAGCAAATCAATCAATTAGGCCTACCTAAAATAGTACAATTGCTGCTCGACCTTGATACCCATGGAGAAGGCTAGCCTACATCATAGGTGGGTTTCCTGGACACAGATTGAAACTATTTCTGGACTAAAGAAGAAGCTCAATGGAGAATCTACTTTGAAAATGTGTTTTAGTCCAGGATTAGGCATAATCTGTGTCCAGGAAACCGGCCCATAATGTTCTCTCTAATTCTATGGGCCTACCCTCACGAAGCAGCTAAACGCTTGGCATCTTAACACAGATACACATTTTGATTTAAACATTTGATTTGAGATACACATCCTTCAGAAATTTCTGCTCAGATTTAGATGTTCTTATTGAACTGACAGCACATGCTCTGGTTTTATCTAGGGTCTAAATATTAGTAATGTGGCAATTGGCTCTGGGGTGAAGTTTCCCATACAGATCAAGGATCAGCTTCCCCTCCCCCAATCCTAACCTTAAAGGCCCAGTGCAGTCAAAAACGTGATTTACTGTGTTTTCTATACAGTACCAGTAAAAACTTTGGACACACCTACTCATTCAAAGGTTTTTCTTTATTTTTACTATTTTATACATTGTAGAATAATAGTGAAGACATCAAAACTATGAAATAACGCATATGGAATCATGCAGTAACCAAAAAAGTGTTAAACAGATTCTTCAAAGTAGCCACCCTTTACCTTGATGACAACTTTGTATTTTCTAAACCAATTTCTGGAATGCTTTTCCAACAGTCTTGATGGAGTTCCCACATATGCTGAGCAGTTGTTGGCTGCTTTTCTTTCACTCTGCGGTCCAACTCATCCCAAACCATCTCAACTGGGTTGAGGTCGGGTGATTGTGGAGGCCAGGTCATCTGATGCAGCACTCCATCACTCTCCTTCTTGGTCAAGTAGCCCTTACACAGCCTGGAGGTGGGTTGGGTCATTGTCCTGTAAAAAAAATGATAGTCCCACTAAGCGCAAACCAGATGGGATGGCGTATGGCTGCAGAATGCTGTGGTAGCCATGCTGGTTAAGTGTGCGTTGAATTCTAAATAAATCACAGACAGTGTCACCAGCAAAGCACCTCCAGACCTTCACACTTCCTCCTCCATGCTTCACGGTGGGAACCACACATGTGGAGATCATCCGTTGACCTATCTGCGTCTCACTAAGATACGGCGGTTGGAACCAAAAATCTCAAAGTTGGACTCGTCAGACCAACGCACAGATTTCCACAGGTCTAATGTCCATTGCTAGTGTTTCTTGGCCCAAGCAAGTCTCTTATTATTATTGGTGTCCTTTAGTAGTGGTTTCTTTTTAGCAATTCCACCATCGGCGTACACATCACTGACAAACTAAAATGGTCCACCCACACAGGCAGTGTGGTGAAGAAGGCACAACAGTGCCTCTTCAACCTCAGGAGGCTGAAGAAATTTGGCTTGGCACCTAAAACCCTCACAAACTTTTACAGATGCACAACTGAGAGCATCCTGTCGGGCTGTGTCACCGCCTGGTACGGCAACTGCACCACACGCATCCGTAGGACTCTCCAGAGGGTGGTGCGGTCTTCCCAACGCATCGCCGGGGGCAAAGTACCTACCCTCCAGAACATCTACAGCACCCGAAGGCCAAAAAGATAATTAAGGACAACAACCCCGAGCTATTGCCTGTTCACCCCACTATCATCCAGAAGGCGAGGTCAGTACAGGTGCATCAAAGCTGGGACCAAGAGACTGAAAAACAGCTTCTATCTCAAAGCCATCAGACTGTTAAATAGCCATCACTAGCACATTAGAGGCTGCTGCCTATATACATAGACTTGAAATCACTGGCCACTTTAATAAATGGAACACTAGTCACTTTAATAATGTTTATATATTTTGCATTACTCATCTTATATGTATATACTATATTCTATTCTACTGTATCTTAGTCTATGCTGCTCTGATATTGCTCGTCCATATATTTATATATTCTCAATTTCATTCCTTTTGGAATATGTTGTGAAATTGTTAGATATTACTTTTTAGATATTACTGCACTGTCAGAGCTAGAAACATAAGCATTTCGCTACATCCGCAATAACATCTGCTAAACATGTGTATGTGACCAATAAAATTTGATTTGATTTTGATGAAGGCCTGATTCACTCAGTCTCCACTGAACAGTTGATGTTGAGATGTGTCTGTTACTTAAACTCTGTGAAGCATTTATTTGGGCTGCCATTTCATTTCTAATGAACTTATCCTCTGCAGCAGAAGTAACTCTGGGTCTTCCTTTCCTGTGGCGGTCCTCATGAGAGCAAGTTTCATCATAGCGCTTGATGGTTTTTGCGACTGCACTTGAAGAAACTTTAACATTTCTTGAAATTTTCCAGATTGACTGACCTTCATGTCTTAAAGTAATGATGGACTGTCGTTTCTCTTTGCTTATTTGAGCTGTTCATGCCATAATATGGACTCAGTCTTTTACCAAAGAGGGCTATCTTCTGTATACCACCCCTATCTTGTCACAACACAACTGATTGGCTCAAATGCATTAAGAAGGAAAGAAATTCAACATGTTAACTTTAAACAAGGCACACCTGTTAATTGAAATGCATTCCAGGTGACTACCTCATGAAGCTGGTTGAGAGAATTCCAAGAGTGTGCAAAGCTGTCATCAAGGCAAAGGGTGGCTACTTTGAAAAATATAAAATATATTTTGATTTGTTAAACACTTTTTGGTTACTAAATGATTCCATATGTGTTATTTCATAGTTCTGATATCTTCACTATTATTCTGCAATGTAGAAAATAGTAAAAATAAAGAAAAACCCTTGAATGAGTAGGTGTGTCCAAACTTTTGACTGGTACTGTATATTTCCACACTATGAGGTTGGAATAATATTGTGAAATTGTGAAAATGATAATGCCGTTTTAGTGTAAGAGTTATTTGAAAAGACTGCCTAAATGCTTTCAAAGATTTTAGTGAGTTACAGTTCCTATATGGAAATCAGTCAATTAAAATAAATAAATTAGGCCCTAATCTATGGGTTTCACATGACTGGATTTCACAATACAGATATGCATCTGTTGGTCACAGATAACTTCTTAAAAAGGTAGGGGAGTGGATCAGAAAACCAGTTAGTATCTGGTGTGACCACCATTTTCCTCACGCAGCGCAACACATCTCCTTTGCATAGAGTTGATCAGGCTGTTGATTGTGGCCTGTGGAATGTTGTCCGACTTTTCAATGGCTTTGTGAAGTTGCTGGATATTGGCGGGGACTAGAACACGATGTCATACACGTCGATCCAAAGCATCCCAAACATGCTCAACGGGTGACATGTCTGGTGAGTATGCAGGCCATGGAAGAAATGGGACTTTTTCAGCTTCAAGGAATTGTGTACAGATCCTTGTGACATGGGGCCATGCATTATCATGTTGAAACATGAGGTGATGGCGGCGGATGAATGACATGACAATGTGCCTCAGCTCTCGTCACGGTATCTCTGTGCATTCAAATTGCCATCGATAAAATGCAATTGTGTTAGTTGTCCGTAGCTTATGCCTGTCCATACCATAACCCCACTGCCACCATGGGGCATTGTTTTCACAACGCTGACATCAGCAAACTGCTCACCCACACGACGCCATCTGCCCGGTACAGTTGAAACTGGGATTCATCCGTGAAGAGCACACTTCTCCAGCGTGCCAGTGGCCATCGAAGGTGAGCATTTGCCCACTTAAGTCGTTTACGAAGCCAAACTGCAGTCAGGTATAGACCCTGGTGAGGATGACGAGCAGGCAGGTGAGCTAACCTGAGACAATTTCTGACAGTTTGTGTCGAAATTGTTTGGTTGTGCAAACCCACAGTTTTAACAGCTGTCCGGGTGGCTGGTCTCAGACGATCCTGCAGGTGAAGATGCCGGATGTGGAGGTCCTGGGCTGGCGTGGTTACATGTGGTCTGTGGTTGTGAGGCCGGTTGGACAGACTGCCAAATTCTCTAAAATGACGTTGGAGGCGGCTTACGGTAGAAAAATGTACATTCAATTATTTGGCAACAGCTCTGGTGGACATTCCTGCAGCCAGCATGCCAATTGCACGCTCCCTCAAAACTTGAGACGTCTGCGTGACAAAACTGCATATTTTAAAGTGGCCTTTTACTGCGCCCAGCATAAGGTGCACATGTGTAATGATCATGCTGTGTAATCAGCATCTTGATATGCCACACCTGTCAGGTGGATGGTTTCAACCGTCACCTGTTACCGGGCAGAAAATTGTGGCTCAGTCAATCACTGACCAGTCTGAGGACAGGTGTCTTATGATGCACGTGCACGTGACTTAGTTGTTTTTTTATTTTTCTTCTGGGATGAATACCTATTGCCCGGTTGTAAAATTAACACAATTTTACGTAAAAAATACGCTAAAGGATTGATTGTAAACATTGTTTGACGTGTTTCTACAAACAGTAATGGAACTTTGAACATTTCGTCTATGGATTTGCGTCCACGCCACATGGCATTGTAAAGTGTTCTGGATGGGTCAACAAAACGGATGTATTTGGACATAAATGATGGACTTTGCAGAACAAATGAACATTTCTTGTGGAAGTGGGTGCCCATCCGAGTGCATTCTGCCGAAGATCAGCAAAGGTAAGTAAATATTTCAAACATATTTTTTGAGATTTGTTGACGCTGTGGTTGTAGGCTGACTGTATAGCTTAGCATTGAAGGCTAAGTTCTGTACTCAGAATATTGAACAATGTGCTTTTTCCGTAAAGTTATTTTGAAATCTGACAAAGTGGTTGCATAAAGGAGTAGATTATCTCTAAATCTTTAAATAATTGTTATAAATTTTGTCAACGTTTATGAGTTCTTCTGTAAATTAAATGTGCCTATTCACCGGAGGGTTATGGGGAGAAAACATTTTCTGAACGTCACGCGCCAATGTAAAAATTGGGTTTTTGGATATAAATATAAACTTGATCGAACAAAAAATGCATGTATTGTCTAACATGATGTCCTAGGAGGGTCATCTGATGAAGATTGTCAAAGGTTAGTGCTTAATTTTAGCTGTATATCTGGTTTTGCGATGGCTATCCGTGCTTGGAAAATAGCTTTTTTTTTGCTAAGGTGCTATGCTAAAATAATCTAATGTTTTGCTTTCACCGTAAAGCCTTTTTGAAATCGGACAATGTGATTGGATTAACGAGTAGAGTATCGTTAAAATGCCGTATAATACTTATTATTATTTTGTTTTGAATTTCGTGCTGTGCTATCTCACTGGCTGTTGTCCAACCAATCCCTTTAGCGGGATTGTATCCTCTAGAGGTTAAAGTATTAGAACATGAAGGACAAACAATACAGCATCAAGACTAACAAACATGTATCAGTCTTTCCGCAACAGAGCCATCCTTAAGTGTGAGGGTGCGTGTGCATGATAGTGTTATAAAATATATGTCATAGTTTCCTTTTTCATGATCACAATCTTGTGAAACCCGAACCCTCCAAGATCCCCCCACAGTTCCCCAATAGCTGTCCCTCAACCATTCGAGACCCCTGCCACAGTCGTCCCCCCCAGAAGAAAAAAAGTACAATTAATTCCATTCCCCACCCCCAAGAACCCCCCCAATGCACCAACAACCAAGAGATCTGAACTAAAGAGAAAAAAGTAAAAGACAGAAGAAAACAGCAAACAACAATGCCATTTAAAAATTATTATTTTTTTACAAATGAATACATTTAAAACAAAAGGACATCAAGGACAACTGAAATCATAACAGCAATGCCTAGTTTATATGTTTGTGTGCATGTCTGGCACTATTACATGTACATACAGACCAGTTCCCTACCTCCTCCCGCTGCCACCCGCCTCCTCCATTTTTGGGGCAATGCTGTAATCAATTGGTTGTACTCTTGGATTGAGCAGACCTTCCCGGACAATTATGATAACTCCATGAGGGACATAAATTATATTGTAAATGGTAATGGTAGAGTTTAGATCAAAATACCCTTTTCGAACATATTTCCCATAAATACAGGTATTTTATCAACCAGCACATTTGAGTTCAGCCATAATATTTGTTCTATCTTTTCAGGGGGATGAAATAGAAATTGTAGCCAGCTCTGCAATGCTTGTTTGAAAAAGACAGATACTTTGAAAAAAGTATTATTTTCAATTAATCGAAAATGAGACATGGCAATCTGCACAAAGGCAAAAAGGCCATTTTTAAACAATGGATGAGCTTTTCTTGTTAATCTACTTGAGAACCATTTAGGGTTCAAATAAAACTTTTGAATGAGTGAAGCTTTTAGAGAGAGGTTTAGTGCTTTTATATTTAATAATCTCAACCCACCCAATTCATATTCATTATATAGATAGGCTCGTTTTATTTTGTCTGGTTTAGCATCCCAGATAAATCGAAATATTTGTTGCTCATATGATTTGAAAAACTAATCTTCAGGAGTAGGCAGCGACATAAGTAAGTGAGTAAACTGAGATATGACTAAGGAGTTAATCAGGGCAATTTTTCCATAAATAGACAGGTATTTACCTCTCCATGGTTGCAGGATCTTGTCTATTTTTACAAGTTTTCTATTGAAATTCATTGTAGAGAGCATATTTATATATTTTGTGATATGAATACCGACTATGTCTACTTCACCATCAGCCCATTTTATAGGTAAGCTGCTAGGTAATGTAAAAGTTTTATTTTTTAAGGATCCAATACGAAATATTGTACACTCATCATAATTAGGTTTTAGTCCAGAGGGTACAGAAAAGTTATCTAGATCTTTAATGAGACATTGCAGGGATTTAGCTTGCAGACTTAACATAAAACTTGAGTCATCGGCATACGTGAACACCTTTGTTTTTAAGCCATGGATTTCTAATCCTCTAATGTTGTTGTTATTGGATCTGATTTTAATAGCTAGCATTTCGATGGCCATAACAAATAGATATGGTGACAGATGCAAATGCACTTGTTGATAGTGCTCAAAGCCTGCCAGTGCTTGACATTAACTTTGTTAGCCATGGATAAGTAGGACAGATTTACTTGTCCCAAAAAATGTTAACGGTCTGTAACACCATTTTTATATCATTGTATGATATAGTAACCACTTTACAAAATAAAACGTATCACTATATTTTTTGACCGTAGAGAATCAGACAAAAATGTAGGGCACACTGTGCCTATTGGCTTCTTTGCATAGTTAAGTCTGTCTCAAAATACAACACTGGCCCTTTAAGGCTATCCTGGAAGATGGTTGCCCACCCTTAGTAGCCCATAAAAGATTGCAACATTACAATTAAAACCAAACACTTTTTATGTATTTTATCAAATAATTCCCTCCTTCTCTGGGATAATAAAAAATATGTCTTGCCGACGGTTAAAAACAGAATCTGGGACAGTTCTCGGACAACAGATCCAAAATTTAAACAACCACTACACATTAAAAAATGTAAAAAAGCAATGAAGCTGGTGCAACAGATCAGACCATTTAGCTTTAAATGTTGCTAAAGTTTTATTTCTTCATATTATAAAGCTCAACAATGCGTACATGGCTGTAAACTATGCGTGAATGTTCAAAAATGCAATTAGTGGGAAAACACTGTTCTCAAAAGCCCACTGCACTAACGGTTTCATGTGACAGAGAGGAAAGTATTGGTTAAAAATTAAGAAAGAGGGGAGAACTAAAGATGTATCAACTTGCATGGGTTACTAATATGACTAGGATTATGCCTTTTGCTGCTGGACAATAAACAAATGTTGATTTGTAAACCAATAGAACTAGAGAAAACTTGAGGTGTTTAAATAATTCCCAAAATACTTCTGTGACCATATTTTGGCTAGGCTACTTTGAAATAAGGTAAGATATGCTTCATAAAATGACATAAAACATCCAGGTTTTAAACATTGACATTTATGGTTAAATAGTTTCAAAGCGCCTCCGCTCAGATTCAAGGTGGGTGATGTGCTGTAACAGGCACTGTCCTTCACTCTCAGCTCTCGTCGCCATTTGATCTGAACGAACCGTGCTTCAAGTATGTCGACAGAATCATGCCTTTATATTTGTCAAACATGACTGGCACTTAGCGTATTTTTACGTAATTAAGCCTCATTAAAGTTTGCCATTTTCTGGCGTCTTCCTCATGTCAGCATTGGTTTGGACATGAGACTGTATCTAATACGCATACCAACTACACTTTGACGTGTAGGCTTTTTTATTTATGTACATTAAAAATAGATTTGAATATTATTCCAATGTTGGCCTCTCTGATCCAATTCTGATAGGAGTAATTGTTTCATATTGTGATTTTCGTAATTAAAAAAATGTACTTTTCCATTCAGACAACTTAAATCTATATTCTTCTTGTCCAACATTTTTTTACTTGTCCTGGACAAGAGAAAAAGCGTTAATGTTGAGCCCTGCATGCCATTCCATGCATGAGAGCAGCATTTATTTTTCAACTTGAAGCAATGAGGCCAATCAGTCCTCCAAAATAACAAAATCATAAACAACAGAGTAGTCTAACAAGTCCTTAATTTTAGGGTTATGCTCAGGTAAAACAATTTGTCTAATCAAAAGTCCTATTCTTGAAAATGAAGGGGTATTAAATTAATTGGATTGACTGGAAATATGACAGACTTTGGTTTTTAATGTAAAGATATAGCCTAGTCGTATTATCATCTGTATTGAAGTATAAAGCAATGGGTTAGAAGAAGCCTATATAACCCATAAAGTAAAACGCAACATCCATTTCCTGGCCAGCAATGTAAATTCTAGCATTGATTTATCCTGCAATAGATGTCGTTCAATTGGTAATATTAATTTTTGTCTTCTTCTAATGCCTCTTAAAGGGAAAGTATTCTAAAAGTAACCGAAAGTAAATCAGATTACGGAGTTTGGGTAATACAAAAAAGTTACATTACTGATTACAATTTTGGACAGGTAACTAGTAACTTTAACAGATTACATTTAGAAATTAAAATACCCAACCCTGTTAACAGACTAATAAGAAACAGCGTTCCAAACCCCTCTGACAATAACAGCTAGTTTTCAGTTTTTCCCTCCCCACTCCCAGAAAGTCCAAACAAAATTCTTGCTTAAGAAAGATTTTTTTTCTTCTCTTTTTGACCATTTTAATTGAAAACAATCACAGTAAGATGCTTAATTGTTACCCAGAAATGATTGGATATTGAGATAAAAACATCTGCATTGCACCTTTAACCATTAGTGTGGGAAATGCAAAACTGACCCAAGATCAGCGTAGGGGGAACTTCACCTTACTCTAATTGACTGAGGGAGTACAGCTGGAGTTGGACCCACTACAGACCCACTGCAGACCACAGTGCACTCTTATGTAGGGAGATTAGGCCTACATTAAGATACTCTCAATTATGAAGTGGCCCACTTACAAACCCCAATGAGAATAGGGGCACACTTCCATCAAAGGCCTGACTGAGTCTGAAAAAAGTGGTTTTCAGTTTTTTGGGGTTACTGTAATCACATTTTGCTCTGCTTGAAGTAGCCTACCGCTCATGTGCACAAATCATGAGACCTGTTCTTATTAATCTTTATAAAGTACCCCCTGTGAATAAACCCCCAGGAGTAGTACATAGATCTAGCTATCCCAGGTTGAGAACCACTGTGATGATTGATTGCCATGTTCCTGGTTCAGACCTTGACTCTCAGTTCTATTATATTACACATAAGAGTTATTGGACGAAGGCGTCTCCTGAACGGGGGAGTTTTGTTAAGAGCACTGAGGCTCAATCTGAACATTAACACACGTCGCTTGTGTAATGGGTTGAAAACAATGTCCCTAAAAACAGACACCCCTTTATTATAATTTTTTGTAATGAATTTGTTTATGTATTTGTCTTAATTAATCTAAATTGTATATTCTACACGCATTAGTGGTCGATCAGGCCAATAGATGGTGCTGTTGCACTGTGGTAGTAGGAGAAACAGCAAGTTCTGGCCAAGCGCACCATTCTTCAGAATAAAGAAAGCGCCAGAACTTTGCAGACGCAAACTTGTGTCCGTTCTTATTACTATCACGGGTATGTAACAGAACTACCAAACGTTCTAATATCGAAATAATATGTAATGACATGCTATTTAACAACTTTGTCAAGGTATTATCAAGTTAGGAAAGGTTCTGTGTCGAACTGAGTGAGAGAAGAACGTGACTTACAATGAGTGAGAGTATATGTTAGCTTGATGCTAGCTGAGGTAAAAACGATTCACAAGTCACAGAGACTATGTTTACTGAGTAGCTTACTTGTACTGGATTTTGTCAGAGATTTTATAAAGAATCCATTTGTTAGGGATTTCTGAGTTCGTTTTACATGTTATTGGTTTTGAGTAAAATTGTGCTCACTAGCTGGTAAACTGGCCGCATACGCTCATCCGGGTGTATGAGAGAGACACGATTTTACGGAGGTGCCACTATCTTAAAGCTGAATGTATTGTTGTCAGTTTTGCATATTGGTAGCAGTATGTAGAAAAACATTCAGTTATTTTTGTCTTCATCAAGTGTTTCTATTGTATGAATGTGAAATACATTTTAGTTTTCATGTGAAATCATACAGTAAGACAAGGTTATTTGTGGGCCATTTTTGAATTCTCCTTTAGGTAAAGTGCATTTGTGTTGTGTAATTTAAAGTGTGCACTTGTTTGATGTGACTGTTTTAAAAGTACGAACAAGAAAATAGACAAATGAACAAGAGAAAAAAGACATTCTTCAGAATAAAGAAAACGCCAGAACTTTGCAGACGTAAACTTGTGTCTGTTCTTTTTACTATTACAGGCCACCTCAGCTACAGACTGAGGCCGGTAACACTTGCAGTACATACAAAAACATATAATAACTTATTTAAGATGTGTACACAATTGGTACATACAGTGCATTTGGAAAGTATTTAGGCCCCTTGACTTTTTCCACATTGTTATTTTAAAGCCTTATTCTAAAATGTATTAAATTGTTTTGTTTTCCTCATCAATCTACACACAATACCCCATAATTGTCACAACTTCTACCAAAGTTGATGCCCCTCCTTGTTCGGGTGGTGTTCGGCGGTCGACGTCACCGGTCTTCTAGCCACCATTGATCGGTTTTTCATTTTCCATTGGTTTTGTCTGGTCTCTTTACACACCTGTTTCATATCCCAGTAATTATATGTTGTGTATTTAACCCTCTGCTTCCCCTCATTTCTCTGTCGGTGATTGTTTGTTATGTTATATACGTGTTGTTTATGTATCGGTGTGCGACGGGTTATTGTTTACCCGGATTATTTTCTACATGGGTTTTGGAGTTCGTTTTGGAAATAAAAAATAAAAAAATTTAACCACTCTGTTTTCACCTACATACACGGACTATGACAATAATGACAAAGCAAAAACAGTTAAAAAATAAAGAATTGCAAATGTATTAAAAAAAATGAAATATCACATTTACATAAGTATTCAAACCCTTTCCTCAGTACTTTGTTGAAGCAACATTGGCAGCGATTACAGCCTCGAGTCTTCTAGGATATGACGCGACAAGCTATACATATACATATATATATACATACATATATATATATATATATATATATATATATATATATATATATATATACACACACACACACACACAGTCGTGGCCAAAAGTTTTGAGAATGACACAAATATACATTTTCACAGAGTTTGCTGCTTCAGTGTCTTTAGATATTTTTGTCAGATGTTACTATGGAATACTGAAGTATAATTACAAGCATTTCATAAGCGTCAAAGGCTTTTATTGACAATTACATGAAGTTGATGCAAAGAGTCAATATTTGCAGTGTCGACCCTTCTTTTTCAAGACCTCTGCAATGCGCTCTGGCATGCTATCAATTAACTTCTGGGCCACATCCTGACTGATGGCAGCCCATTCTTGCATAATCAATGCTTGGAGTTTGTCAGAATTTGTGGGTTATTGTTTGTCCACGTGCCTCTTGAGGAATGACCACAAGTTCTCAATGTGATTAAGGTCTGGGGAGTTTCCTGGCCATGGACCCAAAATATCGATGTTTTGTTCCCCGAGCCACTTAGTTATCACTTTTGCCTTATGGCAAGGTACTCCATCATGCTGGAAAATGCATTGTTTGTCACCAAACTGTTCCTGGATGGTTGGGAGAAGTTGCTCTCGGAGGATGTGTTGGTACCATTCTTTATTTATTGTTGTGTTAGGCAAAATTGAGAGCGAGCCCACTCCCTTGGCTGAGAAGCAACCCCACACATGAATGGTCTCAGGATGTTTTACTGTTGGCATGACACAGGACTGATGGTAGCGCTCACCTTGTCTTCTCCGGACAAGCATTTTTCCAGATGCCCCAAACAATCGGAAAGCGGATTCATCAGAGAAAATGACTTTACCCCAGTCCTCAGCAGTCCAATCCCTGTACCTTTTGCAGAATATCAGTCTGTCCCTGATGTTTTTCCTGGAGAGAAGTGGCTTCTTTGCTGCCCTTCTTGACACTAGTCTATCCTCCAAAAGTCCTCGCCTCACTGTGCGTGCAGATGCACTCACACCTGCCTGCTGCCATTCCTGAGCAAGCTCTGTACTGGTGGTGCCCCGATCCCGCAGCTGAATCAACTTTAGGAGACGGTCCTGGCGCTTACTGGACTTTCTTGGGCACCCTGAAGCCTTCTTCATAACAATTGAACCGCTCTCCTTGAAGTTCCTGATGATCCGATAACTGGTTGATTTAGGTGCAATCTTACTGGCAGCAATATCCTTGCCTGCGAAGCCCTTTTTGGGCAAAGCAACGATGACGGCACGTGTTTCCTTGCAGGTAACCATGATTGACAGAGGAAGAACAATGATTCCAAGCACCACCCTCCTTTTGAAGCCTCCAGTCTGTTATTCGAACTCAATCAGCATGACAGAGTGATCTCCAGCCTTGTCCTCGTCAACACTCACACCTGTGTTAAAGAGAGAATCACTGACATGATGTCAGCTGGTCCCTTTGTGGCAGGGCTGAAATGCAGTGGAAATGTTTTTGGGGATTCAGGTCATTTGCATGGCAAAGAGGGACTTTACAATTAGTTGCAATTCATCTGATCACTCTTCATAACATTCTGGAGTATATGCAAATTGCCATCATACAAACTGAGGCAGGAGACTTTAAGGAAAATAATATTTGTGTCATTCTCAAAACCTTTGGCCACGACTGTATATATATATATATATATATATATATATATATATATATATATATATATATATATATATATATATATGTATATATATATATATATATATATACATTCCTCTCTACTCTCTACTATTATTCTGACATTTCACATTCTTAAAATAAAGTGGTGATCCTAACTGACCTAAGACAGGGAATTGTTACTAGGATTAAATGTCAGGAATTGTGAAAAACTGAGTTTAAATGTATTTGGCTAAGGTGTATGTAAACTTCCGACTTCAACTATATATATATATATATATATATATATATATATATATATATATATATATATATATGTATATATATATATATAAACATTTATATATATATACAAACTCAGTTCTTCACAATTCCTGACATTTAATCCTAGTAAAAATTCACTGTTTTAGGTCAGTTAGGATCACCACTTTATTAGAAGAATGTGAAATGTCAGAATAATGGTAGAGAGAATGATTTATTTCAGCTTTTATTTCTTTCATCACATTCCCAGTGGGTCAGAAGTTTACAAACACACAATTAGTATTTGGTAGCATTGCCTTTAAATTGTTTAACTTGGGTCAAACGTTTTGGGTAGCCTTCCACAAGCTTCCCACAAGAAGTTGGGTGAATTTTGGCCCATTCCTCCTGACAGAGCTGGTGTAACTGAGTCAGGTTTGTAGGCCTCCTTGCTCGCACACGCTTTTTCAGTTCTGCCCACAAATTTTCTATAGGATTGAGGTCAGAGCTTTGTGATGGCCACTCCAATACCTTGACTTTGTTGTCCTTAAGCTACTTTGGAAGTATGCTTGGGGTCATTGTCCATTTGGAAGACCCATTTGCGACCAAGCTTTAACTTCCTGAATGATGTCTTGAGATGTTGCTTCAATATATCCACATCATTTTCATTCCTCATGATGCCATCTATTTTGTGAAGTGCACCAGTCCCTCCTGCAGCAAAGCACCCCCACAACATGATGCTGCCACCCCCGTGCTTCACGGTTGGGATGGTGTTCTTCGGCTTGCAAGGCTCCCCCTTTTTCCTCCAAACAGAACGATTGTCATTATGGCCAAACAGTTCTATTTTTGTTTCATCAGACCAGAGGACATTTCTCCAAAAAGTACCATCTTTGTCCCCATGTGCAGTTGCAAACCGTAGTCTGGCTTTTTTATGGCGGTTTTGGAGCAGTGGCTTCTTCCTTGCTGAGCGGCCTTTCAGGTTATGTTGATATAGGACTCGTTTTACTGTGGAAATAGATAATTTTGTACCTGTTCCCTCCAGCATCTTCACAAGGTCCTTTGCTGTTGTTCTGGGATTGAGTTTCACTTTTCGCACCAAAGTACGTTCACCTCTAGGAGACAGAACGCCTCTCCTTCCTGAGCGGTATGATGGCTGTGTGGTCCCATGGTGTTTATACTTGCGTACTATTGTTTGTACAGATGAACGTGGTACCTTCAGGCGTTAGGAAATTACTCCCAAGGATGAACCAGACTTGTGGAGGTCTACAATTTCTGAGGCCTTGGCTGATTTCTTTTGATTTTACCATGATGTCAAGCAAAGAGGCACTGAGTTTGAAGGTAGGCCTTGAAATACATCCACAGGTAAACCTCCAATTGACTCAAATGATGTCAATTAGCCTATCAGAAGCTTCTAAAGCCATGACATCCTGTTCTGGAATTTTCCAAGCTGTTTATGTCACGGAATTCTAGGATCAGTGGAAATGCGGAATCAGGCGCAGGAGACAGAGGCCCGGAGCAACAGTGTTTTAATGCCACGGTAAACAAAACACAATAGCCGAAAGGCACAGGGCGCTTAAATAAGTCCGCCAGGAAAACACATTCCCAAAAGAAAACACGAAGAAAAGCGCACGGGCCGCAGCCCGGCAATAAATCGTATACAGGCCAGCGAAACAGGCCACACACACAACTGTCCTGCGTGGACAATAAACAATCCCGCACGAGAACCCAAACTGAAAATACACACTAAATAACCCCCCACTAATGACAGACACGAAACAGGTGCGGGATAGACAGACAAAACCAAAAGACACAGAAACATAGATCGGTGGCAGCTAATAGGCCGGCGACGACGACCACCGAGCGCCGCCCAACCGAGGAGGGGCGCCACCTTCGTTGGATACTGTGACAGTTTAAAGGCATAGTCAACTTTGTGTATGTAAACTTCTGACCAACTGGAATTGTGATACAGTAAATTATAAGTGAAATAATCTGTCTGTAAACAAATGTTGGAAAAATTACTTGTGTCATGCACAAAGTAGATGTCCTAACCAACTTGCCAAAACTATAGTTTGTTAACAAGAAATTTGTGGAGTGGTTGAAAAACGAGTTTTAATGACTCCAACCTAAGTGTATGTAAACTTCCGACTTCAACTGTATACAGTTGGCATGTTCACCAATAAATCGTGCATCCCGAAAGCTTTTTGAACAGTCTTGAAGGAGTTCCCACATATGCAGAGCACTTGTTGGCTGCCTTTCCTTCACTCTGCGGTCCAACTCATCCCAAACCATCTCAATCGGGTTGAGGTCAGGTGATTGAGGAGCCAAGGTCATCTGATGCAGCACTCCATTACTTTCCTTCTTGGTCAAATAGCCCTTACACAGCCTGGAGGTGTGTTGGGTCACCGTCCTGTTGAAAAACTAATTATTATCCCATCTGGTTTGAGGTTAGTGGGACTATCTCTGCATGTGTCGTTGCCACTGTGAAGCATGGAGGAGGAGGTGTCATGGTACTTTTCTGGTGACACTGTCATTTATTTAGAATTCAAGCCACACTTAACCAACCTTGCAAGGCTGGTTAAGTGTGCCTTGAATTCTAAATAAATCACAAACAGTGTCACCAGAAAAGCACCATCACACCTCCTCCTCCATACTTTACGGCGGGAACCACACATGGGATATCATCCGTTCACCTACTCTGCGTCTCACAAAGACACGGCGGTTGGAACCAAAAATCTCAAATTTGGACTCATCAGACCAAAGGACAGATTTCCACTGGTCTGATATCCATTGCTGATGTTTCTTGGCCCAAGCAAGTCTTTTCTTCTCATTGGTGTCCTTTAGTAGTGGTTTCTTTCCAGCAATTTGACCATGAAGGCCTGATTCACGCAGTCTCCTCTGAACAGTTAATCTTGAGATGTGTCTGATACTTGAACACTGTGAAGCATTTATTTGTGGCTGCAATATCTGAGGCTGGTAACTGTAATGAACTTATCCTCTGCAGCAGAGGTAACTCTGGGTCTTCCTTTCCTGTGTCGGTCCTCATGTGCGACTGCACTTTCAAATTTCCCGGATTGACTGACCTTCATGTCTTAAAGTAATGATGGACTGTCGTTTCTCTTCGCTTATTTGAGCTGTTCTTGCCATAATATGGACTTGGTCTTTTACCAAATAGGGCTATCTTCTGTATACCACTCCTACCTTGTCACAACACAATTGATTGGCTCAAATGCATTAAGGAAAGAAATTCCACAAATGAACAAGGCACACCAGTTAATTGAAATGTATTCCAGGTGACTACCTCATGAAGCTGGTTGAGAGAATGTCAAGAGTGTGCAAAGCTGTCATCAAGGCAAAGGGTGGCTACTTTGAAGAATCTCAAAAATAAAATATATTTGGATTTGTTTAACACTTTTTTGGTTACTACATGTGTTATTTCCTTGTAGAATAATAGTGAAGACATCAAAACAATGTAGAAAATAGTCCAAATTAAGAAAAACCCTTGAATGAGTAGGCATGTCCAAACTTTTGACTGATACGGTAGATACACACATATCTTTTAAAAATATATGTTCCTTTATTATTTTCCACCAACACTACCACCCCTCCCCTAATTGGAGTAAACTAATGAACAACACAACACTTAGGCTTCTACTTCCAGCTTATACATACTATCTACATTTTACGGACACAATCTATTACAATAGTTATATTTTGTTTGTTTTTAGTCCTGTCCTTCCTCTACCCTCAACCTCTCCCATCTATTGCCGATGTCCATCCAGTTTGATTTCTATTTGCCATATATTTTTTAACTGTGCTGTTTCACAAAAGTTCTGAATCTATATTCATTTCACGGACACAGTATATTTTACATTAGTTATCTTTTTGTTATTAGTCCCACCCTTCAGCTCCATTCAACCCCTCCCATCTATCTCTCAACACCATCCATATTGGATTACTATTTGCCTTTTTATTTCTTACTGTGCTGTGATGTTTCACAAAAGTTCTGAACCCTTCTATTCTCATAGTTTCTACAGATTGTAAATTAAAGAAACATTTTTAATAAAAGTATTATATTA
Source organism: Salmo trutta (assembly GCF_901001165.1). Taxonomy (NCBI): domain Eukaryota; kingdom Metazoa; phylum Chordata; class Actinopteri; order Salmoniformes; family Salmonidae; genus Salmo; species Salmo trutta. The sequence goes on from NC_042985.1 coordinate 44,462,522, forward strand.
TTAATCGACTGACTATGACTCTTCAAATCACCCAGTAGTGCTGTCTGCAGAGTTAACTCCAGGTAAATGTTACAATTATTCAGCCATTCCTGGACCTGTCATCAAAAACAAGCTACATATGGACAGTGCCAAAATAAATGATCCAATGACTCTGTCTCTTCACAGCAAAATCTGCAAAGCTGTGAAGGTTGTATCCCCCATATATATATATATATATATATATATATATATATATATATATATATATAACATTATATTGGTTGCAAGAATTGTAAATACTAACTGAAAATGGAAAATGTCTAAGTTGTGAATCCGGCATTGCTTTGCGTGTCAGTTCATAAACCATGTGCCATGGAATCGGAACATCGGACATCTCTTCCCAACTATTTTGCAATCTAAACTCACCAAAAAAAGAAACATCCCTTTTTCAGGACCCTGTCTTTAAAAGATAATTCGTAAAAATCCAAATAACTTCACAGATCTTCATTGTAAAGGGTTTAAACACTGTTTGCCATGCTTGTTCAATGAACCATAAACAATTAATGAACATACACCTGTGGAACAGTCGTTAAGACACTAACAGCTTACAGACGGTAGGCAATTAAGGTCACAGTTATGAAAACGTGGGACACTAAAGAAGCCTTTCTACTGACTCTGAAAAACACCAAAAGAAAGATGCCCAGGGTCCCTGCTCATCTGTGGGAACGTGCATTAGGCATGCTGCAAGGAGGCATGAGGACTGCAGATGTGGCCAGGGCAATAAATTGCAATGTCCGTACTGTGAGACGCCTAAGACAGCGCTACAGGGAGACAGGACGGACAGCTGATCGTCCTCGCAGTGGCAGACCACGTGTAACAACACCTGCACAGGATCGGTATATCCGAAAAACACACCTGCGGTACAAGTAGAGGACGGCAACAACAACGGTTCGAGTTACACCAGGAATGCACAATCCCTCCATCAGTGCTCAGACATTCCGCAATAGGCTGAGAGAGGCTGGACTGAGGGCTTGTAGGCCTGTTGTAAGGCAGGTCCTCACCAGACATCACCGGCAACAATGTTGCCTATGGGCACAAACCCACAGTCGCTGGACAAGACATGCCTGGCAAAAAGTGCTCTTCAATGACGAGTTGCGGTTTTGTCTCACCAGGGGAGATGGTCGGATTCGCATTTATCATCGAAGGAATGAGCGTTACACCGAGACCTGTACTCTGGACCGGGATCGATTTGGAGGTGAAAGATCCGTCCTGGTCTGGGGCGGTGTGTCACAGCATCATCGGACTGAGCTTGTTGTCATTGCAGGCAATCTCAACGCTGTGCGTTACAGAGAAGACAATCCTCCTCCAACATGTGGTACCCTTCCTGCAGGCTCATCCTGACATGACCCTCCAGCACGACAATGCCACCAGCCATACTGCTCGTTCTGTGCGTGATTTCCTGCAAGGCAGGAATGTCAGTGTTCTGCCATGGCCAGTGAAGAACCTGGATCTCAATTCCAGGGCTAGGGCCATTCCCTCCAGAAATGTCCGGGACCTTGCAGGTGCCTTGGTGGAAGAGTGTGGTAACATCTCACAGCAAGAACTGGCAAATCTGGGGAGGAGATGAGGAGGAGATGCACTGCAGTACTTAATGCAGCTGGTGGCCACACCAGATACTGACTGTTTCTGTTGACCCCCCCCCTTTGTTCAGGGACACATTACTTCTGTTAGTCATATGTCTGTGAAACGTGTTCAGTTTATGTCTCAGTTGTTGAATCTTGTTATGTTCATACAAATGTTCATCTTTTTTTGCTGAGTGGCACAGTTGTCAACTCTTTGGTCCTGAAATGAAACTGGTATACTTTTTTATTTTTCACTATTTTCACTAAGTTCAACTGACGCCTTTAGTGAGAGGTCTAATGCTTTAATATTTAATTATTTCTGCCCACCAAATTCATATTCATTATATAAATAGGCCCTTTTAATTTTGTCTGGCTTGCCATTCCAAATAAAATGGAATATATTTTGCTCATATAATTTTTAAAAAACAGGTCGCTAGGTGTAGGCAAGACCATAAGCAAATAGGTAAACTGGGATATGACTAAAGAGTTAATCAGGGTGATTTTTCCACAAATAGATAGGTATTTTCCTTTCCATGGTAGCAAGATCTTATCAATTTTTTATTTTTGCTAACTTTCCATGAAAATGTATTGGAGTGAGATCATTTCTTTCTTTCGGGATATGTATACTGAGTATGTCCACATCGCTGTCAGACCATTTTATTGGTAAACTACATGGTAATGTAAAAGTATTATTTTTTGTGATTCAATACATAATATAGTACATTTATCACCATTTGGTTGTAATCCAGAGAGGAAGAACAAGTATCTAGATCCTCTATGAGGCTGTGGAGGGATCCAAATTGTGGATTTAAAAGAAAACAACATGAATCATCAGTGTACAATGACACCTTTGTTTTTAAGCCCTGGATTTCAAACCCCTTGATATTATTGTTGGATCTGGTTTAAACAGCTAACATTTTGATGGCAATAATAAATAGATATGCCGATAGTGGACAACCTTGTTTTACTCCTCTTGACAGTTTAAAACTTTCTGAGAAGTAGCCATTATTTACTATTTTACACCTAGGGTTACAATACATAACTTTAACCCATTTTATAAGAGATTCTCCAAAATTGAAATATTCCAGGCATTTATATATAAATTCCAGTCGTACTTTATCAAAAGCCTTTTCAAAGTCAGCTATACATACAAGGCCTGGTTTCCCAGATTTATTAGTGTTCTATTTTTTCCAGTACTTGTCTTACATTATCTACAATGTATCGTCCATGTAAAAAACCTGTCTGATTAGGATGAATAATATCCGACAATACCTTTTTAATTCTATGCATTTTGCTATAATTTTGCTAGTAGGGGCCTGTCACGTCCTGACCAGTATAAGGGGTCATTGGTTATTGTAGTTTGGTCAGGACGTGGCAGGGGGTATTTGTTTTATATGGTTCGGGGTGTGTGTGTACTTAGAGGGGTGTTGTATTTATGTGTTCCGGGGTTTTTGGTTTATGTTCTTGTTTTGTATTCTAGGTTGTCTATGTTGTGTATTTCTTTGTTTGCCTGGTGTGGCTCTCAATCAGGAACAGCTGTACATCGTTGTTTCTGATTGAGAGTCATACTTAAGGAGCTTGTTTTTTTACCTCTCCCTTTGTGGGTAGTTGTCTTTGCACTGCTGTTAGTTTAGCCTGCAAAACTGTCGTACTGTCGTTCCTTGTATATTGTTTTTCTTGTTCACTTATAAATAAATAATGATGAGCACACAACCCGCTGCGCCTTGGTCTAATCTTTTCGACACGCGTGACAGGGCCTCCAATTTTTAAAATGGACTGGATCTTTATATTTACCACTTGGATCCCGTTTCAGTAATAATGAAATCAGACCACCTTGTTGAGTGTCTAATAATCTACCATTTATATAAGAGTGGTTAAAACATGCTAATAACGGTCCTCTGAGTATATCAACAAAAAGTTTGGTATACCTCCACTGGTATGCCATCCAGCCCTGGAGTTTTCCCAGACTTAACAGACTTAAAGGCTTTAACTGCATCAAGAAGTACCTCTTCTGTAATTTGGCCTTCACTTTAATCTTTCTGTAATAGCTGTTAATTCACATCATTAATAATTTCAAAAAATCCATACAATTAGCGTCGGTTTGTGGAGATAGAGGAGACAAATGAAAACATATGCTTAAAGTACTTTACTTTGTCTTTAAAAATATAGTTTGGTGAATCATGGGTCATTTGTAATAAGTTTCAGTGAATTATTTTTGGTAGCATTTCTATGTTGAAGATAAAAAAAAATATTTGGTGCATTTTTCCCTATATTCCATCTAGTTTGCTTTATTTTTATAATATATTACACTTGATCTGTCTTGAATAAGTTCCTCCATTTATTTTTGTTTTTCCTCTTACTTATTCTGAGCCTCTATGGCAGTTTTTATTGCTATCTATCTGTACTGTTAGTCTTTCCATTTCCTTTGTTAATTTGTTAATATGGACTCCTTTGATCTAAATTGCTTTTGTTTTAGAGAGGAGTATTGAATTCCATGGCCTCTAAAGGCACATTTAAGTGTCCCATACAATAAGGGGATCTGCTGTGCCTATGTAATGTCAGAAAAAGTCTGTAACAAATTATTCAATCCTAGTTAAAAACAAATAGGCTTTGATTAAATTTCCAATATCCTCGCCCACGTGGAAATTCTGCAAGAGTAATATATTTGATGGTCTGACTGCATTCTGCCCCCTATCAACACTTTTTAAACTTTTGGTGCCGGAGAGAATGACATAAGAAAGTAGTGAAGATAACAAGCTTGATTGAGCCTCCGCCACATGCATATTTCACTAGGTCAGGATATTTAAGCCTCCATATATCCACTAGTTCCAATATATCTATATTTGTAATTTTGTTAAGTGCATGAGGGTGATAGTTTGTAGTGTGATTTCATTCACTGTCCATAGAGGTATTTAAAACTGTATTATAATCTCCCACCATAATATAGACTTGTATTGCTTGTAGGGTTAATATATTAATATACATATTTTCAAAGAAGCGTGGATCATCATTATTTGGACTGTATAGATTAATGAGCCAGATCTGTTTATGGCCTAATAACATATTAAAAATCATCCATCTACCTTGAGGATCTGTTTGGACTATTTGCACATTCGGATCAAAATTACGGTTACTTAATATCATCACCCCTTTTGAATTACTTTGCCCATGGGAGAAATATATTTCGCCTCCCCATTCCTTTTTCAACACAACTTAATTTCCAATAATTAATAAATAATATGCGTAATAATGCAGGCAGTTCATGCAAAGGATTGTTACCTATAACCAAGATTACCATTACAAAAATGACAAGCAATTATTATTTTAGCAAACAATTATTGTGATTCATCCTATATTACCCTCTAGCAACAGATGTGGGACACACACACACACACTCAACCCCTTTCCCCCACAAACAACCATAAGATGCTCAAAAGTTGTTCCACACACACGCTAGTCCCCTGTTGTGACCATTTTCCCAAGCATCTCTGTGCAGTCAGACCTTTGATTATTTGGTGCCACCAGGGCCAAAATTATACGAAGGCGTCTTATGTACGGGGGAGTTTTGTTAAGAGCCCTGGCATTCAATCTGAATATTAACATGCATTTCTTGCAGTGCGGTTTTGGAACCATAAGGACCTTATCAACCCAAAAATAATTTCAAAAAACAAAAGGTTAAATTGATGCACACTTGATGGGGTTAGGGTTAGTGTTCCCACACGGCCATATCACAGCAGACGTTTCTCACATTATAAGATGCTACTTAGTCAGCATAGAAGGAGCCTTATAGAGAAAAATGACAATTTTGTTGATTGCAAAGTATAATAGCATTGAGCACTAAAAAGCATGTCAGTCACACCCACCAACTCTACCACTCTTTCTGTGTTTTGGTTTGAGGCAATTTGATAATTAATCAATAGTTATATGGTGAATGAAACACAGAGACAGAATGGTTCACCTAAACTATTTGGCGTTTATTTATTCATAGATGGATTTGTCAATGTATCATTTGTATTTGCACTTTATTTATCTATCATATTTACGATAAAAGGATCATATACTGTAGAGGTTGAGTTTGTGTAGAGGTTATTTTTGACTGAGCTTTAGTAGAAGGATAACCGTAGGTTCATTGTCATCTAAGCATTTATTCACATAAGCCATGTTATAAAATAATGTTACTACCCTAGAGGCAAAAAAAAGCTTTCCGCTGAATTTCAGCAGAAATCGACGCAGAAAATATAAGAAATCCCCGCAGATTCCGTTTGGGTTTGGTTATGATCAAGAGCTAGCAAGAAATCGCAGCAGCTAAGGCCAGGGTCAACAACGTTACTATACAACTGATGAAAACCATTACAAATTACATAGGTTCAAAATAATATAACGTTATTCATATCAGAGGCAAGAACTGCAATTTAGTTTTTTGTAGCTAGTTTACAAATGAAGAAATCGACGACATACATACCTCTTTACTTCCTGTTGGTATCTTATGTTGTTATGGAAACGAGACGCCAAACATTGACGAAAAGTGTACACCAAACCGGAGAGAATACAAGTAGGAATCCCATTGGGCAATGAATGGAGGAACATATAACAGTCAAGCTAGCAGACTGTAGACCAATCGCGTTCACGTTGTCATGCTGTGTCACGTAGTTGCTAAGCTAATCGTCATGCAATCCCTTCTCAAAGTCAGGGTATGAGTCAAGAAACCTGCCTGTTTTCCTCGAAAGTACATAAGGTCACAATTCCAAAGCTATACAGTATACAGAGAACGAGTTAATTATCCCACAACTCGGAAAATATTTGTAATGTTGTAGTTCTTGTTGACGATATTAATGCTAATATTAGGTTTTTGATCTGGCGCCCAGTTGACTCCCATTCACTATTGGAAGGACAGCTCTCCTTGTCCCATCATGAGCAACTTACATTAATATGATTCCAAAGGGGTTTCCCAACTCCTCAAAAGTCCCGACTCTGAGTATCTCTGACCAAACTGTCTGTTGCACTTCCGTCACTATTGTCGCGACATTCCCATTGTTGTCAACGTTCTAGACGCCTCAGCCATATTCATGCTCAAAAGTATAACGGGGCTAATGACTTTGAACTATGGAACGCCGTTTGGGTCTTTTTGTGTCCCAAATTTCTTTCCCCCTTTTATTTTTATTTTTTATTAACAACAAATCAATACAGGAAGTACATGTGGGAACACAAGTCACTTGAGTGGGTTGAGTCACTGACGTGATCTTCCTGTCTGGGTTGCAATTGTTTTCGATGCCATTCCCTCAGGTGTTGCTTTATTATTCAGGAATGTGTCAAGACCTGACCCTCAGAGCCCACCTTCCGTTGACCCTGTTGACTCATCAGTAGGAAAGATTTGTTTCTCTTTTGGTCCATTCAACAACAGAGCGATACGAACCTTGTTTCAGCAGGATGTTGTATCTATACCTTAACAAAGCCTACCATCAGTAACACACTACGCCGCCAGGGACTCAAATCCTGCAATGCCAGACGTGTCCCCCTGCTTAAGCCAGTACATGTCCAGGCCCGTCTGAAGTTTGCTAGAGAGCATTTGGATGATCCAGAAGAGGATTGGGAGAATGTCATATGGTCAGATGAAACCAAAATATAACTTTTTGGTAAAAACTCAACTCGTCGTGTTTGGAGGACAAAGAATGCTGAGTTCCATCCAAAGAACACCATACCTACTGTGAAGCATGGGGGTGGAAACATCATGCTTTGGGGCTGTTTTTCTGCAAAGGGACCAGGACGACTGATCCGTGTAAAGGAAAGAATGAATGGGGCCATGTATCGTGAGATTTTGAGTGAAAACCTCCTTCCATCAGCAAGGGCATTGAAGATGAAACATGGCTGGGTCTTTCAGCATGACAATGATCCCAAACACACCGCCCGGGCAACGAAGGAGTGGCTTCGTAAGAAGCATTTCAAGGTCCTGGAGTGGCCTAGCCAGTCTCCAGATCTCAACCCCATAGAAAATCTTTGGAGGGAGTTGAAAGTCCGTGTTGCCCAGCGACAGCCCCAAAACATCACTGCTCTAGAGGAGATCTTCATGGAGGAATGGGCCAAAATACCAGCAGCAGTGTGTGAAAACCTTGTGAAGACTTACAGAAAACGTTTGACCTGTTTCATTGCCAACAAAGGGTATATAACAAAGTATTGAGATAAACTTTTGTTATTGACCAAATACTTATTTTCCACCATAATTTGCAAATAAATTCATAAAAAATCTTACAATGTGATTTTCTGGAAATTTTTTTCTTCTCATTTAGTCTGTCATAGTTGAAGTGTACCTATGATGAAAATTACAGGCCTCTCTCATCTTTTTAAGTGGGAGAACTTGCACAGTTGGTGGCTGACTAAATACTTTTTTCCCCCACTGTATGTTAGTCTAGAGATAACTTCAGCCTTGGTTATTAGGACTCTTCCTTTTAAAGATAAGTCCCTCTGTAGCCATTGATTTAGCTTCTTCTTGGTTTTTTTAATAAGAGAGTTGAAATTTAGTAAGCCTCTAGGCTTCCGATCCTTTGTAATGGTTTTGCCTAAATATGTAAGTTCTTCTTTTACTGGAATAACATAATATGAAGGTGTCACACAATCTTTGACAGCCATGAGTTCACATTTATTAATGTTAAGATATAGACCAGACACTTTGGAAAAGGATTGTATCACATTGATCAATATGGGAATTTGGTTAGCATCTTTCAGAAACAGTGTAGTATTGTTAGCCAGCTGGCTTGTAATAATTTCTTTACCAGCTATGGAAATACCTTGTACAGGACTATTATTTAAAGGATTTGTAAGAAGTTGGGTGTCACGTCCTGACCACAGAAGCTTTTATTTTCTATGGTAGAGTAGGTCAGGGCGTGACGGGGTTGTGTCTAGTTTAGATTTTCTATGTTGTCATGTTCTTCTTTCTGTATTTCTATGTTTTTTTGGGGTGGGGGGATGATCTCCAATTAGAGGCAGCTGGTCATCATTGTCTCTAATTGGAGATCATACTTAAGTAGTTGTTTTTCCCACCTGGGTTTGTGGGAGATTGAATTTTGAGTAAGTGTATGTTGCACCTCTTTGTCACGGTTTGTTGTTTTGTTTAGGAGTTTATTTGTATGTTTTGCATAGTTTCACAGTTTAAATAAAATGTGGAACGAAACACACGCTGCGCCTTGGTCCCATTCTTCAGACAGCCGTGACAGAATCTCCCATCACCAACGGACCAAGCAGCGTGGTCAGGAGGACTGGACCTGGGAGGAAATCCTGGATGGGGCAGGACCCTGGACAAGGCCCGGGGAGTATCGCCGTCCTAAGGAGGAGATTGAAGCAGCGAGAGCAGAATGGCGATATTACGAGGCGTTATACCATCAAGGCAAGCAGGCGGAGACAGCGAGAGAGGAACGGCGACAATACGAGGAACTAGCACGGCAACGACGGAAGCCCGAGAGGCAGCTCCCCAACATTTTTTGGGGGTGGTCACACGGGGAGTTTGGATGGAGTCAGGTTTGGGACCTGAGCCAACTCCTCGTGCTTACCGTGGAGAGCTGAGGGGTGAACCAGAGCCAGTCAGGGAGATGAGTGAGGAAATCAACGCAAGATTCCGGTGAGAGGTGTTAGCATTGAGAGCGCTGCAGAGCCGGCGTGCTGAGGAGCGTGACACCAGTCCAGTGTCATATGCACCTGTTTCACGCATCTGGCCTTCAGTGCGCCTCCCCAGTCTGGTACGTCCTGTGTCCCCTCCACGCACTCGCTTGTGGGAGCGTGTGACCTGTCAGGCCCCATGTTTTGCGGTGATACGCATGGTGTCTCCAATGCGCATTCACAGCCCAGTGCGTCCTGTGCCAGCGCCCTGCACTTGCCGGGCTAAAGTGAGCATCCAGCCAGGATGGATTGTGCCAGCCCTAAGCTCCAGACCTCCAGTGCGCCTCCACAGCTCAGCATGCCCTGTGCCTGCTCCTCGTACTTGCCCTGAAGTGCGTGTAACCAGTCTGGCGCCACCTGTGCCAGCCCCACGCATCAGGCCTCCAGTGTGCATTCCCAGTCCAGAGCTTCCGGCGACAGTTCCTAGTCCAGAGCTTCCGGCGACAGTTCCCAGTCCAGTGCTTCTGGCGACAGTTCCCAGTCCGGAACCTCCCGAGACGGCCCACAGTCTGGAACCTCCCGAGACGTCCCACAGTCCGGAGCCTCCGGCGACGTCCCACAGTCCGGAGCCTCCGGCGTCGTCCCCCAGTCCGGAGCCTCCGGCGACGTCCCCCACTCCGGAGCCTCCGGCGGCGGTCCGCAGTCCGGAGCCTCTGGCGATGAACCATGGTCCGGTTCCTCTGATGACGATCCACGGTCCTGTGACACAAAAGCGGAGGGATCAGCGGGAGAAGTGGGGGCTACGCCAATAACCTGAGCCGCCTCCTATGATGCTGGATTCGCAGGAGGAGAGGGTTCATCGTCCTGCACCCGAGCCGCCTCCTATGCTGACGGATAAGCAGGATGAGAGGGTTCTTCGTCCTGCACCAGAGCCGCCACTGACATTAGACACCCACCCTAACCCTCACTTTTTTGTTACTTTTTTTTGTTAGATGTTTTGGCGTTTGGAGTCCACACCTTTGGGGGGGGGGGTACTGTCACGTCCTGACCACAGAAGCTTTTATTTTCTATGGTAGAGTAGGTCAGGGCGTGACGGGGTTGTGTCTAGTTTAGATTTTCTATGTTGTCATGTTCTTCTTTCTGTATTTCTAAGTTTTTTGGGGGGTGATCTCCAATTAGAGGCAGCTGGTCATCGTTGTCTCTAATTGGAGATCATACTTAAGTAGTTGTTTTTCCCACCTGGGTTTGTGGGAGATTGTATTTTGAGTAAGTGTATGTTGCACCTCTTCGTCACGGTTTGTTGTTTTGTTTAGGAGTTTATTTGTATGTTTTGCATGGTTTCACAGTTTAAATAAAATGTGGAACGAAACACACGCTGCGCCTTGGTCCCATTCTTCAGACAGCCGTGACATTGGGTGATTAATAAAAACAGGTACGGAGAGATAGGACAACCTTGCTTAATTCCTCTCTTTAACTCCAATCTGGGTGAGGTGCCATATTCAATTTGATAGAGCTGTTACCATTTGTACAGAGTCTTAATAGCCTTACAGAGAAAAATCCTCAAAGCCAAGTCTCTCAAGGGAGTGGAAGAGGAACTGATGCTCTAATGTGTCAAATGCTTTATAAAAATTAAAAAATAATATGAAGCTATCCTCGGTTATTAGGTCTGAGTAGTCAAGTATGTCTAATACTCGTCTGATATTGTTAGAAATATGTCTGTTCCTCATAAAGCCAGACTGTGTTTCATCAATGATTGCATCCAGGACTTCTTTAATTATTTTTGCAAGTAGTAAGGCTAATATCTTATAGTCATTAGTGAGAAGACAAATTGGACGCCAGTTATCGATGAGCAGCACTTCTTTTTAGGCTTTATATTATTAACCCCTGACTCATTGTAGGAGGGAGAACATTGTTTTTAATACTCTCTAAAAATACTTAAAATAGGAAGGGAGCTACTTGTTCAGAAAATAATTTGTAAAATTCTGATGTAATTCCATCCACACCTGGTGATTTATTGTTCTTTAGATGTTTGATAGACTCTATAATCTCTTCAACTTTGATGGGTTCATCACACTGTTTAGATTCTATATCCATGTCATACAACTTATTATTGGATTATTCAACATGTCAACCATTTGTTAGTATAACATTGAAAATTATGTGCGTTTCAATTTTTTTAAATTGAATTCAATAATATATTTGTACCACTGTAGATGCTGTGTTTTTATTTACAGTAGTGTATTTTAAGTACTCTAAAGTTTTACATTTCTAACTCCAAACCTCATGCAACTGCAAAATGTCAGATAAAGCATATTTTTTCATCAACATCTTTATAATTTCGTTAAGAAAATAATGAAAACAATCTTTCAAAATGCAGATGTTTACTTCAACTACTGTATATCTCAGCTACATAATTCCCAAGTCTAACAGTACTTTTGAAATGTCTCCAGTAGATATCCGTTCCTCCTGAAAGCCCTAATCTGCTCACTTAAATGAATAGAGATCCTGGTCATGGTGCAACAGTATGTTGTTACAGCATAATCAAAGTGAGGACAATCGGCGATCTGCTGTATACTTATGGCCTATTGTAACCTGGAGTCACACCTTTCCAGTAATCCTCACCCCGCCCCCAAACTCCACCCTTAACACAGTTACCATTCAAAAACAAGCTGTTTATATAAAACAAAATGACATTGCGACCAAAGACAACAGACGAAATGGACATAGTTTTCATCAAGCCAGCTTCTGTGTTTTTGGTTGATGGCCAATATTAATGCATTCGTGAATTCAATCGCTTTAGCTGACATGTTGTGGTTTATTCATTGTTTTATTATTTAAGGATCCATTCTCTGCTCTGTGCTGGAGTTATTTTACGAATACAAAATAAGCCTTCCACCCTTGATGGGCTATCAGCAGGACAATAGACTCTTGCCGAGTTTAGGGACTTGAAATGTATTCATGGGTGTTTGCGAGGCATGTCACTTCTCCCATCTCTTCATAGCCCACCAAATGCACTGTTTTCTGACAACATCTGGATGGATCCATAACGAATTACTATGGGAATAAATATCACTAAATAACCCAAAAAAATGAATAAAGTAGGCTAATGAAGGCAACAAATATTGCTTACTGAAACTCCCAAAGTCATCCAATTGTTATAATAGGATTTGAAGCAATAGCCTACCCGCGTGTGGTCAACTATTTCAGCACCGTTTTGTGCTGCTCTAAGACAAGCATGGGGACTGGTCTTGATAAATCAATGAGATTTTTATTTTCACTGAATCTCCATTTGGGTATTGGTTAGCCTACAATTAGGGTGTGAAAATGTTAGGATTATTTTGCTCTTCACTCGCAGTCACTTAGTTGCCTAGGCCTACTCCCGACCGGTCACGTTGTACAGCACCATATTTTCTAATACTAAAAACAGTCAAATGTATTCCTGAATTCAATCGCTTTATGTTGAGGTCTATTCATTGTTTAAATATTCAAGGCTCCCTTTGTTATTTCATGTTATAACTAAAATGCTTGAATGTATTTAACCTCTCTAGGGTCGGCGGGACGAAATCGTCCCACCTACGTAACAGCCAGTGGAATCCTGTGGCGCGTTATTCAAATACCTTAGAAATGCTATTACTTCAATTTCTCAAACATATGACTATTTTACAGCATTTTAAAGACAAGACTCTCGTTAATCTAACCACACTGTCCGATTTCAAAAAGGCTTTACAACGAAAGCAAAACATTAGATTGTCAGCAGAGTACCCAGCCAGAAATAATCAGACACCCATTTTTCAAGCTAGCATATAATGTCACAAAAACCCAGAAGACAGATAAATGCAGCACTAACCTTTGATGATCTTCATCAGATGACACACCTAGGACATTATGTTATACAATACATGCATGTTTTGTTCAATCAAGTTCATATTTATATCAAAAACCAGCTTTTTACATTAGCATGTGACGTTCAGAACTAGCATACCCCCCGCAAACTTCCGGTGAATTTACTAACAATTTACTAAATTACTCACGATAAACGTTCACAAAAAGCATAACAATTATTTTAAGAATTATAGATACAGAACTCCTCTATGCACTCGATATGTCCGATTTTAAAATAGTTTTTTGGTGAAAGCACATTTTGCAATATTCTAAGTAGATAGCCCGGCATCACAGGGCTAGCTATTTAGACACCCAGCAAGTTTAGCCTTCACCAAACTTCGATTTACTATTAGAAAAGTTTGATTACCTTTGGTGTTCTTCGTCAGAATGCACTCCCAGGACTTCTACTTCAACAACAAATGTTGGTTTGGTCCCAAATAATCCATAGTTATATCCAAACATCGGCGTTTTGTTCGTGCGTTCAAGACACTATCCGAAAGGGTAAAGAAGGGTTACGAGCACGGCGCATTTCGTGACAAAAAAAATCTAAATATTCCATTACCATACTTCGAAGCATGTCAACCGCTGTTTAAAATCAATTTTTATGCAATTTTTCTCGTAAAAAAGCGATAATATTCCGACCGGGAATCTGCGTTTAGGTAAAAAGACGAAAGAAAATAAAGCACGGGGTCGACTCGTGCACGCGCCTAAGCCCATTGTCCTCTGATCGGCCACTTGCCAAAAGCGCAAATGTGTTTCAGCCTGGGGCTGCCTCGATATCATTCAGCTTTTTCCCGGGCTCTGAGAGCCTATGGGAGCCGTAGGAAGTGTCACGTTACAGCAAAGATCCTCAGTCTTCAATAAACAGAGACAAGAAGAACAAGATCTTGTCAGAGAGGGCACTTCCTGTAAGGAATCTTCTCAGGTTTTTGCCTGCCATATGAGTTCTGTTATACTCACAGACACCATTCAAACAGTTTTAGAAACTTTAGGGTGTTTTCTATCCAAAGCCAATAATTATATGCATTTTCTCGTTACTGGGTAGGAGTAGTAACCAGATTAAATCGGGTACGTTTTTTATCCGGCCGTGTAAATACTGCCCCCTAGCCCTAACAGGTTAAAGACATGGATGACTTGTATGCTGTGTGATGATATGCACAAATGAATGAATGATTGATTGATATACTGTATATTAAAGTAGGCCTGTATGACAATAAGTAAGTTACGCTAAAACTGCTACAGTAAATAGGACTCTTAGGTCTACAGCTCCCTGACATTTCAATAACTTAACTTCTCAAAGATGCCCTCTGGTGGTCAAACTAGCATTAGCTAGCATTAATGGCAACAATGGCTGACACTTAAATAACATGCCATAGAATTCTGCGGCACCCCGCAAGCTGTGCTGCAGTATAACGCAACTTTTAAAGGAAGAACCACTGTGTTCCACAGATTAAAGATTACAATGCAAGGGAATTTAGCATTCTTCTGCTCCACGTCGATACTCCAGATCCTCCGGTGATACATCCATGCCAAGGTCCTTTGATATCAGCTTGATCATGTAGCTGGAAAGGTCCCCTTTTTCCTCGTCTTCCAGTAAGCACAATATTCTCATATTATTTTGTCTTGATCTGTTTTCTAGCTGATCCAGTTCATGTCTTGCCCGCCCTGTATATGCATATCTGACACGATAGACTCTACTATTGAGGAAATGAACTTTTTTTAAAACATTGTAACAGTCCGTTTATTTTGGTGAGCATTGAGAAGATTTTAGCTAAGTTTTCCTGGATATCCTTCAACTGTTCAGTTGCATTTCCAAGTTGTCTTTTCCTCTAAGGGAAGCCATGGGTTGTTGGGTTCGAGTCTCAGCATCGCTTTACTCACAGATTAGTTTGCTGTTGTGTATACCTGACAGCCTACTCTCTCCCGGTTTCTTGGGTATATATTGATCTATCAATTTAAAAGGCTTAATTTAAACTATGTTGTCTAGGTTCTACATATTATTACAGTTTTGGCGGTACGAAATGGAGCTACTATCTCCCCACATGTCCTATCGGTACGTGCACGCGAGTCTTGACATGTAGTAAGTATTTCTTCGGGGAACAAAGATCTCTGCTCTCGTTTCTGGGCTAGGTTTTATTTGAATGGTACCAACCACCAGCATGGCATTGCTTATTAAGAAACACCTGCAGAGTCACAACTGAGCTGAGCAATATAATAGATCATCTTTGGCTTCAGCAAATATGGTGGATAAATGACGATAGTTCACTCAGGCTGTTTACCATGGAAGAAAATGGTCAGTTCCGGTCTCCTTAACGGATGGGTCTCCCATAGACACCAATGCAATAGCACCTGGGTCTGGTCTACTTTGTTCATTGACTTTCATTGAATCAGAAAAAACAGCAAGTGGGGTGTCTCTGGCTACAGCTTTTCGTTGTAGCCTACACTTGGCTGCCTGAGCCATGGCTGCCTGAGCCATTAAAATACTAATGTTTTTTTGTTGTTGTAAAATGTCACTTATTTTTTAGCTAGTCTGTGTAAAAAAATATATATGACCATTTTATAAATAATACAATTGCATTTTAGAACCCCGCTCCCCCCGTCGCCCCAAGATGAATGTTTTGACCACTAACATTTTAAGCAAATACGTTTTGCAAAGCCTGGTGCCCCGGGTGTGCAGAGTTTGCTCATTTCTGACCATTCCATTGATCCTAAAGAGAAATCTCCACTCACCTGGGGCACCAGGCCATGCAAAACGAACTTGTCCATTGCTTCAATAGTTAGGCTATCCATATTACCGGAGCTTATATTTCTTCTATTTCAATGGCGGATTCGCGGCCTCAATTTAGATAATGCATTGATATATAGCTAGCTAGCTTGCTGAAATGATAACAGAGAGAACAAAGAATATAAATATTTGATAATGTCTGTGTGCATGTCCAAATATAATGACGTCTGGAATTCGACACAGTTTCACTGGATTATCAAACGGAGTCAACCCTCAACATGTCAACAGCTCATATAGGCACAGTTTAGAGACTCATCTCTTGACTGGCTGGTAGTCTTTTTCTACAATAATTATTTTCACCTGACTTACAGTATGCCTGTCTTAACTGAATTGGTGCTCACATAACCTTCATTAGCTAGCTAAGGTCAGCATGCTAGCTAGTTACACTGACAGCTCACAGTCAGGGCCTTCTTTGTTGTTATTTCTCTGCTACACATGGAAATCACCACAACGTTCCCACCCCAATTCCTGAATATGTATTAGCATCCTGCATCCGTCTTTGAGGTGGAGCCTAAACAAGAATTTCCAATCTAGGACAGGAATTACTCGAAATAGGTGGGCCTTGAATGCAGTCATCTCAGTTTAAATTGAAATCTATCCTTTGCTTGTTTGTAATAATTGCAAAGACATCGGCAACTTTGAATTTGTAGTCAACTTTGTTGTGAACTTATTGGTGGATGGCGGTCACAGAGAGACAAATAACTTGATTCTATGTTTAGTGGAGCTCTTCTGTGTATAAAGTTAATTACCGTTCTCCTAGTAGAAGGATATTATGCTGGCAGCACAATCGTACAAAGACATGCATAACTTTGGGAATATCTTTTTTTTTTATATATAATGGTATGTTGAAAGCTATTGTGTAGGCTATATTTAAAGAAATACACTTTTAATAAAATACAAATATAAAATACAAATTACTCCACCCATTCCATTCACTGCAGTGCAATACACGGTATATGGGATACTTATTAGGTTGTAGAGAAAAAAACTTTACAGTTAAACTGGGGTGGGAAATAATCAGTCGGGTCTCCACCAACCAAATATGTTTCATTTTTGAGGGGGACTGTGTCACATGGCTTTTCACTCCACCCCTTCTATATCCCCCAATGAAATACACTGTACATGGGATACATATTGGGTTGTAGAGATTACGTTTCTACCTGTCTCAGCTAAAGTGGGGTGGAAAATACTCAGTAGGGCCTCTACTAAGCAAATATGGTACGTTTTTGAGGGGGACTGTGTTATAGACATCAGTGGAGGCTGGTGACATGAATAAATTAGGAGGATGGGAGACCAACGGAATAGGCGCGGACCGCACAGAGACGGCAAAGCATGTTTAAAAAATCGTGAATGACTAATTGTTTTAACCTAAAGCATTTAATAAAGAAATGTATAGTACAATATGATGGGGAATGGGAATGAGAGGGCTACTTACACAGTGTTGGGAAGGGATCACAGCAGTGATTGAATGAGGGTGCGAGGCAGGAGTTGAGGTGTTCAGTGGCTTGACTTCAGTACAGGACAGGGGTTGAGGTGTTCATAGGCTTCAGTGCAGGACTGGCTCGTGATAGATGGATGGTGTTGGAGAAGAGCTTAACGCTTCCACTGAGGACAGGACAGGATTTGACTGGGAAGCAAAAAAACAATAATACAACACACTACACAGTTAGACAAAAGAGCTAAGAATGAGTTAGTCAAAGCAAGGAGTAAAACCATAGATGTGTAATAATATGATTCAAATCAAATAAAAGTTTATTTGTCACATGCAGGGAATACAACAGTGAAATGCTTACTTACAGGCTCTAACCAATGGTGCAAAAAAGGTGTTAGGTGAATAATAGGTAAGTAAAAAAATAAAACAACAGTAAAAAGACAGGCTATATACAGTAGCGAGGCTATAAAAGTAGCGAGGCTACATACAGACACCGGTTAGTCAGGCTGATTGAGGTAGTATGTACATGTACATATGGTTAAAATGACTATGCATATATGATGAACAGAGAGTAGCAGTAGCGTAAAAGAGGGGTTGGCGGGCGGTGGGTGGCGGAACACATTGCAGATAGCCCGGTTAGCCACTGTGCGGGAGCACTGGTTGATCGGCCCAATTGAGGTAGTATGTACATGAATGTATAGTTAAAGTGACTATGCATATATGATAAACAGAGAGTAGCAGCAGGGTAAAAATAGGGGTTGGGGGATCACAACCAAACAGATCCACAGATGATGCAATCTCTATTGCACTCGACACTGCCCTTTCTCACCTGGACAAAAGAAACACTTATGTGAGAATGCTTTTCATTGACTACAGCTCAGTGTTCAACACCGTAGTACCCTCAAAGCTCATCACTAAGCTAAGGATCCTGGGACTAAACACCTGTGGGGGGGGCACACAATGCAAATAGTCCGGGTAGCCATTTGATTACCTGATCAGGAGTCTTATGGCTTGGGGGTAAAAACTGTTGAGAAGCCTTTTTGTCCTAGACTTGGCCCTCCTGTACCGCTTGCCATGCGGTAGTAGAGAGAACAGTCTATGACTGGGGTGGCTGGGGTCTTTGACAATTTTAAGGGCCAACCTCTGACACCGCCTGGTGTAGAGGTCCTGGATGGCAGGCAGCTTAGCCCCAGTGATGTACTGGGCCGTACGCACTACCCTCTGAAGTGCCTTGCGGTCGGAGGCCGAGCAATTGCTGTACCAGGCAGTGATGCAACCAGTCAGGATGCTCTCGATGTTGCAGCTGTAGAACCTTTTGAGGATCTCAGGACCCATGCCAAATCTTTTTAGTTTCCTGAGGGGGAATAGGTTTTGTTGTGCCCTCTTCACGACTGTCTTGGTGTGTTTGGACCATTCTAGTTTGTTGTTGATGTGGACACCAAGGAACTTGAAGCTCTCAACCTGCTCCACCACAGCCCCATCGATGAGAATGGGGAGCGTGATCACACAGTCGTCCAGAACAGCTGGTGCTCTCATTCATGCTTCAGTGTTGCTTGCCTCGAAGCGAGCATAAAATGTATTTAGCCAGTCTGGTAGAAATTTAGGTAATCTGTATTTTCAGATTTCCACTTCATTTCAGGAAGTGTTCCCCAAAATGAAGGCTTTGTCTGGTGGTTGGCTGCTCTACAAGGCAACATGTAATTTGATGATTGGATCCTGCTTTAAATTGAGACTGTCCATGACAGACCCTTTCTGATTTGAGGTGTCATAATTTGTGCTCAGGAAACCACCTCTTAGAATATATGGTGTTTATAAAGAATACATGGATTTTCATATAAAATAAACCTTTTGTAAAATGTTTGAAAGTTGTTAAACATTACTGAAGATAGGCAATTCGTTGAATTGTTAGATTAGATAAGTGTCTGTCATGCCTACTCCCGTTCCCTCACTCCGGTGCTCGACGTCGCCGGTCTATTAACCACCGGTCATAGCAACCCACATTACGCCCACCTGGCAACCATCATTATGCACACCTCCTCCCCATCGTTATGCACACCTGGACTTCATCATTACCTTGATTACTTCCCCTTTATTTATCCATCAGTCTTCAGGCAGTATTGGTTTTGTTAATGTTCAGTATGCTTCTCCTGTTTTGGTTATCTGCTTATTGTCATTTAAACTCACCTTCTGTACCTGCTTCCTGACTTCTACGGTCTACATTCTAGAATACTGCCTCTGAAAAAGATGGAAGCAGCAGAAGTTAACACCATCTTCCAGAAGGTAGAGGAACAGGGTCACCTACTCCACCAACACCATGACCAGCTGGTTCTACTGGGTACGACCATGAAGGAGGTCCTCCACGTTCTCCACCGCATCGACACCACCAGTGAGGTTCTCCATACCTCAGACGGAGGGCCTCCTACCACGGGTCGTCACAGTGAGCCAGTCCCCCAGCCTACTCAGCCGTCCGACCAGGTCAGCAATGCCCAACTTTCCCATTCAGGAGAAGTATGACGGTACTCCATTGAAATGTCGTGGCTTCCTACTCCAGTGCTCCCTCTATTTTGCCTATCAGACGAGAGCCCCCACCACTGAGAGGTCCAATGTTGCCACAATCATTTTCCTGCTGACCGGACGGGTGTTGGAGTTGGCTACGGCCATCTGGGAGAGAGGAGAGGAGGAGCTGGGTCCCTATGAGAGGTTCAAGGCTCTGTTCAGGGCGGTCTTCGACCATCCTCCAGAGGGCAGAGAGGGAGGTTAGCTCACCTTTCAGACTGTGGTAGCCGGCGCTACACACTCTATTCCGCAGTGGACTGCGCAAGGAAATCCAAATGGAATTGGCATTTCAGGATGACAACATATCCTTGGACGCTCTCATTGCAATGGCCATCCGCCTTTATAACCTTCTTCGGGAGCGCCGGTGTCTACCTCGCCACTCGCCTCCCTCCTTTGGCTGCCCTGAGGCAGAGCCCATGGAGGTAGGGGCCACAAACCTTTCCGCGGCAGAGTGCAGTTGCCAGAGACAGCTGAGTCTCTGTTCCTATTGCAGCCAGGAGGGGAACCAGCTTCAGCGGTGTCCAGTGCCTCCCAACCTGCCGTTCACTAGAGCAGAGGTGCGGCCCGTGACCTTCCATCTCCCAGGGTAGGCGTGAGTATTCCAGTATCATCAGACGATGATCATCAGACGAACCCTTTCTGGTTCAAATTTCGCTGGCTGGCTGTACCTCAAGCATTGTCTCTACAGCTCTAGTGGACTCCGGTGATGCTGGGAACTTCTTCGACCAGACCCTCGCTTCCTCCCTGAACTTAACTTCCTACTCGCTCTCCTCTCCTTTTCCTGTCCATGTCCTGGTTACGCGATCATTGGAATCTGTCTCACATCAGAGCACCACTCACCGTGGGACCCATGCACCAGGAAAGCGTTCCCTTCCTCATCACCAATGCACAAAGTCATCCTCGGCCTCCCGCGGGTCCAACTTCATAACCCCACCATCTCCTGGTCAAGGATGAGAATCACTGCCTGGGGACCAGGATGCCGGAGGACCTGCTATCCCTCACCCTGTGGTTCCACGTTGGTGGAGAGTCCAGTGAGTGCCCTCCAGCCTATCAATCTGACCTCCCGAATCGTTGGCCCTGTGTGTTGGGACGTAGATGTGGACATCCGCCAGGCTCTGGAGAGGGAACCCGCTCCTGCTGCCTGCTCTCCAGAGCACATCTATGTGCCCACGGGGGTGAGAGATTGGTTGTTGACCTGGGCACACACATCCCTTGCCACTGGACACCCAGGTATCACCTGCACCATCCAATCGCTCTCCGAAAAAGACTGCTGGTCCATCTTGGCGCAGGACGTCGCCCACTATCTCAACTCATGCAACATATGTATCCAATCCAAATCTCCCCGGCACACTCCATCAGGGGAAACTACTTCCCCTTCCCGTGCCTCAGCGCACTTGGTGACATCTGTCCATAGACTTTTTAACTGATCTCCCCCTTTCTGGTGGCTTTACTCTATGGTCATTGACAGATTCTCTAAATCCTAAATCCTGCTGTTTCATCCCTCTCTGGTCTACCTACCACTCTCTTGGTTGTTGAGGCACTATTCCAGCAGGTCTTCTGGCACTATGGCCTTCCGGAGGACATCATTTCTGACCTTAGTCCCCAATTCACGTTACGTGTCTGGGAAGTCTTTATGGAGAAGCTGGAGGCCAAGGACAGCCTCACATCTGGGTCCCTGTCAGATTGTGCGCTACTGGTGCAGGAGAGCAGAGAGTTGTGATCAGGCACACACTTTATTTGGCAGAGGCAAACAACAGACGGACGCAACTGCGTCAAACAAACCTCCAGCCAAGAGCAAAAGTGAAAAGTGCGACACAGTCACAATGATGCAAAATGTTTAACAAACTAAACATACTACGGGAGAACACGGTACCTGGAGAATAACCAGCCTGGTACGTCACACAAAACACGTAAAAAAACTATTCCACACAAAGACATGGGGGGAACAGAGGGAATATATATATGTAGTGTGATTAGGGAATGAAAACCAGGTGTGCGGGGAAACAAGACAAAACAAATGGAACAATGAAAAGTGGAGCGGCGATGGCTAGAAGACCGGTGACATCGACCGCCGAACGCCACCCGAACAAGGAGAGGAGCCGACTTCGGCGGAAGTCGTGACAGTACCGGCCTCAGTCCAGAGCTGGGGAGGTTCCTAAGGAGTCCAGGACCAGCACACCTGGACTTCATCATTACCTTCGTTACTTCCTCTTTATTTAGCCCTCAGTAGCCTGTCTTCAGGCAGTATTGGTTTTATTCATGTTCAGTACGCTTCTCCTGTTTTGTTTATCTACTTATTCTCATTATTAAAATCACCCTCAGACACTGTTACAGTGTCAGTACACATATGGCATGATACCTTAACTTTATTGTCCATTTCATTTTGTGAGGTCAGCATTCAAAATGAACATACAAATAATACAATAGTAAAACAATGTATACTGTCCTGCCTCGTATTGGGCCCCCATCATGACCTACTGTTCTACAGCCTGATGGTCTTAGGGATGAAACTTGCCCTGCTCCTGTTCTTGCTAAACAGTGGGACCTTACGGAGGGCATTGGGGAAGGTTGTGTGTGATGTCCTTGATGATTCTGATGGCCTTACCTGTTTTTCATAGGGCCTTTGAAGCCACCTGCACTGCAGATCAGAGTTTCGATCCCAGGTTCACAGTCTTCCTGACAATGTTGTTGTTACACTCAAACAGTTCAATATACCAGGCCAGGAATGAAAACATCATCACACTCTCTGTGGCAGCCATAAAATTAGGAATTATAATATGGTGGCAGCTGAAATCGTTGGACAGAATCACTGTTTTTACTGTTGTCATTAAAAGAGAATGTGCTGTCCATGTTTGTTCCTAGGTACTTGAAACTCCCCACTCTCTACCTGTTCACTACCAAGGACCATCTGGCTGGGTCTGTTTTCAGTGGGCAGCTCTTATGTTTTGTTGTGCTCAATGTTGTTATGCCACCAGTCATGAACTCTATTGACTTCTGCTTTTAAATGTAATGTGTCCTCGGAAAGGTTGATTATGGTTTTTATCATTGGTGTAAATGGTAAATCGCACTGGGCTACAAAAAACTGCCATGCGTCAAGGGCTCCATACACATGAGACCTCAGCCGTGTTAATATTAAGTGCTCAACACTTTACCACCACTGATGTTAACGCTACAGGGCGGTAGTCATTCAGCTCCACTGGGTTGTTCTTCGTTTCCAGAGTGAGGGAAACGTGTGTTCTGAGAGGGAGCTGTTAAAGTTCACCTGAGTGTTTCCCATCCTTTCATGTTGTTTGTTCGTTTTGTCAGATTTGACTCTCTTGACTCTCTTGAATCACCCATCAATCAAAGGTCTGGAGCTTCTGTTGTTTTCTCAAGCTTTCTGTTACACTGCAGACTTTGTGGTCCTTTATGTTAGGCCTAATAGTCAATTATACCCTGCTCAAAAAAATTAAAGGGAACACTAAAATAACACATCCTAGATCTGAATGAATGAAATAATCTTATTAAATACTTTTTTCTTTACATAGTTGAATGTGCTGACAACAAAATCACACAAAAATAATAAATGGAAATCCAATTTATCAACCCATGGAGGTCTGGATTTGGAGTCACACTCAAAATTAAAGTGGAAAACCACACTAAAGGCTGATCCAACTTTGATGTAATGTCCTTAAAACAAGTCAAAATGAGGCTCAGTAGTGTGTGTGGCCTCCACGTGCCTGTATGACCTCCCTACAACGCCTGGGCATGCTCCTGATGAGGTGGCGGATGGTCTCCTGAGGGATCTCCTCCCAGACCTGGACTAAAGCATCCGCCAACTCCTGGACAGTCTGTGGTGCAACGTGGCGTTGGTGTATGGAGAGAGACATGATGTCCCAGATGTGCTCTATTGGATTCAGGTCTGGGGAACGGGCGGGCCAGTCCATAGCATCAATGCCTTCCTCTTGCAGGAGCTGCTGACACACTCCAGCAACATGAGGTCTAGCATTGTCTTGCATTAGGAGGAACCCAGGGCCAACCGCGCCAGCATATGGTCTCACAAGGGGTCTAAGGATCTCATCTCGGTACCTAATGGCAGTCAGGCTACCTCTGGTGAGCACATGGAGGGCTGTGCGGCCCCCCAAAGAAATGCCACCCCACACCATGACTGACCCACCGCCAAACCGGTCATGCTGGAGGATATTGCAGGCAGCAGACAGTTCTCCACGGCATCTGTCACATGTGCTCAGTGTGAACCTGCTTTCATCTGTGAAGAGCACAGGGCACCAGTGGCGAATTTGCCAATCTTGGTGTTCTCTGGCAAATGCCAAACGTCCTGCACGGTGTTGGGCTGTAAGCACAACCCCCACCTGTGGACGTCGGGCCCTCATACCACCCTCATGGAGTCTGTTTCTGACCGTTTGAGCAGACACATGCACATTTGTGGCCTGCTGGAGGTCATTTTGCAGGGCTCTGGCAGTGCTCCTCCTGCTCCTCCTTGCACAAAGGCGGAGGTAGCGGTCCTGCTGCTGGGTTGTTGCCCTCCTACGGCCTCCTCCACGTCTCCTGATGTACTGGCCTGTCTCCTGGTAGCGCCTCCATGCTCTGGACACTACGCTGACAGACACAGCAAACCTTCTTGCCACAGCTCGCATTGATGTGCCATCCTGGATGAGCTGCACTACCTGAGCCACTTGTGTGGGTTGTAGACTCCGTCTCATGATATCACTAGACTGAAAGCACCGCCAGCATTCAAAAGTGACCAAAACATCAGCCAGGAAGCATAGGAACTGAGAAGTGGTCTGTGGTCACCACCTGCAGAACCACTTCTTTATTGGGGGTGTCTTACTTATTGCCTATAATTTCCACCTGTTGTCTATTCCATTTGCACAACAGCATGTGAAATTTATTGTCAATCAGTGTTGCTTCCTAAGTGGACAGTTTGATTTCACAGAAGTGTGATTGACTTGGAGTTACATTGTGTTGTTTAAGTGTTCCCTTTATTTTTTTGAGCAGTGTAGTTTTATTCTTTGCTTGTCCTGCCATGCTTGCTTGAGATATCCTGTGTGGAACATGGTTTCCCTTTTTTTGTATTTAGCTTGGATTATTTACACTTCAACCAGCTTGCCAGCAGAGAAGGCTGTATGTTTCATCATAATTGTCTATATAAGCTCTGCAGTAATGCAAGGCTTATTATTGGGCATAGCATTTATACAATTTTGTGGGGACTAACATGCCCTCAGAAAAATGTATGTATGCAGTCACTGTTGACACTTACTCCTCAAGGGTATGCTGCTGGCAGTGTTTACTGAACATAATGTTTTGTAAACAAGTGATGATCTTAATATTATCCGTAAAGTTCATATAAGGGGAAATTCCCCTGGAGTCAGAGGGCTACAGCACAAACGGGCTGAAGACGGCCAGTTCCAATGGAAAGTATGGCATTTACATCATCCCACTCCAAGACCACCTCGATCTTAGCCCACTCCCCCAAGATGCGCCAAATTCAGAAAAATGCCCAAGTCACTTTGTAAAAACAGCGGCACAACAATGCCCCTCAAAGTGCTGCATTACACATTTATATACCTCTAACCAACCTGTCATTCATCACTTCATAGGATGAAGTCAGTTTGCGTGTCTTCAGATGAAGAAATGCAAGCGACAACAAGTGAGGGTAGGTACTCTTTTTTTTAAGTGTTCATTCAAAATCAGCAGTCTGAATTATTACATTTACAATTGGTGAGCATTTTGTCCATCTCCAGAATGTCAGCATTATGCAGGGAATTGGCATTGGATTACGTTATCCTAATCTTACATTTTGAATCTGCCACACATTCACAGCCACCACCACCGCATTCACAACCACTGCAGTGCCAAGTGTCCACTCTGCCACATGGATTTCATTGCGGAGGATGTAGAGGCACATGCCAGTTGGTGTGGTAAAGACAGGTATGGACAATTCTTGTGTTACCCTTTTCATGTTACCCAATAATGGTAAAGTGGAGCGAGCATGGTGTTAGGTTTGGGAAATGTATCCAAACAATTACATACATTTCGTGAGTACATGCAATGGAACAGAGATACAATCTCTTTGGCCACAACTTTTAATTCTGTCTTGTATGACTGCACAAAAGCATTGGGACTGTCACATTTTTAAAAAGGACAGTGAACTTCAGTTGTAGTCATGCAGCCACTCTAAAAGGTAAAAATGACTACAGTTTCAAAGTTAAGCTGCGTCCATCAAGTAATGTGTAGTTTGTTTGTCAGATGCATGAGAGTTGTAATGAATATTTATGGTTCTGATGGCATACAACAGTTTAACAAAAATTGTGATTAATTTATCAGTTATATTCTTCAAGAATCTATGGGTATACAGTGTATCATTATTTTAGTGAGTCCAAAAATGGCTGTAGCAACTAAGGATTCCATTATTTTAGTAAGTCCAAAAATGGCTGTAGCAACTAAGGATTCCAGCTTTAAAAAATAAATTTAAAAGATATTTGCAGACTAATGATAATGCCACATGACTGTACCTTTCGTATCTCCAAATTAATATGTTGTGGCCATGATTATCATCATGGGGATGCAGTGCCAGCTCTTGATCTTTTACCATCACCATCACGTGGGGCAAGTGTGGATGAGGAACAGCAAGAGGCTTCAGTTAAACCTGTCGAGGGTATGTATTCTACCTATTATTATAAACGGGGTAGTTTGGGGCCTGGATTCTAATTGGATGAAAACCTTGGTATATCAGACATTATAAACTGGGTGGTTCGAGCCCTGAATGCTGATTGACTAAAAGCCGTGGTATATCAGACCGTATACCACGGGTATGACAAAACATGCATTTTTACTGCTCTAATTACATTGGTAACCAGTTTATAATAGCAATAAGGCACCACGGGGTATGTGGTATATGGCCAATATACCACGGCTCAGGGCTGTATCCAGGCACTCCGCATTCCGTCATGCTTAAGAACAGTACTTACCATGGTATATTGGCCATATATAACACTCCCTCAGGCCTTATTGCTTAATTATAAACCTAATATTTTAGCTCCATGGTATATTCGAATGGATTACAAATCCTCCTTTGCAAAATCAGTCACCAGGGTTGTTTTGTTTAATTCAAGCAAGGTTAAAAGATAAATGTTTCGGCCTAAAATGACCGACATCAGAATAATCACACAAAGGGAATGGACAAGTTCATATAGGGCACGTGTCAAACTCACTCCACGGAGTACCGAGTGTCTGCGGGTTTTCGCTCCTCTCTTATACTTGATTGATTAATTAATGTAATTAATTAGTAAGGAACTCACCTCACCTGGTTGTCTAGGTCTTAATTGAAAGGAAAAAACAAAAACCTGCAGACACTAGGCCCTCCTGTAACGCTTGGGCGTAGTGGGTTCAGAGTCAGGAGCAGGAAGCAGAGAATGCAGGGTAGTGTTATTTATTAAACACACAACGGCAAAACACAAGTCGCCCCAACAGCGAACTAGAGCGCGCACAAAAACCAAAGTGCCCAAACACATGGGACAGAACAGGTCGGCGCAAAATACGCACTCGCACCTCAAAATACAATGAGCGTGCATTCACAAGCTATACAACAATCAAATAATCCCGCACACAGAGCAGGCGGGCCTCCTGGCTAAAATAGCCCGGCTAATCAGCCCAAACCAAAAACAGGTGCACACAATAAACGAAAAGGGGGAAAAGGGAATCAGTTGCAGCTAGTAGGCCGGCGACGACGACCGCTGAGCGCCACCCGAACAGGAGGGGGAGCTACCTACGGTAGGAGTCGTGACACCTCCATGGAATGAGTTTGGCACCCCTGCCCGATATGAACTTGTCCATTCCCTTTGTGTAGTTATTCTGATGGCCATTGTAAGCTTGAAAAAAAACGAAGTATTTTTAATGAGTGTCGTGCCTTTTCCTTTGCAATGACGATTACATTTTTGTGTTGAACATGCACTTATGTTGGCTGAGCTCCCGCCTTCTTTCCATTTTATCAATATTAAAACATATTCAAAACTTTTGAAACCATTGAAACCATAGGTTTAATAGTGTATCGTTTGTTGCTTCTTCAATCTGATTTCAATTTCAGAATGGAGGATTATTAAGGACGAGGCAGCTTCTTCATTTTGGGCATCAAAACTACTTGCCCATGAAATTAAAAAAGCCTTAAAGTTATCCATGGACCTCTATACAGTTGAAGAGCAGGAGTCGGCACTGATATGTATTTACAAGGCACCGAAATTGGAGTGGGTTTCTCAGCTTAAGCGTCGACTTCAAGGTAAAATCCGGCAATTGCTTTGGCATCCTCATAAACTCAGCAAAAAAAGAAACGCCCTCTCACTATCAACAGCTTTTATTTTCAGCAAACCTAACATGTGTAAATATTTGTATGAACATAACAAGATTCAACAACTGAGACATAAACTGAACAAGTTCTACAGACATGTGACTAACAGAACTGGAATAATGTGTCCCTGAACAAAGGGGGGGTCAAAATCAAAAGTAACAGTCAGTACCTGGTGTCAGTCAGTACCAGCTGCATTAAGTACTGCAGTGCATCTCCTCCTCATGGACTTCACCAGATTTGTCAGTTCTTGCTGTGAGATGTTACCCCACTCTTCCACCAAGGCACCTGCAAGTTCCCGGACATTTCTGGGGGGAATGGCCCTAGCCCTCACCCTCCGATCCAACAGGTCCCAGACACGCTCAATGGGATTGAGATCCGGGCTCTTCGCTGGCCATGGCAGAACACTGACATTCCTGTCTTGCAGGAAATCAAGCACAGAACGAGCAGTAAGGCTGGTGGCATTGTTATGCTGGAGGGTCATGTCAGGATGAGCCTGCAGGAAGGGTACATTACATTTACATTTTAGTCATTTAGCAGACGCTCTTATCCAGAGCGACTTACAGTAGTGAATACATTTCATACATTCCCCCCCCCCCGTACAGGTCCCCCGTGGGAAACGAACCCACAACCCTGGCGTTGCAAACACCATGCTCTACCAACTGGGTACCACATGAGGGAGGAGGATGTCTTCCCTGTAACGCACAGCGTTGAGATGGCCTGCAATGACAACAAGCTCAGTCCGATGATGCTGTGACACACCACCCCAGACCACGATAGACCCTTCACCTCCAAATTGATCCCACTCCAGAGTACAGGCCTCTGTGTAACGCTCATTCCTTCGAGGATAAACGCGAATCCAACCATCACCCCTGGTACGACAAAACCGTGACTCTTCAGAGAAGATAACTTTTTGCCAGTCCTGTCTGGTCCAGCGACGGTGGGTTTGTGCCCATAGGCGACATTGTTGCCAGTGATGTCTGGTGAAGACCTACCTTACAACAGGCCTACAAGCCCTCAGTCCAGCCTCTCTCAGCCTATTGCGGACAGTGTGAGCACTGATAGAGGGATTGTGCGTTCCTGGTGTAACTCGAGCAGTTGTTGTTGCCATCCTGTACCGGATGCTGGAGTGAGTAGTCGTGCAGAAACTAACAAGGTTAGCTAGCCAGCTGTATTCGTTCGCAGCGACGCAGCAACACTGTTTTCCAAACGGCGTCAACACCACAACACCACAGCCACTGCTAGCTAGCCAACTTTACCAACTAGCAGTACTGTAGAAACTAAATACATTACAACGGAACGATTTGATTAGTGTAATGTTAGCTAGCTACATAGTTGTCTTTGTATCAAAGATAAAGGTAAACGCAGCCATCGCTAGCTAGCCAACTCTACCAGCTAGCAGTACTGTATCATTTTTTAGTGAATAAGATTTTTGCAACGTAAGCTTAACTTTCTGAACTTTCGAGTTGTGTAGTCCACTTGTGTAGCTAGCAGGACTGACTTTGTGTTAGCTAGCCAACGTTTAATTACTTCTGCGTTATGAAAGGAATTAGACACGGACACAAATGATCCATTGGTAGTTTGTTGTAACCAAGTATTGGTGTTAACCGTGTGTTATTGGATGCTAGCATGCTAGTTAGCTATGGTGTCATAGGATACGGTGCACTGGGTGAGTTTCACGGAAGAATACTGTACCAAGTTATATAGCTGAATAAACTAAGTTTGAGCCTATTCCTGGAAACGTTGAACCACTGTAGTTTACATCAATTATAATTTCTAAAGTGGAAGTTGGAAAAGTTATATTTGAGTGTTTCAGTGAATGGTTAGTGAGGGAGGCCCTGCTCTCTCGCTTCCCCAGTTGTTTAGTTAATTTTCATTCCAATCTCCTTCGCATTAGCGTAGCCTCTCCTGCAACCTGTCAACTATGTGTCTGTCTATCCCTGTTCTCTCCTCTCTGCACAGGCCACACAAACGCTTCACACCGCATGGCCGCTGCCACTCTAACCTGGTGGTCCCAGCGCGCACAACCAACGTGGAGTTCCAGGTCTCCGGCAGCCTCTGGAACTGCCGGTCTGTGGCCAACAAGGCAGAGTTCATCTCAGCCTATGCTACCCTCCAGTCCCTCGACTTCTTGGCGCTGACGGAAACATGGATTACCACAGAAAACACTGCTCTCTCCTCGTCTGACCACGTGTTCTCACATACCCCGAGAGCATCCTGTCAGCGGGGTGGTGGCACTGGAATCCTCATCTCTCCCAAGTGGACATTCTCTCTTTCTCCCCTGACCCATCTGTCTATCTCCTCCTTTGAATTCCATGCTGTCACAGTCACTAGCCCATTCGAGCTTAACATCCTTATCATTTATCGCCATCCAGGTTCCCTTGGGGAGTTCATCAATGAGCTTGACGCCTTGATATGTTCCTTTCCTGAGGATGGCTCACCACTCACAATTCTGGGTGACTTTAACCTCCCTACGTCTACCTTTGACTCATTTCTCGCTGCCTCCTTCTTTCCACTCCTCTCCTCTTTTGACCTCACCCTCTCACTGTCCCCCCCTACTCACAAGGCAGGCAATACGCTTGACCTCATCTTTACTAGATGCTGTTCTTCTACTAATCTCACTGCAACTCCCCTCCAAGTCTCCGACCACTACCTTGTATCCTTTTCCCTCTCGCTCTCCTCCAACACTACTCACTCTGCCCCTACTCAGATGGTATTGTGCCATCGCAACCTTCGCTCTCTCTCTCCCGCTACTCTCTCCTCTTCCATTCTATTACCTCTTCCCTCTGCTCAATCCTTCTCCAACCAATCTCCTGATTCTGCCTCCTCCTCCCTTTCTGCATCCTTTGACTCTCTATGTCCCCTATCCTCCCGGCCGGCTCGGTCCTCCCCTCGTGCTCCGTGGATTGACGACTCATTGCGAGCTCACAGAACAGGGCTCCGGGCAGCCGAGCGGAAATGGAAGGAAAACTAGCCTCCCTGCGGACCTGGCATCTTTTCGCTCCCTCCTCTCTACATTTTCCTCTTCTGTTTCTGCTGCTAAAGCCACTTTCTACCACTCTAAATTCCAAGCATCTGCCTCTAACCCTTGGAAGCTCTTTGCCACCTTCTCCTCCATCCTGAATCCTCCTCCCCCTCCTCCTCCCTCTCTGCGGATGACTTCGTCAACCATTTTGAAAAGAAGGTTGACGACATCCGATCCTCGTTTGTTAAGTCAAACGACACCGCTGGTCCTGCTCACATTGCCCTACCCTATGCTTTGACCTCTTTCTCCCCTCTCTCTCCAGATGAAATCTTGCGACTTGTAACGGCCGGCCGCCCAACATCCTGCTTGCTTGATTCTATCCCCTCCTCTCTTCTCCAGACCATTTCCGGAGACCTTCTCCCTTACCTCACCTCGCTCATCAACTCATCCTTGACCGCTGGCTACGTCCCTTCCGTCTTCAAGAGAGCGAGAGTTGCACCCCTTCTCAAAAAACCTACACTCGATCCCTCCGATGTCAACAACTACAGACCAGTATCCTTCCTTCTTTTCTCTCCAAAACTCTTGAACGTGCCGTCCTTGGCCAGCTCTCTTGCTATCTCCCTCAGAATGACCTTCTTGATCCAAATCAGTCAGGTTTCAAGACTGGTCATTCAACTGAGACTGCTCTTCTCTGTGTCACGGAGGCAATCCGCACTGCTAAAGCTAACTCTCTCTCCTCTGCTCTCATCCTTCTAGACCTATCTGCTGCCTTTGATACTGTGAACCATCAGATCCTCCTCGCCACCCTCTTCGAGTTGGGCATCTCCGGCGCGGCTCACTCTTGGATTGCGTCCTACCTGACAGGTCGCTCCTACCAGGTGGCGTGGCGAGAATTCGTCTCCGCACCACGTGCTCTCACCACTGGTGTCCCCCAGGGCTCAGTTCTAGGCCCTCTCCTATTCTCGCTATACACCAAGTCACTTGACTCTGTCATATCCTCACATGGTCTCTCCTATCATTGCTACGCAGACGACATACAACTAATCTTCTCCTTTCCCCCTTCTGATAACCAGGTGGCGAATCGCATCTCTGCATGTCTGGCAGACATATCAGTGTGGATGACGGATCACCACCTCAAGCTGAACCTCGGCAAGACAGAGCTGCTCTTCCTCCCGGGGAAGGACTGCCCGTTCCATGATCTCGCCATCACGGTTGACAACTCCATTGTGTCCTCCTCCCAGAGAGCTAAGAGCCTTGGTGTGACCATGGACAACACCCTGTCGTTCTCCGCTAACATCAAGGCGGTGACCCGATCCTGTAGGTTCATGCTCTACAACATTCGCAGAGTACGACCCTGCCTTACACAGGAAGCGGCGCAGGTCCTAATCCAGGCACTTGTCATCTCCCGTCTGGATTACTGCAACTCGCTGTTGGCGAGGCTCCCTGCCTGTGCCATTAAACCCCTACAACTCACCCAGAACACCGCAGCCCGTCTGGTGTTCAACCTTCCCAACTTCTCTCACGTCACATAATTTTTACGAATTATCTTTGAAAGACAGGGTCCTGAAAAAGGGACGTTTCTTTTTTTGCTGAGTTTATAATCCCCTCCATTGGTCTTTGTCAGGGAATAATGCAATGATAAAAGTAACGAGGGCAATATGTAAAAAGCCCAGTAGATGGAAGCAAACAAGGTCATTGTCTGCTGCCATCTAGTGAACAGTTTACGCTTTTTATGATTTTTGTTCTGTTGAGCATGCAACCACAAAGACCTTTTAATTAAAAATGTGAATGCCTTGGTCCCCCTTGTTTTTGATGACCAATTAACCGCCTTTTTGAAGGTGAACCTTCGCCCCAGTCCAAGGTCCTTAGCACTCTGGAGCAGGTTTTCATCAAGGATCTCTCTGTACTTTACTCTGTTCATCTTTCCCTCGATCCTGACTAGTCTCCCAGTCCCTGCCACTGAAAAACACCCCCACAGCATGATGCTGCCACCCCTATGCTTCACCATAGGGATAGTGCCTGGTTTCCTCCAGAGATTAATGCTTGGCATTCAGGCCAAAGAGTTCAATCTTGGTTCCATCAGACCATATAATCTTGTTTTTCCTAGTCTGATAGACATTTAGGTGCCTTTTGGCAAACTCCAAGCGGGCTGTCATGTGCCTTTTACTGAGGAGTGGCTTCTGTCTGGCCAGTACCATAAAGGCCTGATTTGTGGAGTCCTGCAGATGGAAGGTTCTCCCATCTCCACAGAGGATCTCTGGAGCTCTTTCAGAGTGACCATCGGGTTCTTGGTCACCTCCCTGACCAAGGCCCTTCTACCCCGATTGCTCAGTTTGGCCGGGCCGGCCAGCTCTAGGAGAGTCTTGGTGGTTCCACACTTGTTCCATTTAAGAATGATGGTGGCCACTGTGATATTTGCATGGGGTATTGTGTATAGATTTGTGAGGGGAAAAAATAATAAGGCTGTAACGTAACAAAATGCGAAAAAAGTGAAGGGGTCTGAATACTTTTCAAATGCACTATATTTCAATTTTTGCAACATCATAGGCAGTGTGGTTCATAATACCGGTATACAGTCAAATTTAATATCTGATCTTTTACATTGAAGTAGGCCTATGTATCAAGTTTTAGGTTTTTATTCTCACGTGCACACGTGTACAGTGAAATGCCGTTCTTGCTTGCTCTTTCCCAACAATACAGTAATGAATATCAGTAGTAGACCTACTATTAAATAAGTAAAGTAGAACAAAAAGGAAACGTTTTTGATGCATGACAGCAAAGCCACTACACAACACTAAACAATACATTAATTGCACTATAACGGTGACCAACGGTGCCCACAAACTGTTAGGGCCTACATAAAGCTGTCCCAACAGCAGAGCTTTCTTTTCAGCACCATGGAATTAATCCTTATCACTGCTACACCTGGCTATCAGTTGAGCCTTATCTGGCATTAAAACAATTCATTCAGCCTCATTTACTGCCTTTTAAAAAACATTGCTGATACAAAAACATTGCTCACTTGCTTAAAACCTCTCTGGGGTATGTGGGACGCTAGCAACAGCCAGTGAAATAGCAGGACGGCAAATTCAAAACAACAGAAATCTCATAATTCAAATTTCTCAAACATACAATTATTATGTCCTATTTTAAAGATACACTTCTCGTTAATCCAACCGCAGTGTCCGATTTCAAAAAGGCTTTACGGCAAAAGAATAACATTAGATTATGTTAGGACAGCACCTAGACAAGAAAAACCACACAGCCATTTTCCAAGCAAGGAGAGACGTCACAAAAACCAGAAATACATCTAAAATTAATCACTAACCTTTGATGATCTTCATCAGATGGCACTCATAGGACTTCATGTTACACAATACATGTATGTTTTGCTCGATAAAGTTCATATTTATATCCAAAAACCCCATTTTACATTGCCGTGTAATGTTCAGAAATGTTTTGCCTCCCAAAACTTCCGGTAAATGAGCACATCAATTTACAGAAATACTCATAAACGTTGATAAAATATTCAACTGTTATTCAAAGAATTATAGATACACTTCTCCTTAATGCAACCGCTGTGTCAGATTTCAAAAAAGCTTTACGGCGAAAGCAAATTTTGCAATAATCTGAGTACAGTGCTCAGATATCAAAACAAGCCATACAGATACCCACCATTTTGGAGTCAACAGAAATGACAAAAATGATAAATATTCACTTACCTTTGATGATCTTCATCAGAATGCACTCCCAGGAATCCCAGTTCCAGAATAAATGTTTGTTTTGTTTGATAAAGTTCATCTTTATGTCAAAATACCTCCATTTTGTTTGCGCGTTAGGTTCACTATTCCAAATGCAAGGCGCGCGCTTACTAAGTCCAGACAAAAAGTCAAAAAAGTTATACTACAGTTTGTAGAAACATGTCAAACGATGTATAGAATCAATCTTTAGGATGTTTTTATCATAAATCTTCCATAATATTCCAACCGGACGATTCCTTTGTCTTCGAAAAAGAAAAGGAACACAGCTAACTCTCATGTGAGCGCGCGCGAATGAGCTCATGTCATTTTCTCAGTCATCTGATTCCAATGGCTGTTATTCTCTCCCCAGTCACAGTAGAAGCATGAAACAACATTCTAAAGACTGTTGACATCTAGTGGAAGCCTTAGGAAGTGCAAAATGACCCCATTGACACGGGGGTCCCGTGTGGCTCAGTTGGTAGAGCATGGTGTTTGCAACACCAGGGTTGTGGGTTCGATTCCCACGGGGGACCAGTACAGGGAAAACATTTATGAAATGTCTGAAATGTATGCATTCACTACTGTAAGTTGCTCAGGATAAGAGTGTCTGCTAAATGACTAAAATGTAAAAAATGTATACTGGATAGGGAATCACTTGAAAAACCACAAACTTCAGATTTCCACACTTCCTGGTTGGATTTTTTCTCAGGTTTGTGTTCTGTTATACTCACAGACATCATTCAAACAGTTTTAGAAACTTCAGAGTGTTTTCTATCCAAATCTACTAATAATATGCATATCCTACCTTCTGGGCCTGAGAAGCAGGCACGCTTTTCATCCGGACGTCAAAATACTGCCCGCTACCCCGATGAAGTTAAACAAATGTGGTTTCTAATGACAATTGAGATGTACAAACTATGGCATAAGAGAATGATGAGTGGATTAGAGGCAATCCTTAATTTTGATTAAGACATTAATGAGCGGGGAAAGTCAATATAACTATTTGTTCAGCACTTTTGAAATGTACACCAACAGAATTCGGAACATGGGCTGTTCTTACAGTATTCTCCCTTTACACCAAGTCAGACCCGTAAGATAAATAAAGGGGGCATATAAGTCGACAATGAACGCTCTTACAATATTCGATGATGACATTTCTCTTAAACAGGCTATAGGCTATATGTGTTCCACCAAGTCAGAACAGTAGGCTAAGTTATGAGGGGGAATGGGACCAAATTATTAGGGAGAGGCACATGGGATACTAACAGCTTCCTACACAACATACACTTAGTATTACTTTCTTATCTACAGTATACATGTCTCCCTGGCATATTACCTAATTTATGCTGCAGCATACAAGACATTTTTGGACTCACCTTGTTGTGCTGTGCTCACTTGAACAGGAAGGTGGCGCATTGCAATGCTTGCAGTTTGCCACTGATTCCTTCCAAACCACTCATTGTTGAATTTGCGATTTCCAACTTGATGTGTAATGTCAATGTCCAATGCCCAATGAGCACCGATACGTTTTATCTAAAATGTCTCTTCATATCACAAGGATTGAAAAGGATTTGCCAGTAGATTGCCGACTTGATTCATGATGATGACTGCTTGTCTAGCTTGCTAGCTAAGATTTTGAAAGTATGATGTTGACATGATCAGTAGATATAATAGTGATTTGACATAATTTTATCTGTGGCCAATGACCTTGAGCCTTCTTAGATGTTTTATTTGTACATTGTTTGCAAACTGATATATGACATATCATGCAAAACAGGCAACAACTAAAAAGGAATGAATGACGGTCGCCACTGCTACCTCCACTGGTTCTATCTCCCCCTCAAGTCACTGACCCTCCCACACACACATAAACTTGGATTACTTTATTTGCCATGATGTCTTTCTGGAAAGCCATCTGACCATAGGGTCTTGAGGTATTTGTACCCTCTATAGCCATGGATATTGCATGAGCCTTCTGGTCATTATTGACCTTGATTTAATACTGGATGGGAAACCGACTGTTGCTCTTTCCTTATTGAAATGGTGAATAAAGGGACGACTATGAGTTCAATGTCAATTAAGACATTGTTTGAGAATGAATGTATGCTTTTTCTGAGGTGACCATTGTGTTCTCTGTTGTACAGCAAGTCAAATAAAGGTTCATGCGAACTGCAAGAGTCTAATGATTTCTTAAAGTTTGAGGTATTTTTGTCATAAGTTATTCCATTACAAGGCTAGATGAGGCTAGATGTGAACAAAACCACACAACTGTAATGCAACTAATCAATCACATTGCTACATGATTGTTCAGACTGCAGACTATTTAATCAATGAAAATATGGATTTCTTGGCAGAATTAAGGTTTTATTAAATTTTCAAAAGGGACAAACACCTACACAATAAAGGGAAGTTTATCAAACACAGTCATTGACAGGAAAAGTAATTTACTATAGACGGGTTGGTTGTTTAGCAACAAAACCGACACGTGCGCAAGTATGGGGCAAAACAGACGGGGTTGGCTTAAACGGTTGACATCATGTAAACTGAATTAAATCTTCAAATGTTTATTGAAAACATAAATACATTTTGCACAATGAGCGCTTGTTTTCTGTCAAATACAACGTTACAGTTGTTGGTTAGCTAGCTAGATCATTTATGCCATATTAGCATAGACATGACATTAGTCAAAACACCTCAAAACAAGACATGGTATCAAAAACAAGATACAATGAGCTGAAACAAGCCACCTGTGATTCCCCACAAGGCAGCTTCTTGTCATTGTTGCTAGCGATCTGACCGTTCAAGATCATAACAACGCACACCTTCCGGACACATCGAGGTGCGTGCATAATTTTCGTGACGTTGTCAACCAACCCATCTATATCTATTATAGTCACAGCCTCGCCTCTTAATTTGCTTAACTGGTGGAAAGGAAAGGAGAAATGGTTACCAGTAGACAGGATGGAGCTCAAAAGGTGGAATGTGCTCCAAAGGGCACCCTATTCCCTATATACTGTAATGCACTACATTTGATCAAAGCCCTATGTTATTCAATTCAATTTAAATAACTTTTATTTCCTGGGAGGGAACTTCATGTGTGGTGACACATGGTACATACAAGACACATAACATAGAACACAAAAACATGTAGGCTACAGTATAAAGGATTAGATGCATTCTTTGCAATCTCAGGGTACATAGACATATAAACAAATACACAGTTTAAGAGTTAAGGAGTTTGATAAATGTTGGAAAAAAACTAGAAGCTGCTCTCTTAGATTTGAATGGGAGAGCTCTGTACCTGTACCCGGAGGATTAGGGGGCTATACTGGTCATTCAGTGTGTGTCTTATGTCAAATGATATTTGTTACCCCTTCTTCCTCACTCGTTTTTTTGAAAATGTCCCTGAGGGCTTTCTGGATTTCTCCGATGACCTTTCCACTGATTCTCATTACCCCATCAATAGGTTCTGACTTGTATTCCCTAAAGCAGGGGTTCCCAAACTTTTCCCACTCAGGCCCTCCTTCCGACTAACTAACGCCATAGAGAAAGAGATAGGTGAAGTTAAACTTGCCCGGTTAATTCAAAGTGGTAGATTGCTCATATTTTGTGGTAGCCAGGCTCAGCAAGGGAAGATTCTGCAAATGGAACAGCTTAATGGGAAGAAGATTAAAAGCCATGTCCCTGTTTCTTATGCTAGGTTGAGGGGAGTCATCACTGGGGTTCCAATATCTATGTCCACAGATGATATGAAAGAAAATGTGAAGGGAGGTAGAGTGATTGAGGCCAAAAGGTTGATCAGTAGGAAAGAGGGTCAAATAAGTGAAAGCTTATCAGTGATGCTGAGGTTTAAGAAAGTTCGCCCTGGAAAATTACAGATAGGATTCCTTGGTTTCAATGGTAGACAATTTGTCCCATATGCACTGCGGGGTTTTAAATGCCAAATAATGGGACATGTAGCTGCTCAGTGTAAAGGAAAGAAAATATGTTCCTAGTGTGGAAGGGTACCTGATTAAAGTGAATCTGGGAGCAATGTGAAGGTTAAGGTGCTGTAATTGTGGGGGAGAACACAGTGCAGCATTTGGTGGATATCAGGTTCAGAGAGAAGCTAAAGAGGCTTAGAGATATAGGATCAGTCAAGATGTAACATATGCAGAGGCTGTAAGACAGATTGGTAGAACTACACTGCGGACTGATGGAACTTACTGTCACGCTCGTAGAAAAGGTCGGACCAAGGCGCAGCGTGATTTGAGTTCCACATATTTTATTAAAGTGAAACTAAGAAAACAACAAACATACAATGAACGTGAAGTTGTAGTGCTCAACACACTAACACAAAACAATATCCCACAAAGCAGGTGGGAACAATGACACCTTAAGTAAGATCCCCAATTAGAGACAACGAACATCAGCTGCCTCTAATTGGGAACCATACCAAGAGTACCAACATAGAAATGAAAAGACTAGAACACCCCCTAGTCACACCCTGACCTACAACACCATAGAGAACCAAGGGCTCTCTATGGTCAGGGCGTGACAGTACCCCCCCAAAGGTGCGGACTCCGGCCGCAAAACCTGAAACCAAATGGGGAGGGTAAGGGGGATGACTAGTGTCGGTGGCGGCTCCGGTGCGGGTCGCCGCCCCCGCCCAGACCCCGGATCCGGCCATGGCGCTGGGCTGAACGCCGTGCCTGGACTGGGCATCGGTGCAGAGGAAGGCTCCGGCCTTGGAGCGGTACTGGATGCCATGCCTGGAATGAGCACCGGCGCAGAGGAGGTCTCCGGCCATGGAGCTGGGTTGAACGCCGTGCCTGGACTGGGCAACGGTGCAGAGGAAGGCTCCGGCCTTGGAGCGGTACTGGATGCCATGCCTGGAATGAGCACCGGCGCAGAGGAGGTCTCCGGCCATGGAGCTGGGTTGAACGCCGTGCCTGGACTGGGCACCGGTGCAGAGGAAGGCTCTGGCCATGGAGCTGGGTTGGCCGCCGTGCCTGGACTGGGCACCGGCGCAGAGGAAGGCTCCTGCCATGGAGCGGGACTGGACACCGTGCCTGGACTGGGCATCGGCGCAGGTTGCACCGGACTGATGACATGCTCCTCAGGCCTAGTGCGTGGAGCCGGTACAAGTGGCACCGGACTGTTGACATGCACTTCAGGGCGAGTGCGGGGAGCTGGCACAGGACGTACCGGACTGGGGCGGCGCACTGGAGGCCTGATGCGTGGAGCCGGCACAGGTGGCACCGGACTGGTGACACGCACTTCAGGGCGAGTGCGGGGAGCTGGCACAGGACGTACCGGACTGGGGAGGCGCACTGGAGGCCTGGTGCATGGAACCGGCACAGGTGGCACCGGACTGGTGACACTCACTTCAGGGCGAGTGCGGGGAGCTGGCACAGGACGTACCGGACTGGGGAGGCGCACTGGAGG
Source organism: Salmo trutta (assembly GCF_901001165.1). NCBI lineage: Eukaryota > Metazoa > Chordata > Actinopteri > Salmoniformes > Salmonidae > Salmo > Salmo trutta. The sequence continues at coordinate 44,502,835 of NC_042985.1, forward strand.
CCTGGTGCGTGGAGCCGGCACAGGTGGCACCGGACTGGTGACACGCACTTCAGGGCGAGTGCGGGGAGCTGGCATAGGATGTACCGGACTCGGGAGGTGCACTGGAGGCCTGGTGCATGGAGCCGGCACAGGTGGCACCGGACTGGTGACACGCACTTCAGGGCGAGTGCAGGGAGCTGGCACAGGACGTACCGGACTGGGGAGGCGGACTGGGGAGGCGCACTGGAGGCCTGGTGCGTGGAGCCGGCACAGGTGGCACCGGACTGGTGACACGCACTTCAGGGCGAGTGCGGGGAGCTGGCATAGGATGTACCGGACTCGGGAGGTGCACTGGAGGCCTGGTGCATGGAGCCGGCACAGGTGGCACCGGACTGGTGACACGCACTTCAGGGCGAGTGCAGGGAGCTGGCACAGGACGTACCGGACTGGGGAGGCGGACTGGGGAGGCGCACTGGAGGCCTGGTGCGTGGAGCCGGCACAGGACTGGTGACACGCACTTCAGGGCGAGTGCGGGGAGCTGGCATAGGATGTACCGGACTCGGGAGGTGCACTGGAGGCCTGGTGCATGGAGCCGGCACAGGTGGCACCGGACTGGTGACACGCACTTCAGGGCGAGTGCAGGGAGCTGGCACAGGACGTACCGGACTGGGGAGGCGGACTGGGGAGGCGCACTGGAGGCCTGGTGCGTGGAGCCGGCACAGGTGGCACCGGACTGGTGACACGCACTTCAGGGCGAGTGCGGGGAGCTGGCACAGGATGTACCGGACTGGGGAGGCGCACTGGAAGCCTGGTGCGTGGAGCCGACACAGGTGGCACCGGCCTGGTGACACGCACTTCAGGGCGAGTGCGGGGAGCTGGCACAAATGGCACCGGACTGGTGTCACGCTCTTCAGCACACCTACGCTGCAGCATACTCCTCGCCAAAGTCATTCTCCGATATCCCTCCTCACACTGCTCCATCGACTCACAGGCGGGCTTTGACTCTCTCCTTGGCTCGGCCGACCACCCCTCGTGCCCCCCCCCCCAAAATAAATCTTGGGGTTTCTGTGGCCACGGCCCCCGGCGTTGTCGCTGTCCTTCCAGATTTCCTGGCGACTCCCGCCAAGGAAGGGTCTCGCATCCTCCCATGATCTCTTCCCAGGTCCAACTCACTTTTGCACGCTGCTTGGTCCTTGTTTGGTGGGATATTCTGTCACGCTCGTAGAAAAGGTCGGACCAAGGCGCAGCGTGATTTGAGTTCCACATATTTTATTAAAGTGAAACTAAGAAAACAACAAACATACAACAAACGTGAAGTCGTAGTGCTCAACACACTAACACAAAACAATATCCCAGGTGGGAACAATGACACCTTAAGTATGATCCCCAATTAGAGACAACGAACATCAGCTGTCTCTAATTGGGAACCATACCAAGAGCACCAACATAGAAATGAAAAGACTAGAACACCCCCTAGTCAAGCCCTGACCTACAACACCATAGAGAACCAAGGGCTCTCTATGGTTAGGGCGTGACACTTACATGGATGTTCCTGTCGTAAGTGAACCTACTGTCAGGGCTGGTGCTTCTGATGGTCCTGGCATGGTTTCAAGGCATGTTCAGAAATCTTGCGCTCATGAATGTGCAGTGTCAAAGGACACGTTGATCATTAAGAAAGTTGACTTCATAGCTTTTATTGGTAAGGTTATCAATACGTCTCGGATTGTGGAAAGCAGAAATGCCAGGTTGAAGGTTATTATGGAGATGGCAAAAGACATATTGGGGGTAACAAATGTTACTGTTGAAATGGTTGACATGCTGAACAATCCTAAGGGTGGAGTGTTTCAGCATGATATATGGAGCTCCCGAGTGGGGCTCCCGAGTGGCACAGCGGTCTAAAGCACTGCATCTGAGTGCTAGAGGTGTCACTACAGAACCTGGTTTGATTCCAGGCTGTATCACAACCGGCTGTGATTGGGAGTCCCATAGGACAATTTGGAAAAATTGGACCCTTGCCTTTTGGCTGATCCATTTGTGGTTTCAGGGTGGGTGAAAACAGAGTTGGATGCTGTGGGATCAGTGAGGGTTACCAGAAGTGGTCTTATGATAATTGTTTGTGTTTCTGCTGGTCAGAGGGAGAAGGCGCTCCATGTTAAACGAATGGGGGCAAGAAATGTGAAGAAAAGGATGCCATTGAAAGGAGTGATTACTGGGGTAGCAGTAAATGTAAAAGTTGACCAACTGAAGGGGAAGATTCACGGTGTTTGTGACAGGGTGGCGTGAGTGGTGAACAGAAGAGTCATTGTCTGTTCTTTAGAATTTTGATGTAGCATTGGGGAAAGTAGTGGTATGTGTTAATTGTAGGGGTGCCCATGGGGCTGGGGATCAGAAATGTCCCGTGCGATAGAGGCAGGTTGAGGTTTTTATAACATGTTTTTGTTAGTTTTTTTTATGTAGAAAAAACAGTATACACACAACAAGTATGCAAATAAACAATGATAACATATGCTAGGGGGTACAACAAATTACAGATTATAAGAAGACATTAAAAGAAACACACATATTGATTGTTTTAACAGCTTTCTTATTAGAAGAATGTTGAATGGTCTTAATGTACTGCTCGAATTCCTTATAGAAAACATGGAAGAGTGTTTTTTATATTAGTGAATTTACATTTATGAATATGACATTTTCCCATTAGCACAATTAGATTTATGAGGTAAAATAGTTTTTCTTTATCCTTATTATGGTTAAAGAAACCAAGCAGCACATTCTCCTATAAAAAAACAAGTCATCAAGAATATTAACAATTATAAAACTGTGAATATCTTTCCATAATTTTTTACATGTAGACAATGCCAAAATAAATGCAAAACTGTTTCTGGATGCTCAACACAAAAAGTACAGTCAATGTTAATGTTTTTTTTTTAGTTTCTTCAGGTAGTGATTCGTAGGGTAATACTTATGGATCATTCTGAAAGAGACCTCTTTGACCTTGTTAATTAACAAGCAGGTATTTGTGTGGTAATAACCAGACTTTTTTCCGACAGATATTAGTGACCAATGTATTCCAGTAAGTTGTGACATAAGGAATGGATCCAATATCCCTTTGAATTGAAGCACATAGAGATGTTGTTCTGAGGGAGCAAGGAGAAACTAATTTTCCCTATTGGAGAGTCAACTGGATTTAGCAAGGGTAGGTCAAGAAGGTGAGGTCTGGCTACACCTCTAAATAACATGAGAGTTCTAGATGGAATAGCATCAAAGACTATGGCGAACTCTCTAGGTGTTACAGGGATATTGTAACAAGATAAAAAAATTCCTCATAATTGAGTAACAATCCTTCTGCATTCAAAAGTTGCCTCACCAGCAGGATATGATTATTGAACCAGTTCTTAAAAAATAAAGACTTGTTTCTATACAAAATATCCTTATTGTTCCAAATGAAATACCTGTGCGGAGAAAAATGATGTTTATATATTAACGACCACGCTAAGAATACTTGTCTATGAAAAACAGATAATTTTGTAGGAATCTTATCAATGTTATCGTTACAAAGTAACATAAAATTCAGGCCACCAAAACGGGAGAAGATATAATGAGGGATGAAATTCCAAATTGAAGTTGGATTCTTTAAGAATTGTTTTGCCCGATTCATCTTAAAAGTATTATTCAAAGTAGGACAATCTAAAAAATTGAGACCACCATATTCATATGAGTTCATAACGACAGATTTCCTAATAGAATGTGTACGATTGTTCCAGATGAAGTTGAAAAGCCCCAGGTCAACCGCTTTACCTATTTTGTTGTCAAGATGTAGGGACTGGACTGCATAAGAAAGTCTGGAGAGACCTTCAGCTTTAGACAGCAATACTCAACCTTTCAAGGATAAATCCCTCTGCAACCAATGGTTCAACTTCTTTTTGGTTTTTTCAATAATAGGTATGAAATTAAATGAGCATCTTTCCTGTGGATCCTTAGATATGGTAATCCCAAGGCATGTTACTTTTTCCTTGACTGGAATATTGCATATAGAGAGTATCACACAGTCTTTAACAGCAAACAATTCACACTTATTAAGGTTTAGGCAAAGACCAGATGCTTTGGAAAATATATTATTCACATCGACTGCTCTAAAAATCTGGTCAGCACCTTTCAAAAAGAGGGTGGTGTCATCTGCAAGCTGACTTATGATAATATCTGTCACGATTCCCACCTACGGTGGCGCCCCCTCCTGCTCGGGTGGCGCTCGGCGGTCGTCGTCACCGGCCTATTATCTGCCACTGATTCCCTTTTTTGTTTTCCCCCTGTTTGTGATTGTGTGCACCTGTTCTTAGTGGGGGTGATTAGCGGGGCTATTAGTATTAGCTGGTCCGCTTTCTCATTGTGCGGGATTATTTCCTGTTGTGCTTGTGTTTACGCTTGTGCGTTTGTTTTGCGCCGCATGTTATTTCCCCTGTGTTTGGGACTCTTTATTTTGTGTGCGCGTTATTGCGCTGTTCGGGGTGGCTTGTGTGTGCTCGCCTGTTTGACCAATTAAAAAGCCACTACCCTGTGCTCGCTGCTTCCTGCGTTTGATTCCTCACTCACGACGCCCGAGCCTTACAATATCTCAGTCAGCAATAGAGATCCCTTTTATATTGCTGGATTTAACAGAACTTGAAAGAAGTTGGGTTGCAAGCAGGAAGAGGTAAGGCGAAATTGGGAAACCTTGCCTAATTTCTCTTTTCAAATCAAATCTAGGAGAAGTGCCATGCCTAAAATTTAATGGAACTGTTCCCATTCATATAAAGAGTTTTAATAGTACTACAAAAGAATTCCTCAAAACCAAATTTCTCAAGTCAGAGAAATAGAAACTCATGTTCCACTGTATCGAAGGCTTCCTAAAAGTCTAAGAAGACAATAAAAACTATCTTCGAAGATTAGATCAGAATAATCAATAAGTTTACATACACCTTGGCCAAATATATTTAAACTCCCCAACGTTGTGGTATCCAATTGGTAGTAGTTACAGTCTTGTCTCATCGCTGTAACTCCCGTACGGACTCGGGAGAGCCGAAGGTCAAGAGACATGCGTCCTCGAAACAAAACCCAAACAAGCAGCACTGCTTCTTGACAGATCCAACCCGGAAGCCGGAAGTCAGCCGCTCCAATGTGTCAGAGGAAACACCGTACACCTGGTCAGCGTGCACTGCGCCCGGCCCAACACAGGAGTCGCTAGTGTGTGATGAGACAAGGATGTCATTGTGGTCAAACCCTCCCCAACCAGGACGACGCTGGGCAAATTGTGCGCCGCCCCATGGGCCTCCCGGTCACGGCCGACTGCGACAGAGCCTGGGCTTGAACCCAGAATCTCTGGGGGGCACAGCTAGCACTGCAATGCAGTGCCTTAGACCACTGCGCCACCTGGAAGGCCCCACCACTTTATTTTAAGAACGTGAAATAATAATAATAATAGTAGAGAGAATGATTTATTTCAGCTTTTTTTCATTCATCACATTCCCAGTGGGTCAGAAGTTTACATACACTAAATGAGTATTTGGTAGCATTGCCTTTAAATTGTTTAACTTGGGTCAAATGTTTCGGGTAGCCTTCCAAGCTTTCCACAATGAGTTGGGTGAATTTTGGCCCATTTCTCCTGACAGAGCTGGCGTAACTGAGTCAGGTGTGTAGGCCTCCTTGCTCGCACACTCTTTTTCAGTTCTGCCCACACATATCTATAGGATTGAGGTCAGGGCTTTGTAATGGCCACTCCAATACCTTGACTTTGTTGTCCTTAAGCCATTTTGCCACAACTTTGGAAGTATGCTTGGGGTCATTGTCCATTTGGAAGACCCAATTGCGCCCAAGCTTTAACTTCCTGAATGATGTCTTGAGACGTTGCTTCAATATGTCCACATCCTTTTCATCCCTCATGATGCCATCTATTTTGTGAAGTACACCAGTCCCTCCTGCAGCAAAGCACCCCCCCACAACATGATGCTGCCACCCCCGTGCTTCACGGTTGGGATGGTGTTCTTCGGCTTGCAAGCCTCCCCCTTTTCCTCCAAGCATAACAATGGTCATTATGGCCAAACAGTACTATTTTTGTTTCATCAGACCAGAGGACATTTCTCCAAAAAGTACGATCTTCAAATCAAATTTTATTTGTCACATACACATGGTTAGCAGATGTTAATGCGAGTGTAGCGAAATGCTTGTGCTTCTAGTTCCGACCATGCAGTAATATCTAACAAGTAATCAAACAATTTCACAATAACTACCTTATACACACAAGTGTAAAGGAATGAATAAGAATATGTACATACAAATATATGGATGAGCAATGGCCAAACGGCATAGGCAAGATGCAGTAGATGGTATAGAGTACAGTATATACATATGAGATGAGCAATGTAGGGTATGTAAACATTATATAAAGTGGCATTGTTTAAAGTGGCTAGTGATACATTTATTACATCCTATTCTTAATTATTAAAGTGGCTAGAGATTTGAGTCAGTATGTTGGCAGCAGCCACTCAATGTTAGTGATGGCTGTTTAACAGTCTGATGGCCTTGAGATAGGAGCTGTTTTTCAGTCTCTCGGTCCCAGCTTTGATGCAACTGTACTGACCTCACCTTCTGGATGATAGCGGGGTGAACAGGCAGTGGCTCGGGTGGTTGTTGTCATTGATGTTCTTTTTGGCCTTCCTGTGACATCGGGTGGTGTAGGTGTCCTGGAGGGCAGGTAGTTTGCCCTCGGTGATGCGTTGTGCAGACCTCACTACCCTCTGGAGAGCCTTACATTTGTGGGCGGAGCAGTTGCCATACCAGGCTGTGATACAGCCCGACAGGATGCTCTCGATTGTGCATCTGTAAAAGTTTGTGAGTGTTTTTGGTGACAAGCCAAATTTCTTCAGCTTCCTGAGGTTGACGAGGCGCTGCTGCGCCTTCTTCACCACGCTGTCTGTGGGGGTGGACCATTTCAGTTTGTCTGTGATGTGTACGCCGAGGAACTTAAAACTTTCCACCTTCTCCACTACTGTCCCGTCGATGTGGATAGGGGGCTGCTCCCTCTGCTGTTTCCTGAAGTCCACGATAATCTCCTTTGTTTTGATGACATTGAGTGTGAAGTTATTTTCCTGACACCACACTCCGAGAGCCCTAACCTCCTCCCTGTAGGCCGTCTCGTCGTTGTTGGTAATCAAGCCTACCACTGTAGTGTCGTCTGCAGTCTTGATGATTGAGTTGGAGGCATGCATGGCCACGCAGTCATGGGTGAACAGGAAGTACAGGAGAAGGCTGAGAATGCACCCTTGTGGGGCCCAGTGTTGAAGATCAGCGGGGTGGAGATGTTGTTTCCTACCCTCACCACCTGGGGGCGGCCCGTCAGGAAGTCCAGGACCCAGTTGCACAGGGAGGGGTCGAGACCCAGGATCTCGAGCTTAATGACGAATTTGGAGGTGTTAAATGCTTTGCTGTAGTCAATGAACAGTCAATGAACAGCATTCTTACATAGGTCTTCCTCTTGTCTAGATGGGTTAGGGCAGTGTGCAGTGTGATTGCGATCAGATTTTACGAAAGGAGGACGGGGGAGGGCTTTGTATGCGTCGCGGAAGTTAGAGTAAGAATGATCCAGGGTTTTACCAGTCCGGGTTGCGCATTCGATATGCTGATCAAATTTAGGGAGCCTTGTTTTCAGATTAGCCTTGTTAAAATCCCCAGCTACAATAAATGCAGCCTCAGGATATGTCGTTTCCAGTTTACATAGAGTTCTTTCAGGGCCGTCGATGTGTCTGCTTGGGGGGGAATATATACGACTGTGATTATAATTGAAGAGAATTCTCTTGGTAGATAATGCGGACGGCATTTGATTGTAAGGAATTCTAGGTCAGGTGAACAAAAGGACTTTAGTTCCTGTATGTTGTTATGATCACACCACGTCTCGTTAATCATAAGGCATACACCCCCGCCCTTCTTCTTACCAGAGAGATGTTTGTTTCTGTCGGTGCGATGCGTGAAGAAACCAGGTGGCTGTACTGACTCTGATAACGCATCCCAAGTGAGCCATGTTTCCGTGAAACAAAGAACGTTACAATCTCTGATGTCTCTCTGTTGTCAAGAGACTACCTTGTTGTCAAGAGACTGGACATCGGCGAGTATTATTCTTGGGAGCCCGTCGACAGAGCCTGACCAGAAGACCGCTCCGTCTGCCCCTTCTGCGACGCCGTTGTTTTGGGTCGCCGGCTGGGATCCGATCCATTGCCCTGGGTGGTGAACCAAAAAGAGGATCCGCCTCGGGAAAGTCGTATTCCTGGTCGTAATGTTGGTAAGTTGACGTTGCTCTTATATCCAATAGTTCCTCCCGGCTGTATGTAATAAAACTTAAGATTTCCTGGGGTAACAGCCAGGAACAGCCATCCTACAGCCATCCTACAATCCAAGCTTGACGCCCTCAATCTCACACAAATTATTAATGAACCCACCAGGTACCACCCCAAAGCCGTAAACACTGGCACCCTCATAGACATCATCCTAACCAATTTACCCTCTAAATACACCTCTGCTGTTTTTCAACCAAGATCTCAGCGATCACTGCCTCATTGCCTGCATCCGTAATGGGTCCGCAGTCAAACAACCTCCACTCATCACTGTCAAACGCTCTCTGAAACATTTCAGTGAGCAAGCCTTTCTAATCGACCTGGCCCTGGTATCCTGGAAGGATATTGACCTCATCCCGTCAGTAGAGGATGCCTGGTTATTTTTTTTAAATGCCTTCCTCACCATCTTAAATAAACATGCCCCATTCAAGAAATTTAGAACCAGCAACAGATATAGCCCTTGGTTCTCCCCAGACCTGACTGCCCTTAACCAACACAAAAACATCCTATGGCGTTCTGCATTAGCATCAAACAGCTCCCGTGATATGCAACTTTTCAGGGAAGTTAGAAACCAATATACACAGGCAGTTAGAAAAGCTAAGGCTAGCTTTTTCAAGCAGAAATGTGCTTCCTGCAACACAAATTCAAAAATGTTCTGGGACATTGTAAAGTCCATGGAGAATAAGAACACCTCCTCCCAACTGCCCACTGCACTGAGGATAGGAAACTCTGTCACCACCGATAAACCCACTATAATTGAGAATTTCAATAAGCATTTTTCTACGGCTGGCCATGCTTTCCACCTGGCTACCCCTACTGCAGTCAACAGCACTGCACCCCCCACAGCTACTCGCCCAAGCCTTCCACATTTCTCCTTCTCCCAAATCCATTCAGCTGATGTTCTGAAAGAGCTGCAAAATCTGGACCCCTACAAATCAGCCGGGCTAGACAATCTGGACCCTTTCTTTCTAAAATTATCTGCCGAAATTATTGCAACCCCTATTACTAGCCTGTTCAACCTCTCTTTCGTGTCGTCTGAGATTCCCATAGATTGGAAAGCAGCTGCTGTTATCCCCCTCTTCAAAAGGAGGGGACACTCTTGACCCAAATTGCTATAGACCTATATCCATCATACCCTGCCTTTCTAAGGTCTTCGAAAGCCAAGTCAACAAACAGATTACCGACCATTTCGAATCGCACCGCACCTTCTCCGCTATGCAATCTGGTTTCAGAGCTGGTCATGGGTGCACCTCAGCCACGCTCAAGGTCCTAAACGATATCATAACCGCCATCGATAAGAAACAATACTGTGCTGCCGTTTTCATTGACCTGGCTTTGCTTTCGACTCTGTCAATCACCACATCCTCATCGGCAGACTCAATAGCCTTGGTTTCTCTAATGATTGCATCGCCTGGTTCACCAACTACTTCTCTGATAGAGTTCAGTGTGTCAAATCGGAGGGCCTGTTGTCCAGACCTCTGGCAGTCTCTATGGGGGTGCCACAGGGTTCAATTCTTGGGCCAACTCTTTTCTCTGTATACATCAATGATGTCGCTCTTGCTGCTGGTGAGTCTCTGATCCACCTCTACGCAGACGACACCATTCTGTATACTTCTGGCCCTTCTTTGGACACTGTGTTAACAACCCTCCAGATGAGCTTCAATGCCATACAACTCTCCTTCCGTGGCCTCCAACTGCTCCTAAATACAAGTAAAACTAAATGCATGCTCTTCAACCGATCGCTGCCTGCACCTGCCCGCCTTTCCTGCATCACTACTCTGGACGGTTCTGACTTAGAATATGTGGACAATTACAAATACCTAGGTGTCTGGTTAGACTGTAAACTCTCCTTCCAGACTCACATCAAACATCTCCAATCCAAAGTTAAATCAAGAATTGGCTTCCTATTTCGCAACAAAGCATCCTTCACTCATGCTGCCAAACATACCCTCGTAAAACTGACCATCCTACCAATCCTCGACTTTGGCGATGTCATTTACAAAATAGCCTCCAATACCCTACTCAACAAACTGGATGCAGTCTATCACAGTGCCATCCGTTTTGTCACCAAAGCCCCATATACTACCCACCACTGCGACCTGTATGCTCTCGTTGGCTGGCCTTCGCTTCATAATCGTCGCCAAACCCACTGGCTCCAGGTCATCTACAAGACCCTGCTAGGTAAAGTCCCCCCTTATCTCCACTCACTGGTCACCATAGCAGCACCCACCTGTAGCACACGCTCCAGCAGGTATATCTCTCTGGTCACCCCCAAAGCCAATTCCTCCTTTGGCCGTCTCTCTTTCAGTTCTCTGCTGCCAATGACTGGAACGAACTACAAAAATCTCTGAAACTGGAAACTCTTATCTCCCTCACTAGCTTTAAGCACCAGCTGTCAGATCAGCTCACAGATCACTGCACCTGTACATAGCCCATCTATAATTTAGCCCAAACAACTACCTCTTCCCCTACTGTATTTATTTATTTTATTTTGCTCCTTTGCACCCCATTAACTCTATTTCTACTTTGCACTTTCTTCTACTACAAATCTACCATTTCAGTGTTTTACTTGCTATATTGTATTTACTTTGCCACCATGGACTTTTTTTTGCCTTTACCTCCCTTATCTCATCTCATTTGCTCACATTGTACATAGACTTATTTTTCTACTGTATTATTGACTGTATATTTGTTTTACTCCATGTGTAACTCTGTGTTGTTGTATGTTGTCGAACTGCTTTGCTTTATCTTGGCCAGGTCGCAATTGTAAATGAGAACTTGTTCTCAACTTGCCTACCTGGTTAAATAAAGGTGAAATAAATAAATAAAATAAAAATGTATGTAATCAGACCTTGAGTCAAACTGGGAGGGAGAGCATTATTTGCAATGCTTTCAGAAAAGACCTCCAACAGAAATGGGGCTAACTGTTGAGAAAAAGCTTTGTAAAACTCAGCAGATATACCATCAGCCCCAGGAGACTTATTATTTTTAAGGTGTTCAATAGAATAAATGATCTCTTCAACTATAATAGGGTCATCACACTGTTCCCTCTCAGCCTCCCAATTGATTTCACACCCCCCAGAGAGTCAAAAAAAAGAGTTGCGGAAACCTCACAATACTTATAACTATATAAATTCCTGTAGAACTTGCAACTAATGTTAGGCATTAATTTGGGATCATCTGTGATGAGACCATTAATATTTAATTGTTGAATTGTATTATTTTTAGTGGTATTTTTCTAACCTGAAAAAATAAGTTGAATTTTGTTCACCCTCCTCTAGCCACTTCTTCCTAGATCTGACAAAGTCTCCCTCTGCTTTGAGTTTATACATATCATACAACTTGTTTTGTAGCTCAAACAGAACAGATTTGTCCTCCTCTGAGATGATTTTGAACAATTACACTTTCTTCTTCAGCTCTCCTCATCTTGGCAAACCTCATATTTAAAAAGCTCCCAGTTATTACTGTATGAATTGTCATTTATAGCTTTGTTCCAAAATTGTGTAATTAAATTGTTCATCTCCATCTTGACCAACTCATGTTTCAATATAGAGCTATTAAGCTTCCAGTAGGATGCTCTGCCAAGGCCATTATCAGAGATAAAAAGTTTAATGTCAATATAAATAGCTCTATGATCAGTAAGGGGAGTGGCAAGGACGTTAACAGAAATACCCTGTTTATCAAAACATTTACACACCAGCCAAAAATCTATGAGTGATTGTCTGGAGCGTGCCTTATTACTCCATGTGAAAGACTTGTCATTAGGAAACTTTACTCTCCAAATATCTATGATATCAAACCTTTCCATAAACTGCCTCAAACTGTCCCGGAGGCCATCTATCAATTAAATTATTCAGAGAAATATTAAAATCCCCACCTACTTTAAGTAAAGCATTAGGGAACTTGGTTAGCCAATGGAGAATACGCTTTTCTAAAGATTCAAGTAAGTGATCATTTTCAAGTTTGGAATTGTACCCATAAATGTTGGTAATAATAATGATGATGTTGTTGCAGTTGATAACAAGACAAAGAAAGTGACCATAAGGGTCACAGTCGGAGTGCAAAATACACTGCTCAAAAAAATAAAGGGAACACTTAAACAACACAATGTAACTCCAAGTCAATCACACTTCTGTGAAATCAAACTGTCCACTTAGGAAGCAACACTGATTGACAATACATTTCACATGCTGTTGGGCAAATGGAATAGACAACAGGTGGAAATTATAGGCAATTAGCAAGACACCCCCAATAAAGGAGTGGTTCTGCAGGTGGTGACCACAGACCACTTCTCAGTTCCTATGCTTCCTGGCTGATGTTTTGGTCACTTTTGAATGCTGGCGGTGCTTTCACTCTAGTGGTAGCATGAGACGGAGTCTACAACCCACACAAGTGGCTCAGGTAGTGCAGCTCATCCAGGATGGCACATCAATGCGAGCTGTGTCAAGAAGGTTTGCTGTGTCTGTCAGCGTAGTGTCCAGAGCATGGAGGCGCTACCAGGAGACAGGCCAGTACATCAGGAGACGTGGAGGAGGCCGTTGGAGGGCAATAACTTTGTGCAAGGAGGAGCAGGAGGAGCACTGCCAGAGCCCTGCAAAATGACCTCCAGCAGGCCACAAATGTGCATGTGTCTGCTCAAACGGTCAGAAACAGACTCCATGAGGGTGGTATGAGGGCCCGACGTCCACAGGTGGGGGTTGTGCTTACAGCCCAACACCGTGCAGGACGTTTGGCATTTGCCAGAGAACACCAAGATTGGCAAATTCGCCACTGGGCACCCTGTGCTCTTCACAGATGAAAGCAGGTTCATACTGAGCACATGTGACAGACGTGACAGAGTCTGGAGACGCCGTGGAGAACGTTCTGCTGCCTGCAACATCCTCCAGCATGACCGGTTTGGCGGTGGGTCAGTCATGGTGTGGGGTGGCATTTCTTTGGGAGGCCGCACAGCCCTCCATGTGCTCGCCAGAGGTAGCCTGACTGCCATTAGGTACCGAGATGAGATCCTCAGACCCTTTGTGAGACCATATGCTGGTGCGGTTGGCCCTGGGTTCCTCCTAATGCAAGACAATGCTAGACCTCATGTGGCTGGAGTGTGTCAGCAGTTCCTGCAAGAGGAAGGCATTGATGCTATGGACTGGCCCGCCCGTTCCCCAGACCTGAATCCAATTGAGCACATCTGGGACATCATGTCTCGCTCCATCCACCAACGCCACGTTGCACCACAGACTGTCCAGGAGTTGGCGGATGCTTTAGTCCAGGTCTGGGAGGAGATCCCTCAGGAGACCATCCGCCACCTCATCAGGAGCATGCCTAGGCGTTGTAGGGAGGTCATTCAGGCATGTGGAGGCCACACACACTACTGAGCCTCATTTTGACTTGTTTTAAGGACATTACATCAAAGTTGGATCTGCCTGTAGTATGGTTTTTCACTTTAATTTTGAGTGTGACTCCAAATCCAGACCTCCATGGGTTGATAAATTGGATTTCCATTGATTATTTTTGTGTGATTTTGTTGTCAGCACATTCAACTATGTAAAGAAAAAAGTATTTAATAAGATTATTTCATTCATTCAGATCTAGGATGTGTTATTTTAGTGTTCCCTTTATTTTTTTGAGCAGTGTACTTCCATTGAAATTATTCTTTAGAGTAATAACTCAAGTAGAGCGTTCAGAACCATCAGAGAGCCATACATCATTACCCCACTGAGACCTCCAGAAGTTGACGTCGGTAGCAAATGAATGAGACTCTTTAAAAAAACATAAATCTGTTTTAAGCTGTTTGGAAAATAAAAATAAGGCTTTGTGCTTTACATTATTTTTTAACACCCTAGCATTGAGTGAAACTATAGACAACGACAAAGTGGAATATAGAACAAAGTACTACGAGCTAAACAACAATCGCAAATCGAATAAGAATGAATGGAAACCAGCATTGCACACCATATAGATATAAATGATGGAGTGAGAATAGTATAGCACAACAAAGCTAACTGCCAGAACAAGAAACAACAAAAATCTTGCTCACTGCCTATACTGCAGGTAAAAATATCAGAAGTGAGAGAACAAATAAAATTGTAAATATCCATTACTCCAGTATTCCTGTGCAGTTAGAACGAAGGTTAAATCACCTTAGAGCCGGGAGTGGGATCTGCTCACATCAGAGGTAGCTATCTAGGTAGCCTATGTTGACCACCAGGCACAGCCTATGACAGTTCTCAAGGAGGAAGGTTGATTCAGGATCCGTTGATGAAAGCGCGCCCTCCGATGAAGTAAGCCGCTTTCCCTTCTTTTCGTGCTTTTTCCACAGCTGGCCACAGTTTCTCTCTCCTTTCTCTGTCTGCTTTCGAGAGGTCTTCAGCAAACCGCAGATTGTTATCACGTAGGAAAGTAGATTTCTTGGCTGCTTTCCAAATGGCATCCCTATAGATCCGTGATGTGAACTGAAGAATGACACCTCTGGGCTTGGAGTCACCCTGCCTTCTCGTGCGGAGGCGATGTACAGTGTCGACAACATCTGCTAGCTTAGCCTTCTCCACAGGTAGGATAGCTTGGCAGACTTTGATGGTCTCTTGCCGCACGTTCTCCCCATCTGCCTCGGGAACTCCATACAGTCTCAGATTCCACCGTCTGGAGTATCTTTCAAGTTCTATGATTCTTCTTTGGCACAAGTCCATCTTTCCCTCCTCCTTTTTGACATGCTTTTCGATGTGGGCGACCTTCTTAACATCCTTGATTTACATGCATGCAAAGTTAACTGTTTTTTTAAGCCCTCGATTTTTATTGCGTTGTCGCCAAACATTTTCTCTATGGCATCGGACCTTGCATTGATGAGCCTGGAAAGAGTGGCGATAACATCATTATTGTCAGCGGCATCTGGGCCCAGTTCAAACATGCCTTTCTTGGAAGCTGGAGGTTTGCTTGGGGTTATAAGCAAAGAAGGAAAATCCTCATCTGACACGGTAAGTGTCATAGAGTCTGTCAGACCAGTATAGTTGGGGCAGTTGTCAGTCAAAGCATTTGCCTCCTGTGTAATGACATTGGCTAATGCCTGAGCATTGCTAGCTGAGGAGGCAGCCATAAATCAAATCAAATTTATTTATAAAGCCCTTTTTACATCAGCTGATATCTCAAAGTGCTGTACAGAAACCCAGCCTAAAACCCCAAACAGCAAGCAATGCAGGTGTAGAAGCACGGTGGCTTGGAAAAACTCCCTAGAAAGGCCAGAACCTAGGAAGAAACCTAGAGAGGAACCAGGCTATGAGGGGTGGCCAGTCCTCTTCTGGCTGTGCCGGGTGAAGATTATAACAGAACATGGCCAAGATGTTCAAATGTTGACCAGCAGGGTCAAATAATAATAATCACAGTGGTTGTCGAGGGTGCAACAGGTCAGCACCTCAGGAGTAAATGTCAGTTGGCTTTTCATAGCCGATCATTCAGAGTATCTCTATCACTCCTGCTGTCTCTAGAGAGTTGAAAACAGCAGGTCTGGGACAGGTAGCACGTCCAGTGAACAGGTCAGGGTTCCATAGCCGCAGGCAGAACAGTTGAAACTGGAGCAGCAGCACGGCCTGGTGGACTGGGGACAGCAAGGAGTCATCAGGCCAGGTAGTCCTGAGGCTCAGGTCCTCCGAGAGAGAGAAAGAAAGAATTAGAGAGAGCATACTTAAATTCACACAGGACACCTGATAAGACAGGAGAAATACTCCAGATATAACAGACTTACCCTAACCCCCCGACACAAACTACTGCAACATAAGATTTATCTTTCTGTCAGCGAGCTGTGACATTTTGGAAAATATAATCTTAAATCATCAATAACCTGGTGTTTTTAGTAAGCTAGGTATTAAAGGGGCGGCAGGTAGCCTAGTGGTTAGAGCATTGGACTAACAACCGAAAGGTTGCAAGATCAAATCACTGAGCTGACAAGGTAAAAATCTGTCTTCTGGCCCTGAACAAGGCAGGTAACCCACTGTTCCTCATTGAAAATAAGAATTTGTTCTTAACTGACTTGCCTAGTTAAATAAAAGGTAAATTGCATTTTAAAAAATGGACACAAGAGCCACATGGACCTGGAGGTGTTATTTTGGTAGTTCAAAATAATACATTTTTCACTATCTTTCAAAAGTTGGTTTATAAAGCTCAGTTGGAAGCGTGCGCTCAAGCTGCCATTTTGGAGCCTCCTCCAGGTTGAGGTTTCCAGGGTTAGAGTAGAGCAGAAGTTGTCATATGCTGAGGCAGTGAAGAAAGTAGAGGATGATGGGTCAAGGGGGAGGGATCCTGAGAGGAGTGGTGTGAGTAGTAGATCTGTACCAGTACAGAGGGATAGGCCAACAAGTGATATATGTTTCAGTAAGATTGGATTTTTTTTGCATTTATAGCAATGGTTATCAACTGTACTGCAGGGATGGAACGTAAGCCGCAGAAAATGTAGGTTGTGGTGGCAGCTGCAGAGGTATTTTCGTGTGAGAGACATGACATCAGAAGAGTTACAAGGTGTGTTAAGTGGTGGTGTCCCACCCTTTCAGGTTGTTGACTAAATATTGTAATGACCCGGCTGGGTCGTAAAAGGAAAAGAGACGGACTTCAGGTGTGCAGGTTAGAACACAGGTTTATTCCTAAACTGGGCTATTGTTGTGGCCACAACCCACGCCGCTAAATACCGAACGTACACAATTACACCATGTCGGGTTAAGGGTCACCCCCATAAGAAGAGATCAAGGCCCGAACAGAAAGAGAGCAAGAGATGAGACAGTAATCCCTATTTATGCATTTCCAAATCCCGCGGGATTACCCATCATACCCCCCACCCCTTCCCTCTGTCCTGACACATTCAACCCCTGCTAGTAGCCATGAGAACCATAACACACCCACGAACACAGAACACAATACCGGGTCGTTACATAGCCCCCCCCTTTCTAAACCCTAGCCCCTAGGGTTACACAACAAAATCCTTAAAACGACCCGGAGGTCGCATCAGTCTCTTGGGCCTCCCCGTGGCTCTCACCGGTGAACCCCCAGAACACTCATCTGCCCCCATGTCATTTCCAGCGCCCTCTGAAGAAGCAGCCCCCATCCCAGGCTCAGGTTGCGCTAGAGTCTCCTCGTTAGACTGTTCCCGTGGGCTCACATCAGAGACCTCACTCCCATTTCCTATCGTTTTCCTCCCTCTGTAGGGTGCCAATCGGTCCCGGTGGACCACCACCTTCCTGCTCCGTGGGGGGACCTCCACCCGGTACGTCACCTCCCCCACTCTCTCTATCACCAGACACGGCCCCACCCATGCACTGTCCAGCTTTGGGCACCGCCCCTTCTTGCGCGTGGGGTTGTGAAGCCACACACATTCTCCCGCTCCAAAGTGCCTCCCCCTAGCGCGCGAGTCGTAGTGGCGCTTTTGGCGGACCCCTGCGTTCTCGAGTTGCTCTCTTGCGAAGGTGTGAGCCGCTTCTAACCGGTTCTGCAGACGACACACATAGTTCGGGCCAGGCAAAACCCCGTCGTCATTATCAGGAGGGTGACCAAACGTCAGTTCGGCTGGGGTGCGCAACTCACGACCTAACATTAGTAGCGCTGGGGAGCACGCAGTCGATTCTTGAACAGCCGACCTACATGCCATAAGAATAAACGGTAAGTGGGTGTCCCAATCTCTCTGGTGTTTTGAGGTAACGATGGCCAGCTGCTGTGCTAACGTTCTGTTAAATCTTTCCACCAGCCCATCACTCTGGGGGTGAAGTGGCGTAGTGCGCGTCTTCTCCGCGCCTAACCGTCTACACAACTCTGAGAACACCCGTGACTCGAAGTTTCTCCCCTGGTCGCTGTGAATAGACTGTGGCACCCCAAACCGACTGATTATTCCCCCCACCAACGCATCAGCTACTGTCGCTGCCTCCTGGTCTGGGAGAGCGTAAGCCTCCGGCCACTTGGTGAAGTAGTCCATAGCGGTTAGAATCCACCTGTTACCGCTGTCTGTGGTTGGAAATGGCCCCACTATGTCTACCCCCAGTCTCTCCATGGGCTCCCCTACTGGGAATTGTTGTAGGAGGGCGTGTGACTGACCTGGAGGTCCTTTTTTAGCAGCACACTCGTCGCACTGCCTACAAAAGTCCTCAACATCCCTCCTGTGCCTGGCCCAATAGAAGCCTTTACGCACGCGCTTTAACGTTTTGGAGACCCCAAAATGCCCTGCGCCAACTCCCCCGTGAAGCTGCTGTAACACGCTCCCCTGCAGCCTTTTGGGCACCACTACCTGCCACGTAATTTCTCCAGTCGCTGGCTTTTTCCACCCCCTCTGGAGCACTCCCTCAGCCACTCTAAGGACTGTGAATTTAGCCCACAGACCCTTGGTGACTGGTGATAGAGGGGCTACTTCCCCCCACGGCGGTCGTCTTCTCTCTTCCACCCACCGCAGCACAGGACGCAGCTCTGCGTCCTCCTCCTGGCGACGCCTCCACTCCCCAACGTCCACAGCCTCAAGCTCTCGGCACTCTGTCACCCTCAGCTGACTCACCGTGGCGGTGACTCCCTCCTCCCTGCACAGTTCTCTCTCTCGCTCCACCCGTTTGGCGCAGTACCCACAGCCATCCTCAGCACACGGGCGGCGGGACAAGGCGTCTGCATTGCTGTGGCGAAGGCCGGCTCTGTGCTCCACCTGGAAGTCGTAGGGTTGCAGCTCCTCCAGCCAGCGGGCAATCTGACCCTCTGGCTCCTTGAAGGAGAGAAGCCACTGCAGGGCGGAGTGATCCGTCCGGACCACAAACGGCAGGCCCCCCAGGTAGTACTTGAAATGGCGTACTGCTGCCACGACAGCCAAAAGCTCTCTCCTTGTCACGCAGTAGCGTTTCTCAGCCTTATCAAAAGTTCTGCTGTAATAAGCTACTACGTGTTCCCCATCAGGACCACGCTGAGCCAGCACAGCCCCCAAACCCTCATTGCTTGCGTCGGTGTCCAGGATGAACGGACGGTTCGGGTCTGGTGAGGCCAGGACAGGAGCCTCCATCAGGGCACGCTTGAGGGCCTCAAACGCCCGCTGGTGCTCTTCGGTCCACTGAAAAACAGTGTCCTCCTTGAGAAGGTGGTTCAAAGGAGCCGCCACCCCCGCAAACCCCTTCACAAACCTACGATAGTAGGATGCCAGCCCCAGGAAGCTCTTAACCTCTTTTTTCCCCCCTGGAACTGGCCACCCCCTCACAGCCTCTACCTTGTCTGGCATCGTACTGATGCCCTCACCACCCAGCTGATGCCCCAGGAACGCCACCTCCCTTTGCATAAAATGGCACTTTCCCGGATGCAATTTTAGCCCTGCCCCCGAGATCCTCTCCAACACTCGCCGAATTGCCCCCAGTGCCCCCTCAAACGATGTGCCGTGCACCAATATGTCGTCTAGGTACACAACACACTCGTCTCTCGGAACCCCCGCCAGCACTCTGTCCATGAGCCTCTCAAAGGTGGCAGGAGCATTACAGAGCCCGAAGCACAGCACCTTGAACTGCCAATGGCCCCTATCTGTGGAGAAGGCCGTTTTTTCACGTGCCCCTGGCGAGAGGGGCACCTGCCAGTAGCCACTGCGCAGATCAAGGGAGGAGAACCACGAGGACCCTCTCACGTGGTCTAGCGACTCATCAATCCTCGGTAGGGGATAAGAGTCTTTAGTGGTGATAGAATTTAGGCCCCTGTAGTCAACACAAAACCTAAGTTTACCCCCTTTCTTAGGCACCATGACGACCGGCGCGGACCATGGGCTATCTGATGGCTCAATGAAATCAGCCCGCAACATGTCAACAATAGCTGTGTCTGCTGCTTCCCTCCTGGCAAGGGGAATACGACGGGGCCGAATTTTAATGGGTCGGGCGTCCCCAGTGTCTATTTCGTGCTGAACTAGGTGCGTTTGTCCTACCTCATCTTCCCCCCAAGCGAAGCTATCTTTAAAGTCCAACAGCAGCTGCTTTAACTGTCTCTGTTGTCCCTCATCCAGCCCCTGACAGTTCTTCAGCCACACAGCCTCAACGGCGTCTATAGCTTCCTCCTTCCCCCCGTCGGGCTGATGGGGTGAAGGAGCCAGTGTGTTTTGGGCTACTGAGCTGCCTGTGCTTGCACCATGATGGGGAGTGAAGGCCGTCGCCGCCGGAGACAGCTGCTGGAATGGCACAACGACCAAGGGAGCAGCCGGGATGACCGGTGGAGTTTCTGCAAGCTTGGAGGAAGACGGAGGGACAGCCCTGCCCCCTGCTGGCCCTCCCGAAGTCGACATTCCCACTGTGGGCCCCCCCGACAGCCTCAAAGTGCCCGACGCTAAGTCCAACTGAGCCCCACAGTTTTTCAAAAAGTCCATTCCCAGTATACAGGGGTCCTGCACCGCTGCTACCCATGCCGGACACCCCACAGTTCTCCCCCCCACAGTCACAGATAGCTGACACTTCCCTAACATGGGGGCTAGCTCCCCCGTGACAGTCCGTAGCTGGACAAGGGTCGGCTCCACCCGCACCCCAACAGGTAGTATGTCTGGTCTCACCAGGGTTACTGTAGAGCCCGTGTCGACCAGGGCCAAACATTCCACCCCCTCCACCTTGACGATGACATTACAGAAGTCCCCAACGGTGGTACGTCCCACCACAACTACCGGACTAGGAAACACGGCGGCAGCTACACCCTGGGGGAGCAGGTCCCCACCCTCTTGTCTGCGCTGCTGGGTACCTCTTTTGCTTACAGTGGGTTTGGGGGCGGGGGGGTGGGTCCGCGCTGCCCCCTGCGCGAGAACCCGCCGTCGTTTCCCTGGTGACGGGGTAATCTGCCACACTCCCGCTGAATGTGGCCAGGCTGGCCACAACCC
Source organism: Salmo trutta (assembly GCF_901001165.1). Classification (NCBI taxonomy): domain Eukaryota; kingdom Metazoa; phylum Chordata; class Actinopteri; order Salmoniformes; family Salmonidae; genus Salmo; species Salmo trutta. Next base: position 44,524,000 of record NC_042985.1, read on the forward strand.
CAGCATACAATAGGAGTTGAGCTGACACTGCGACGCTGCCTGGAGCCCCTCTCCATGACAAGCGAAGCAGTCTTGACTAGCCCGCACAACTCGTCGGCCCACTCTGGTTTCGTGACCCCTGGCACCCCAGCCACCGCTGCTCTCACCTCTGGTTGACTGGCGACTTCCACTCTCACTCCCTCCCCCCAGATCAGCTCCCTCTTCCTGGCTATCTCCACTGCAGCCCGCAGAGATGGTGGGTCCGCCATCTGAACATGCTTACCCAGTTCGGTGGAAGAGAGCGCTCTAATAAAACTGTCCCGTGCCAGCTCGTCTTGCACCCCAATCGGCATAGTTGCATAAGCCCGCCTGGTCAGGCTCAGAATACCACTTGCCAACGCCTTTAATGATTCCCCCTGAAGTCTCTTTTTGTTACTCAGTTCAATCCGCAGCATGTTGGGCTGCGCGTCGCTGCCGAAACGGCCCCCCAATGCCTCCACTAGCGCACCGTAGTCGCCCCTCTCGTCCGGGGCTAGCGTTAACAGGCATTCCGACGCCTCCTCTGCCAGGCTCAGGGCAAGCTGTAACGCTTTCGTCTCGTCAGACCACCTCCCGGCTGCAGCCAACAACTCGAATTGAGTGAAAAAAACTTCCCATTTACCTTGTCCATTGAACTTTGGTAGTTTAGCCGCTACCGTGGCTAATGGCAATAGGCCGCCGCCATCTCTGTTTACATACGCAGGCCCCGCCATTTCCGCACCCGGTGACGTCGATATCCCCGTCGCCGTGACGTCTGCTCTCGAGCGGAGTGAAGGAAAACCCGCCAGTTCTGCCATCTTGCTGACTGACAATTTAACTCCCGCCATGTGGCTCTCCAGCTCATCTATGGCTGTCGCCGCCCGACCCTCCCGACCGGGTACCCCCGAGCCCACAACGGACACTTTGTCCGACTCTTCCTTAATTTTCTGCCTCGCCCCAAGCATCATGACCGTAGATGCGAGTTACGCTAAATCCAACCCGGCCTATACTGAACAGCTAACTCGCCTAGTCTCGATCCCGTAGTTCGAAAGCACTTCTGACACCAATGTAATGACCCGGCTGGGTCGTAAAAGGAAAAGAGACGGACTTCAGGTGTGCAGGTTAGAACACAGGTTTATTCCTAAACTGGGCTATTGTTGTGGCCACAACCCACGCCGCTAAATACCGAACGTACACAATTACACCATGTCGGGTTAAGGGTCACCCCCATAAGAAGAGATCAAGGCCCGAACAGAAAGAGAGCAAGAGATGAGACAGTAATCCCTATTTATGCATTTCCAAATCCCGCGGGATTACCCATCATACCCCCCACCCCTTCCCTCTGTCCTGACACATTCAACCCCTGCTAGTAGCCATGAGAACCATAACACACCCACGAACACAGAACACAATACCGGGTCGTTACAATATATTTAAATAGTGGAGTAGGGTGGTGTTATTTTGTATTTTTTTTGTGAGTGAATGGTTAGATGGTAGGGTATTTGTTTTCAAGCAAAGTATAAGGAAGTTGTACTCCAGTCTAGTAGGTGGCGGTAAAGTATAAGGAAGTTGTACTCCAGTCTAGTAGGTGGCGGTAATGGAATATTTATTAGATGCCAACCGCCGTTAAACCTCATCGAAGAAGTAGTAGTATTTGGTCAAGTTGTAAAGCGCTTTGTATTGCTTTGGTTACTATGGAGACAGTTGGTTAGCTAGCTACGGTAATGTTAGCTTGTTGGCCGTTAAATTCCCACACACAGGACCGAGGATCACAAACAGTCACAAAAATGTGAGTTGATAGCTAGGGACTATAGCCAAGGTTGTGTCTGCATTTTTGCCAACATTTAGTTATTGACATAACCTTGTTCTGTTCAATGTTCTCTACCTAACGTTATATAGCTACAGTACCGTTATAGCTAGGAACATTAACTAGCTACTAAATAACGTTACCCCAATTCATGTTAAGTTCCAAAGAATTACTAACGTTAGCGTGGAACCCAGTAATATCGGCATATTCAACAGCGTTTAAGAAATATATTACCTTCAACAGTGTTATCTTGTGATCAAGCCATTAATGTTTTGTGATTATTGGTGTCATAAAAATGTTAGCTAACGGGTCAGCAATTAGCATGTTTGACAATTCAGTGGAAGTACTAACGTTATCAGCTTTTTGATAAACGGCTTAGCAAAACAATACGTCCCGTATTATCCGCATACGGTCCCCAGTTATCGGCCACCTTACTATTTTGTTCAATTACAAGATATCTGTTTAATTTTGTTAAAAAAATGAGAAACCAACCCCGTATCCGAAGTGTTTACTAGATAGTTGGCTAGCCTTCTGGTAAAAAAAAATTGTTAATACTTGCATGTCAACTTTTCATTGCGTAGCCCGTTTCGCCCTCATGTGGACTCTTAAAAAAATGGTTGTAACCAAATAATGTGTCATAATTTGTTTTACAGATTAATCTTATGTTTTGAGAAAGTAGATAACAGTTTAATACTAAAATATAAATGTGTCTAAATAAATACAACTTTAATTTCAGTCATGTGCATTGACATAAACAATTTAAACGCTGTTGGAGTTTGTTGCAAAGATGCACTTGGAAAGTAAAGGAAGGCACAAGATGGGTTGAATAAATATATATTATATTTTAGACATGTATTTTTTTTTTAAATAAATAAATAATTTCATATGAAAACAAACAAAACAAACAATTAAATCTCAACCTCCACCCCTATATTGTCACAAAAATCCAGCTCCACCGCCAACTATAGATCTCTCTACACACCTGCAGTGGAACCAGTGCTGGCAGAAGTCACAGCACACCCATAGCACCTCGGACCTACACTCTTGCGGGGAGTTTGCAGGTGGATCACGCTCCCTGCAGTGAGCACAGCAGGGTGGTGTCTTCTTTTATTTGGAAAAAAAAAAAAAAAAAAAAAACCCATCAAATTGATTAACATGGTTTTGCAAAATGTAGAAGTACTACAGCAACAATAGTAAATGATACAAATGAAAAAAAAGAGAAAAACAGAGATTATGAAGTACCTGAGAGTTTTGCCATGGGTGGCGTGACAGAGGTGGCCAGTGGAGCTTTTCTCTTTCTTTTCTGTGCTGCAGTTAAGAGAAAAAGTTGTGTTAGACAGACCATGTTTCATGAAAACCATTTTCAACTTTTTTACATCAATACCTCTGGAGGAAGCTGCAGAAGTTTTGGAGGGGGTGGACATGCCTTGTGGGCTGGTGCTATGGACTGTAAATATGTAAAGAAAGAAACAAAAGTTTAAACATTGCAGTTTTATAAAACACACAAGTAATTGTTTTGTAATTTAACGTGTTTACCTGTGGAGGTGGCTGTATTCAAATTGCAAGGGGCAGGGACACCAGACGAGGCTGCTGTGGTGGTGTGACCAGGGGAGACGGAGGAGGCAGTTGGTCCAGAGGAGGCCGGTTTGGTGTTGACAGACAGGGGGGGTGGTGTGGTGGTGGTGGTGGACGAAACCGCCGACGATGGCTTGGAGGAGCTGGTGTTTGTAATGGTGGGGTTGTGGGGCCGATGATGGTGTGGCCGGGAGAGTAGGCACGTGGCCTTCTTCTGTAGCTGGGGGCTCCGGCGGCTCCTACAGGTGTTGCACACTGGGAGGCACTGGCGGTGGTGATGCAGCTGTCAGGAGTGGTTCCAGCAGGAGGTCCAGCGGAGGCGATGGCGTCAATGGTCTCATCCATGGCAGCCCTCTCCTGTGCCCTCTGTGTTCTGAAGGCTGCCCTCTCCTGCCACTGGCACGTGTATTCTTCCCCGGTGAGGCATGTGGCGACCACAGGGAGTCTTCTGTATTGGTCTAGCCGATACTTCAGGACAGTAAGGATGTGCCCCAGGTCCTTCACTATCAGCCCCCCCCCTCTATTAGGGGGTGCTCTTCTAGGATACCTGCCGCCCATTGAAGAGTAGGCGCTCCTTCACTGCATGCTGAATGAAGTGCTGAAACCACTTCCTGAACAGGTCCCTGTCAATGTAGCCATTGTTTGACCGTCCATACAAGGCTTGGGGGGGGCTCCCAGTGTGTAGTGTCAACCGAGGAAACATTTTGGGTAGATGATAAACGGGGGGAAATCCTCCCCAGCTGTGTTGAAGCAGGCCAGCACTGTGGTGATGTGCTCCTTGGTCCCCGGAGCCTGCTGGTACACGTGTTTTGTGCCCCGGGGAGCCAGCACTTTGTGCCTGCTCTGGTCGCTACGAAATCCAGACTCATCGCAGTTATAGATTTGTTCTAGGTTTCTCCCTCGGTCCACTCTCTCTTCCAAGTGCTTCTCATAAGAAGTAAAGAAGGTGTCTTTCGTCAGACGTGTGGCACACTCAGCTCTCCCCCTATCTAGGTTGTCCGGCCTCATGCTCAGGTTCTTGTGCCTCTTCCTGAACATTTCCCACCACATTTTCCCCAGCGGTGGGATTGTTTCCCCTGGGTGCCGAAACCTAGAATAGAATATAAAATTGTCCATCCAGGATGAAAATGTTTGTTTTGGCATCACCATACACATCCACATTTACATCACACACATTGAGAACAGTCAGTCCAGCATTCTACCTACATAAACACATAGAACACCAAATACCTGCACATTTCAGAGCTAAGGCATTGAAAGGTGATGATGAATGTTATCACAATAACTGAAAGTGTACCCACATTTTTTGTTTGATATCTGTAATGAAAATTTGGGTCCCAATTAGTTTAATATTGATGCATACATTGTAACATTTTACTAAATACTGCCTCTATGTACTGTAGCTGTTGTAAGATTAAACATAGCCTACAGTGATAGGTGTCAAAAAGTTCATGTTTCAAATGGAATTTTAGCAGATTGTGAAAAACGCCCCCGTCAGAGGACTCCAATTTTGATAAGGTAAAAGCTTGCCAACATTCAGTTGTTTTCATGATATGTATTATCTAACACTTACAATTGATTTCCTTTTTGCTTACTTTACATTTTTTTACATTTACATTTTTAGTCATTCAGCAGATGCTCTTATCCAGAGCAATTTACAGTAGTGAATGCATACATTTCATGCATTTTTCTTTTTTTTTTGTATTGGCCCCCCGTGGGAATCGAACCCACAACCCTGGTGTGGCACACACCAAGCTGGCGTTGCAAACACCATGCTCTACCAACTGAGCCACAGGGAAGCCGTTACTTAGTAGTTCTATCAACATTTAGCAACCAAGCTATCAACATTAGCAAATCTGTTAACTATATTTGAGGTAAAAAGTTGGATATTAAATGTTGTTTGGTCTGTCGCGCAGTTGAAGTTTATGTTATATCGTAAAATAACTAACTTTTGTACATCGCGCTGGTCCGTACAATTGACCTTATTTTAGCGCCAAAAAAACGTAATACTTCCAGATCAACTGTAATATCAATGCCATTGTAAAGCACAATTTCTCCCCTTTCCAACAAAATCAATGACGAGGCCTTCTTGATGCCCATCTCTGCATGATTCAAGAAGGCAATGAGCTCCGTCGGGTCTTTTTAAAAATGGGGGGAAGCGAAACCTATTGTGTGATAGTGAAGAGAGATGTCGTGTAAATTAAACACTATAAAGAGTTTATATAATGTGTCATTACATACATATTTGAAGGTCTGTGTTAAATTTGAATTGGGTTTTTAGGGAGGTGCTAAAGTGATCTTCAGAAGTAAACAGAGGCTTTTGAGAGTCATGATAACTTGCAGTGATGACGCAAAAAATGACTAGGTGTCCCCCCTTACCCTGTCCATTTCTTGTTTTTAAACGGTGAGAGAAGTGCTACACTTGGTGGAGAGAGGCTGTAAGACAGAATTAGTTGCTTTATGCGTGCTGTACGTCACGCCATGACACGTCACGATGTAACGTACAGCATCGGAGGGGTCAGTTTTTTCCAATTTTCTCCAATACTATAGACTATTACCATGTCAATCAATGCTTGAATAGAAAGTATTTCTATTTCTACTTTGCACTTTCTTCTACTACAAATCCACCATTCCAGTGTTTTACTTGCTATATTGTATTTACTTTGCCACCATGGCCTTTTTGTCTTTACCGCCCTTATCTCACCTCATTTGCCCACTTTGTATATAGACTTATTTTTCTACTGCATTATTGACTGTATGTTTGTTTTACTCCATGTGTAACTCTGTGTTGTTGTATGTTGTCGAACTGCTTTGCTTTATCTTGGCCAGGTCGCAATTGTAAATGAGAACTTGTTCTCAACTTGCCTACCTGGTTAAATAAAGGTGAAAAATAAAAAAATAAAAAAAAATAATAAAAAAAGTGCACACCCCAGATTTTCATGCCAACACAGTCGCTACAGTCCCATTAGTTTTCTTTGCAGCCTCGTTTGAATGTCGCGGTTGCGCACATTTGTACGGGATGGGGTTAGCGTACGTTACAACGTGCAAGTATACATGTATTCAAATGTGTATACATGTTACTTTTTTGAAAGCCCTCAACCGAACTTAACTTACATAAATTGCAATAAAAATCAGTGGTCAGCTAGCTAGAAGGGTGTCTTTAGTCGCAAAACTTACCGTTATTTTCCAGTCCATTTAAATGTTGAGCTCGATGTGATTTAGTCCTCCAACCGCTAGAAAGTGTCCGAAGTTAGGGGGTGTGTAACGGCTGTCTTCGTGAAGAGAGGACCAAGGCGCAGCGGGTTGCGTGCTCATCATTATATTTATTGAATGTGAACACCAAAAAACAATAAACAACGAAACGACGACAGGAAACAGTTTTGCAGGCTACACCAACGCAATGCAAAAACAACTACCCACCATTAACAAACAAAACACATCCCTGTATATAGGACTCTCAATCAAAGGCAACTACAAACACCTGCCTTCAATTGAGAGTCCAACACCCAATTACCTAACATAGAAAATACTAAACTAGAAAGAACATAGAACATAACCCAAAACCCGGAAAATAATAAATCAAACACCCTTCTAAACAATCCACCACCCCGAACCACATAAAACAAATACCCTCTGCCACGTCCTGACCAAACTACAATCACAAATAACCCCTATACTGGTCAGGACGTGACAGGGTGGCCGATGTTGGGGGAAAATTAGCTAGCTAACGTTAGATAAAAATTGCTGACACCATTCAAATCAATGAGGGTTTGGAACTTTAAAGCCAATTTATCTCAAAATCATCTTTTTGATAGAGCCTTACTAGCTAACGTTATTGTCCGAAGTGCTTGATATTGTTAATGTTTGTTGCTATGTTTAGTTGGTTTGACTTGTGTTAACGCACTGATACTGTGAATAAAAGTCATTTGTAAAGTTAGGGTATGTTACGTTAATCAGCTAGCTAACTAAGTCGCAAGCTAGCTAACTAATGACAAAGTTATTTATATCTTGGCTTCTACTAGCCAGATTAATTGTTTTTTGTTTGCTGGAAAGCCCAGATATGACTCAGCTATCTATGGTAGATCTTAAGACTTGCTTCATTCAACAGTCACTAGGTAACTTAGCTAGATAAAATAGCTAGCTAATTAATTTTACTAGCAGCTACCAAATGTTAGCTTCATAAATTGATCAAATCCCCCACTTCACAGTTTCACAATGAAAAAGGGGGTTACCCAGAGGACCTCACCCAGGAGAGGAGCCAAAGTAAGCTTAAGGATACAGAGTCTGGGCTCACCACTGTTGGACCCTTACAGCCTTACTCCATATCCCACCCGTTTACCTCTCCACCGGACAACCCACTCCAAGATGGACAGTAATCACCAGTTAGACATTACTGATGCGAATGAAGATTGGCTACTTGCAGAGACTGTGGCCATTGAAGGTAGAGAAGGACGAGTCTGGTCAAAACATTCAGGTACTAGTTAACTACAACAATTCCTTTAATGTGTTGCTTTCACCTTTGACCTGTTTGGATGAAACACTCTTTTTGGTCATTTCGGGTTAGATGAAGAGAGTATCCAGGGAATCAGATATATCACAGAGGACCTGATCTCGAGGCTGACCAAGCAGGACAATTTAGCCTTTGTACGGTCCCTAAACCTGGCCGTAACAAAGAGTGGAGACAAGAAATTCAAGGTAAGAATTATGTGATGAAACTGAAATATCCCTTTCTATCAGTCGGATTTAACAATCACCAAAGCAGCACCACGTAGATCAGTGGAGGCTGGTGACTAGAAACATTTAGGAGGATGGGAGACCCACGGTAAAGGCGCACAGAGACAACAAAGCTTGTTTTCAAAATCATCAAAGAGAAATTATTTTCACCCAAAACCTTTTAATAAAGACATTTATATTAAAATATAATGGGGAAGGGAATGAGAGGGCTACTTTAGAGTTTGGAAGGGATTGTGATCATTGAGCATTGAGTGATTAACTGAGGTAAGACTTCAGTGCAGGACAGGGGTCGAGGTGTTCAGAGTATCGGTGTGCCGATCTCGTCATAATTGTATCTGTTTTATCACACTTGATACTCGTAATTGGATTTACTCGTGATCAGAAAACCCAGAAGTGCGTTTTAAATGCCAGTAAAGCCTATTCCTCATGTGTGCATTACTATACTATCACTTAGAGCGCATCTCACAGCGCATTGTTATGTTCCTTAACACACATTGTTCAAAGGTAAACGACCCCGATAGATGAAAATGCACATGATTTACTTACTTAGTCCTATTCAAGTGAACATTTAAACAATCGACATTTGTCATTTTATTTTCAAATGATCTTCCGCTTGATAAACATACCTGGGCGAGAAAAATAATAGCAAGCAAACATGGGCTTGGATCGTGACATAACGTCGTCAGCAATGGAATAATTATACGGACAGACTAAGTAGATCTACTAAACAAAGCCAAGTAGACAGAAAAAAACAACCATATGGTTTCAGCAAAGTCGGCAGGATATCATCCGATACCCCTGAATACAACAACCTTATTGTGAAATGCTTACTTACAAGCCCTTAACCAACAATGCAGTTAAGAAAAATAAGAGTTAAGAAAATATTTACTAAATAAACTAAAGTTAAAAAAGTTATAAAATAACAATAACAAGGCTATATATATGGGGGTACCGGTACCGAGTCAATATATTGGGGTACATGTCAGTCGAGGTAATATGTACATGTAGGTAGGGATAAAGTGACTATGCATAGATAATAAACTGCAAGTAGCAGCAGCGTAAAAAAAAAGGGGGGGGGGGGGGGGGGGTCAATGGAAATAGTCCGGACAGCCATCTGATTAGCTGTTCAGGGCCTTCCCCTGACACAGCCTGGTATAGAGGTCCTGGATGGCTGGAAGCTTGGCCCCAGTGATGTACCGGGCCGTACGCACTACCCTCTGTAGCGCCTTGCGGTCTGATGCAGAGCATTTGCCATACCAGGCAGTGATGCTCTCGATGGTGCAGCTGTATAACTTTTTGAAGATCTAAGGACCCATGCCAAATCTTTTCAGGCTCCTGAGTGGGAATAGGCGTTGTTGTGCCCTCTTCACGACTGTCTTGGTGTGTTTGGACCATGATAGTTTGTTGGTGATGTGGACACCAAGGAATTTTAAGCTCTCGACCTGGTCCACCACAGCTCCATCGACGAGAATGGCGGCATGCTCGGCTCTCCTTTTCCTGTAGTCTACGACCATCTCCTTTGTCTTGACCACATTGAGGGAGAGGTTGTTGTCCTGGCACCACACTGCCAGGTCTATGACCTCCCTATAGGCTGTCTCATCATTGTCGGTGATCAAGCCACCGACCGTTGTCGTCGGCAAACTTTTGTCACCAATTGGCGACAGATTATAATGCGAATATTCAAAAATCTGCATAAAGAAAATATGCGCATTTTCTCATAGTGCACACAAAATGTACTTTTTCGTTTAAGTTTTCATGTACTGAATTATAATCTAAAGTTCAATGTGTTTCCATTGTATTTTCAACTCTACCGATAGTTTTGTCACAATAACGGTTGCGTTAAATAGCAAATGTGCCTACTCTGGTTGGCACGTGCGCTCTAGCCAGAAGATAGTGTGGCAAGGCTGTCTACATAATGAGATTATTATTATTACTTTCACCACCCTGTGAAGTTCATCATAAATTATTTAATCTGTAGCCTAATAAACTGCATGGTTTCATGATTCGTAGTGGAAGGACCACACACCAGATCATCACGTGACTCCAAGTTTACTTTCGATATGATGGTTTTTATATCAATATTTGCGCACAGCTTAGCGGTTAAGAGCTTTAGCCCAGTAACCAAAAGCTTGTTGGTTCGAATCCCCGAAATGACTAGGTGAAAAGTCTGTCGATATGCGCTTCAGCAATGCACTTAACCCTAATTGCTCCTGTAAGTCACTCTTGATAAGAGCGTCTGCTAAATTACTAAAATGTAATTCTCATAAAGGTGTTTCCACCGCCATTTCTTGCATAATTAATTTTACCGACACAGAAAGATCCCCCCATCGTGAATGAATAAATGATCTGTTGGCATATATAAAATTATACCGAAACTTCCTGTTTCCATCACAGCTGTCGTGATAATTATTTTTTTGTTTGTTATGACTTTACTTGCATAAAACGGATGGAAATGGATGGAAACATGTTAGTGGTAACCAAATTTCAACATAGACAAACCTTGTGTAAAATATGTTGAATTTGTACCTTTTTAAAATGATGTCAGATCTTCAATGTTATATCCACTATTAGAAAAAACAAACAATAGGCTGGGCACAGCACCTACTGGAGAATTGATCTTCAGCTACACTTTGGTCTCCCATCCAGGGTTTTAACCAAGCCCTGCATTGCTATTGTCACTGACTATTACCAATGTGCTATCGTGAGAATGATTAAGAGATCTCCACTAAAAACTAAATAGATTCACTGTTGCTATCAGTCATTCCAAAGGGTAGGTTTACAGAGCAAATTAAATGTGACCATACTTTATCATTCATGTATCATCAATAATGCTATTTAAGCCTATATAGCATTTGCAAAGTCATCAACAGCTATTGTTTCAATTCAACACAAAATTCAACTAAAAAAATAGACAATACAATGGGTCTAGGGTTTCAAGCTCTGGTTGATTTTAAATTGTATGATATGTGGTGATATTGAAATGTGCTTGGTTGTCAACGCAACCAAATACAGTATCAACATTTGAAGGAGATGTATCTTCTGCTTGGACAGTACCTTCTCTGCATGTCTCCAAAAAATCAAAGTTAAACCTAAAAAAATCAAAGTTAAAGAATAGGACTAAATCAAACTATATTTAAATTTGATGGATTTAATCCTATTCTTTAACTTAGATTTTTGTTTGAGATGGCGATGTGAATCCAACACAGCAATTATTAATTTGTAGAAAAACTGGAATTAAAACCAGACTAAGTCAGTGGCAGAAGATGAATCCCCTTTAAATGTTGATATTTGGTTGCGTTGTCAACCAAACACAATTCAATATAACTTTAGGCTATTTACTGTATTACAAAAGTAATCTTAAAAACAAATGTAACATTCAATCTTAAAATGAATAACATCCATGGCCACATTGAGGTTACTGTAACTATACATTTTTTTCTTCTCTAATCATATAAAGCATGCATGTTCAAGATTGCATGCATACTGTAGGTTGTTGCAGGTCTGTGTTGATCTTCACAATTGCTGTAATAATCTGCACAGAATCTTGAACAGTATTGGTCACTTGCACCATGTACAGTGCATTCGGAAAGTATTCAGACCCCTTGACTTTCCAAATTTTGTTACGTTACAGCCATATTCTAAAATTGGTTAAATAGTTTTTTCCCTCAATCCTCACACAATACCCCATAATGACAAGCAAAACATTTTTTTTGAAATTTTTGCAAAGTTATAAAAAAAAAGGATAAAACTGATCACATTTACATAAGTATTCAGACCCTTTACTGTACTTTGTTGACGCACCTTTGGCAGCGATTACAGCCTTGAGTCTTCTTGGGTATGATGCTACAAGTTTGGCACACCTGTATTTGGGAAGTTTCACATTCTTCTCTGCAGATCCGCTCAAGCTCTGTCAGGTTGGATGGGGAACGTCGCTGCACAACTATTTTCAGGTCTGCATAGATGTTCGATCGGGTTCAAGTCCGGGCTCTGGCTGTGCCACTCAAGGACATTCAAAGACTTGTCCCAAAGCCACTCCTGCGTTGTCTTGGTTGTGTGCTTAGGGTTGTTGTCCTGCCAGGTTTCCTCCAGACGTGATGCTTGGCATTCAGGCCAAAGAGTTAAATCTTGTTTTCATCAGACTAGATAATCTTGCTTCTCATGGTCTGAGGTGCCTTTTGGCAAACTCCAAGTGGGCTATCATGTGCCTTTTACTGAGGAGTGGCTTCCGCCTGGCCACTACCATAAAGGCCTGATTGGTGGAGTGCTGCAGAGATGGTTGGCGTTCTAAAAGGTCCTCCCATCTCCACAGAGGAACTCTGGACCTCTTTCAGAGTGACCATCGGGTTCTTGGTCACCTCCCTGACCAAGGCCCTTCTCTCCCGATTGCTCAGTTTGGCCGGGCGGCCAGCACTAGGAAGACTCTTGGTGGTTCCAAACTTCTTCCATTTAAGAATAATGGAGGCCACTATGTTCTTGGGGACCTTCAATGCTGCAGACATTTTTTGGTACCTTTCCCCAGATCTGTGCCTCAACGCAATCCTGTCTCTGAGCTCAATCCTCTGACATGCACTGTCAACTGTGGGACCTTTATATAGACAGGTGTGTGCCTTTCCAAATCATGTCCAATCAATTTAATTCACCACAGGTGGACTCCAGTCAAGTTGTAGTGTAACGCCCTGGCCATAGAGAGGGGTTTTTGTTCTTTATTTTGGTTAGGCCAGGGTGTTACATTGGGTGGGCGTTCTATGTGCATTTTTCTATGTTGGTTTGTTTCATTGATTTTGGCCGTGTGGCTTCCAATCAGGCACAGCTGTAGAGTGTTGTTGCTGATTGGGAGTAACACATAAGTGCCTGTTTATCCGTTGGGGTTTTGTGGGTAATTGTTTCTGTTTAGTGTTTTGCACCTGACAAGACTGTTTGGCTGTCGGTTTTCTTGTTTTGTTTTGTGTAGTGTTCTTTCTGTTATTAAATTCAATGATGAACACTAACTCCGCTGCACCTTGGTCTACTCTCTCTCCCGACAGCTGTTACATGTAGACACATCTCAAGGATGATCAATGGAAACGGGATGCACCTGAGCTCAATTTCGAGTCTCACAGCAAAGGGTCTGAATGCTTATGTAAATAAGCTATTTGGAAAAATGTCTAAAACCTGTTTTCACTTTGTCATTATGGGGTAGATTGATGAGGAAAAACATGTAATTAATACATTTTAGAATAAGGCTGTAACATAACAAAATGTGGAAAAAGTCAAGGGGTCTGAATACTTTCCGAATACACAATACTTTTAATGTGATCTTAACGGCGAACCAGGTCATTTTGTTCTGCTATTAGATGAAGCACAGTGATAACATGAATCTGTTGTATAAATAAACTAAATATCTGACATTGTATTCCTATTTGAACTTTGCTGTGTTTTTAAGTGGTTGAAAGCGCACTGGTAGGCATTTCGGTGACAACTTTAATTTAAGATCCAATGCAGCCAGTTTTATTTTATTTAACTAGGCATGTCGGTTAAGAACAAATTCTTATTTACAATGACGGCCTGCCCCGGGCCAAACCCTAACCCGGATGACGCTGGGCCAATTGTGCGCCGCCCTATGGCACTCCCAATCATGGCCGGTTGTGATACAGCCTGGAATCAAACCATGGTCTGTAGTGACGCATCTAGCACTGAGATGCAGTGCCTTAGACTGCTGCGCCAATCGGGAGCAATAACACATCATTTCTGGGTAACACTGAAGTACCTTACTGTGATTGTTATCATTTAAAATGGCCAAAAAGAAACAAAAATATCTTCTTAGCAAAGAGAATCTCAAGCAAGAATTTTGCTGAGACTGACTGGGGGTGGTCTAGTTGGGGAGATGAAAACTAGCTGTTATTGAAAGAGGTTTGTAACTCTCTTTCTTATTGGTCTATTAATACATTTACTGATGTCACCAGGCAGGCCAAAACGCCACCACACCAAACAGGTGGAAATTTTAGGCTGGTCTTTTCAAACAGCTCTTACACTAAAAGGGCATTATCATAATTTTCAGAATTTCTAGCATTATTCCAATCTCATAGTGTGGGAATATGTATAAAACACAAGCAGGAAATTCAAGTTTTTGACTGCACTGGACCCTTAACCAAAAATCATGGTTTTTGGTTGTGCTTTTAGATGGTTGAAATCGTAGTGGTAACACATTGGAAATTCAACAACATTTTTGCTGTCTTTTTGAGTGGTTAAATATAGTTTGTAATTTCATTGATCAACCTCTCAACCAAATATTACCTAACTTCCACATTGAAATGACGTGGTGTGCCCAGTGGGATCAAATGTAGCCCATGAAACTTTCCTGAATTAAAGCCCTGATCATCCACATACCTGACAATAACTAACAACTGCAAGCAACAGATGTCAGTGGTTTCATCCATTTGCCATGCGAAAAAATGTGCTGCGTCAACCTCTTTTAATCACACTTTAATGGATGATGTGATAAATGATCATCATTCTGAATTGATTTCGACATCCCAGAGAAGACAGTAGAAACGTCCATATGCTCAGCAAGTAAAGTATTGTAATGGCAAGTACCTCTGCAAGCTCCTTGTAGCCATTGTTTGCAGAACTTTCCCTCATCTGCCCTTGGTTCGTTGCAGGACGATCAACATGCCCCCTAAAAGCCAACTCTTACATGCCCAAAAATGAAGTATCACTGTTTCTTCTTCTTACCCTCTTGTTGTGTTGCGCAGTTTAACCAGACCTTCCTCCATTACATGATTGATACAGCTTTTTCCCAGAAGCTGTAATCTGATGTAGGCAATGAAATGGCTTCTTCAATTAAAAAAAAAGGTACTATTTGTCGTTAGCATTAGCTTGCCATTCTGGCGGAGAAAACTGCATTCTGGTAGCTAGCTACTTGCTACTAAAGTTTGCAGGGCAAATTGAAGAAAATGGCACGACATTGACCCAAAAATAAAGATCTAAAACCAAGAAAACAATACATAATCTACCTCCGCTGTCTCCTGTAATTTGAAGAAACTAATTTGAATTAAATAATGTCCTAAAAATGCTGAACTATGTCAATCAACCCAACAATGTCACCAACTCACCAAGCTTCTAAATCACACATGCGTAGTACTAGGTTCATTCTCTGATCCTTTGATTTTTTATGGACATGTCAGTTCATACTGCAAAAGCTTTGACGGGTTGGAGGACGTCCTCCGGAAGTTGTCATAATTCCCATGTAGGTCTATGGAAGGGGGTGAGGAGCACGAGCCTCCTAGTTTATTTTGGATTGAAGTCAATGTAGCCAGAGAAGGTTGGAAGATAGCTGTCCTCTGGCTACACGTGGTGCGTCCCTAGTGGGTGCTGTTGAGATTATTGTAGACCATTGCAAAACATTGTGTTTTAATCAGATATTTGGTGACGTGAATATATTAAAATATATATTTTTTTACTGAGTAGAATGTTCCTCCTCTGAGGAGCCCACACTGACATAGATACAGACGTAATACAGTGGCATATCTTCTGTGTTTCAGTTCATTGAGAATTTGGAGAAGTGCGAGCACCTGCAGATCCTCAACGTCAGCCATAATGTCATTGAAAAAATTGAGAAGCTCGAAAAGCTGCACAACTTGCGGGAACTACATCTCTCTAACAACATAATCCAGTAAGGGCACAGCACACTTAAACAACACTCAATCAATTCCTTTTATTGATGTACTCTGCCATTGGGTTAACAGACTGCGTGTATCAAACATTTATTACGATTGCTAATTGTAATATTGTTTTTTGTAATAAAACATTTTAAGAAACGTTGTTTCTTTCTGCAGTAAAATTGAGGGCCTAGAACACATGGCAAGTCTTCAGCTTTTAAATCTTTCCAGCAATGACATTGAACATGTGCCTCTATGGCTGGCTAAGAAACTGAGATCACTCCAGACTTTAAACCTTCAACGTAACAAGATCTCTTCTGTGAGTATCTCTGTTTTTCTCTGTCTTCTTCATCATGCACCACCTATGCACTTCATTTAGCCTGTTTCTATCTTTCCGATTGTAGCTAGTTTATGATTTATAATTTATTCAGGTCAGTGTTGTCATTTCAGCTAAACTTAAAGAATGGCAAAGTGACGGGGTGAGAGTATAAAAAAAGAATATTTGAAGATAATTTACTGCATTTCTACACAATTTAAAAACTCTAAATGCAATTTGCAGAACAGCTTTCCAGGTGTGGAAAGCTCTTGGAGACTTACCCAGAACGACTCAACGCTCTAATCGCTGCCAAAAGTGCTTCTACAAAGTATTGACTCAGGGGTGGGAATACTTATGTAAATTAGATATTTCTGTATTTACTTTTCAATAGCAAATATTTCTAAATATGTTTTCACTGTCAATATGGGGTAAAATATTTCATCCATTTTAAATTGTCTGTCACAACAAAATGTGTAATAAGTCAAGGGGTATGAATACTTTCTGAAGGCACTGTGCGTACGTACGTACGTACGTGCATGCATGCATGCATACATACATACATACATACAATTGAAATCAGAAGTTTACATACACTTATGTTGGAGTCATTAAAACTAGTTTTTCAACCACACCATACATTTCTTGTTAACAAACTATAGTTTTGGCAAGTCGGTTAGGACATCTACTTTGTGCATGACACAAGTAATTTTTCCAACAATTGTTTACAGACCTGATTATTTCACTTATAATTCACTGTATCACAATTCCAGTGGGCCAGAAGTTTACATACACTAAGTTGACTGTGCCTTTAAACAGCTTGGAAAATTCCAGAAAATGATGTCATGGCTTCAGAAGCTTTTGATAGGCTAATTGACATCATTTGAGTCAATTGGAGGTGTACCTGTGGATGTATTTCAAGGCCTACCTTCAAACTCGGTGCCTCTTTGCTTGACATCATGGGAAAATCAAAAGAAATTAGCCAAGACATCAGAAAAATAATTGTAGATCTCCACAAGTCTGGTTCATCCTTGCGAGCAATTTCCAAACGCCACGTTCATCTGTACAAACAATAGTACGCAAGTATAAACACCATGGGACCACGCAGCCGTCATACCGCTCAGGAAGGAGACGCATTCTGTCTCCTAGAGATGAATGTACTTTGGTGCGAAAAAGGCAAATCAATCCCAGAACAACAGCAAAGGACCTTGTGAAGATACTGGAGGAAACAGGTACAAAAGTATCTATATCCACAGTAAAACAAGTCCTATATCGACATAACCTAAAAGGCCGCTCAGCAAGGAAGAAGCCACTGCTCCAAAACTGCCATAAAAAAGCCAGACTACGGATTGCAACTGCACATGGGAACAAAGATTGTACTTTTTGGAGAAATGTCCTCTGGTCTGATGAAACAAAAATATAACTGTTTGGCCATAATGACCATTGTTATGTTTGGAGGAAACGGGGAGGCTTGCAAGCTGAAGAGCACCATCCCAACCGTGAAGCACAGTGGTGGCAGCATCATGTTGTGGGGGTGCTTTGCTGCAGGAGGGACTGGTGCACTTCACAAAATATATGGCATCATGAGGGAGGAAAATGATGTGCATATATTGAAGCAACATCTCAAGACATCAGTCAGGAAGTTAAAGCTTGGTTGCAAATGGGTCTTCCAAATGGACAATAACCTCAAGCATACTTCCAAAGTTGTGGCAAAATGGCTTAAGGACAACAAAGTCAATGTATTGAAGTGGCCATCACAAAGCCCCGACCTCAATCCCATAGAAAATGTGTGGGCAGAACTGAAAAAGCGTGTACGAGCAAGGAGGCCTACACACCTGACTCAGTTACACCAGCTCTGTCAGGAAGAATGGGCCAAAATTCACCCAATTTATTGTGGGAATCTTGTGGAAGGCTATCCAAAACGTTTGACCCAAGTTAAACAATTTCAAAGCAATGCTACCAAATACTAATTGAGTGTATGTAAACTTTTGACCCACTGGGAATGTGATGAAAGAAATACAAACTGAAATAAATAATTCTCTCTACTATTATTCTGACATTTCACATTCTTAAAACAAAGTGGTGATCCTAACTGACCTAAGACAGGGAATTGTTACTAGGATTAAATGTCAGGAATTGTGAAAAACTGAGGGTACATGTATTTGGCTAAGGTGCATGTATACTTCCGACTTCAACTGTACATACACTGAGTTTACAAACCATTAAGAACACCTGCTCTTTCCATGGCAAAGACTGATCAGGTGAAAACTACTATCCCTTATTGATGTCACTTGTTAAATCGACTTCAATAATTTTAGATGAAGGGGAGGAGACAGGTTAATGAAGCCTTAAGGCGATTGAGCCATGGATTGTGTGTCATTCAGTGGGTGAATGGGCAAGACAAATCATTGAAGTGCCTTTGAACTGGGTATGGTAGTAGGTGCCAGGTGCACCGGTTGGTATCAAGAACTTCAATGATGCTGGGTTTTTCATACTCAACAGTTTCCCATGTATCAAGAATGGTCCACCACCCAAAGGACATCCAGCCAACTTGATACAACTGTGGGACGCATTGGAGTCAACTTGGATCAGCATCCCTGTGGAGTGCTTTCGACACCTTTGTAGAGTCCATGCCTTGATGAATTGAGGGTGTTCTGAGGGAAAAAAGGGGGAGGCTGCGGGGATGCAACTCAATATTAGGAAGGTGTTCCTAATGTTTGTTATACTCAGTGTATATTTCCACACTGAGGTTGGAATAATACTGTGAATTGTGAAAATTATGATAATGCCCTTTTTTATTTGTAAGTGCTGAGTGATTAGTGCTTTTTGAGGTCAGTTCGGTTTCAATCATAAAAAAAGTATCAAGATTTCACTTTCGATTAATTTTTTTAACATTAAATTCACTCTGCATTATGTGGGTTGAAGGCTGTAACAACACAGAATATTTTTTTAAATAAAAGTCAGATGATGGTAGTGACTGCCCATGACTGCTTATCACTTATTAACCGTCAGTTATTCACATTACTTTACTTAATAAAATATTTCAGTTGTGTATATTACATTTGTTTTATTTTATGACTTTTATTTAATCCCAAGTCATCTCATCTCTATAGAGCTGCTACCTATGCTGTCTGACAAAGTCACTATTTTAGTAGTTCTTCAAAGTAATAAAGCATACTTTTATGACTGCTGAATACCAACTATCACTTAGATCATGTATTTTCAGGTAGAGATACCTCGCGAAGAAACTGCTCTCTGTGTATCCCCTCGTCTCGCATTCTTCGCTCTCTTATGTAGCAGGCATAAAAGAAACACAGACCGGACAAGTTTAGCCGTGCAATGGATTATGGTCATTGTTTTTAGATTAGCGCAGAAAACGTGATGTAGAACATTGGCCTGTTGGAAACTACTACAACTCCCTACTACATCGCACAGTCCGGGCATGATCTGATTTATCTGTACAGAAAGTGCAGCGCAATGTGCACATTGACCTCACAGAAAATAAACTATGAAATGGAATTCAGATAATTGAACCGACGTTGGTCAGTTGTTTAGACACGGAGAAATAACCGCCATTTTGGTTAATCGCTCAGCCCTAGTTGTTTGTAAAGACCTGACATTTCATCTTGTTTTTGTGGGATGGAGTTTTGGTCCAAAATGTGTTATTAGACACATTTTAGGCCAAACAAGTGGTAAATTAGGCCAAATAGGTGGTACATTAGTTAATAGACCAATGAGAAAGAGTTCCAAACAGGTCTACCAATAACAGCTAGTTTTCCCCTCCTCGCTCAGACCACTCCCAAACAGTCCTAGCAAATTTCTTTCTTGAGAAACTGCTCTTTGCTATGAAGCTATTTTTGTTTCTTTTTGACAATTTTAATTGAAGACAATTGCAGTCAGGTACTTAATTGTTACATAGTAATAATTTCATATTGAGATGCATTGGACCTTTTTAAGATAGTACTTTACTAATCCTCAAAGGGGAAATTTGATTGCACCAGCCAATACATTCTTGAGATGGCGCCGACAGAGATGGTCGCCTCGCTTCGCGTTCTAAGGAAACTATGCACTATTTAGTTTTTTTATGTATTATTTCTTACATTGTTACCCCAGGAAATCTTAAGTCTTATTACATACAGCCGGGAAGAACTATTTGATGTAAGAGCAACGTCAACTTACCAAAATTACAACCAGGAATACGACTTTCCTGAAGCAGATCCTTTCTTCGGACCACCACCCAGGACAATGGATCTAATCCCAGGAGCTGACCGAAAACAACGACGACGCAGAAGGGGCAGACAGAGCGGTCTTCTGGTCAGGCTTCGTAAACGGGCACATCGCTCACCGCTCCCGAGTATACTACTCGCCAATGTCCAGTCTCTTGACAACAAGGTAGACGAAATTCGAGCAAGGGTTGCCTTCCAGAGAGACATCAGAGATTGTAACATTCTCTGTTTCACAGAAACATGGCTCTCTCGGGATATGTTGTCGGAATCGGTCCAGCCACCGGGCTTCTCCATGCAACGCGCCGACAGAGATGAACACCTCTCTGGGAAGAGGAAGGGCAGGGGTGTATGCTTTATGATTAACAACTCATGGGGTGATCATAACAACACACAGAAACTCCAGTCCTTCTGCTCACCCGACCTAGAATTCCTTACAATCAAATGCAGGCCATTCTACCTACCAAGAGAATTCTCGTCAGTTATAGTAACAGCTGTGTACACCCCCCCCCCTCAAGCAAACACCAAGACGGCCCTCAAGGAACTTCACTGGACTCTATGGAAACTGGAAACTATATACCCGGAGGCTGCATTTATTGTAGCTGGGGATTTTAACAAAGCAAATTTGAGATCAATGTTACCTAAAGTTTCTAAGCATATTGATAGCACGACACGTAGGGCTAATACTCTCGACCACTGCTACTCTAACTTCCGCGCTGCATACAAAGCCCTCCACCGCCCTCCCTTCAGCAAATCCGACCACGACGCCATCTTGCTCATCCCGGCTCGGCTTATAGGCAGAAACTCAAACAGGATGTACCAGTGATGAGAACCATTCAAAGCTAGTCTGACCAGTCGGAAGCCATGCTCCAAGATTATTTTGATCACGCGGACCGGAATATGTTCCGGTCAGCCTCTCAGAACGACATTGATCTATACGCTGACTCGGTGAGTGCGTTTATAAATAAGTGCATTGGAGATGTCGTACCCGCTGTGACTATTGAAATCAACCCTAACCAGAAACCGAGGATGGATGGCGGCATTCGCGAAAAATGTAAACCACGATCCACCGCATTTAACCATGGAAAGAGGTCTGGTAATATGGCTGAATATAAACAGTGTAGTTATTCCCTCCGCAAGGCAATCAAACATGCGAAATGCCGGTACAGGGACAAGGTGGAGTCGCAATTCAACGGCTCAGACATGAGACGTATGTGGCAGGGTCTACAAGAAAACGGCGATTACAAAAACAGCCACGTTACGGATACAGACGTCACGCTTCCAGACAAACTAAACACCTTTTTTGCCCACTTTGAGGATAATACAGTGCCACCGTCGCGGCTCGCTAACAAAGACTGTGCCCCGCCCCTCTCCTTCTCAGTGGCTGTCGTGAGTAAAACATTTAAACGTGTTAACCCTCACAAGGCTGCTGTCCCAGACGGCATCCCTAGTTGTGTCCTCAGAGCATGCGCAGACCAGCTGGCTGGTGTGTTTACAGACATATTTAATTGCTCCCTATCCCAGTCTGTTGTCCCCGTATGCTTCAAGATGGCTACCATTGTTCCTGTACCCAAGAAGGCAAAGATAACTGAACTAAATCACTACCGCCCCGTAGCACTCACTTCTGTCATCATGAAGTGCTTTGAGAGGCGAGTCAAGGATCATTTCACTGCCACCCTAGACCCACTTCAGTTTGCATACCACCCCAACAGGTCCACAGATGACGCAATCACCATCGCACGGCACACTGCCCTATCCCATCTGGACAAAAGGAATACCTACGCTGTTCATTGACTACAGCTCAGCATTCAACACCATAGTACCCTCCAAGCTCATCATCAAGCTGGAGGCCCTGGGTCTCAGCCCCTCCCTGTGCAACTGGGTCCTGTACTTTCTGATGGGCCAACTCTAGGTGGTGAAGGTTGGAAACAACATCTCCACTTTGCTGACCCTCAACGCTGGGGCCCCACAAGGGTGTGTGCTCAGCCCTCTCCCGTACTGTACTCCCTGTTCACCCACTACTGTGTGGCCATGCACGCCTCCAACTCAATCATCAAGTTTGCAGACGACACAACAGTAGTGGGCTTGATCACCAACAACGACGAGACAGCCTACAGGGAGGAGGAGAGGGCACTCGGAGTATGGTGTCAGGAAAATAACATCTCACTCAAAGTCAACAAAACAATGGAGATGATTGTGGACTTCAGGAAACAGCAGAGGGAGCACCCCCCCACCCCCATCCACATCGAAGGGTCAGCAGTGGAGAAGGTGGAAAGTTTCAAGTTCCTGGGCGTACACATAACAGACAAACTGAAATGGTCCACCCACCCAGACAGCGTGGTGAAGAAGGCGCAACAGAGCCTCCTCAATCTCAGGAGGCTGAAGAAATTTGGCTTGTCACCCAAAACCCTGACAAACCTTTACAGATGCACAATCGAGAGCATCATGTCAGGCTGTATCACAGCCTGGTAAGGCAACTGCACTGCACTCAACCGCAAGGCTCTCCAGGGGGTAGTGCGGTCTGCCCAACGCATCACCGGGGGCAAACTACCTGCCCTCCAGGACACCTACAGCACCCGATGTCACAGGAAGGCCAAAAAGATCATCAAGGACAACAGCCACCCGAGCCACTACCTGTTCACACCGCTATCATCCAGAAGGCGAGGTCAGTACAGGGGCATCAAAGCTGGGACCGAGAGATTGAGAAACAGCTTCTATCTCAACGCCATCAGACTGCTAAACAGCAATCACTAACTCAGAGAGGCTGCTGCCTTCATTGAGACCCAATCACTGGACACTTTAATAAATGGATCACTGTCACTTTAAATAATGCCTCTTTAATATTGTTTACATATCTTACATTACTCATATCACATGTATATACTGTATTTTATACCATCTACTGCACCTTGCCTATGCCGCTCGGCAATCGCTCATCCATATGCTTTAATGTACATATTCTCATTCACCACTTTAGATTTGTGTGTATTAGGTAGTTGTTGGGGAATTGTTAGATATTATTGCACTGTTGGAACTAGAAGAACAAGCATTTCGCTACACTCGCATTAACATCTGCTAACCATGTGTATGTGACCAATAAAATGAGATTTTTTTTGTCTTTCTCTGCTGCAGCTGCATGAGCTGTCCAGACTAAAGTCTCTGAAAAACCTAACAGAGCTGACTGTGGCAGAGAACCCTATAGCCAATCTCCCCCATTACCGTCTCTTCCTGGTTTTCCACCTGAGGTCACTTGAGACACTGGACGGGCAGCCTATCAGCCAGGAAGAGAGAGAGCAGGCCCCCCAGCGCTTTCAAATGGGTACATTGCAGTATTGCACAATCCCTGCTTAAAACCCTGAAAGGGTCTCCTTACTAGATGAGCCTTTGTATATTTTAGATACCTGGTGTGTATTCATTAGTGCAAACCTTAGAAAAGTCCCTCCTCATTTTGGCCCATTTGCTTCTGTTAGTTTCCTAGTGAATATACAGTACCTCAGTACCACACTTAGGTTGTTTCCTAGTTGGCACTGTTAGTGGAAATGGCAACTCTTTTCATGCTGTGATTGCAGAGGAGATTGAGCGTCTGGAGCAGGACCTGGAGTGTCGTGTGGCAGAGATCGGGAGGCTGCAGAGTGAGCAGGTGGCTGCAGTGGAGGAGCTTGAGCAGCAGGAGGAGATCATTGACCAACTGCAGCTAAAGAGCCTGCAGCAACAGCACTGCCAGACCCAGCAGGAGCAGGAGCTGGACACCAAGACAGAGCTGGTGGGCATTTATCTCAACATGCACGCACGCACTCACTCAAACACACACACACACACACACACACACACACACACACACACACACACACACACACACACACACACACACACACACAGACAGACAGACAGACAGACAGACAGACAGACAGACAGACAGACAGACAGACAGACAGACAGACAGACAGACAGACAGACAGACAGACAGACAGACAGACAGACAGACAGACAGACAGACAGACAGACAGACAGACAGACAGACAGACAGACAGACAGACAGACAGACAGACAGACAGACAGAGAAACACACACACACCAGGATTTCCGTTAGCAAAATGTGGTGCCGGACAACGTGACCGGTATTTTCATTTACCGGCCGTTTGATAAATTTACCGGACCGATATGCATTGGGTGTGTCTCAATAGGGCGGCCACCCACGCACGGGGCTCAGAATGACAGATCGCATTTTGATTATGGCAATTCATCATAACATACCATGCAGCTCCTGTAATGAGGCATCCGATAAAACGTCATTTTTAAACATTTGCCAAAATACAATTAGCGGGAAAGCACCATTCTAATCCACCTAATGCACCTGATGCGAGCGGTATATGACAGAGATGAACATCTTCGTTAGAAACTTGGGAGGGGGTGAATCTAAAGATGCAACAACTAGGATGGGTTGCTAATATACAGTGGTTCTTCCTGTAAAAGTTGCGTCATACTGCAGCACATCTTGCGGGCTGCCGCAGAATTCCATGGCACGTTATTTAATTGTCAGCCATTGTTACCATTAATGCTAGTTAGTGCTAGTTTGACAACCAAAGGGGATCTTTGAGAAGCATTTGATAGCTTTCAATATTGGCTATACTAGAGAATTTAAAATCTTTTTGTTTAAGAACATAGTTCTTGATTTTAAGAAAATGTTACTTAATTCATTTGATTAATATTGTAGTGTTAAGAAAAACAAAAGCCTCAGGGTTTCCGTTATGAAAATATGGCGCTGTACAACATGACGGTCGGGAGTAGGCTACAGTACTAAGAGCATAACATTTCCACACCCTAATTGTAGTCTAACCAATACCCAATAAAAATCTCATTGATTTATCAAGACCAGTCCCCATGCTTGTCTGCTTGAAATGGTGCTGAAATAGTTGACCACATGCGGGTAGACTGTTGCTTCAAACTTCAATATGATTTTTAAATAAATAAGACCTAATCCACTTTTAACAGCACATTACTCAACACTAAGTAAGACTCATGTCACCTACGGTAGGCCTACAGTATTTTGAAAAATATTTTTTTCAATGACGTGACTCCGCAAATAATTCGATTTGGAGGATTCTAAATTAATATCGAAGGGGCGTTTTTCGTTAGGGCAAATCTGATCTGTGGGAGTATCTCAGGGGCTTTTATATCGTTCTAAATTGAATTAATGAATAATAATAATAATCGCTTTGTTAAAAAAATTATGATATTTTGGAGATCATTTCGTTTTCAAATAACCTAATGTGAGCGAGGGGGGGAAAAGGCCATTCTTGAATATGAGGTGAATCATTCTTACTAATTTGTAAATATATCCAGTTTTGTTATTTAGAATTATTTATTTCTGTTTTAGAGGGAGAAAAACCAAAAGCCCACCGTCGCCTCATGGGTCTCCCGGTCGCGGCCGGGACGGGTATCAAGCCAGCATCTGTAGCAAAGCAGTTTGCACTGCGATGCAGTGTCTTAGACCGCTGCACCACTCGGGAGGCCCCATCCACAAAGTTTTTAATGCTGATCAATTGCCTTGCACAAAGTATAAAAATACAGAGAGGTGTTGGCAAGAGTCTATTGTCCTGCTAATAGCCCATAATGGACTGTTATAATACATGGTGTCCAGGTCAGGATAACCAAAACATTTCTTTATTAAAGACTATCAGAAAGAATGTTGGTACTTATTTATTTTGATCTAAAGCCATGAATGAGTGAGTCAGTCAGTTTTATGACTGCGCCATCAACTTGATTATTTAGCAGACATCACTTGCTTATATTCAGTCAACACATGTATCTTAAGAAAATCATGGAATATAATTTAACATTTTTGTTTCTCTTAGAATAAAAACCTTAGTGTAACAACAGTTGTACTAAGTATTGCTGACGAGTAGAAACAAAAAAAGAAGTGTCTTTTTCAGGGCGTGCGGGACAGAGGAATATCAATTCTTACACTGTTGTTAATGCATTGTATTACTAATTAGGCCTCATGTTATTTACCGTTTTCATTCTCGGAGTGGAAACGTTGTTTGCAGAGTTTACAACCTGCTAGACTGTGAGAAACAAGTTTACAACTTGTTAATTTTTTTCATTGTCTTTTGTTTGGAGTGCTCCATGTGAGCAATGATGGGTCTGGTTTCTCAGTCTTGTTAATGTTGAGGGGGCATGAGTGCCTGAGCACACATAGACGTAGCATACCTGGCCTGCTGCGAATAAATGCAATAAAGTGCCCATTTGGGAATGTTTGATTTCTGATTGTCTTTCTAACCACATCCTCTACTAATAAGCTGAGCTTCTCAGTCATTTTTTCTTCACCTCACACAGTAAGTCAACGAAGTCTGTTTTCTAAACATCCATTGCGAATGATAGCCTAATAGTTCCTTACAGTGGGCCTGCGTGAAAGAGCAAAATATCATCATCTGATGATCTCATACTGTATATCAAGTGGAAGCATCATAGAATAGCTTTCCCTTGCGCAAAAACAGCCGTCTGTCCCTCGGAAAACTCTGAGGGCCTGGAATAAGCTAGTTGATACAATGTTGCACTTCACTAGCGGTAGCTCAAGACCAATAGAAATGCAGGCAGACCGGCTGTAGCGCAATGAATGTGATTCAAAGAACCAAATAAATAATCAGTATATTTTCTACTGTTTTTATTTGTCGACTTTATGTATTTTTACTTGGTTGACAAACGACTACATTGGCCATCTCTGCGTTCCATGCGCTCATTTCAGCTACAGTGCATTCGGAAAGTATCCAGGCCCCTTGACTTTTTCCCCATTTTGTTACATTAGACTTATTCTAAAATGTATTAAATCATTTTTTCCCCTCATCAATTTACACACAATACCCCATAATGACAAAGGGAAACAGGTTTTTAGAAATGTTTGCAAATGTATTAAAAATTAAAAACAGATACCTTATTTACATAAGTATTCAGAACCTTTGCTATGACACTCGAAATTGTGCTCCGGTGCATCCTGTTTCCATTGTTCATCCTTGAGCTGTTTCTACAACTTGATTGGAGTCCACCTGTGGTAAATTAAATTGTTTGGTCATGATTTGGAAAGGCACACACCTGTCTATATAAGGTCCCACAGTTGACAGTGCATGTCAGAGCAAAAACCAAGCCATGAGGTCGAAGGAATTGTCCGTAGAGCTCCAAGACAGGATTTTGTCGAGGCACAGAACTGGGGAAGGGTACCAAAAAGAATCTGCAGCATTGAAGGTCCCCAAGAACACAGTGGCCATCATTCTTAAATGGAAGAAGTTTGGAACCGCCAAGACTCTTCCTAGAGCTGGCCACGTGGCCAAACTGAGCAATCAGGGGGAGAAGGGCTTTGGTCAGGGAGGTGACCAAGAACCTGATGGTCACTCTGACAGAGCTCCAGACTTCCTCTGTGGAAATCAGAGAACCTTCCAGAAGGACAACCATCTCTGCAGCACTCCACCAATCAAGACTTTATGGTAGAGTGGCCAGACGGCAGCCATTCCTCAGTAAGGCACATAGCGGCCCACTTGGAGTTTGCCAAAAGGCACCTAAAGGACTCTGACCATGAGAAACAATATTCTCTGATGAAACCAAGATTGAAATCTTTGGCCTGAATGCCAAGCGTCACGTCAGGAATAAACCTGGCACCATCTCTACGGTGTAGCATGGTGGTGGCAGCATCATGCTGTGGGAATGTTTTTCAGTGGCAGGGACTGGGAGACTAATCAGGATCGAGGTAAAGATGAACGGAGCAAAGTACAGAGATCCTTGATGAAAACCTGCTCCGGCTGGGGCAAAGGTTCACCTTCAAAAAGGACAATGACCCTAAATACACAGACAAGAAAATGCAGGAGGGGCCTCAGGACAGCCAGAGCCCGGACTTGTACCAAATCGAACATCTCTGGAAAGACTTGAAAATAGCTGTGCAGCGACACTCCCCATTCAACCTGACAGAGCTTAAGAGGATCTGCACATAAGAATTGGAGAAACTCCCCAAATACAGGAGTGCCAAGCTTGTAGCGTCATACCCAAGAAGACGTGAGGCTGTAATCGCTGCCAAAGGTGCTTCAACAAAGTACTGAGTAAAGGGTTTGAATACTTATGTAAATGTGATATTTCAGTTTTTGTTATTTTTATAAATTTTGAAAAATGTATGAAACTGTTTTTTTGCATTGTCGTTGTGGGGTATTGTGTGTAGATTGATGAGGGGGAAAAAACGTTTTAATCAATTTGAGAATTATCCTTTACCGTAGCAAAATGTGGAAAAATAATAATTTCTGAATGCACTGTATATAGCCACCAATGATCACGGTGTATCAGTGTCCGTATGGCAGAGGCTGGTGCTCTCGTATTAGTTACATTTTTGTTTTATATTTTTAGCCTTTTAATTAAGATTTTTATGATTAACCACTTGACAAAAATTGAGAAACAAAAATGTTATTTTTGAAATTAAACTGTTCCCAGAAGATGCATACATAACTGGTACGCAGATCGATAACGGTAGGATAAATTGTTAGCTTTCCCATACTTGAAACTCATGCGCCTCCTATGAAGTCTTAATAAAATAATTGCCTCTGTGGTTGGATTTTCATACAAGGTAAGACATGCCTCATAATATGATGTAAATCATTCAGGTTTCAAACAATTAAGTAAGTGCGTACTGCCTCCAGCTCTCATTGTAGAGTGGTGCTGAAAGCTTGCCTACCTTTGTTTTTTCTCCTGGTCATTTTGGCCGGCAACAATTTTATTTATGGGCTTTTAATTTTCTTAGACAAAACCTGTCAATTACCGGCTAACGGAAATCCTGACACACACACACACACACACACAAACACACAAATTGTCATATAGGAAGGAGCTCTTTGAACAACGATGCATTTACGTGTCCTCTAAACTCTTCCTGCCTTCCTCTTCATCTTTCTCTCGTCTTTCTGTGCCCATAGCTATTTTCCCGGCCTCTAGTTTATCCTTACACATCAATTCAGTCCCCTTTCCTGAAGGTAGTATTGCATGGTGTGGTATAGTGTTTGTGTGTACAGAAAGCGAATTCTTTAGTTTTTATTGTTCATCGTTTCCATGATTTCTTAATGGCCTTTTATGACTCAGTGGTGTACATGACTTGGTTTCATAAGTCATGCACCCAGGTTGCGTCAAACAAACAAAACACTAACCTTTTCAAATGTCAGGGCCTCACTCTCCAGTAACTCATATTCATTATAATATAATAGGCAAAACTAATCTTAGATCAGTACATCTACTCTTTATGAATACAGGCCATGATCATGTCTTTATCCATTTTTCTAATTTGCTCTTTGCATGAATTTTCTGTTTGTTTTCCCACTGCTTCTGTCTCTTCAGCCTCCTTCATTGCCTGCTCCTCTACTGGATGCTATTTGTCAGGTACTCTGAAGACACACACAGATTCATGTGAACCCAATGCCCACTGCTGACCCATGTCCTTGTTTAAATGTCCATGACTCTTCTGTCCATTCAGGTTCTCACTCGCAGAGCACTCTCATGTTTGCCAGCATTTTGTTGTTTTTATTTGTTTAGCTTGTGTTTCAGATTAAATGTAAAGATGATGATGGTGATGATGATAGATGCTGCCTGTTTTTTCTTGGTTTGACTTTATATGGTCAAAGCTAGTATAATATACAGGTACATTTTCACTTCTGAATTTTATTGTGACAAAGTACATTTAGGCAGATAGCAGCTGCTTTTAGATTGTCACGTCCTGACCAGCAGAGGGAGCAATTGTATTAGTTTTGGTCAGGATGTGGCAGAGGTTTTTGTGTTATGTGTAGATTGGTTGTTGGACTCTCAATTGGAGGCAGGTGGTTCTAGTTGCCTCTGATTGGGAGTCCTATAAACAGGTGTGTGTTTTCCTTTGGGGTTGTGGGTAGTTGTTTTTGCACTGCGTTTTGTGTGCCTGCAAAACTGTTCCTGTCATGTTTATTGTTTTTTTTCCTGTGGATGCTTTACTCGTGTTTATTAAAAATATGAGTATCCACATTCCCGCTGTGCCTTGGTCTTCTCTCCACTACGACAAACCTTACAGAACTACCCACCACAAAAGGACCAAGCAGCGGAGGAGGAAGGAGCATCGGGTTGATGAATGGACTTGGCAGAGTGAACGACGATTCTGGGAGGACAAACTAAGGGAGCTAAGGGAACCCGAGAGGCAGCCCCAATCATTTTTTTGGGGGGGGCACAAGGGCTGTTTGGCGTGGCGAGATTGGAGCCCCAGGCCAGCTCCCCGTACCCTTGTGGGGCAGAGACAGACTGGACAGGTCCCGTGCTTTGGGGTAGGGGCTGTGGTGAGGCCTGGGATTTTCAGGCCGGCACGCACAGTACCAGCGCCCCGCATGTGCCAGGGAGGAGTGAGCATCGAGCCTGAAGGGGTGATGCCAACCCTGCGCTCAAGACCGCCAGTGTGCCTCTACGGTCCGGTGTTTCCCGCTATACGCACTAGCATTGAGGTGCGTGTCTCCAGGCTGGCACGTCCAGTACCAGCCCCACGCATCAGGCGTCTAGTGCGTCAGCCCAGCCTCGCCAGTCAGGAGCTGCCAGAGCTGCCCGCCAGTCAAGAGTCGCCAGAGCTGCCCGCCAGTCAAGAGTCGCCAGAGCTGCCCGCCAGTCAAGAGTCGCCAGAGCTGCTCGCCAGTCAAGAGTCGCCAGAGCTGCCCGCCAGTCAAGAGCCGCCAGAGCGGCCCGTCTGCCCGGATCAGCCAGGGCGGCCCGACTGCCCGGATCAGCCAGGGCGGCCCGACTGCCCGGATCAGCCAGGGCGGCCCGACTGCCCGGATCAGCCAGGGCGGCCCGACTGCCCGGATCAGCCAGGGCGGCCCGACTGCCCGGATCAGCCAGGGCGGCCCGACTGCCCGGGTCTGCCAGGGCGGCCCGCCTGCCCGGATCTGCCAGGGTTCCCCGCCTGTCCTCCGGCCCAGCCCGAGTGGCCCGCCTGTCCTCCGGCCCAGCCCGAGTGGCCCGCCTGTCACCCTCCCTTCCCTCCCTTATTGTTTAGGGGGTATTGTTTATTGGTTTTGTTGGGGTATTGGGGATTTTTTGTGTTTTCTTTTTTAAGGTGCATTCCGGGGTCTGCACCTTTAGGGGGGGGGGGGGTACTGTCACGTCCTGACCTGCAGAGGGAGCAATTGTATTAGTTTTGGTCAGGATGTGGCAGAGGTTTTTGTGTTATGTGTAGATTGGTTGTTGGACTCTCAATTGGAGATATATTGCAAAATATTGCAATACATTCCATTCTAACTTGCAGTGAGTGTATGATGCTTTTCTTCATTGTGTTTGTGATGTCTCTGTATAATCTCTATACTGCATGGCCGTATTGACAGCTGAAACAGAAAACGGTGGAGCTGACGCGAGCATGCCAGAAGCAGTATGAGCTGGAGCAGGAGTTAGCCTTTCAGAAGATCGACGCCAAGTTTGAACCATATCCCTATTACCCAGACCATGTGAGTGCATCCATCCAGAACCCTCATGAGCCATCTCTCCATTCAGTTGTTGCCTTAGGGTCCGCCAACAATGGCACCCTATTCCCTATACAGTGCAATACTTCTGGTCAGAAGTAGTGAACTATACACTGAGTGTACAAAACATTAAGGACACCTGCTCTTTCCATGACCTAGACTGACCAGGTGAATCCAGGTGAAAGCTGGATTAACCTTATTGGTGTCACTTTTTAAATCCAATTTAATCAGTGTAGATGAAGGATAGGAGACTGGTTAAAGAAAGATTTTTAAGCCTTATGACCTGGATGTGTGCCATCCCGAGGGTGAATGGGCAAGACAATGGATTTAAGTGCCTTTGAACAGGGTATGGTAGTAGGTGCCAGGCGCACCAGTTTGTGTCAGGAACTGCAACACTTCTGGGTTTTTCACGCGCAGTAGTTTCCCGTGTGTATCAAGAATGTTCCATTACCCAAAGGACATCCAGCCAACTTGACACAACTGTGGGAAGCATTGGAGTCAACATGGGTCAGCATCCCTGTGGAACACTTTTGACACCTTGTAGAGTCCATGCCCAGACAAATTGAGGCCATGGGGGTGCATTTCAAGATTAGGAAGGTGTACACTCAGGAAATAAGTTGCCATTTTGGATGCACCCTTGGAATCTGCATGAATTCATGATTCATTTTCCCTCTCTCTCACCAGGAGTTGGAGGCAGAGAGCTTCCTGGAGGAAAGCCCTTACATTGGAAAGGCACGGCACAAGAGGAACGCGGTGGCTTCAGATGGCATCCAGAGTCATCAGATGCCAACTGCAGGCCACATAGAGACAGACAACCCCAGGCAAGACGTGGCCAAGATCAGCTCCAGAGACTGCAGCCAAGAACAGACTAAAGGTACAGAAGAGGGAGTATAGTAAAGTTCGTCCTACTAGATGCTGATCTTGGGTCAGTTAAGGTTTTTCTCCTTCTAATAGCTAAGGTTCGAATTGGAGAAGGGGAAGCTGATATGGTAACACAACAAGATTTTCCTCTTGACTGTATCACCCTGCCTACACCCTGTATGTGAAGTGAACTACAGGGTTGTTCCTCTGACTGTTGCTGACTGACGTGAGTGTTAGGTGAGGTGTAGTTAGGTGAGTTCTTGTTTGTGTGACTGTGTCCCCAGCCGAGGAGTGTCTGCAGCAGTTGCACAGGGAGATCGAGGAGGCAGAGCAGCAGGTCCTCAGGGCCGGTGGAGAGCTTCGCCAGCTGCAGGAGACACTCTCCCAGAAACAGGTGCGTCACCGGCGAAGCTCGGCTCTCCTATTGTCTGTGTCCCAAATGGCACCCTATTTTCTATATAGTGCAGTATTTTTGTCAAAATGAATGCACTTGGTCGTTCCATCATTTGTCCCTTTTTGGTAGTGTAACTTTGAATTTTATTAAAACATTTTTTACCTAATTTTAACATTCTGTCATGAAGAGCACATGTTCAATTGAATAAAAAACATGTTTCCATTTCAAGAAGTTCAATAAAAAAATGATTATAGTTAGTGCCAAATAAAGTGACAGGGTTGATGATTACATCTCAAATCAGCCATAAATCCCCTTGACAGGGGGTATGGATGCTTGTTGTGTGCAATAAGAAGGGGAAATTGAATGAGTAGAACCAGCTCACATGTGGCGCTATGATTTGACAATTAGATTTTCAATTTTACTTTTTTTTTATATTAATGATGTAAAGGCCCCAGTTTAGAGGACCTGCGTGATTCTGGTACTGGTTCTGACCTTCATCTTGGCTTATAAATTGATCTTTGGATACTGTAGATCGAAATGGCTTGCTGTCACGGGTGTCGTAGGGTAGAGGCAAAGACGCAGCGGGAAAATGTACACTCATCTTTTTTATTTGGTGAAGAAGGAAAACATAACACGTATACAAAACAAAACAAACTTGACAGTCTTGTCAGGCAAACAGCTAAACAAGAACAATCTCCCACAAAAACCCATGAAAAACAAACTCCTAATTATAGGACCCTCAATTAGAGGCAACAATAACCAGCTGCCTCCAATTGAAGGTCCAACCCCAATTAACTAAACATAGAAATACAAAAACTAGATGGAACATAGAACAATGACTAACAAACCCCGGACTAATAAATCAAATACCCCTCTACCTAAACACATACACAAAACACACCCAGAACCACATAAAACAAACACCCCCTGCCACGTCCTGACCAAACTACAATAACAAATAACCCCTATACTGGTCAGGACGTGACACTTGCATTGCGCACAGTAGTATTGTAATGACCTGACTAGATCATGAAGGAACAATTGTCCAGACAGAGGATGGAGTTAACGAATGGACGGTTTATTAACCCAACTTAACACAGGCTACTGTTTGGCCATAGCCCACGCCAAATAAATAAAAGGTACACTACAAACCAACCGTGACCTTCTCTTGTGAAGCCCAGACGTAAGAGAGGGAACAATGGCTAAACCCGGTCTTAACTTCCAATGCTCCATCCCCCTGCCCAACCCCCCTTCACGCCACTCCGCCAACCACCAGGCTGCCCGGTATCAGAACATTCCAGGCATTCCCGTGATTGGCAGATAGCAGGTTGATTGGCATGACCCCGCGAACACTGGTAAGTACGACACAACCCACTAATAGCCTAACACATAACCCACAACTGTCTGTGCGGGTCGCTACAGTATATTTTTTGCGCCTATGTGAAATACAGTATGATGGGAAATCTGAAACCACTTGAAGCTGGGATTTCCCTCCTACCATTTAATTCGCTCTTCTGACTGTCCATAAACTCCTGGCTGAACCTTACGTCACAGCCACTGACAAAGCACGTGCCTGTAATCCTTATTGTAACGCAACAGGAGATGGTGGTTTCATCTCTATAGCACATTCAGAGATTGATTTATAGCCATTAATCTAAAATAATTCACACATTTTAAACAAAAAACACCTTGGTTGTTATAGATTAATAGGATATGAAAGCGAGTTCCTAACGAGTTCAGGAAGCCGAACGTGTGACGTTCACAGTGGTGGGGGCTGATGTTTTGATCAAGAGAGACCATTAGAAAATATGCACATTTTCTCTTAACACTAAACATACAAATATGTATTTTACAGTTATAAGGAAGGTGAAATCTTAGTTAGTGGTTATAATTTGATTATACTATATTGAGAAAGCATATAAGTCATTTCAAGCCTTCTTCATAGTTTTGTTGAATAGGAAATATGTCACAAAATATTTCATATTTTTATCATATTTGTACTGTTTGCTTGAGCTTGTGTCCTCAAAAGTGACTACACCTCAGCAATTTATAACTATTTACTAGAAAGGTGAGTTTGAACCTTTCTTGGAGTATGCAGCATTACTAGTTATTGTTTATAGGCCTCTTGTGATAAATAATTACTTTGGGGATTACTTAGATTACGTTCAGTTTACGTAACAGGCTTGTCCTTAAAATTAGGGACATGACACTCGAAATGAGCTAATGTTGTGTCAAATGGACGATCCTATCCAACCTGGCATGCTATAATTAGATACGAAATCTTTTCTTAATTTATAGACAAATCAACACTGATAAATAGGCTATGGAAATGTTGCGTGTATTTGTTTCTGTCAATTTCATTTTCATACTATAGCATAGCTGTCTCTCTCCCCTTCATGCTTTCCTTGTCAATTCATTATCTTATAGCCTACTTTTGGAAAGCCTAAGGTAGGCCTAGGTTTTTTTTAATACATTTTAAGGAAAGCATAAACATTTGCTCTTGTGTCTGACATATAGTATGCTTGGCTTTGATTGACAGGTCCTTTTATGGGTGTGTGCATGTGTGAGTTCACTGATTCTCTTCTCTATAGGCCTATATGTCTATTCAGAAAGTTTCCTAAAGTAGCCTTTAATAGGAATCAAACGCTCTTGTCATGATTTCATCTTGTAAAAGGACTATTTTCAGTAAAGGCCCTTTCTCATCAAGTCCGTTATTTTCGTCCAAATAATTAGGAAGAAAAAAATGTATACGAACACATGTTTTGTTTATGACACCAGTCACACCAATTGCGAAATATCAGCCTGCCACAATCCGTCAATTATTTATGCAGGACAGGTTTGATATTTGCATCTTTTCGCATGGGAAAATAATATGTTGACCAATATAAATTATTATCTGGGCACTGCCACTGACAGGTCTGTGGGTTCGCTGTGTGAATTAATTAATACATTTCTCTCTGCCTGTTTTTTTACGTTTGCAGTGCAGCAAAGTAGGAATTTTGCCAATGTGATCACATCACACCAGAACTAGGCTACATATCGCTCAGGCTATATAATATACTGCTCAAAAAAATAAAGGGAACACTTAAACAACACATCCTAGATCTGAATGAAAGAAATAATCTTATTAAATACTTTTTTCTTTACATAGTTGAATGTGCTGACAACAAAATCACACAAAAATAATCAATGGAAATCCAATTTATCAACCCATGGAGGTCTGGATTTGGAGTCACACTCAAAATTAAAGTGGAAAACCACACTACAGGCTGATCCAACTTTGATGTAATGTCCTTAAAACAAGTCAAAATGAGGCTCAGTAGTGTGTGTGGCCTCCACGTGCCTGTATGACCTCCCTACAACGCCTGGGTATGCTCCTGATGAGGTGGCGGATGGTCTCCTGAGGGATCTCCTCCCAGACCTGGACTAAAGCATGCGCCAACTCCTGGACAGTCTGTGGTGCAACGTGGCGTTGGTGGATGGAGCGAGACATGATGTCCCAGATGTGCTCTGGGGTCTGGGGAACGGGCGGGCCAGTCCATAGCATCAATGCCTTCCTCTTGCAGGAACTGCTGACACACTCCAGCCACATGAGGTCTAGCATTGTCTTGCATTAGGAGGAACCCAGGGCCAACCGCACCAGCATATGGTCTCACAAGGGGTCTGAGGATCTCATCTCGGTACCTAATGGCAGTCAGGCTACCTCTGGCGAGCACATGGAGGGCTGTGCGGCCCCCCAAAGAAATGCCACCCCACACCATGACTGACCCACCGCCAAACCGGTCATGCTGGAGGATGTTGCAGGCAGCAGAACGTTCTCCACGGCGTCTCCAGACTATGTCACATGTGTTCAGTGTGAACCTGCTTTCATCTGTGAAGAGCACAGGGCGCCAGTGGCGAATTTGCCAATCTTGGTGTTCTCTGGCAAATGCCAAACGTCCTGCACGGTGTTGGGCTGTAAGCACAACCCCCACCTGTGCACGTCGGGCCCTCATACCACCCTCATGGAGTCTGTTTCTGACCGTTTGATCAGACACATGCACATTTGTGGCCTGCTGGAGGTCATTTTGCAGGGCTCTGGCAGTGCTTCTCCTGCTCCCCCTTGCACAAAGGCGGAGGTAGCGGTCCTGCTGCTGGGTTGTTGCTATATATATAAAATTATAGGCCTGCTAAAGTGAATCTAGGCGATCATAAAAGACAGAGAAAACAAAATCTGCACAGATTTCGATAAAGAACTCAAATTCAAATGTAGTGTCAAAATAACCACCAATTGCTTCACAAAATGTATCAATGGCTGATCATTAGGCCATGGTCTCTATATCCCCCTTAAAACTTTACTTGTCAATGTATATGATAGGCTACATTGACTTAGCATTATCCTATGATGTAGACTATTTTTTGATATCCTACAGTAATAATTTGAAGCTAAGGCAAGTGTTTTTTAAAACGTTTTTGGGAGAAGACAAATGTGATTTGCTTATGTGTCAGAGTGAGATGCGCTGCAGGTGGCTTTGATTGATGTGTCCTTTTAGGTGGGTGGGTGTATGAATTGACAAATGATCAATGTCCATTTAGAAAGGTTCCTCAAATAGGCCTAGCCTGTCTGGACTTCATCTCTTTAATCAGATAGAAAAAAAACTGTCTCGTTGCAGGGTCAGCATGTGCAGAATGATGACAGGTGCCAGTTTTGTGTTTCCTCTCTTATTAAATGGGATGCAACTCATTACAGAGTCCTCTCAAGCCACTTTGAACAACATATTGCCACAGAGAATGACTCCGCAGCATTGGTGACGTTATGAGAATTAATTTGGAAAAGTGGAGCGAAAAACGCATCAGACTTGGTGTGAATGGGTTAGTGCATCAAAATCTGTATTTTTTTGGGGGGGGGGGGAATTCCTCTCCAATCTGACATTTCCTAATTTGTATACTAGTCTAATATTCATAGGTAATAACTTTTAATAATAAAATGCTATTGACAATAAGGAAGTGTAATGGTATCAGTGTAGTTGCAGGGAAAATCCACGTGTTTCTTTTGAGTCTGATATGCGCAGATATCCCCTCCACCGGTTATGTCGGTGACCGTGTAGATTGGATTGGCACTATCCAAAACATTTTTTTCTAATAATGTAATAACAGTATCCAGTAGTCCCAGATCTGTTTGTCCTATTATGTCAACTCTTCATCACTCCTTGTCACTTATTGTCATGCCAAAGAGTTGACATGATTGCACAAACAGATCTGCGACCATGCTACAATAACAGCACTGTTCCACATCAACTAGCCTAATCCACCCCGGACACTTCTAAAAGCCTCTTCTCTCCATCCTTCATCTAGGTGTCCAAGGCAGAGAAAGAGCAACTAAGGCAGAAGCTCCACTGGAGGATCCAGCAAGTGAGGCAGCTGAGAGATGAGACGGAGGCTCTGGAGGGCCAGCTGGAGATACAGAGAGAGGAAATGAACCGAACCCAGGGAGAGCTGGACCACCTCCAGGGCCTACTCAACACACTGGACCCCAGGGACCCCCAGCATGTTAGTACTTTAGATAGATAGCTACTAGCTCTGGTCCAGGTCGTTAGTGTGCATTCCTCCACTAACGGTCTCGACCAGAGCTAGCTATCAGCATCACTTTACACCACCCGCACCACTGACACACTGCAGAGCAGAGCAACTTATTACATATTGAATACACCAAACTCACAGGATACACCACTTTAGAACCTTTTTAAACTAGTCCCTTCAGTTGCATACACTGTTTTAGTACTTTTCTGAACGAATCCCCACAGTTGGATACACTGTATTCTGGCACTTTAGCAAGTGTTTATTCATACTGAATATGGCAAATTCACAGGATACACCATCTTAGAACTTTCCTAATCTAGTCTCTTCAGTTGCATACATTGTCTTAGCCCTTTCCTTGGATACACTGTTTTAGCACTTTTCTAAACTAGTCCCTTCAGTTGGAATTGATGTAGCACTTCAATATACAGGGTCGATGTACAGGGGTACGAGGTAGTTGAGGTAGATATGTACATATAGGTAGGGATAAAGTGACTGGGCAACGGGATAGATAATAAACAGTAACAGCAGCGTATGTGATGAGTCAAAAGAGATTAGTGCATAAAGGGTCAATGCAGATATTCCGGGTAGCTATTGGTTAACTATTTAGCAGTCTTATAGCTAAGCAAACTTTGTGCATCGGTACCGCTTGCGGTAGCAGAGAGAACGGTCTATGACTTGGATGGGCCTTCCTCTGACACCGCCTGGGCCGTATGCACTACCCTCTGTTGCGCTTTGCGGTCAAATGCCAAACAGTTGCCATGCCAAGCGGTGATGCAGCCAGTCAAGATGCTCTCAATGGTGTCAACCTGTTCCACAGCATCCCTGTCGATGTGAATTGTGGCGTGTTCGGCCCTCTGTTTCCTGTAGTCCATGATCAGCTCCTTTGTCTTGCTGACATTGATTTAAAGGTTGTTGTCCTGGCACCACACTACCAGGTCCCTTACCTCCTCCCTGTAGGCTGAGCTTCGTGATCAGGCCCACCATTATCTTGTCGCCCGGGCACGCAGTAGTGGGTTAACAGGGAGTACAGTAGGGGACTAAGCACGCACCCCTGGTGGGCCACCGTGTTGAGGGTCAACGTGGCGGATGTGTTGTTGCCTACCCTCACCACCTGGGCGTGGCCTGTCAGGAAGTCCAGGATCCAGTTGCAGATGAAGGTGTTTAATCTCAGGGTCCTTTGCTTAGTGATGAGCTTCGAGGGTACAATGGTGTTGAACGCTGAGCTGTAGTCAATGAACAGCATTATCACATAGGTGTTCCTTTTGGAAAGGGCAGTGTGCGTGCGTGCTGCGAGCTGTTTTCGGACATAGGAAACGATGGCGGATACATTATGTACACTTTTATTTTATTTTATTACAGCCAAAAAAATACACAAAATAGCACAATTGGTCAGGAGCCCGTAAACGGCCGCCATTCCCTCTAGCGCCATTATTCATTACTCTGATAATTCATACTCTAATGTTTATTAGATTTACATAAACATTTTTTTGTATATATCCCTATAGTGTTATGCTATTTTAGCAGACACTCTTAGCATACACACTTATTTATTGCTTGCGTAACCTACATGAAACAATTAGCCCTGTTTACACGTTACATTGGAAATGCATGTTTTTTTTTACAACTTTTAACCACAGATAGCATAACACTATAGGGATATTACATTGCAGAAAAACAACATGTGAAGAATGTTAAAAAGAGGTTTAGAAAACAGGAAAAGGCATTTCGGGGGGCAGGACGAACACAGGTTGCGCAGCCACTCTTTTTGTTTTATCTGCCCCTCCTGGTCGTGGACTTTAATCATACATTACCAGAAGACATTCTCCATATGTGTTCTTATTTCTCTTGTCAAAACGTTTTGAACTGTTTTCAACATACATGAAGATGCACATGTAATCTAAATCCATAAAAAGTAACATATTTCATTTGTGGAACCTCGGTCACAAACAAATAAGTGCACATTGCTATATTTCCATCGCACCTGCATGTGTCAAAGCTTAACTTGATGGACCTCTCAGAATAATTCATTATTTTTACCTTATGGGAATTCTGTGGGAATTATTCCATGGAAGCAACAAGTGAGAAAAAGGGGCTGCTGTGCCTTTAAAAAAAGTCGGAGAGTTCTCTGGGGAATCACCAGGCATTGTCATAGCCTATCCATGCATGTTGATTGGTCAACAGGGCGACTTCCTGTGTTGATTCGAAGAGAGAGAGTGGAGTAGATGAGGGAAGGGGGTTAGGAGGCGTGCTCAGGGTGTGTGGACTAAAGAGTGAAGTCCTAAAGAAGGGGAAACTTCAGCCCCTGAGCCTGTAGAGCTGGGGGGTTGGACCTAACCCTGAGGGAGGGAGTCAGGAAATGCAACGTCTTCACCCGGGGGCCTCCTGTAGATTCATGGGGAGCAGAAGCAGATGAGAGCTGGCTGACTGGATGCATCTGCGGGGATGCAAACCAAAGAGTAATCTGACTGCACTGATTTCTAGTGAGTACTGCAACTTGGCCTTGGGAGGGACTGGACAAATTTTTCATCTTTTTCTCCCCCTCTCATATCTTCTAACTCTACTGTGTTCTAAATTGAAGAGAATGTTTAAACAGAAACATATTTGTTATTGCAACCGTTACTAATATGTAACAGGACTCTGGGTGAAAGGTTATTCTGAAGGTTTTCCAAAAATGTTGTTCTTCCCCTGTCTTGATTTCATATTTGCATCACTCTTCTGTAAACAGGAAAATTACTGCACTGTACTGTTATAGTTTGACCTACTTCGCATTTTTAAAACACTTATTTTTTTGGCCAGTACACAGGTCAAATATGACAGCCGTCACATAACATAAAGTGACCGACTAGTTATTATATTTAGTGAACAATGTGAAGTGAATTATAATTAGGTTTGTGGTGAAATTGTTCTTGCTCTGTGAGTGTAACAGAGCTGAAGTAATGAATAAGTAAGTTGGCCAGGTCAGGAAGGATTGAGTAGGGAGCATAAAAGTCCTCTTCTGCGTTAGTGTGGGGTTAGGTCACTCACATTCCTCTTACTTTGGTCACCTCTGATATGCCAAAGCTAGTGTTTTCACTCTGAAATAGGGTTAACATGATACCCATAAAAAGAACCTACACAGTTATGTAAATGTGATGGGATATTAGTATTTTTCTTGCTTTTCATGGCATATGCTCACGTTTTGTATCAGTTAACTTACCAGAGGAAGGAACTCTTCAGTAACCTATAAACCACATATTTCCTTCCTCCTTTTTGTCTCCCTTTTGTTCTCTTCAAACGTGCGCATACACACACACACACACACACACACACACACACACACACGTGGAAGTGTTATTGGTTGTGATTTCATGATTTTCATCATGTGATAATTTAGGGGTTTTCCACTTTTATAACCAGTGCTTAATTTGATCCGGCACCTCTGAGTTTGGACTGTTTCGTTCCGCAAACCATTTGCCAGGATCCAGTACCTCTCTTGGCATGATTTTTTTTTTACTGTTTGCAATGTACCCATTCTGGTAACACTTTACAATAAGGTTCCATTTGTAAAGGACTTACAAAAAGTTTGTAATTACGTTATTAACAGTTATTTAATCATTTGTAAATGCATTATAAACCTTTAATAAATGTTATAACAAATTGGTCAAAATAGTTTGATTTCCAGTCAGTGCTTGCCAAATAGTAAGCCACTATTTACCTCCAGCTATTGACCATTTATAAATTCACCTACAAATGCGTGTAATATTGAACCCTTATGTATCATCATGCAACCTTATTTTCAATAGTTGCACAATTGAGCACAGTTGGAGGAGGTATCCTTAATCTTACAAGTGTTTAAGTGCATTTATAAGTGGTTAATAACTGGAGGTAAATATTGGCTCACTATTTGGCAAATACTGACCAGTTATTGCACAATTTTGACCAATGCGATAACTGTTTAATGGTTTATAATACATTTGCAAATTATTAAATAATCATTAATAATGTAATTATAACCCCTTTACAAATGGAACCTCATTGTGAAGTGTTAACAATATGGTAAATTCTGATAAAAGCAGAGTTAATTAAAGTTACCTCTGGAATTATCCTGCCCCCTAAAAAATGTAGCGTGAACGTGGCTGATATTCTAAGAATTGAATAGAGTTGGGCCTGCCTGGATTTATGGTTTGCGCAATATTGTAACCATAGACAAACGCCTGGCCATTGCTGTGGTGAGAGAGAGAAGCGTGCCTGCATCTCTCACAGAACTAGAATGACATTCACTTTCTATGATCTCACTCTGCTCTGATAGACATGAGACTGCAACTCTCATTTCACCAGCATTGCACTTCATCATTTATTTCCATATAAAATCATAGGCACAGGAAGGGTGCTGGAGGTGCCGCAGCACCCCGGATGATACATTTAAATATATTTGTTGAAGTTATTTCATTCCTGCTGTCTGTTAAGAAATAAATGAACAAATTTGGAAGACTACACCAGGAGTATGCCTATAATTTAGCCACATAGGATCAATAGCTTTTTTATATATATATTTTTTAAATAGCCTAGCTGTGGATTGTGTGTTGCCGAATCCCAGATCAAATTTTATTCGTCACATACACTTGATTAGCAGATGTTATTGCGGTTGTAGGGAAATGCTTGTGTTTCTAGCTCCATCAGTGCAGTAATATCTAACAAATTACATAACATATACCCAATACACACAAATCTAGGAATGATTTAGAAAGTAGGAGAGTCGGAATGAATTAAGACTATATACATATGGACAAGCGATGTCAGAGCTGAATGGACTAAGATACCGTAGAATAGTATAGAATACAGTATATACATATGAGATGAGTAATGCCAGATATGTAAACATTATTAAAGTGACTAGTGTTCCATTCCTTAAAGTGGCCAGTGATTGCTAGTATATGTCGATAGGCAGCACCCTCTAATGTGCTAGTGATGGCTGTGTAACAGTCTGATGGCCTTGAGATAGAAGCTGTTTTTCAGTCTCTCGGTCCCAGCTTTGATGCACCTGTA
This sequence comes from Salmo trutta, assembly GCF_901001165.1. Taxonomy (NCBI): domain Eukaryota; kingdom Metazoa; phylum Chordata; class Actinopteri; order Salmoniformes; family Salmonidae; genus Salmo; species Salmo trutta. The sequence continues at coordinate 44,567,611 of NC_042985.1, forward strand.
CTGACCTCGCCTTCTGGATGATAGTGGGGTAAACAGGCAGTGGTTTGGGTGGTTGATGTCCTTGATGATATTTTTGGCCTTCCTCTGAAATCAGGTGCTGTACGTGTCCTGGAGGGCGGGTAGTTTGCCCCCGGTAATGCGTTGGGCAGACCACACCACCCTCTGGAGAGCCTTGCGGTTGCGGGTGCAGTTGCCGTACCAGGCGGTGATACAGCCCGACAGGATGCTTTCAATTGTGCATCTGTAAAACGTTTGTGAGGGTTTTGGGTGACAAGCCACATTTCTTCAGCCTCCTGAGGTTGAGGAGGCTCTGTTGCTCCTTCTTCACCACACTGTCTGTGTGGGTGGTCCATTTCAGTTTGTTTGTGATGTGTACGCCAAGGAACTTGATGCTTTCCACCTTCTCCACTGCGGTCCCGTCGATGTAGATGGGGGGTGCACCCTCTGCTATTTCCTGAAATCCACGATCATCTCCTTTATTTTGTTGACATTAAGTGAAAGGTTGTTTTCCTGACACCACACTCCCAGAGCCCTCACCTCCCCCCAGTAGGCTGTCTCGTCATCGTTGGTAATCAAGCCTACTGCTGTTGTCGTCTGCAAACTTGATGATTGAGTTGGAGGCGTGCTTGGCCACGCGGTCATGGGTGAACAGGGAGTACAGGAGAGGGCTGAGCACGCACACTTGTGGGGCCCCAGTGTTGAGGATCAATGGAGTGGAGGTGATGTTTCCTACCTTCACCCGTCAGGAAATCCAGGACCCAGTTGCACAGGGCGGGGTTCAGACCCAGAGCTTAATGATGAGCTTGGAGGGTACTATGGTGTTGAATGCTGAGGTATAGTCAATGAACAGCATTCTTACATAGGTATTCCTCTTGTCCAGATGGTATTGGCACTTTTTGTAGTCTGTGATTGTCTGTAGTCCCTGCCACATACGTCTGAGCTGTTGAATTACGATTCCACTTTATCTCTATACAGACGTTTAGCTTATTTGATTGCCTTGTGGAGTGAATAACTACACTGTTTATATTCTGATTTGTAATTCATATATACAGAATTAAAAACAGTACATCCTGCCAGCATGTCCACAAGCGAGCCACTCAGGCGGAAAATGACGCGTGGAAGAGAGCGAGGAACGAGATGAGAATAACAATCCAAGCTATTTGCTCTGAGACCGGAAAATAATGTAATGAAACAAGCAGGGAGCAGGTTTCAAACCCTCAACATTCTAGCCCGAAGTCCAGCACGCTATCGACTGTGCCCAAATGTTTTAATTGGGGTTGGGACCGATTGTGGCTAAAAACACTATCAATTGTAATCTTTAACGTGGAAAGAGGAAAAAGTATTATTATTAGTTTTTCACAAGCAGGATGGGCTATTAGTTGAACAATAGACTATTCAACCTTTTACTAAAGAATTGTCTAATAGTCGAGCTAGGTGTGAACCCCCCCCCAACTTGCAACAAATCATTTGTATCACATCTACCTACAGTCGTGGCAAAAAGTTTTGAGAATGACACAAATATTAATTTCCACCAAGTTTGCTGCTTCAGTGTCTTTAGATATTTTTGTCAGATGTTACTATGGAATACTGAAGTATAATTCCAAGCATTTCATACGTGTCAAAGGCTTTTATTGACAATTACATGAAGTTGATGCAAAGAGTCAATATTTGCAGTGTTGACCCTTCTTTTTCAAGACCTCTGCAATCCGCCCTGGCATGCTGTCAATTAAGTTCTGGGCCACATCCTGACTGATGGTAGCCCATTCTTGTATAATCAATGCTTGGAGTTTGTCAGAATTTGTGGGTTTTTGTTTGTCCACCCGCCTCTTGAGGATTGACCACAAGTTCTTCATGGGATTAAGGTCTGGGGAGTTTCCTGGCCATGGACCCAAAATATCGATGTTTTGTTCCCTGAGCCACTTAGTTATCACTTTTGCCTTATGGCAAGGTGCTCCATCATGCTGGAAAAGGCATTGTTTGTCACCAAACTGTTCCTGGATGGTTGGGAGAAGTTGCTCTCGGAGGATGTGTTGGAACCATTCTTTATTCATGGCTGTGTTCTTAGGCAAAATTGTGAGTGAGCCCACTCCCTGAGAAGCAACCCCACACATGAATGGTCTCAGGATGCTTTACTGTTGGCATGACACAGGACTGATGGTAGCGCTCACCTTGTCTTCTCCGGAAAAGCTTTTTTTTTCAATCCCTGTATCTTTTGCAGAATATCAGTCTGTCCCTGATGTTTTTCCTGGAGAGAAGTGGCTTCTTTGCTGCCCTTCTTGACACCTGGCCATCCTCCAAAACTCTTCGCCTCACTGTGCGTGCAGATGCACTCACACCTGCCTGCTGCCATTCCTGAGCAAGCTCTGTACTGGTGGTGCCCCAATCCCGCAGCTGAATCAACTTTAGGAGACGGTCCTGGCGCTTGCTGGACTTTCATGGGCGCCCTGAAGCCTTCTTCACAACAATTGAACCGCTCTCCTTGAAGTTCTTGATTTTCCGATAAATGGTTGATTTAGGTGCAATCTTACTGGCAGCAATATCCTTGCCTGTTGAGCCCTTTTTATGCAAAGCAATGATGACGTCACGTGTTTCCTTTTAGGTAACCATGGTTGACAGAGGAAGAACAATGATTCCAAGCACCACCCTCCTTTTGAAGCTGCCAGTCTGTTATTCAAACTCAATCAGCATGACAGAGTGATCAGGGGGTGTGGATGACCACACACCATAGCAGTCACTGGTACTGTCAGTGATCAATTTTTCTTTTGGAAGAGTCAGCTTTTTAAACCAACATGGCTCAGTTTAAAATGTTTTTACATTGTAGTAAAACAAAATCTCATTTGATATACTTTTTGACATAAAATTACTACATTCTCGTCAACACTCACCTGTGTTAACGAGAGAATCACTGACATGATGTCAGCTGGTCTTTTTGTGGCAGGGCTGAAATGCAGTGGAAATGTTTTTTGGAGTTTCAGTTCATTTGCATGGCAAAGAGGGACTTTGCAATGAATTGCAATTCATCTGATCACTCTTCATAACATTCTGGAGTATATGCAAATTGCCATCATACAAACTGAGGCAGCAGACTTTGTGAAAATTAAAATTTGTGTCATTCTCAAAACTTTTGGCCACGACTGTACACACATCTACCTATATAATGTTCTGAAACAAATATATATATATTGGTCATGGCTCCCGAGTGGCGCAGTGGTCTAAGTCACTGCATCTCGGTGCAAGAGGCTTCACTACAGTCCCTGGTTGGAATTCAGGTTGTATCACATCTGACCTTGATTGGGAGTGCCATAGGGCAGCGCACAATTGGCCCAGCGTCATCCAGGTTTGGCTGAGGTAGGCCATCATTGTAAATAAGAATTTGTTCTTACCTGACTTTCCTAGTTAAATAAAGGTTACACTAAGACATAACATTTCTGCACCATAATTTTCAAATTCTTGTCTAACCAATACCCAAATGGAGATAAAGGGAAAATAAAAATCTCATTGATTTATCAAGACCAGTCCGCATGCTTGCCTCAGAGCAGCAAGAAATGGTGCTAAAATAGCTGTAGGCTTTTTCTTCTAACTTCAATATGCTCTTTAAAAAAAGACCTACACCATTTTTAACAGCACATTACTCATTTCGCCTATGGTAGGCCTACAGTATATTGAATATTTCTTTTTTTTTCAATGACGTGACTCTCCGCCAATAATTACATTTAGAGGATTGGAGGACTCCAAATTTTTATCTAAGGGGCATTTTCCGTTATATTCTCACAGATCCTAAGGGGCTTTTATATAATTCTAAATTAATAAATAATAATTGCTTTGTTTAAAAAGTAACAATATTTTGGAGAGGATTTCGTTTTCATTTAACCTAGTGAGCGACAAAAAGGCAATTCTTGAACATGGGGTGAGACATTCTCACCAATTTGTAAATAAAGCCAGTTTGTTATTTAGAATGATTTATTTCTGGAGAAACCTAACTTGATTATTTAGCAGACATCACTTGCTTATATTCAGTCATCACATACCTTATAAATATCATGGAATATTTGAACATTTTAGTTTCTCCATGCTTGTCTCAGAGCAGCGCGAAACGGTGCTGAAATAGACATCCACAGCGGCAAGGCTATGTATTCTGTGCCCACTCGTGGTATCTCTCGTCGGTTAAACATCCTTGGAATAGTTCTCAGAACATTAACCATGTATGTTCGCTTGTTTTGTACGGTTCTGTAGTTTCGACCCAATGATTTGTCTGACAAACAAAGAACTTTGTGTCCTGCAGGCCCAGGCATGGATCAAAGCTGGACATTCAATAACGTCATCTTCACAGACTAATCAACTGTGGCCCTTGAGTAATTTGCTCAAAATTGCTACAGAAAAAGGAGGAAGATCAAGAAGACTAACGAAAGCATAAAGATGTTGATGAAGAAATGCTGTTTTGAGTTAGAAATGTAACACTTTAGAGTACTTAAGCATCGAATACATTGCAAGTTGAGGGATTTTCACAACAGTAGCCGGGCTATGAAAAGTCTTGTCCTGCTAATAGGAAACATTTGCATGATGGGCTACACTCTTTATTGTAACCACAATGTCACACATAATTTGTTTCTACCTTTCCAATTACTTTTAGAGTTTGGGATTTACAAATGTGCGCTTTCATTATTAGTTACATTGTTTTATTTCGAAAGTGCAGACTTATTTTCTTAAAATTATTGTTTTATCTAGGATGCTACATTTTTGACCAGTTGCAACTGTAAGTAGGCTTAATAAAAAAAATCCTACTTCTATTAGGCTGTTAAGCCTCATAACTTGCTGAGGTAGGCTAAGTTATATTGGTCTAGGCTCAGAAGAAATAGACTCCAATTAAGCCCTCTTGTTGTTTGTAAAGTCAAATTAAAATGAAGATTATTGTTGAAATGAATCGCTTGATTGGTGTAGGTGTAACAGTGTAGGTTCCGTCCCTCTCTTCGCCCCAACCTGGGCTCGAACCAGGGACCCTTGCACACATCAACAACTGACACCCACGAAGCATCGTTACCCATCGTGCCACAAAAGCCGCGGCCCTTGCAACGCAAGGGGAACAACCACTTCAGGTCTCAGAGCGAGTGACGTCACTGATTGAAACGCTATTAGCGCGCACCACCGCTAACTAACTAGCCATTTCACATCGGTTACATAGGTTTTCTCCATCTGTTGGTGTGCAACACTTGCATAACAAGTTAGCTATATTTTCAGCACTAGCCACTGTTCACCTCCTATTGATTGTGCTGCGGTTGCCGCTAGTTGTTTTTAAATTGAACCTTTATTTAACTAGGCAAGTGGGTTAAGAACAAATACTTATTTACAAGGACAGCCTACTCCTTCCTCCCGTTGTACAGCGTCATATTTTCCATTCTAACAGAAACCCTGAGGGCTTCGTTTTTCGTTTTTCTCTGAATATAAACACCATAATATTAATCAAATTAATTAAGCCAAATTTCTTAAAATCAATCCCATATACTGTTATTACAAAAAAGGTTTTACATTCTCTGTTAATGCCATTAAAAACATTTACTTTGTCTCTCTGTGCTTCATAATGTTCTTTCAATTCGCAAGAGGCTGAATGTATCTCAACAGAGAAAGCATCAGAGTGAGTGAAACAGTGGCCCTATCTCTGTATGTAAAGCCCATCTATCTGATGCTGTATGGTCAAAAATAATATGATATTGTTGAAAGCATCCAAGCGAGCAAAATATATTTTTGACCAGACAGCCTCAGATAGATGGGCTTCACATATAGAGAGAGGGGAGCTGATACGCTAACTCGGATGCTTTCAAAAATATCATTATTTTTGACCAGCATTGAAGCGCTGAATGCAAGGGAAGCCAGCGAGCATTTGGCCTACCTTGATAATAAAACAATTATAATAATAGCCAATCAGCTTTGAGCTAAACTGAGTGAGCTCAACTTTGAATGGTCCTGGAGCACCAAAGAAAAGTGTCAAGGGAAGCCAGTTTGGATTGGCTTCACACCAATCACATCACCCCAAAAGCCAATCGTCATATACAGAAAAAACTTGAATGGTTACATCTCTTTGTGTTGTCTTCCGGTGGCCAGCTAGCTAGCTAAAATTGTCACTTTCCTAAATTAGCCATGGATGGAGATCGGGATTGTGGTTTTACTTAATTCTCCGTACTGGCCAATGATTATAACAGCGATTCTGATCCAACCATAAATTCACACGTTGTGCTCCTGGCCTGAAAGGATGTAAGTTCAACATGTAGCTAGATGTAGTAGGTTAATGTTAAATAGCTGGCCTGGCATTTTAGCCAGGTAGGCTAGGACAAAAAAACTAAAAGCGTGTACTGTATCATGACAGTCATAGACCGTTTAGTGAACATGAAAGAGGAGGATGGAATTGGCATTTCACTACAAGTAGGGTGATTCAACATGTTTTTTTCTAGACTGAACCGAAATATAAACGCAACATGCAACAATTTTAATGAGTTTATTCATTTCGGTCATTTGAAATAAATTCATTAGGCCCTAATCTATGGATTTCACGACTCGGCAGGGGCGCAGCCATGGGTGGGAGGGCATAGGTCCAACCACATGGTAGCCAGGCCCAGTCAATCAGAATAAGTTTTCCCCCTCAAAAGGGCTTTATTAGAGACATAAATACTTCTGTTTCATCATACGTGGTTACACATGGTCTGCGGTTGTAAGGCTGGTTGGACGTACTGCCAAATTCTCTTAAACGACATTGGCGGCGTCTTATGGTAGAGAAATTAATATTCAATTCTCTGGCAACAGAGACATTCCTGCAGTTGACATTCCTGCAGTCAGCATGCCAATTGCAAGTTTCCTCAAAACTTGAGACGTCTGTGGCGTTGTGTGACAAAACTGCACAATTTAGAGTGGCCTTTTATTGTCTCCAGCACAAGGTGTATCTGTGTCATGATCATGCTGTTTAATCAGCTTCTTGATATGCCACACCTGTCAGGTGGATGGATTATCTTGGCAAAGGAGAAATGCTCACTAACGGTGATGTAAGTAAATAAAGAACATTTCTGAGAAATAAGCTTTTTGTGCGTATGGAACATTTCTGGGATCTTTTATTTCAATCAATCAACCAAATGTATTTAAAGCCCTTTTTACATCAGCCGATGTCACAAAGTGCTGTACAGAAACCCAGCCTAAAACCCCAAACAGCAAGCAATGGAGATGTAGAAGAACGGTGGCTAGGAAAAACTCCCTAGAAAGGCAGAAACCTAGAGAGGAACCAGGCTCTGACGGGTGGCCAGTCCTCTTCTGGCTGTGCTGGGTTGACATTATAACAGTACATGTCCAAGATGTTCAAATGTTCATAGATGACCAGCAGGGTCAAATAATAATAATCAGTGGTTGTAGAGAGTGCAACAGGTCAGCACCTCAGGAGTAAATGTCAGTTGGCTTTTCAGAGAGAGAGAGAGTCGAAAACAGCAGGTCCGGGACAAGGTAGCACGTCCAGTGAACAGATCAGGGTTCCATAGCCGCAGGCAGAACAGTTGAAACTGGAGCAGCAGCATGACCAGGTGGACTGGGGACAGCAAGGAGTCATCAGGCCAGGTAGTACTGAGGCATGGTCCCAGGGCTCAGGTCCTTCGAGAGGAGATGGAGAGAGAATTAGAGGGAGCATACTTAAATTCACACAGGACACCAGATAAGACAGGAGAAATACTCCTGAATACTCGAGGCTGAGACAGGAGGGGTTGGGTACGCTGTGGCACCGTCTGATGATACCCCCGGATAGGGCCAATCAGGCAGGATATAACCCCACTCACTTTTCCAAATTACAGCCTCCACACCACTAGAGGGATATCTTCAAACCACCAACTTACTACGCTGAGACAAGGCTGAGTATAGTCCATGAAGATATCCCCCTTGGCACGAACTCGAGGGGGGAGCCAAACCCGGTGTCACGCCCTGGCCATAGAGAGGGTTTTGTTCTCTATTTTGGTTAGGCCAGGGTGTGACTAGGGTGGGCGTTCTATGTTCCTTTTTCTATGTTTTTGTATTTCTTTGTTTTGGGCCGAGTATGGTTCCTAATCAGAGGCAGCTGTCTATCGTTGTCTCTGATTAGGAATCATACTTAGGCAGCCTTTTCCCACCTGTGCTTTGTGGGATCTTGTTTTTGTGTAGCTGCCTGTGAGCAGCCCAGAACGTCATGCTTCGTTTTCTTCTGTGTTGTTTTGGTGAGTGTCATATTTATTAAACATGTGGAACTCTAACCACGCTGCGCCTTGGTCTACTCCTTTAGACGATCGTGACAGAAGATCCCACCAACAGAAGACCAAGCAGCGTGGTTTGGAGCATTGGGGGGAAGGATGGACATGGGAGTTGGAACGTCAACTCTCGGAGGACAAGCGAAGGGAGCTATGGGAACCTGAGAGGCAGCCCCCAAATTTATTTTGGGGGGGGGGGGGGGGCACACGGGTAGTTTGGCTGGGCCAAGGGTTAGCCCTAAGCCAACTCCCCGTGCTTATTATGTGGAGCCTTTGGCCTGGAGAGCACCGTGCTATGCGGAAGTGCGCACGGTCTCGCCCATCCGCACGCACAGACCGGTGAGGTCGATACCAGCCCCCCGCAAGTGCCATGCTAGAGTGGGCATCGAGCCAGGACGGGTTGTGAAGGCCGTGCGCTCCAGACCTCCAGTGCGTCTCCAGGACCCGGTCTATCCTTTGCCTGCTCCCAGAGCCAGGCCTCCTGCATGTCTCCCCTGCCGGGTGAGTCCTGTGCCTGCGCCCAGAGCCAGGCCTCCTGCATGTCTCCCCAGCCTGGTGAGTCCTGTGCCTGCGCCCAGAGCCAGGCCTCCTGCATGTCTCCCCAGCCTGGTGAGTCCGGTGCCTGCTCCCAGAGCAAGGCCTCCTGCATGTCTCCCCAGCCTGGTGCGTCCTGTGCCTGCTCCCAAAGCCAGGCCTCCTGCATGTCTCCCCAGCCTGGTGAGTCTTGTGCCTGTGCCAGAGTCGCCCGCCTGTCCGGAGCTGCCAGAGTCGCCCGCCTGTCCGGAGCTGCCAGAGTCGCCCGCCTGTCCGGAGCTGCCAGAGTCACCCGCCTGTCCGGAGCTGCCAGAGTCGCCCGCCTGTCCGGGACCCGCTGCGAGGGTCCCCAGTCCGGGGTCGGCGGCGAGGGTCCCCACTCCAGAGGCGCCACCTAAGTGGGCCAAGCCGAAGATGGAGCGGGGTCCACGTCCCGCACCAGAGCCACCGTCGTAAGGAAGGCCCACCCGGACCCTCCCCTTTAGAGTCAGGTTTTGCGGCTGGAGTCCGCACCTTTGGGGGGGGGGTACTGTCACGCCCTGGCCATAGAGAGGGTTTTGTTCTCTATTTTGGTTAGGCCAGGGTGTGACTAGGGTGGGCGTTCTATGTTCCGTTTTCTATGTTTTTGTATTTCATTGTTTTGGGCCGAGTATGGTTCCTAATCAGAGGCAGCTGTCTATCGTTGTCTCTGATTAGGAATCATACTTAGGCAGCCTTTTCCCACCTGTGCTTTGTGGGATCTTGTGTTTGTGTAGCTGCCTGTGAGCAGCCCAGAACGTCACTCTTCGTTTTCTTCTGTGTTGTTTTGGTGAGTTTCATATTTATTAAACATGTGGAACTCTAACCACGCTGCGCCTTGGTCTACTCCTTTAGACGATTGTGACACCCAGACAGGAAGGTCACTTTAGTGACTCAACCCACTCAAGTGACACACCCCTCCTAGGGACGGGATGGAAGACCACCAGTAAGCCAGTGACTCAGCCCCCGTAATAGGGTTAGAGGCAGAGAATCTCGGTGGAGAGAGGGGAACCGGCCAGGCAGAGACAGCAAGGGCGGTTCGTTGCTGCAGTGCCTTTTCGTTCACCTTCACACCCCTGGGCCAGACTACACTCAATCATAGGACCTACTGAAGAGATGAGTCTTCAATAAAGACTTAAAGGTTGAGACTGAGTCTGTGTCTCTCACATGGATAGGCAGATCATTCCATGAAAATTGATCTCTATAGGAGAAAGCCTTGCCTCCAGCTGTTTGCTTAGAAATTCTAGGGACAATAAGGAGGCCTGCGTCTTGTGACCGTAGCATACGTGTAGGTATGTACGACATGACCATATCGGAGAGATAGGTAGGAGCAAGCCATTGTAATGCTTTGTAGGTTAGCAGTAAAACCTTGAAATCAGCCCTAGCCTTTACAGGAAGCCAGCGTAGAGAGGCTAGCACTGGAGCAATATGATAACATTTTGGGGTTCTAGTCAAGATTCCAGCAGCCGTGTTTAGCACTAACTGAAGTTTATTTAGTGCTTTATCCAGGTAGCTGGAAAGTAGAGCATTGCAGTAGTCTAATCTAGAAGTGACAAAAGCAGGGATTAATTTTTCTGCATTTTTGGACATAAAGTTTCTGATTTTTGCAATGCTACGAAGATGGAAAAAAGCTGTCCTTGAAAGAGTCTTGATATGTTCGTAAAAAGAGAAGATCAGGGTCCAGTGTAATGCCGAGCTCCTTCACTTTTATTTGAGACGACTGTACAACCATCAAGATTAATTGTCAGATCCAACAGATGGCAATTATTTCTTTATTTCTTGGGACCAAGTACAAGCATCTCTGTTTTGTTCGAGTTTAAAAGTTAAACAATTGCCACCATCCAATTCCTTATGTCTGAAACAGACGCTTCCAGGGATGGCAATTTTGGGGCTTCGCCATGTTTCATCGAAATGTACAGCTGTTTATCGTCCGCATAGCAGTGAAAGTTAGCATTTTGTTTCCGAATGACATCACTAAGAGGTAACATTTCGGGTAGCATTCCACAAGCTTCCCACAATAGGTTGAGTGAATTTTGGCCCATTCCTCCTGACAGAGCTGGTGTAACTGAGTCAGGTTTGTAGGCCTCCTTGCTCGCAAAAGCTTTTTCAGTTCTGCCCACACATTTTCTATAGAATTGAGGTCAGGGCATTGTGATGGCCACTCCAATACCTTGACTTTGTTGTCCCTTTTGCCACAACTTTGGAAGTATGCTTGGGGTCATTGTCCATTTGGAAGACCCATTTGCAACCAAGCTTTAACTTCCTGAGTGATGTCTTGAGATGTTGCTTTAATATATCCACATAATTTCATTCCTCATGATGCCATCTATTTTGTGAAGTGCACCAGTCCCTCCTGCAACAAAGCACCCCACAACAAGATGCTGCCACCCCCGTGCTTCACGGTTGGGAAGCATGGTATTCTTCGGCTTGCAAACCTTTTTCCTTTTTCCTCCAAACATAACGATGGTCATTATGGCCAAACAGTTGTATTATTGTTTCATCAGACCAGAGGACATTTCTCCAAAAAGTGCCATCTTTGTCCCCATGTGCAGTTGCAATCCGTAGTCTGGCTTTTTTATGGCGGTTTTGGAGCAGTGGCTTCTTCCTTGCTGAGCGGCCTTTCAGATTATGTCAATATAGGACTCGTTTTACTGTTGATATAGATACTTCTGTACCCGTTTCCTCCAGCATCTTCACAAGGTCCTTTGCTGTTGTTCTAGGATTGTTTTGCACTTTTCGCACCAAAGTACGTTCATCTCTACGAGACCGAACGTGTCTCCTTCCTGAGCGGTATGACGGCTGCGTGGTCCCATGGTGTTTATACTTGCGTACTATTGTTTGTACAGAATAATGTGGTACCTTCAGGCGTTTGGAAATTGCGCCCAAGGATGAACCAGACTTGTGGAGGTCTACAATTATTTTTCTGAGGTTTTGGATGATTTCTTTTGATTTTCCCATGATGTCAAGCAAAGAGACACTGAGTTTGAAGGTGGGCCTTGAAATACATCCACAGGTACACCTCCAATTGACTCAAATGATGTCAATTAGCCTATCAGAAGCTTCTAAAGCCATGACATCATTTTCTGGAATTTTCCAAGCTGTTTAAAGGCACAGTCAACTTAGTGTATGTAAACTTCTGACCCACTGGAATTGTGATACAGTGAATTATAAGTGAAATAATCTGTCTGTAAACAATTGTTGGAAAAATGACTTGTGTCATGCACAAAGTAGATGTCCTAACCGACTTGCCAAAGCTATAGTTTGTTCACAAGAAATTTGTGGAGTGGTTGAAAACGAAAATGTCGGACACGCTAACTTGCTTGACAATGCTTTAGGTCAGGGGTTGGCAACCTTTTCGCCATCTATGGCCATTAGGATATTTATAAATTAACTTTTTAAGGTATAGGGGGCAGTATTTTTGATTTCGGATGAAAAGTGTGCCCAGAGTAAACTGCCTAATACTCGGGCCCAGAGTCAGATATTTGCATATTATTAGTAGATTTGGATAGAAAACACTCTGAAGTTTCTAAAACTGTTAGAATGTCTGTGAGTATAACAGAACTCATATGGCAGGCAGAAACCTGAGAAAAAATCCAACCAGGAAGTGGGAAATCTGATGCTTGTAGTCTTTTCATGTCATTGCCTATCTAACACACAGTGACTTAGGGTTCATTTTTACTTCCTAAGGCTTCCACTAGATGTCAACAGTCTTTAGAACCTTGTTTCAGGCTTTTGCAGTGAACAGAGAGCGAACAAGAAGGCCGGGAAGTTGGTGACTCAGAAAATGACATGAGTTCATTGGCGTGCATTCACGTGAGGAGGTAGCTGTGTTCCATAACGTTTTTCAAGACATTGGAATCGTCCGGTTGGAATATTATTGAAGTTTTATGTTAAAAAGGCCCTAAAGATTGATGCTATACAACGTTTGACTTGTTTCTACAAACGTATATATAACTTTTTTTGACTTTTCGTCGTGCGTCCTACATTTGGAGTAGCTTATTGAACGCGCAAACAACAAGGAGATATTTGGACTTCAATGATGGACTTTATCAAACAAAACAACATTTATTGTGGACCTGGGATCCCTGGAAGTGCCTTCTGATGAAGATCATCAAAGGTAAGTGAATATTTATAATGCTATTTATGATTTTAGATGACTCCAAAATGGCGGGTATCTGTATTGCCTGATGTATTTTTCTGAGCGCCGTACTCAGATTATTGCAAAGTGTGCTTTCCCCGTGAAGCTTTTTTGAAATCTGTCACAGCGGTTGCATTAAGGAGATGTTTTTCTATAATTCCTTGAATAACAGTTTATTATTTTATCAACGTTTATGATGAGTATTTTTGTAAATTGTTGTGCTGATTCACTGGCAGTTTTGGAGGCAAAATATTTTCTGAACCTCACGCGCCAATGTAAAATTGAGTTTTTTGTTATAAATATAAACTTTATCGAACAAAACATACATGTATTGTGTAACATTGAGTCCTAGGAGTGTCATCTGATGAAGATCGTCAAAGGTTAGTGCTTAATTTTAGCTGTATTTCTGTTTTTTGTGACCCCTCTCCTGCTTGGAAAATGTCTGTGTAGTTTTTCTTGTGTTGGCACTGTCCTAACATAATCTAACTTTATGCTTTCGCCGTAAAGCCTTTTTGAAATCGGACAATGTGGTTGGATTAAGGAGAGGTGTATCTTTAAAATGGAGTAAAGTAGTTGTATGTTTGATACATTTCAATTATGATATTTTGTTGTTTTGAATTTGCCACCCTGATATTTCACTGGCTGTGTCCCGCACCCTAGCATCCCACGTAGCCCATAGAAGTTAATTTGGGGGCCATATTATTAAAATGTGCAATTTTCTGCTTTATTCATGTTTTAATGTGACTTTAATCACTGACATTGGTTTTATAGTTTATATATGATGTATGTTTCTTGTGTCCTTGATTATTTAGAAAAGTGCTAGTCCTATTTAAATAAATATTAGTATTGTAAATAATGTTGTTATTATGATTACTTGTTCAAGCTCACCTCTAATGCGATCTCTGAAACTGCTCATCTTTGACGAGGCGTTATATGTCAGCTGGCAGAGAAGATGACGCTGCTCACAACTGGTTTTCCAGGTTCCAGTCAGTCTTGATCGTAATCGAGTCTTTGCAAGAGTCAGTTTGGAAAAGAACTGCTCACAGCAGTAGGTCGTCCCGAACACAGATGCAAATTTAAGTGCATGTCTCCTCAGAACAGGAAAGTGCTCAGCGCTAACGTACATTTTGTAGAACTCAAGGAGAGGCAGGTTGTTGTTCCTGGCTTTGAGCTCGTCATTGCTTTGCAGCTCAATGACTTCGTGTTGTAGGCCATCCTGCACATCTGCTAGTTCGACGTTAAATGGGGTGGCAAATATGTTTAAACTCTCACAAAATGCCTTCGCGAGCTTTCCGCACTCACCAGAATATTCTAACGTAATCTCAGGCTCTTGTCCTTGCAGAGTAGGAAAATGCATTGTGTTACCCCTTTCTAGTTGGATTTGCCACAGCTTTAATTTTGCTTCATAAAAATTTAACGTTTGACAGCAGTTCGCTGAGAAGCTGGTTCGGCCCTTGGAGCTTGATGTTCAAGTCAGACAGATACTTGGTTATGTCCACCATGAAGGCCAAATCAGACATCCACTTGTCAACACTTGTCAACACTCAGTTCCCCTCCGTAAAACTGCACGAGCATTTTCCACGGCTCAACCATCGCACCTCACAGTGGTAAACCAGATCACCATACTCCGATTCAAGATCACTCAATAGCTCTTTAAATTAGTGGATGTGTGTGTGTGTGTGTGTGTGTGTGTGTGTGTGTGTGTGTGTGTGTGTGTGTGTGTGTGTGTGTGTGTGTGTGTGTGTGTGTATTTATGAATTGGCTCGGGGGCCTGATCACACAGTCTCGTAGGCTGTATACGGCCCGGAGGTCAGACGTCCCCCAACCCTGCTTTAGGTCATCTAACTGTTTGTTACTTGCAATATGTTTTGTGGACTTACTGGACAGATGTTGCTCTCCGGTTTTGTGATTAAATAAAGGTGGGGTTGAATTTATTCTGCCACTGTGTCTTCTTATTGGCCTATATATCAGTGTCAGTTTCAGGCATACAGTGCCTTCTGAAAGTATTCAGACCCGTTGACTTTTTCCACATTTTGTTACGTTACAGCCTTATTCTAAAATGTATTAAATACATACAAATACTCAGCAATCTACACACAATACCCCATAATGACGAAGTGAAAACAGGTTTTTAGACATTTTTTAAAATTTATAAAAATAAATTAAAACAGAAATACCTTATTTACATATGTATTCAAACCCTTTGCTATGAGACTCGAAATTGAGCTCAGGTCCATCCTGTTTCCATTGATCATCCTTGATGTTTCTACAAGTTGATTGGAGTCAACCTGTGGTAAATTCAATTGATTGGACATGATTTGGAAAGGCACAGACCTGTCTATATAAGGTCCCACAGTTGACAGTGCATGTCAGAACAAAAACCAAGCCAGGAGGTCAAAGAAATTGTCCATAGAGCTCCGAGACAGGATTGTGTCGAGGCACAGATCTGGGGAAGGGTACCAAAGAAAATCTGCAGTATTGAAGCTCCTCAAGAACACCTTGGCCT
Organism: Salmo trutta; assembly: GCF_901001165.1. NCBI lineage: Eukaryota > Metazoa > Chordata > Actinopteri > Salmoniformes > Salmonidae > Salmo > Salmo trutta. Next base: position 44,583,050 of record NC_042985.1, read on the forward strand.
CCATCATTCTTAAATGGAATAAGTTTGAAACCACCAAGACTCTTCCTAGAGCTGGCTGCCTGGCCAAACTGAGCGATTGTGGGAGAAGGGCCTTGGTCAGGGAGGTGACCAAGAACCTGATGGTCACTCTGACAGAGCTCTAGAGTTCCTCTGTGGAGATGGGAGAACCTTCCAGATGGACCACCATCTCTGCAGCACTCCACTAATCAGGGCTTTATGGTAGAGTGGCCAGAAGGAAGCCACTCCTCAGTAAAAGGCACATGACAGCCCACTTGAAGTTTGCCAAAAGGCACCTAAAGACTCTTGTACCATGAGAAACAAGATTCTCTGGTCTGATGAAACCAATATTGAACTCTTTGGCTTGAATACCAAGTGTCACGTCTGGAGGAAACCTCCCCATCCAACCTGACAGAGCTTGAGAGGATCAGAGGAGAAGAATGGGAAGAATGGGAAACTCCCCAAATACCGGTGTGCCTAGCTTGTAGCATCATACTCGGAATACTCGAGGCAGTAATCGCTGTCAAAGGTGCTTCCACACATAGTACTGAGTAAAAGGTCTGAATACTTATGTAAATGTGATATTTCAGTTTTGTTATTTTTATACATGTGAAAAAAAATTAAAAACCTGTTTTTGTTTTGTCATTATGGAGTATTGTGCGTAGATTGATGGGGGGGGAAACAATTTCATCAATTTAAGAATAAGACTGTTACCTAATAATATGTAGAAAAAGTCAAGGGGTCTGAATACTTTCTGAAGGTACTGTTTGAACTAACAGGTTATAGAGCAAACAACGCAATTATCACAACACATAGGTTGTAATATGGATTTTTTCCTTGCTTGGCATCCCCGTTGATTTTACCCATGCACATTTATTGATTGCATATTCTCATTTACATTACATTTACGTCATTTAGCAGACGCTCTTATCCAGAGTGACTTACAAATTGGTGCATTCACCTTATGATATCCAGTGGAACAACCACTTTACAATAGTACATCTATATATTTTTGGGGGGGGAGGGGGGGGTTAGAAGGATTACTTAATCCTATCCCAGGTATTCCTTAAAGAGGTGGAGTTTCAGGTGTCTCCGGAAGGTGGTGATTGACTCCGCTGTCCTGGCGTCGTGAGGGAGCTTGTTCCACCATTGGGGTGCCAGAGCAGCGAACAGTTTTGACTGGGCTGAGTGGGAACTGTGCTTCCGCAGAGGTAGGGAGGCAAGCAGGCCAGAGGTGGATGAACGCAGTTGTAATGGCCGTCGTTAGAGAAAGACCAAGGTGCAGCGGAGGATGTGTTCATCTTGAATGAATTTTAATACAAAAAGAGAACACTTGACAAAATAAACAAAATGACAGCCGACAGTTCTGTCAGGTACTAACAACGAAACAGAAAGCACTAAACAGAAACAATCACCCACAAAAACCGGCCTCAAAACCTGACTCTGAAGGGGAGGGTCCGGGTGGGCCTTCTTACGGTGGCGGCTCAGGTGCGGGACGTGGCCTCCGCTCCACCCTCGGCGTCTCCCACTTAAGTGGCGCCCCTGGCCGCGCCGGAGGACTGGTTGGCGACCCTGACTGCGCCCGGCTGACGGGCGATTCTGGTTGCACCCGGTTGGCGGGCGACCCTGGCTGCGCCCGGCTGGCGGGCGACCCTGGCGGCTCCGGGCTGGCGGGCGGCTCCGGCGGCACTGACCCAGGATTCACCAGGCTGGGGAGACATGAAGGAGGCCTGGCCCTGGGCGCAGGCACAGGACTCCGCGGGCTGGCGGGCGATTCTGGCGGCTCCGGACAGGCGGGCGGCTCTGGCGGCTCCGGACTGGCGGGCGGCTCTGGCGGCTCCGGACTGGCGGGCGGCTCTGACGGCTCCGGACTGGCGGGCGGCTCTGACGGCTCCGGACTGGCGGGCGGCTCTGACGGCTCCGGACTGGCGGGCGGCTCTGGCGGCTCCGGACAGGCGGGCGGCTCTGGCGGCTCCGGACAGGCGGGCGGCTCTGGCGGCACTGACCCAGGACTCACCAGGCTGGGGAGACATGAAGGAGGCCTGGCTCTGGGCGCAGGCACTGGACTCACCAGGATGGGGAGACCCACTGGAGGCCTGGTCCGTGGAGGAGGCACAGGACTGACCAGGATGGGGAGACCCACTGGAGGCCTGGTCCGTGGAGGAGGCACAGGACTGACCAGGATGGGGAGACCCACTGGAGGCTTGGTCCATGGAGGAGGCACAGGCTTGACCAGGATGGGGAGACCCACTGGAGGCCTGGTCTGTGGAGGAGGCACAGGCTTGACCAGGATGGGGGGACCCACTGGAGGCCTGGTCCGAGGAGGAGGCACAGGCTTGACCAGGATGGGGAGACCCACTGGAGGCCTGGTCCGTGGAGGAGGCACAGGCTTGACCAGGATGGGGGGAACCACTGGAGGCCTGGTCCGTGGATGAGGCACAGGACTGACCAGGATGGGGGGACCCACTGGAGGCCTGGTCCGAGGAGGAGGCACAGGATAAACCGGGCTGTGGGGGAGCACTGGAGTTCTGGTACGAAGGCTCTTTACCCACACTCCAGGCTGAATGCCCACTTTGGCCCGGCACGGGCGGAGCGCAGGTATTGGGCGAACTGGACCCTCCCAGCGCCCTGGAGACACAGTGCGCAGAGCCGGTGCAAGATAACCTGGACCGTAAAGGCGCACTGGAGACCAGACGTGCTGAGCTGGCACAATCCGTCCTGGCTCGATGCCTGCACTCGCATGGCACTTGCGGGGGGCTGGCTATGAACACGCACTGGAGATACCGTGCGCTTAACCGCATAACACGGTGCCTGACCAGTACTGCGCTGCCTCCAGTAAGCACGGGGAGTTGGCTCAGGTCTACCGCCTAACTCCGCCAATCTCCCCGTGTGCCCCCCCCCAAAAATTTTTTGGGCTGCCTCCCGTGTCCGTCGCTCTCCCTCGGCAGGTTGTTGCAGTGGTCAAATAATTGATCCCATGTCCAGTCAATCCTTGACTCCAACACCTCCAGCGACCAGGATGCAATGACCTCCCGATCACGCTGCTTCATCCCCTCCTTGTACTGCTCCTTCCTCCGCTGCTTGGTCCGTTTTTGGTGAGTGATTCTGTAACGGCCGTCGTTAGAGAAAGACCAAGGTGCAGCGGAGGATGTGTTCATCTTGAATGAATTTTAATACAAAAAGAGAACACTTGACAAAATAAACAAAATGAAAGCCGACAGTTCTGTCAGGTACTAACAACGAAACAGAAAGCACTAAACAGAAACAATCACCCACAAAAACCCAAAGGAAAAACAGGCTACTTATGTGTGACTCCCAATCAGCAACAACGAACTACAGCTGTGCCTGATTGGGAGCCACACACGGCCCAAAACAAAGAAATACAAAAACATAGAAAAATGAACATAGAACGCCCACCCAATGTAACACCCTGGCCTAACCAAAATAAAGAACAAAAACCCCTCTCTATGGCCAGGGCGTTACAGCAGTGCCCTTCTTTGGGTGTAGGAACTGATCAGAGCCTGAAGGTACGGAGGTGCCATTCCCCTCACAGCTCCATAGGCAAGCACCATGGTCTTGTAGCAGATGCGAGCTTCAACTGGAAGCCAGTGGAGTGTGCGGAGGAGCGGGGTGACGTGAGAGAACTTGGGAAGGTTGAACACCAGATGGGCTGCGGCGTTCTGGATGAGTTGTAGGGGTTTGATGGCACAGGCAGGGAGCCCCGCCAACAGCGAGTTGCAGTAATCCAGACGGGAGATGACAAGTGCCTGGATTAGGACCTACGCCGCTTCCTGTGTGAGGCAGGGCCGTACTCTGCGAATGTTGTAGAGCATGAACCTACAGGATCGGGTCACTGCCTTGATGTTAGCGGAGAACGACAGGGTGTTGTCCAGGATCACACCAAGGCTCTTAGCACTCTGGGAGGAGGACACAATGGAGTTGTCAACCGTGATGACGAGATCATGGAACGGGCAGTCCTTCCCCGGGAGGAAGAGCAGCTCCGTCTTGCCGAGGTTCAGCTTGAGGTGGTGATCCGTCATCCACACTGATATGTCTGCCAGACATGCAGAGATGCAATTCGCCACCTGGTTATCAGAAGGGGGAAAGGAGAAGATGAATTGTGTGTCGTCTGTGTAGCAATGATAGGAGAGACCATGTGAGGATATGACAGAGCCAAGTGACTTGGTGTATAGCGAGAATAGGAGAGGGCCTAGCCCTGGGGGACACCAGTGGTGAGAGCACGTGGTGCGGAGACGGATTCTCGCCATGCCACCTGGTAGGAGCGACCTGTCAGGTAGGACGCAATCCAAGAGTGAGCCGCGCCGGAGATGCCCAACTCGGAGAGGGTGGCGAGAAGGATCTGATGGTTCACAGTATCAAAGGCAGCAGACAGGTCTAGAAGGATGAGAGCAGAGGAGAGAGAGTTAGCTTTAGCAGTGCGGAGAGCCTCCGTGACACAGAGAAGAGCAGTCTCAGTTGAATGACCAGTCTTGAAACCTGACTTATTTGGATCAAGAAGGTCATTCTGAGAGAGATAGCAAGAGAGCTGGCCAAGGACGGCACGCTCAAGAGTTTTGGAGAGGAAAGAAAGAAGGGATACTGGTCTGTAGTTGTTGACATCGGAGGGATCGAGTGTAGGTTTTTTGAGAAGGGGTGCAACTCTCGCTCTCTTGAAGACGGAAGGGACGTAGCCAGCGGTCAAGGATGAGTTGATGAGCGAGGTGAGGTAAGGGAGAAGGTCTCCGGAAATGGTCTGGAGAAGAGAGGAGGGGATAGGGTCAAGCGGGCAGGTTGTTGGGCGGCCGGCCGTCACAAGTCGCAGGATTTCATCTGGAGAGAGAGGGGAGAAAGAGGTCAAAGCATAGGGTAGGGCAATGTGAGCATGACCAGCGGTGTCGTTTGACTTAACAAACGAGGATCGGATGTCGTCAACCTTCTTTTCAAAATGGTTGACAGAGTCGTCCGCAGAGGGGGGGGGAGGATTCAGGAGGGAGGAGAAGGTGGCAAAGAGCTTCCTAGGGTTAGAGGCAGATGCTTGGAATTTAGAGTGGTAGAAAGTGGCTCTGGAAACAGAGGAAGAAAATGTGGAGAGGAGGGAGTGAAAAGATGCCAGGTCCGCAGGGAGGCTAGTTTTCCTCCATTTCCGCTCGGCTGCCCGGAGCCCTGTTCTGTGAGCTTGCAATGAGTCGTCAAGCCACGGAGCAGGAGGGGAGGACCGAGCCGGCCGGGAGGATAGGGGACATAGAGAGTCAAAGGATGCAGAAAGGGAGGAGAGGAGGGTTGAGGAGGCAGAATCAGGAGATTGGTTGGAGTAGGATTGAGCAGAGGGAAGAGATGATAGAATGGAAGAGGAGAGAGTAGCGGGAGAGAGAGAGCGAAGGTTGCGACGGCGCAATACCATCTGAGTAGGGGCAGAGTGAGTAGTGTTGGAGGAGAGCGAGAGGGAAAAGGATACAAGGTAGTGGTCGGAGACTTGGAGGGGAGTTGCAGTGAGATTAGTAGAAGAACAGCATCTAGTAAAGATGAGGTCAAGCGCATTGCCTGCCTTGTGAGTAGGGGGGACGGTGAGAGGGTGAGGTCAAAAGAGGAGAGGAGTGGAAGGAAGGAGGCAGCGAGACATGAGTCAAAGGTAGACGTAGGGAGGTTAAAGTCACCCAGAATTGTGAGGGGTGAGCCATCCTCAGGAAAGGAACTTATCAAGGCGTCAAGCTCATTGATGAACTCTCCAAGGGAACCTGGAGGGCGATAACTGATAAGGATGTTAAGCTTGAATGGGCTAGTGGTTGTGACAGCATGGAATTCAAAGGAGGAGATAGACAGATGGGTCAGGGGAGAAAGAGAGAATGTCCACTTGGGAGAGATGAGGATTCCAGTCCCGCCACCCCGCTGACCAGATACTCTCGGGGTATGCAAGAACACGTGGTCAGACGAGGAGAGAGCAGTAGGAGTAGCAGTGTTTTCTGTGGTAATCTATGTTTCCGTCATCGCCAAGAAGTCGAGGGAACGGAGGGTAGCATAGGCTGAGATGAACTCTGCCTTGTTGGCCACAGACCGGCAGTTCCAGAGGCTGTCAAAATAGGCTGTTATTTCAATCATTTGTTAGGTATTAAAACAAATTCTGCTAAGGTGTTCAGTCAGCTAAAATTATGTGGAATTGCATGAAATGCGTTTATAAAAGGCAAAAAAAAAAGCTACAAACTGTGTGCAACTTCTGCAAGCACCTACTACTCTACTGTTTTGTTCCAGTATGCAAAAGCGAGGATAATGCATGCAATGGTCACCCAGTTTACAAATTAAGCATTGAGTAACACATTATTACAAACACACCTGCATTCATATTTTCGTTACAAAATGTATCGATTAAATTTGGAGTTGTCATGCTGAAGTATGGCCACCTACAGTAATAGGAGCCTAGGTGCAAATCCTAATTTCCTATTAAAGTAGAATTTTCATCTTCAATTGACATCATTGACAGTAATAGGAGTGTATATTGACCTACTGTCGCTGGCCCCTGTCCATCCTCCCCTCTCCAGGCCCATGTGAAGGTTCAGGTGTCCAGTAAGAGCCAGCTGCTGTACATGATGAGCAGGAAGCACCGGGAGCTGGAAGGCCGGCTGGACGACATGCTCTCCCGTATCGCCAAGGAGACCGAGGAGATCAAGGACCTGGAGCAGCAGCTGACCGACGGTGAGAGGGACTAGAACTTGATGATTTGCTTGAGTCTTATTCATTAGGCACAAAAAGGAAGAAAACTGACTGACACGGGGAGGGGCTTTTAAAAAAATAAATATCTAGGCAAGTAAGTTAAGAACAAATTCTTATTTACAGTGACGGCCTACCCCGGCCAAACCCGGGCGAAGCTGGGCCAATTGTGCTCCGCCCTATGGGACTCCCAATCACGGCCGGATGTGATACAGCCTGGAGTCAAACCAGGGACTGTAGGGACGCCTCTTGCACTGAGATGCAGTGCCTTAGACCACTGCGCCACTCTACTTGAACAAGTTCAATTGGAAACGTTTTCCTTTGTAAAACATTTTCCTACAATGTGCCCTAATGAACACGACTCTGCTGTCTGTCTCCAAACAGATAATGAGAGAGAGCTGCTTCTGGTTGGGTTTAAAGTTTAGTTTAGTTTATTAGGATCATTAGCTATTGCACATACTCTTCCTGGGGTCCTCATAAAACGTACAAATACATGACAAAGTACAGAACAGTTAAAGACAAGAACAAAAGTTATATATTTGAAAGACCTCAAGAGACAACAAAAATACTATTTACACACTATTCATAAATACAGTTGAAGTCGGAAGTTTACATACACTTAGGTTGGACTCATTAAAACTCGTTTTTCAACCACTCCACACATTTCTTGTTAACAAACTATAATATTGGCAAGTTGGTTAGGACATCTACTTTGTACATGACACAAGTCATTTTTCCAACAATTATTTACAGACAGATTATTTCACTTATAATTCACTGTATCACAATTCCAGTGGGTCAGAAGTTTACATACACTAAGTTGACTGTGCCTTTAAACAGCTTGGAAAATTCTGTCATGGCTTTAGAAGCTTCTGATAGGCTAATTGACATCATTTGTGTCAATTAGAGGTGTACCTGTGGATGTATTTCAAGGCCTACCTTCGAACTCAGTGACTCTTTGCTCGACATCATGGGAAAATCAAAAGAAATCATCCGAGACCTCAGAAAAATAATTGTAGACCTCTACAAGTCTGGTTCATCCTTGGGAGAAATTTCCAAACGCCTGAAGGTACCACGTTCATCTGTACAAACGCGTTCTGTCTCCTAGAGATGAACGCACTTTGGTGCGAAATGTGCAAATCAATCCCAGAACAACAGTAAAGGACCTTGTGAAGATGCTGGAGGAAACGGGTACAAAAGTATCTATATCCACAGTAAAACGAGTCCTATATCGACATAACCTGATAGGCCGCTCAGCAAGGAAGAAGTCACTGCTCCAAAACCGCCATAAAAAATGTGCAACTGCACATGGGGACAAAGATGGTACTTTTTGGAGAAATGTCCTCTGGTCTGATGAAACAAAAATAGAACTGTTTGGCCATAATGACCATCGTTATGTTTAGAGGAAAACAGGGGAGGCTTGCAAGCCGAAGAACACCATCCCAACCATGAGGCACGGCGGTCGCAGCATCATGTTGTGGGGGGGTGCTTTGCTGCAGGAGGGACTGGTGCACTTCACAAAATAGATTGCATCATCAGGAAAGAAATGATGTGGATATATTGAAGCAACATCTCAAGACATCAGTCAGGAAGTTAAAGCTTGGTTGCAAATGGGTCTTCCAAATGGACAATGACCCCAAGCATACTTTGTGGCAAAATGGCTTAAGGACAACAAAGTCAAGGTATTTGAGTGGCCATCACAATGCCCTGACCTCAATCCTATAGAAAATGTGTGGGCAGAACTGAAAAGGCGTGTGCGAGCAAGGAGGCCTACACACCTGACTCAGTTACACCAGCTCTGTCAGGAGGAATGGGCCAACATTCACCCAACTTATTGTGGGAAGCTTGTGGAAGGCTACAATTTAAAGGCAATGCTACCAAATACTAATTGAGTGTATGTAAACTTCTGATCCACTGGGAATGTGATGAAAGAAATCAAAGCTGAAATAAATGATTCTCTCTACTATTATTCTGACATTTCACATTCTTAAAATAAAGTGGTGATCCTAACTGACCTAAGACAGGGAATTTTTACTAAATGTCAGGAATAATGAAAACTGATTTTAAATGTATTTGGCTAAGGTGTATGTAAACCTCCGACTTCAACTGTACATATTCATATATACAGTGCAGTTAAATGTGATCTTTAGAAAGTGAAGAGCCACTGTGATACGAAAAGTTTTTTAAAGCTAATTTAGCTTTTGCCTGAGTAACCTCTGGTAGCAGAGCATTCCATGATGACATGGCTCTATATATAGCTGAGCAACGCAATAAATCTGTTTTTGGTTTGGGCACAGAATAAACCCATAGTGGCATGTCTGTTGGGGTGTGTGCAGTGAGTTCAAAGTATTGGAACAGTGACCAATGTTTTCTTTTTTTGGCTCTGTACTCAATTACTTAGGATATGAAATGATACAGTGACTACAAGGTTAAAGTGCATACTGTCAGCTTTAATTTGATGGTTTTTTCATTCATATCGGGTGAACAGTTTAGAAATTACAGCAGTTTTTGTACATAGTTCCCCCCATTTAAGAGGACCGAAAGTATTGGGACAAATTCCCTTATGTGTATTAAAGTAGTCAAAAGTGTATTATTTGGTGACATTTTCCTAGCACGCAATGATTACTGTACATCAAGCTTGTGACTCGACAAACTTGTTGGATGCATTCATTCAGGACTATCCGTAATAATGGTAGCGTCCACATTAATGTAGAAGTGCTTAGAAACATATTCTATTCTTATTTACAATAAAAGTGACTCCAAAATGAAACATTACATTATTTACCATTTCATTTCTATTGGGCAAAAATAATGTGAAACACAACCAAAACGAACAGCAAATGCATCCAACAAATTTGTAGAGTCACAAGCTTGGCTCAGTTGGTAGAGCATGGTGTTTGCAACGCCAGCATGGTGTGTGCAACGCCAGGGTCTTGGGTTTCATTCCCATGGGGGGCCAGTACAAAAAAAAGAAAAAAAAATGCATGAAATGAAATGTATGTCGCTCTGGATAAGAGAATCTGCTAAATGACTAAAATGTAAATGTAAAATTGCTTGGTAGGAATTTTGGACCAAATACAACATTTCTGACTACTTGAATTGGTCCCCTCAGTCATTTTATCGTTTCAAATCCAAAATGCAGCGGTACAGAGCCAAAACAACAACAAAATTTTTTTATTATCCCAATACTTTTGGAGCTCACTATGTCTGTTTGAAGTGTATGCAAATAGATTATAAAGTAGTTAGACATTTTCAACACACAAATGTTTCTTAAAAAGACTAGAAGAGAAGTAGTCAATTTCTCCTTAACCATGAAACACTATCATGCATGTTGTTGATGTTAGTTCTGTGTGCAGTTAAGAGCAGGGTGAGCTACTTTGTTTTGAGCCAGCTGCAGCTTTGCTAGGTCTTTCTTTGCTGCACCTGGCCCTATTAAGATGGGACAAGATCAGAGCCTGAACAACTAGTACAGTTGATCTTGGTGTCAAAAACTCAGAACATCTACTAAATTGGTCCTTAGTAGGGTATGTTCATAGCAGTTGTACTTACATTTTATCATTACGCCATTGACCCTATTTGTTTCTTCCCAGGAAAATGTGGCATCATGTGCGAAGCTGCAGCTTTAACATATCTGCATATATCCCAGACAGTTCCCCTCCAAAAGTCCCGCTAATAGATACCTTGAGTTAGACACCATAGCTTCCTTGTTTCAGAAGCCTAACCCCCCATTATTATTCAGAGCTCTTCCAAACTCACATTACACCTACCAGGCCTTGCTGTGATCCTTCTAAATACCTGGAGAGCATAATTGCTATTTAGACTCACTGACACGGTCACGAGTCTCCCCACCATTGTTCTTAATTAACCAAAATGGATAACCAACCAATGGCACTGTCCCCCACCACAGGTCAGATAGCAGCCAACGAGGCTCTGAAGAGGGACCTGGAGGATATAATCTCTGGCCTGCAGGAGTACCTGAGCGGGGTGAAGGAGCAGACCCGGCATGCCCAGGCAGAATGCCACCACCTGCAGAGGGAGATGGAGGCCCTGCAGCGCTACCTGGATGAGAGCCAGGAGCAGCGCTGCCTGCTGGAGACAATCGCCACCGCCACTGATACAGAGAAAACACAGCAGCAGCAGGAGCTGGACGCGCTGAGGAGGGAGAACGCTGAGCTGCGGCGGGTGCAGGGTCAGATCAGCGCCTGCAAAGCGGAGCTGGAGAGCCAGCTGCAGGAGTGCAACACTGAGGCGGGCCAGCTAAAGGAGGAGCTGGGGCGAATTTGCATGCTTAGCCAGTTGGAGCACGCTGCCCTGCAGGCGGCGCTGGACAAGGAAAGGCAGTCCAAGGACAATGCCCAGGCCCAACTGCAGCTGGCTGCAGAGAGGGAGCAGCAGAGAGAGGAGCTCCTGGAACAGCTCACTGCTCTACAGGAGGACAAGGCCAGTCTGGAGGAGTGCGTGGGTGCTCTGCAGAGTTCTCTAAAGCAGGCCCGGGGAACATTGCTATGCCCACAGGAGGTGCAGAGGCATCTTGAGCAGATGATCAGGACCATCACCTCAGGGCAGCCTGGCCACATCAGGTGAGGGAGTCTCCCACTGTTCACCCCCAGTGAGATTGGGACCATATAGTTGGGTAATGGACTTGCCACAAAGCCTAAGTAAGGGAGATAGCCCTCAGTGGCGTCATGCTGTCAAATAAGTTAAAATGGTAAAGATGGGGTATGGGCTCTCATTCCAACTCTATGATTGGGACAAAAACATGATTTATGCATACTTGGTATTCACATCGCAATTTTTTAAAATGAATATCCCACAATTAATTTCAATAGAAACTTTGCAAAAATAGATACGATTCTGCGACCATGGAGAGGTAAATACTCTATTTATGGAAAAATCACATTGATGAACATTTTGGTCCTATCACCTACTAATGGCACTGCCTACTCCAGATAACTCGTTTTTTAAATCATAAAAATGTAAATCTAAAAAATATTTCATTTTATTTGGAATGCTAAGCCAGACAAAATTAAACGTGCCTATTTATATAATGAATGAGTTTGTGAGGCTAAAATGATTAAATATTAAAGCTTTAAACCTTTCACTAAAAGCTTCGCTCATACATAAATTATACTTAAACCCAAAATGGTTCTCCAGGAGATTATTAAGAAAGGCTCATCTTTTGTTAAAAAATTGCCTTTTTGCCTTTATACAGATTTTCTAATTTCCGACTAGTGGCAAATGAAATTTTGTTTGAAGTATCGCCCTTTCTTAAACAAGCCATACAAAGCTGGTTACAATTTCAGTTTTATCCTCCAGAAAAGATAGAACAAATATTACAACACATGTTATGGTTAAATTCAAATATTTTTTAAACATTCTTTATGGATTTTTTTTATTTTTTATTGTATTATATTTGTTAATGATATTATGAATAGAAACGGAGGAGTTATGTCACATATGCAGTTATTGAAAATATATGGGAATATCTGCTCAATACAAACTTTACAACCAACTGATTGCAGTACTAACACAAAAATGGAGGAGGCAAGTGGAAAAGGGAGAAGGTAGGGAACTTGTTAATTGGCTGACAGGAACTGGCATAAATAGAAAAATATACCAGTTTCATCTGAGGACAAAAATGTTGACAGCTGCGTCATACAGGATGCAAAATAAATGGGATGAGCTTTTCGATGTACCAATTCCATGGCCCATGGTTTATGAACTAGTACAAAAAACTACACTTGATTCAAGACTTATTTTTTTATTATTATATACCATTTTTGCCACCAACAGAATGCTATATATATATGGGGCATACATCAATCTCAGCTCTGTAGATTTTTCTGCAAAAAGGCAGAATCAATACATAATTTATTCTAGTATTGCCCCTATATAGCTTGTTTCTGGTCACAGGTTCAGGAATGGTTAAAAAAATCACAACATTCAATTAAAATCAACTTTACAAATAGCAGTGTTGGGCGATTTGGAAAGCCATAGTCAGTCAATAAATAATATAATAACTCATAGGAAAGGTTTTTATCTTTAGCTTACAATCTGTGGATAATATACGATTAGAAAGGTTAAAACATTTTGTAAAACATCACAGCATATTTGAAAAATATAATGCACATGGGAACCAAACAAGGGTGGTCTTTGGTGATAGGTGGGATGGGCTGAGAGTGGCGGAGGGTTGGGATTAAAGAGCTTATGTTTGGTAATGTATTATCGTTATGTGACTGCTTTATATAAAAGTACCATGTATGTAAAATGTGTATGTAAAATGTATGTATATGTGGCAAAAAAGCTATAAAAAAACTAAGATATTTGTCCTCCTCAGGGAGTGGCCAAGTGTTGGACTCATCATCACCTGCGGTACTACTCTGTCTCATGTTAGCAGGGTGCGCAGTGAAGGGGGCGTGGTGGGCCGCAACTTGGAGCGGCTGCAGCGTGAGGTGCTGGGAGTGGTGTCTGCTGCCCAAACATACCGGGACCAAGCCCAGCAGGGCCAGGCTCGACTCAGTCAGGAGCTGGCCTCCCTCCGAGAGCAACACAAGGCAGCCTGCCAGGCTGCAGCACAGGCCACGGTGAATCTCTTCTTTAGGCCACTGGTAGGATGTATGGTGAAGTTGGGTCAGTTTCGCATTTTACCTTATTGCTTAAGTTTAGGATTGGGGAGAGGAAGCTGATCCAAGATCTTTACCAAGGGAAAACTTCACCCCCTGGGAGGAGGGAAGCATCTCTGACTGATTGGCCACTGCTGTTGTTTTACTTGTTCCCTGTTGTTCATGGCTTGTCCCACCCACCAGCAGGCAGCAAAGAAACTCGGTGAGGAGGAGATACTCCAGCTCCGGGAGGAACTGCAGGAGGCTCGAGAGCTCCAGAAACTGATGGGCCAGCGGCTCCAGGAGGCTGAGGATGAGCGAGAGCTTTTGCTCACTGAGCTGGAGGAACAAGACAAACAGGTCGTTACTTCCACTGCTCAAAGGATCTACGAGTCTCCTGCCCACTAGTGTATAAGTATAACACACACAGAGAAAACAACTGTACCGCTAGAGCTACTGTTTAGAAACCATTGTGGGAATGTATCACATTATAATTGTAAATGAGTTAAGTTGACAGGATTGCTGAATGAATGGATATAGATGGACAGATAGACAGACGGATAAATTGACTGACTCACTCACTCACTGACTGTAGGTTCTTGTCTCCCCCAGATAGAAGTGGGCGAGTGCCACACCCAGCAGCAGCTGCAGTCTCTGGACTTGGAGCTGCTGGAGCTAAGAAGCTCCTTCACAACGGCAGACAAGATGTCCGCCCAGCAGTTGAGAGCCACCAAAGAGAAGCTCCACTCCTTACACACCACCGTGGAGCAAATCAACCAGGAGAGGGCTGAGGTGGGTGTCTCTTCATGAACACCTATAAGCTGTGTCCCAAATGGTACTCTGTTCCCTATATAGTGCACTACTTTTGACCAGAGCCCTATGGGACTAAATAAATCACCGTAGACTAAATAACTCTGTCTCTCCTTTTCGTCGTCCTATACTTTTGCGGTGTGTAGGGAGACTGAGTTAGACTAAAGAGAATAGCTCTTTTTCAATGAATCTGTCCTCAATTTCTCCCTTTCTTTCTCTTCTTTCCTCCATCTCAAAATCCTTCTCTCGCACCTTATTCAATACGGTTGAGAAGGAGGCCAGGAGTTAAGATGAGAGGAATCGAGGAAAGACTCATTAAGATCGAGTCAATCTATTTGTGACATGTTGTGTTAATGCAGGATGCGGAGGAGCTGGAGGGGTCTAGGGTTCTAGCAGCCGAGATCACTCAGAACCTGACCAAAGCCGAGGCTGAGATTCAGCTGCTGCAAAAGCTACTGAAAAAGCTACTGAAGTGCAGGGTATTAAAAAAAGCTAAGACTACAACTCCTACAGAAACAATGCTGCATCCCAAATGGCACCATATTCCCTATATAATACACTACTTTTCACCAGGGCACATAGTGCTCTAGTCAAAAGTAGTGCACTATGTAGGGAATGGGGTGCCATTTGGAACACACACATTAAGATCGAAACACCACCGAAACATCAAAATAACAAAAGAAATGTACACCCAATGTAATAACACATTATAACACGATCATAACCATATCATAATGTCATAACTGTCATGACCCATATATTTACACCTGTTGTGACAGATATTGCGTTATTTTATGACAGGTTATGACACCTACATAAGAGTGCCAAGAAGTTTCCTTTCGCTTGAAAGTTGGTTTCTTAAATCCTTTGTTGTTGCTGTAATTAATTATTTACAGCCATGTTTGTTTTCCTCATATTTTAAGTAACTTGTAGAAAATACACAAACATTAAGACCATCCTGTGTCACTTTACTTGGACTAAGAAAATATACTTTATGACCAATTAGGCCTATCTGGCTTATATGATCCATCACCAACATGCCCTTATATCAGTGTTGTACATGAGTAGAGATGTACTCTTATTTAACAATTATGTGCTCACCTGAGTAAGATTTGAAGTTTTCTTTCCATTAGATGCATTTGATGGACCGAAATAGCCTGGGGGGTATTTCAGACAACAGCATCCAACAGCAGGAGCTGGATCGACTGAAATGGGCCTTGACCAGAAAAGAGGCCCAGACTAAGCAACTACGGGAGCAGCTCGCCCTGGCTAGAGAGAGTTAGTGGGCTGAACAGTTTGTTTTAGCCCTTTTTGGTTGAGTCAGTCTTAACACTGTAAAAACACCCCAATTCACCTATTAGGCCTAGCCCTGTATGTATTTCTGAAGCTTCGATGCCTACATCTATATATATATATATATTTTTTTTTAATATATACTTTATTGCACTATAATCCACTTTGTTGTTGTTTTGTTGACATCCCCAATGTGACTTTGACTCCACAGAGAATTGCGGGAACCTGGAGGAGCTTATGGGGGAGGTGTGTGCTCTCAGGGAAAACCTGGTCCAGCAGAACCAGGTCTTATCCAGCCTCAGAGACCCTCACAGGACCAGGGGTCACTGGTACTATGTCTCATCATCCACAAATGTAAGGCACCACCACCACCTACCAACCTCCCTATGACTGTTTCAGTAGTTGATGGTTATGCTGCAAACTCAGAAGAACCCAGAACCAAATAAAGCTAACTTATTCGGTTTCCTTCTGGGGAAGGAAACCACCTCCACGAAATCCTGATTCGACAAAAGATATAGTGATGCTATACCACCGAAACATCAAAATAACAAAAGAAATGTACACCCAGTGTAATAACACGTTATGACACGATCATAACCATATCATAATGTCATAACTGTCATGACCCATATATTTACACCTGTTGTGACAGATATTGCATTATTTTATGGCAGGTTATGACACCTACATTAGAGTGCCAAGAAGTTTCCTTTCGTTTGAAAGTTTGTTTCTTAAATCCTTTGTTGTTGCTGTAATTAATTATTTACAGCCATGTTTGTTTTCCTCATATTTTAAGTAACTTGTAGAAAATACACAAACATTAAGACCATCCTGTGTCACTTTACTTGGACTAAGAAAATACACTTTATGACCAATTAGGCCTATCTGGCTTATATGATCCATCACCAACATGCCATTATATCAGTCATCAGCCAAAAAGTGTGTCTCTTGTCCTGCTCCTGAAATATGCTCCTGCATTCATCCCAGTCATCAGCAACAGAGCACTGGGGTAGATGTGTGTCTGACATCAATGTGAGTGCAATTACAATGCTAATTTAATATGGTCTATTTCAATATATATAACATAGCCTACGTGTCAACAGTATGTTTATGGTGTAATGAAATGCTCTGCCTTGTGTGGTAGGTTTTGTGGGTTTTGACACTCGTGTAGGTGTCATAACCAGCCATAAAATAACGCAATATATGTCATAACTGTGTTATGACTATATTATAACAGGTTATGACAGCTGTTATGGCATGGTTATGACCATATGAGTTGACTGAGTATGAGGGCCAGATTTGGAATTTAGCAAGGATACCAAGGTTAACACCCGTACTCTTACGATAAGTGCCATGGGATCTTTAGTGACAACAGAGTCAGGACACCCATTTAACATCCCATTCAAAAGGCTGCACCCTACACAGGGAAATGTTCCGAATCACTGCCCTGGGCCACTGGGATATTTTGGGGGGGGACCAGAGGAAAGAGTGCTTCCTACTGGCCCTCCAACACCACTTCCAGCAGCATCTGTTCTCCCATCCAGGGACCAACCAGGACTAACCCTGCTTAGCTTCAGAGGCATGCCAGCAGTGGGATGCAGGGTGATGCAGGGTGTCAAGTAGAGTGTTACCATTAAGATGAAAGCTGCAATGCCGGGGTTCAAGCTGTGGGCCCACTGTGCCGCCATCAGGACTATTTGGACACATTGCCTTAGGATGAGCTACTTTTTTACTCCTTACCACAGTAGGCAAATAACAGAACTCAAATCAACCAGATCATGCAATATGCTTTTGATGTATTTTGGACATTGGTTTATGATATTGACTACTTTAAACATCTTCTTCTCCTGAACTGCTGGACAGATTGGTACAACATTTGGTATATAGCATCTATGGATGCACGTCTTCAAACCCCTAGAGTTGATTGACACACCGGTGTGTCAATCTAAGTAACATAATAAAATAATCCCCATCCAAATCTGTCAGTTAAAGAAAGAGAGATGGATGCATTGGATGGGTCTCAATCCACCGCATCGGCCGATGTCGCACTTCCGTATCTGTGGTGAAAGGTGGCAGAGCTAGAGTGGTGTTTGTCAGACCATGAGACATCCCAAAAATCGGTCTTCTCGTGTAAACGTCTGTAGCATCCAAATTGTTTGGCCGACAAACTGTTATGAGAGGGGAGACGAACACGATGATGGTCTCCTTCCTCTACGAAGTGTCAGGGGTCTGAAGTCAGTACGGTCTGTTTGCCAACTTCTGTTTGGTAGTGTCCGAACCGTTTGGACTACAAACTAATGGTGTTCTCTGTTTTGCCCATTCGACCCCGACAAGTGTCACGGGACACGTCTGAAGGTAACCAGTAGCGGTTTAAAAAAAACTAATGGAAGTATGAAGGTAGTTTTGTGACTACCCAAAAAAAGGGGTTAAGTACACAACAGCCACAAGAGCATTAGTGAGGTCGGGCACTGATGTTGGGCGATTAAGCCTGGCTTGCATTCAGGGTTCCAATTCATCCCAAAGGTGTTCGATGGAGTTGACGTCAGGGCTCTGTGCAGGCCAGTCAAGTTCTTCCACACTGATCTCGACAAACCATTTTTTTATGGACTTCACATTGTACATGGGGGTGTCGTGTCTTTGCTGTCATTAATGTGTTTGAATGTTATTTTCTAAAATCAAAAACTACGTTTAATTATTACGCGATTAAATTAACCATATAACAATTAAGTAGTAATCTGGGGCACCACGGAAAAAGTTTATATAACGAGATACTGTTTTCTGAATTATCTCTTAAAGATAAAGATCTCTTGGGGGAAAAGGGCGTTCCATTACGTTTGGAATAATGTCTGTGCTGACGTAGGTGTGGTTACTGACTGGATAAACTTTACATGAAAAACTTTTTTTATTTAGAAGGCCAAGATTCCATTTCGTCTTCTCTCAAAGAGTTTCATATTTAATCCTAGAAGTTCCACAACATTTGGATGTAAACCTGACAACTGGGAAATATACACATTCAGAGATACAGTTATGTTATTCCATCCTTAATGAGATCCCAAAACAACAACTGATCTGACATAATTGTTTTTTAAGTACCCACGGATCCTTCCAACTGTTTGGATTACAGAAATATTGTTTCGTTATCCAATCTTGGATGTCACAGTACTACAAAATCTCTCTCTGTTGTAACGAAGGGACTTTTAACTTCCCTTTCACTGTATGGCAGTGAGAGAGTTCCTGCTGGTATTTACGAGCGTCATAAAACGGCCAACTTCACCTCTCTCCCTCTCTGCGGGAGAGAGAGGGCGCTGTAGAGCGGACCCATTGTAACATGATTCTTCAGATCTTCACAGGAGAGTCATGACCGAGGCATTGTCATGCTGAAACAGGCCAGACCTTCCCCAAACTGTTGCCACTAAGTTGGAAGCACAGAATTGTCTAGAATGTCATTTTATGCTGCAACGTTAAGGGGCCTAGCCTGACCCATGAAAAACATCTACAGACCATTATTCCTCCTCCACCAAACTTTACATTTGCACTATGCATTTAGGCATGCAGCCAAACTCAGGAGATATAAACATGTGCCTGTTATAGCGCCACTGTGTGGTCGATCTGAATGTGCTTGCATATGTTGAGTGTTGACAGTGTTTGGAATACGTACACCAAGTTTTGGTACAATTCAAATATCGGTGTCTGATCTGTATGTATTTATGTGCCAGACCACGCCCACATTAATGTTTATCGGTCAGTATATTTGACATACTAGCCTAGAAATTGTTGCGTTGGGAGACATTGGTCCATAGATACCATGTATCAAGTTTCGTGCAGATCGGTCATTTGGTGCCAGAGGAGTTGTGTTTTAAGTGTTTTCTATGTAGTATGTGTAAAGCCTAAGTTATACTGTATATATGCAACGCAAGACCGCAAAATGGCGATCCTGCTTACTTGTGTCAAGTTTATTATTGCAGGGCTGTACACCTTTGCGTATTTTTCCTACACAATTACGCAGGATCGCCGTTTTTACATAGCTATTTGTAGGTCTTAAATTGCATATTGCATTTGGTATAAATTAGGCTTAAGGCTGGTATTGTACAGGACTATATACTATAGTTTTATTGTCTGTTTCTCCTTGTTCCGTCAGGCTCACAGTTTAGGTTCTCAGGGCTCTCAGGATTCAGGTGTAGGGTCGCAGTATCCTTCCTCGCCTGACAGGGGGCACCGCAGCAGCAGACACAGGGGGGTCAGCAGGGATAGAGGTCCCCAGCCTGGAGGGGGATACTGGGTCTACTCCCCTCCGGTGCACACACCCTCACACACTTACAAAGGAAGAGGTATGTATAGGCACATTGCAATTTTCCTCTGAGACCTCTGTAGTTACACTACGATACAGCAAACCGTGAGAGTCAACACAGCTGTGTGTGTGTGTGTGTGTGTACGCATCGGTGTATGTGTGCATCGGTGTGTATCCGTATGTGTGTGTATGTGTCTACGCGTGCTTGACCCCTCAGGTGAGGCGAGGGACAGTGGTGGTGAGAGCGATGTGGCAGACTGCAGCTCCTCTGGGATGGGGACTGGGGATCAATTCAGCCATCCCCCTGGCTCGGCCATCTACACCATGCTGCCCGACGGTTCGCCCCTGCCCCCTGGCTCTGTGATCTATGCCCCCCCTGCGGCCAGCCTGGCAGTCAGTCCCGGGACGGTCATCTACGGGTCTCCACCACAGGGGGCCCACCTGGTCTATGGCCCCAGCAGCCTCTCTGGGCCCTGGCTCGGAGTCAGCCTCCCCACCGGGGTGCTCCACTGCAACATGCCGGAGCACAAGGAGATGGTGGGTGACATGGATGAGATGATGATTCCTAATGGTTTGAATGGACTAATCCAGTGTTTCCCAATCCTGGTCGTGGGGACCCAAAGATTTCCGCTTTTAGACCGAGCACTAACACACTCAGAAATACAGTGTAGACATTGTTAATGTTGTAAATGACTATTTTAGCTGGAAACGGCAGATTTTTTTATGCAATATCTACATAGGCGTACAGAGGCCTATTATCAACAACCATCACTCCTGTGTTCCAATGGCACATTATGTTATCTAATCCAAATGTATCATTTTAAAAGGCTAATTGATCATTAGAAAACACTTTTGCATTTATGTTAGCACAGCTGAAAACTGTTGTCCTGATTAAAGAAGCAATAAAACGGGCCTTCTTTAGACCTGTTCATCTTTCAATCACCCATGTGGGTATATGCTCCTAAAAACCAATCAGGAGATGGGAGAGGCGGGACTTGCAGCGTGTCAAACGACAAAATAGAACCAAGTTCTACTTTAGCGCTTGGCTTTGCAGACCCTCGCGAGCAGTGTTGGTGCAATGATTGAATAATATGTATGTGTACATTTATTTTTGCAACGCTCGCTCACGCGACGGGGGCGATGTGGTCAGCATGTAAGCCATAAAAGTGTGTGTGTATCTATTCGTTCGTCTGTCCATCCGTCAGGAGAGGGAGCTGGCCAGGCTTGAGCAGCTGGTGGAGGAACAGCCACGTGGCAGCCAGGGCCCAGGGGAGGAGGAGAGGCAGGCCCATGTGGAGAGGGATGTGCTCAGGCACCAGGATCAGCGCACACAGCTCAGACTGGAGCTCAGAGAGCTCCGGAGAGCCTTAAGCCAACTTCGCCGCCGCAGGTACGGTAACCCTCAGCTCTCACAATCCAGCAGGGTTAAGGTAAATTCGAATTGAAGTCAGTCAATTCAGGAAGTGATTTGAATTAAAAATTCTAAATTTGGAAAAACTTTTGACATAAATAACTTCTCCTTTTAAGCTTATTGAGAAGTAATTGAAAATAAACACTTTTTTTCAATTATTGGATTAGAATTTTAGTTTACTTCCTTAATTGACTGACTTCAATTTGAATTGACCCCAACCCTGCAGTCCAGTACATCATATTTATTTGGAGACTAAAAGACCAACTTGGGGACATCTTGCTCAGCTATGTGTGTGTCTCCTCAGAGAGATGCTGGAGGGCCGAGGGGGGTCAGAGGTTGTGGAGGAGTCCCTGCGGCACCACGGGGCTCTGCTGGATGAGGTGGGATGTTTGGAGAAGACCCTGCTCCGCCGCAGGGCTGAACTCAGGGAGGCAGACCGACTGCTGCTGGAGGCTCAGAGCAGCTTGAAGGACACAAGGACCAAGGTCACATATATTGACATATATCACATATACAATGTTATTAGGAAGTGTATATTCGACCGGAAGAAGAAAACGTACGCTTAGGCATAGGGATCGAAATAAATAAGTTAATGTTAGCATTAAGGTTAGCATACCTCCGTCCACCACCATTAATTTTCTGCCAGTCAAATATAAACTGCCATACTCTTATTACCTCTTGGGTGGCTGCACCCCCCTCCCCCTTCATTTAAGGGGGAGGGGGGTGCAGTAGTCGGTTATCAGCAGCTTGATAATCTGTCCTTCTGGTTTAAAATATTATAGTTGAATTACTGACCGTCTTACATTTGAAGACTTTGTTGCTGGTGAATGGTGATATTTGTCTGTAGTACCATCTCTTGTATCATTAGCCAGCAGTGTTGTAACAGACTGTTTCATGTGACCCTGTGTAGACCAAAGAGACTCTCCAGCAGCACACTGAGGCCCGGAAGCGGCTCGCCGACACAGAGCGGGATCTGGAGGAGCTGGAACTCCGCACTCGGGACAGCGCCTCTTTGACGGTGGAGGCCAAACAGCATCTCAGGGATCTGCAGGAGGACCTCCAGGAGCTGAGGAGACGCAAGGAAGAGCAGGGAGACACTCTGCAGAGGGTGGAGGAGGTGGTGGCTGCCCGCGACCTGGTGTTCCAAGAGGTCAACAAGAAGGTGAAACGAGCCAGTGAGCGATTGGAGGCCCTTCAGAGCCAGCTTGAGGAGACCCAGAGCAAGGAGGCCGCACTGCTGGAAACCTGCAAACAGTCTGAGAGCACCCTCGCCCAACGCAGGAGCGAGCTAGAGCAACTCAACATTCAGGTATTGCAATGACATTCTTAGTTTCTCTGTCACAATGTCAAGTCAAAGTTTATTTAAAGGGTTCACAACACACTTAGCTGTGCTGGCCACTCCATTATAGACAGAATACCAGCTGACTGCTTCTTCCCTAAATAGTTCTTGCATAGTTTGGAGCTGTGCTTTGGGTCATTGTCCGGTTGTAGGAAGAAATTGGCTCCAATTAACTTATTTGGGCTCAAATCCCATTAACGGGATCGATTTGACAACATCCGGTGACATGGCAGAGCGCCAAATTCAATTTTTTTACATTTTTATATTTAACTTTCATGTGCAATACACCAAATGAAAGCTGAACTTCTTGTTAATCTAGCCACCGTGTCAGATTTCAAAAAGGCTTTACGGCAAAAGAAAACCATGCGATAATCTGAGGACAGCACCCAGCATACCAACACATGAAAATCAGATTTCAACCCACCAGGCGCGACACAAAAGTCAGAAATAACGATTTAATTCATGCCTTAACTTTGAAGAACTTCTTCTGTTGGCACTCCAATATGTCCCATAAACATCACAAATGGTCCTTTTGTTCAATTAATTTCATCGTTATATATCCAAAATGTCCATTTATTTCGCACATTTCATTTGAAAAAAAAAAACACCGGTTCCAACTCGCGCAACATGACTACAAAATATCTTAGAAGTTACCTGTAATCTTGATCCAAACATTTCAAACAACTTTCCTAATACAACTTTAGGTATTTTTTTACGTAAATAATCGATCAAATTTAAGACGGGATAAACTGTGTTCAATACCGGAGGAAAACAAAGAAAGCACATTCCAGGTTGCGCGCATCAAAACATTAGAGTGCACTCGGCTGGACCCACGTTCTGAACTGCCGTACTTCTTAATTTCTCTAAAGAAAAACATCAACCAATTTCTAAAGACTGTTGACATCTAATGGAAGCCATAGATAAGCAAGCTTATTTCTATTAAAATGGGCTTACCATAGAAAACCAATGGAAAACAGGTTTCGAATGCCAAATCAGTTCTGTTATACTCACAGACATTATTCAAACAGTTTTAGAAACTTTAGAGTGTTTTCTATCCAAATCTACCAATTATATGCATATCCTAGCTTCTGGGCCTGAGTAGCAGGCAGTTTACTTTGGGCACACTTTTCATCCGGACGTGAAAATAGTGCCCCCAAGCCTAGAAAAGTTAAGCGGCGTCCACAGGGTATGGCATGGCATTGGAGTCGCCTCTTCACTGTTGACGTTGAGACTGGTGTTTTGCGGGTACTATTTAATGAAGCTGCCAGTTGAGGACTTGTGAGGCGTCCGTTTCTCAAACTAGACACTCTTATGTACTTGTCTTCTTGTTCAGTTGTGCACCGGGGCCCCCCACTCCTCTTTCTATTCTGTTTAGAGCCAGTTTGCGCTCTTCTGTGAAGGGAGTAGTACACAGCGTTGTACAAGATCCTCAGTTTCTTGGCAATTTCTCACATGGAATAGCCTTTATTTCTCAGAACAAGAATAGACTGACGAGTTTCAATAGAAAGTTCTTTGTTTCTGGCCATTTTCTATGTAGATATTCCATTTAAGATCAGCCGTTTCAAATAAAATGTATTTATAAAGCCCTTCTGACATCAGCTGATATCTCAACGTGCTGTACAGAAACCCGGCCTAAAACCCCAAACAGCAAGCAATGCAGGTATAGAAGCACGGTGGCTAGGACAAACTCCCTAGAAAGACCAGAACCTAGGAATAAACCTAGAGAGGAACCAGGCTATGAGGGGCGGCCAGCTACAATAGTCATTTACAACGTTAACAATGTCTACACTGTATTTCTGATGAATTTGATGTAATTTTAATGGACAAAATATTTGCTTTTCTTTCAAAAACAAGGACATTTCTGAGTGACCCCAAACTGTTGAACGGTAGTGTAGGTCCAAAAGGCATCTTAACAGCTTCTACCCCCAAGCCATAAGACTGTTGAACAGCTAATCAAATGGTTAACCGGACTATTTGCATTGACCCCCCCCCCCCTCTTTTTTTACGCGCTGCTATTATTTTTTACTTTTGTTTATTTAGTAAATAACAGCTACCTGTTGTATTCGGAGCATGTGACAAATAACATTTGATTTGTTTTGAGTACCTTCCAGAAGGACAACCATCTCTGCAGCACTCAACCAATCAGGCCTTTATGGTAGTGGCCAGACAGAAGCCACTCATCAGTAAAAGGCACACGACAGCCCGCTTGGAGTTTGCCAAAAGGCACCTAAAGGACTAGACCATAGGAAACAAGATGCTCTGGTCTGATGAAACCAATAATGAACTCTTTGGCCTGAATGCCAAGCGTCGTGTATGAAGGAAACCAGGCACCATCCCTACGGTGAAGCATGGTGGTGGCAGCATCATGCTGTGGGTATGTTTTTCAGTGGACGGGCCATGGTATTTCAAGCCTATTTAAGTCAAAAATGTAACTCGAACACTCAAAAACATTCAGTGTCGTCTTGGTAAGCAACTCCAGTATACTATAAATTTGGCCTTGTGTTTTAGGTTATTGTCCTGCTGAAAGGTGAATTTGTCTCCAAGTGTCTGTTGGAAAGCAGACTGAACCAGGTTTTCCTCTATGTTTTTGCCTGTGCACAGCTCTTTGCCATATTACGCTTCTTTGCCATATTTTTTGCAGTTTTACTTTAGTTCCTTATTGCAAACAGGATGCGTGTTTTGGAATATTTGTATCCTGTACATGCTTCCTTCTTTTCACTCTTTCATTTAGGTTAATATTGTGGAGTAACTACAATGTTGTTGATCCATCCTCAGTTTTCTCCAATCACAGCCATTAAAGTAAGAAACTGTTTTAAAGTCACCATTGGCTTCATGGTGAAATCCCTGAGTGGTTTCCTTCCTCTCCGGCAACTGAGTTAAGAAGGACACCTGTGTCTTTGTAGTGTGAGGGTTTATTGATACACCGTCCAAAGTGTAATTAACTTCACCATGCTCAAAGGGATATTCCTTTATCCTTTTTTGCGAGGCATTGGAAAACCTCCCTGGTCTTTGGTTGAATCTGCTTTTGAAATACACTGCTCGGCTGAGGGACCTTACAGAGAATTGTATGTGTGGGGTACATAGATGTGAGGTAGTCATTCAAAAATCATGTTAAACTATTATTGCACACAGAGTGAGTCAATGCAACTTATTATATGACTTGTTAAACTCATTTTAGGCTTGCCATAACAAACTTTAATCCATTTTAAATTCAGACTAACACAAGAAAATGTGGAAAAAGTCAATGGGTGTGAATACTTTCTGAAGGCAATGTTATGGAAAGAGTAGATGTACCTAATGTTTTGTATACTCAGTGTATATCTCCCAACCTGTCTGAGGGGTCACGTCATGGAGAAAATCAAGGAACTGGAGTGTTTTTTTGTTTGTTTTTAAAATGCATTACTCAAAAGATTGGCCAGCTGGCTCTATGACTGGTTCTGGAGCTGGATTTGTCATAAGCATTGATTTAGGGAAAACTTAATCACAGATAGAAACCATTGGCATATCTTTGACCATCTATTGTCATCTCCAAAAGCATCTTCCATAAATTGCGGCCGCAAATCCTCCATTAAAATAGTTAGAAAGAATAACAGTGCAACCTTTGGTAGGTGGGCTGCTGGCAGACTTCGGCTTCGGCTGTGGCAAAGCGAAGTCAGCCCATGCTCTTGGTTTCTCACAGGGGAAGTGAAATGATAGGCTACAATGACTTTGCTCATGATCATGCATGCTGCAAATGGCATGTAACTATAATTTTCATATTTTCTTTCATGGGTGCCTTTTCATTATCTGGGTAGACACTGGTGGTTTCTAGCTAACGTTACACCAAACAAAGCAGTGGAGATTTGCACGAAGTGGGCAGTTCAGATTTGTCACTTCAAACCCAAATATATCATACTTTTACTAAAACGATGACTTATTGACTTAAATTGTTGCACAACATCATAGGTAAGCTATAGCCATCGTCTTTGAGCTCGAAAAAGTTGATTTCTACTGGTTTGGGCATTTAAACTACACTCAAAAGCTATCTTTTTAATATTTTGTTCATTAGTCCACTGTTAATACAATAAAGAAAATCATGCATATCAGCAGTCAAGTTTTCAAGATGGAGCACTTTCAGTACAGAGTATGAAGTTGCATTCTGTTATGTAATCTGTTGTGTCCCTCAGCTGCGCAGTCAAGAGGAGGGGGGCGAGAGCCGCCTGAGGGAGATCAAGAAAGCCATGCGTTGGCTGAAGACTGACGTCAAGGCAGAGCTGAACAGTGGGATGGTAGAGCTGCCCCTCGCCCCTGACCAAGACCCCTCCTCCTCAGACACTGACAACCACAAAGAGAACTACCCCCTCTACTCAACCCCAGCCGTGCCTAGGCCAGCCTGCAATCCTACTGTAATGCCTCAGCTTTGCTACCTTACATCTCTCCCTGTCATATCTAGTTTGTGCTGCACACATAAGTCTGTTAGCCTGGGTGCCAGTCTATTTCTGTTCTCTTGCCAACACCTTATGGAATTGTTTAGCTTGACAATGACAAAGGCAAGAGCACAAACAGATCTGAGACCAGGCTTCAAGTCTGTGTGTACAAAGCTTTTTTTTACCAATGCCCAAGATTTGTGTCTGTGGTTAACTTTTGGTATTTGAGTTTAACATACTTACATTTTCATCATACCTCATGCGAAATACTTTGTAACAAAGATTACTGCAGAACCGCTGTTCTACCATCACTAGCAGGCAGAGGTCTTGCCCTGTGTTCCTTAGATTGATGGGGTATACAGTACAGTGTAGGAATTCCTCTGAAGCGATGACAGGTCTGTGTTTCTCTGCATGTCTGTCTTCAGGATGAGCAGTGGAGGGGAGAGGTGCTAAGAGAGAGACTTCAACAGCAGGAGGACCTCCTGAAGGTACTACTACCCCAACTTGTACTGGTACAACTTGTACTGGTACCCCAACTTGTCTTTACATTCCAGTATGCTTCATCTCATGTCGGACCAAAGTTCAATCAGGGCCATATCAAACATCTCAAGAGTAGCCATGCTGATTTAGGATTAGTTCAACCTTTTAGATCACAATGAACAAGTTGACATACTGTACAAGGGGTAGGGGAGCTTATCCTAGATCAGTACTCCTACTCTGAGATGCTTGATAGCTACATACACCCCCATATGTATTTCTATAGACGTTATCTCGAGACAAATGGGTAGTGAAGTCCTATCCTATGTCATTCTTCATTCGTTTGACAGTTCTTAGAAAAAATCTAATAAATGTTAATTGGATAGAGACAGAGAGGAAAGATGGAGAGTGTGCTGAAAAGCGGTGAGCCAGATTCAAACCCATGTTGCATCAGTATATGTGATCCGGTGGCAGTGGCTTAGACCGCTAGACAACCCAGATGTATTTCTGTAGACATTATGTGAATGGAGGCGGACACGCCTCCATTCACATCGACAGGTCTGTAGTGGAGCGGTCGAGAGTTCCAAGTTCCTTGGTGTCCACATCACCAACAAACTATCATGGTCCAAACACACCAAGAAAGTCGTGAATTTATTTAACTAGGCAAGTCAGTTAAGAACAAATTCTTATTTACAATGACGGCCTACCCCGGATGACACTGGGCCAATTGTGCGCCGCCCTATGGGACTCCCAATCACGGCCGGATGTGATACAGCCTGGATTCAAACCAAGGACTGTAGTGATGCCTCTTGCTCTGAGATGCAGTGCCTAAGACTGCTGCGCCACTCGGGACCCACCACTTTAATTTGGTCCTATGTAGCAAAATTTGAAGTGGTGTTTTTTTACATTGGATTAAAGTAGAGACTGAGCTAGAAAATGGTATATCATACACTGCAGTTGAGCAACAATTGGAAAGTAATTATGCTTTGAAAGTTGATAAACTTGTAACCCCACTTTTGATAAAATGTTCCGTCCCCCATTCAGCATCGTTCACACCCTCCTCTTAAGCCATAGCCTCACCCATCTCTTTAAGAATTTATGTATGAGGCCATGTGCTAAATAGAGTGATTAAGGTATTGTAGTAAACAACCAACAATTTACACTAAAAGTGGGGAAAGTAGTAGTAAAAATACACTTGCTCTAGTCCTTGGCCTACATCCTAATCTGACTTTGGTGCAGGTCATGTTGTTTTTCACATTACCGTCTCTGGTAGACACACACTACATCAAAATAAAATGTATTTTGTCACATGCACAGGATACAGAAGGTGTAAACCCTACAGTGAAATGGTTACTTGCATAGTGGAGTATTTTGTTTAGACCCATAATCCCAGCCCATACTACCATGCACCATGCATGAATCTAAAGCTAACCAACTTGGTTCAATGTTAGCTAGCTAGATAACATTAGGCTATAATTAGCAATGCAAATAGATTTCTGAGATGCGATTAATATTAATACACAGCTCATACACGTAACGTTAGCTAGCGAGCCAGCCAGCTATTGTTGCCTGCTAGCTAACAGTACGCTTTAACTTGCAATGAAAACGACTTTCTGACAAAATTTGAAATGTATAATATCTGAAAATGTAGCTAGAGTCTTACCCGTATACATGGATGAACGCTTCTCCCTCTCTGTCATGGATGCCATGGTTGCCCTTAGTTTGAAGATGTAATCCGGAGACAGGGGTTTTATACAACAGCCTTCTGTGTTCTCTTTTCGACTCCCATCGCATTTGCAATCATACTCTGCTTCCACTGGGCATTTTCAAAACTCCGTCAACTTCTTCCGCGACAACAATACTATTGATCGCCGTTTCTTCCCCATCACTGTCATCAGAAGACTCTACAATGTCTTGTTCAATATAAAAAATCTAAATCAGGGATTTCCTCATCGTCTGATTCATTTTCAGAGTCAGAGCGAGTCAGCGTGGTGCACGATCCCTCTCCAGAAAGTAGTCCATCACAACTTTTTCCCACTGATCTTTGTCGATAGCGCCTGTTAAATTCAGGGCCGCATTGTTGAGAGCAGTAGCCACACTTTTGCAGTTGTTCATGATATCTTAAAAAAAATCCAAAGTGGAAAGGATTATCTACACATACTGAGAAGCTCATGTTATAGAGAGAAGCAGCAGAGGGAGCAGCCCCCTATCCACATCGACGGGACAGTAGTGGAGAAGATGGAAAGTTTTAAGTTCCTCGGCGTACACATCACGGACAAACTGAATTGGTCCACCCACACAGACAGCGTGGTGAAGAAGGCGCAGCAGCGCCTCTTCAACCTCAGGAGGCTGAAGAAATTTGGCTTGTCACCAAAAACACTCACAAACTTTTACAGATGCATAATTGAGAGCATCCGGTCGGGCTGTATCACCGCCTGGTACGGCAACTGCTCCGCCCACAACCGTAAGGCTCTCCAGAGGGTAGTGAGGTCTGCACAACGCATCACCGGGGGCAAACTTCCTGCCCTTCAGGACACCTACACCACCCGATGTCACAGGAAGGCCAAAAAGATCATCAAGGACAACAACCACCCGAGCCACTGCCTGTTCAGCCCGTTATCATCCAGAAGGCGAGGTCAGTACAGATGCATCAAAGCGGGGACCGAGAGACTGAAAAACAGCTTCTATCTCAAGGTCATCAGACAGTTAAACAGCCATCACTAACATTGAGTGGCTGCTGCCAACATACTGACTCATCTCTAGCCACTTTAATAATGAAAAATTGATGTAATAAATGTTATCACTAGCCACTTTAAACAATGCCACTTTATATAATGTTTACATACCCTACATTACTCATCTCATATGTATATACTGTACTCTATACTATCTACTGCATCTTGCCTATGCCGTTCGGCCATCGCTCATTCAAATATTTTTATTTCTATGTACATATTCTCATTCATTCCTTTACACTTGTGTGTATAAGGTAGTTGTTGTGAAATTGTTAGGTTAGATTTCTTGTTAGATATTGCTGCATGGTCGGAACTAGAAGCACAAGCATTTCACTACACTCGCATTAACATCTGCTAACCATGTGTATGTGACAAATAAAATTGTATTTGATTTGAGCATGCTACATGGCAGACCAATCCGAACTCATCTCTCGCCATGTCCAGCCCATCCATTATCTAGGGTTAGGCCAATCATGGCTAGCGGGAAGGTTCCTGTTTTTTTTCCATGGCTAAACCAAGAAGGCTCATAATTTTAAAAATTATTATTATTATTTTTTTTACAGATGTCATACAATTCTGTTATTAAGGCACATGAATGTTCACATGTTCCAGAAGGCGTTTCAGCCCAAAAACGCATTTTGATAAAAAATAAAAATGTCTTTGTGCAAATGCCTCTCCTGTGATGTAGTGACGTGTGACATACGCCTAGGTTCCTGGGTCACAGATGGGCAGGGAAGGCCTGTCTATGCCATTCTTCATTTGTTTCTGACTATTCTGTTATCCTCGCCAGGCTCAGCTGGGCAGACACATGTGGTCTCAGGAAGAGTTTCTGAGCCAGCGCAGGCAGCAGACCGAGGGGAGTCTACTGGGGCTGAGCAGACGAGTGGACAAGCTGGGCCAACTGCTCGGCAACTGCACCTCGGACTCCCTCTCTCTGAGCTCCTCTGAGCCCCCACTTAAACAAGGCTATGTAAGTGTGAGCAAAAAGGGAAGGAACCCTTGTCTAATAGCACTTATAGCAGCTACATTAATCCATCAGTAAAAGGAATTTATGTGATTTGCCATGGT
Organism: Salmo trutta; assembly: GCF_901001165.1. Classification (NCBI taxonomy): domain Eukaryota; kingdom Metazoa; phylum Chordata; class Actinopteri; order Salmoniformes; family Salmonidae; genus Salmo; species Salmo trutta. The sequence goes on from NC_042985.1 coordinate 44,614,178, forward strand.
ACTGTTTACTGTATTGTATACATTTATTTTAGAACCACCCTAATAGTTCATGTAGATTCACTGTATCCATAAGCTACAAGTGGAAATCAGTTCTTAACAATACAGTCTCGGTCTTGATCTGTTTAGCCAGATGCTCCAGAGAAATGGCGTCTCCAGGACAATGCGCAGGCGGAGGTGTCCCACAAACCTGTGAGACTGGATCCTACACTACTTGAGAAGTAGCCAGGCCCCAGGCTGAGTCCAGGCCTCTGACAGCCTCCCAGCCTCGGTGTGGGTGAAGTTGCCCCTAGATGCTGATCTTGGGTCATCGTTGCATTTCCCCCACTAATGGTTAAGATTAGGATTGGGGGAGGGAGGGAAGCTGATACTAGATCACTACCTAGGGGAAACTTCACCTTAGAGCGTGAACAGTCATCATGTCTGTTTGGTGTGGCATGCCTAAACATGACCCACCATCACAGCAATATTTACCCAGGGTGAAGAGGAACAGTCTCTCATCCATCCAAAGTGCACTTGGCCTGTCAGCAGGATCATCAAGCAAGATAAAAAAAGATATAATATATTCATAACTATACAAGTATATATATGTGTGTGGCTTAAGAAGTACTGTATCCTTAACATAGTTTCCACTACCTCAACTAGTTTGAGACGTTTTGGGGCAAATTCAATTACATTTTTGCCTATGAATATGGTTGTTTTTTGTATGACATATATTGGTATATTTTTTTACTTTTTAATATCAATGTCTCATATTTATTTACAAGCTTTCCAGTCACGATAACATTTAATTCCTAACATCCGGCTAAAGCATGAAAATAAACTCTCTTTCAGTTTACAGTCTCTTAATTTTTTGCAATGTCTATCTAATATACCTTTCATACCAATGTAGTAACTTGAGTGGACTAATTGGTGACTTAATTAATCTGCCTACTATAAAAATTAATAACGTTGGCTGTGATAGGATAACTGAGGATGAGTCAACAACTTTGTAGTTACTCCACAATACTACCCTAATTGGAAGAATAAAAATATTCCTAAACATGCATCCTATTTGCAATAAGGCACTAAAGTAAAACTGCAAAGAATGTGGATACGTAATGAACTTTATGTCCTAAATGCAAAGTGTTATGTTTGGGGCAAATCCAACACTACACATCACTGAGTACCACTCTTCATACTTTCAAGCATGGTGGTGGCTGCATCATGTTATGGATATGCTCGTCATTGGCAAGGACTAAGGACTTTTTCAGGATATAAAGAAACTGAATAAATTACTGTAAATATGTATTTAGTTCTGCCTCATTTGCATATTAAGTGCTTAATTTGCTAAATGTAGCTTTTTAATTTAATACTTCTTAATTTTATTTGAATCGTGTGTTTTACATCAGCCCTGAAAATGTCATAACAGTATGACCACCCTATCTTGAGATATTGGACAAAACGTGTTGAATTTTGTAATCCAGACAAGTGATTTGGTACCATTATTGACTAGGGATTAACATTAACCTGTCCGTGAACTTTTTTTACCTTTTCCGCTAATTTGAAATTAAGATATCTCAACAATGGTAAATCATATCCTCGTGAAATAAAGTGTTTTGTGTTCCTGAGAAGCTATAACTGGGAATACAAATTATAACACCAGAACCAAAGTACAATTTTGTCCCTTAACACCCTACACTTAAACCACCATAATAACTACATAATTTTCCATGAAGAAAAATGCTGTGACTTGCTTCAGCTCTTTTGAAAGTATTTGTGTGTTAGTGGGAGAAGTTTAAAATGTTTTACTTAAGTGAAGCGGAGAAATATAGTCAAGTTAAATATTAAAATATCTGGTTTGATTACTTTGATAGACTGTATCAACCTTATTACTTTGAACTGTGGGGCAGTTGGATCACATATTTAATCACGAATAACTACACTTTTACTCATAAGGAATTAGAAAAGTTTAAGGCTATCATTTGGGGAGAGAAATATGATGGTGCATCTAGTGGAATAACTTTAAAGTTAGTTAGTGTTGTGTTAGTGCTGTATAAGGCCATAAGCAAACAAGAAAATGCTCTTCCAGGGGCGAGTGCTGCTAGTGGCCGGGGACTTTAATGAAGGCAACTTAAATCCATTTTACCTCATTTCTACCAGCATGTCACATGTCTAACCAGAGGGGGAAAAAACACAGTAACCGTACATACACTACCGGTCAAAAGTTTTAGAACAGCTACTCATTCAAGGATTTTTCTTTATTTTTACTATTTTCTACATTGTACAATAATAGTGAAGACATCAAAACTATGAAATAACACATGGAATCATGTAGTTACCAAAAAAGTGTTAAACAAATCAAAATATATTTTATATTTCAGATTATTCAAATAGCCACCATTTAACTTGATGACAGCTTTGCATACTCTTGGCATTCTCACAAACAGCTTCATGGGGTAGTCACCTGGAATGCATTTCAATTAACAGGTGTGCCGTGCGTTTGAGCCAATCAGTTGTGTTGTGACAAGGTAGAGGTGGTATACAGAATATTTGGTAAAAGACCAAGTCCATATTATGGCAAGAACAGTTCAAATAAGCAAAGAGAAACGACAGCCTGTCATTACTTTAAAACATGAAGGTCAGTCAATCCAGAAAATGTCAAGAACTTTGAAAGTTTCTTCAAGTGCAGTCGCAAAAACCATCAAGCGCTATGATGAAACTGGCTCTCATGAGGACCGCCACAGGAAAGGAAGACCCAGCGTTAACTCTGCTGGAGAGGATAAATTCATTGGAATTAACTGCACCTCAGATTGCAGCCCAAATAAATGCTTAACAGAGTTCAAGTAACACACATCTCAACATCAACTGTTCAGAAGAGACAGTGAATCAGGCCTTCATGGTTGAAATGCTGCAAAGAAACCACTACCAAATGAAGAAGAGACTTCCTTGGTCCAAGAAACATGAGCAATGGACATTATACCGGTGAAAATCTGTCCTTTAGTTTGAGTCCAAATTTGAGGTTTTTGGTTCCAACCGGCCATGTCTTTGTGAGACGCAGAGTAGGTGAACGGATGATCTCCGCATGTGTGATTCCTACTGTGAAGCATGGAGGAGGTGTGATGGTGTTGGGGTGCTTTGCTGGTGACAATGTCTGTGATTTATTTAGAATTCAAGGCCACACTTAACCAGCATGGCTACCACAACATTCTGCAGTGATACGCCATCCCATATGGTTTGCACTTAGTGGGACTATCATTTGTTTTTCAAAAGCACAATGACCCAACACACCTCCAGGCTGTGTAAGGGCTATTTGAACAAGAAGGAGAGTGATGGAGTGCTGCATCAGATGACCTGGCCTCCACAATCACCCAACCTCAACCCAAATGAGATGGTTTGGGATGAGTTGGACTGCAGAGTGAAGGAAAAGCAGCCAACAAGTGCCCAGCATATGTGGAAACTCCTTCAAGACTGTTGGAAAAGCATTCCAGGTGAAGCTGGTTGAGAGAATGCCAAGAGTGTGCAAAGCAGTCATCAAGGCAAAGGGTGGCTACTTTGAAAAATCTAACATGTAAACTATATTTGGATTTGTTTAACACTCTACAATGTAGAAAATAGTAAAAATAAAGAAAAACCCTTGAATGAGTAGGTGTGTCCAAACTTTTGACTGGTACTGTATATCCATTGATTATTGAAGAATGTAATTTATAAATGCCTCATGAGCTTAGTGCAACTGTCACACTCCATGAGAACACAAAATATAAGCTTGTTTTTCTCCAATGTTTGTAAACATTGTAAATATAAACAAACACTGTATAGCCTCATATCATGGTTAAAACAATCATTTTGATATCATGGATGGTTAGTCCTTGCATCCATAGCTCTATCTATTAATCTGAGAGTGGTTACATTTCTCCAGGCCCATCCCTCAGCTTTTTACCAAAACAGAGGCGGGGCGACCATTTTGTTATTGTTTCATCTATGGATTTGTCCTTTAAACAGCTGCATATTATCAAGATATCAAAGGGTCACCAACAATAGGCCTATAGCAAATGTAGCATATATATGGCCAGCTATGTAAACTTTAACATTGATTTATCCTGCAATATATGTTGTTTAATTGGTGACAACATTTTTGTCTTCCTCTAATGCCTCTTAAAGGGAAAGTAATCCACAAGTAGTGCAATGTAATGAGATTATATTACTGAGTTTGGGTAATCCAAAAGTTACGTTACTGATTACAATTTTGGACACGTAACTGTAACGGATTACATTTAGAAAGTAACCACCCAACCCTCACCATAACCCTAACCTTACACATAACCAAATCCCTTACCTAACCATTTTAAATGTCAATTTCAAGGTGGTAGGGACGTCCAAAGGATTCTGAATATCACGGACCATATGTTTATCATCTGAGAGCTATAACCATGAATACTGGTGTGAGACACAGACAGCGGCCTGACCATAGAATTAGGAATTAGAATACTTTTATGACATAGCCTGACAATAGATCACAGACAGTAGTTATTTTCTGAGGGAAATTTTTGATCATTTTGAATTTTTGAAAAACACTTCAATTACATTTCCTCCGGAGCCACAGGGCCGGTCTGGACGAAACTTGAGATATGGCATCTATGGAACAAGGATTTTCAGCGCAATATTTTCCAGACTAGTGTGTCAAACAACTGACCAATAAATATTAATGTGGGCGTGGTCTGTCACATAAATTCATATAAATCAGACACAAATATTTGTATTGTAACCAAACGTAGTACACATGTTCCAAACCCTGTCAAGACTCAACATATCCAAGCAAATTCGGATTGACCACAAGGTAGCGCTACAACAGGCTCATATTTATCTCTTGATCTGTTTCACTCAGTGTTGAAATCTGTTTGACTCCGTGTTGAAATTGAAAACGTCTATGGTTATTGTGTTGTGTTGATATACCTCCCATTTGAGGTCTGGATTGTGATTCCTAGGATTTTTGTGTGGTGTCAAAATCTCACTAATTGTTGTAAATACTTCTTTTGCTCTTTTTTTCTGTTATTCAAAAGTGGTTCCTCTCTAGGTTTCTTCCTAGGTTCCTGCCTTTCTAGGAAGTTCTTCCTAGCCACCGTGCTTCTACATCTGCATTTCTTGCTGTTTGGAGTTTTAGTCTGGGTTTCTGTATAGCACTTTGTGACATAGGCTGATGTAAAAAGGGCTTTATAAATAGATTTGATTGATTGCTGCTGACAAACACTTTCACATCCAAAGCTACAGATATAGAGCTGGAGAAGTTCGTCATAAGGTGGCTGCAGCTTGCACCAGACAGAGACGGAGGCAGAAAGGAGAGGACAAAACACAGCAAGGAAAGGGTGGATAGACCCAGAGAGACATAAATACATTTACATACACACATGCATCCAAAAGTTACTAAATTCCCTTAGTGGTAATACTATACATTTCTCCATGTTCTCGGGAAGATACAGTAAAAGGCAAAACTGGTCAGAGTTAGCAACAGTTTGACTTAATTCTCCATACTGGCCAATGATTATAAAGGTGATTCGGATCCAACAATAAATTCATACATTGTGTCCCTGGCCTGAGAGGATGGAAGTTCAACATGTAGCTAGCATTTTAGCCAGGTAGCCTAGGACAACAAAAACTAGAAGCAGGTACTGTATGACAGAGTCATAGATCATTCAGGCAACATGAAAGAGGAGGATGGCATTGGCGTTTCTCTACAATTATGGTGAGTCAATATGTTTTTTCTACTTGCACACACACACACACACAAATTAGTACCATGGACAGCCACATCATATTTAGCTTACATTGATTGGACTAAATCATTTTTGGTAACTTTTAGTTGTCACTATTAGACTAAGCATAGGTGCTTAGGTTATGTTGAAGTTGAAATGGTGCTGGAATAGTGGAGGCAGCTCCTGTTTTCTTTGCGACTTGGTGTAACTCTCCATGGTTCTAAATCAGTAGTTGTGTAGTTGTCAGAAAGTGTCTTAAACATTAACTTCATTCACCATGCTGTAGGTTATGTAACCGTTTGTTACAAGCAATATGTTTTGTGGACTTCACCAGACATATGTTGCTCTCCGGTTTTGTGATTAAACAAAGGTGTGGTTGAATTTATTGTCTCGGCCTTAGGCTTATATATCACGGTGTCAAGGCATATGAACTAACAGGTTATACAGCAAGCAACGCAATTATCGCAACACATGTCATGGAATTTTTTCCTGGCTTGATTCCTCGGCGATTTTACCCCCGCACCACTACTACAACACAATCAAATTGTGCAACATCTGCCGGGACTGTTGTGTTACCCAATATTATATTAAGGTGATAGGGCGACAAGTGGTTTGAAGTGCGTGCACCCAGGTGGAATGGGCATCCAAAATAACGTGAAAAAGCAAAAAAGTGATATCATTACTGTAATTAGCCAAATTGAATATGTCAATTCCTTTAGACATATATTTTAAGATGAAAAATCACCCTGAAAATGTACCTGTCCTTCAAATGAGGGGGAACTATTTTACCAGACGCCATTCTGCTGCCCAGTTGTGATAGCTATTGGTTGAAGTATCACTGCGCAGGTCCGTGTGGACAACGCAAGTCCCTACAACGCGCAATGCCGTCGAGGGTACGCCAAATAAAAATGTGATTCACAAAACAACAAGAAATAAATGAAAATGAAATAAATAGATTTCTTCACATTTTCAAACAGTCCATTTACATTTTACAACGGGGCTATACATTTGGGTGAGGTTTTTTTCTCACCTGAGTAGCCTCGTTTCAATGCCAAAAATAAAATTAAACCATCTAGTGTTAAATAACTACACAATGTCAAATACAGGTAGCCTCGTCAAATAATTAACATCCAATCACATTAACTGTTACTCTCTCGCGGGAATTCCATTAACGGTCCGTATGTAGCCAAACGTAGCTGCTGCGCATTCCGTTTGCTCGAAAATGGATGAATGGTTAAAAAAAAGTAAGGCAGACTGGTAAGGCAGCTGGTAAGTCCATAGAAACACCAGCTCTGCTGGTAGTACTGCTACTACCAGCAGTACTACACCTGCACCTGTCGACGACACAAGTTGTTCTGCTTCTACGAGCACATTCAATGCTAGCATCAGTAATTATACATTGTTGTTAGCCCAGCTAGCATGGACACTGACAGTTGTGCATCTGATGCAGCCGAAGAGCTACTGCCCCCTTACCCGGGAAAGCACTGAACAACAGACAGGGACATTGGACCATCGAAGAGACGCAAATATGATGAGAACTACATTGATTTGAGGTTCACTTATATTGGGACTAGTGCCTTTCCTCAGCCACGGTGTGTTATACGTGTAAAAGTACTATCTCACAATTTGATGTAACCACTCTTGCGCAGACGTTTAGAAACAAAACATGCCAAATTGAAAAATAATCCACGGGAGATTTTTTGAGCGAGAATTAAGACGATTTTCGAGTAGTAAGACATGTATAAAAGCAACAGATACCATTAATAAGAAAGTGCTAGAAGCGTCTTAATGGTGAGTTACCGAGTGGCTAGGACATGCAAGCCCCAAACTATTGTGGAGGACTTAATTCTTCCTGCTGCCGCGAATATGGCTGAGACAATGCTGGGGGGAAAGGCCAAAAAAACTATACTGACAATACCTTCATCAGACAACACTGTTTCGTGACACATCAGTGACATGGCAGGAGATGTTTTGAAACAATTACTGCTTCGCATACAAGCCATACATGTGTTACAACTGGATGAGTCAACAGACGTGGGGGCCTGGCACAGCTCTGGTATACGTTATTTTTATGGGGGTCAATTAAGGAAGACATCCTCTTCTGCAAACCACTGGAATCCAGAACAACAGGAGAGGATATGTTTAAACTACTGAACAGCTTTGTGACATCAAATGGACTTTGGTGGTCAAGATGTGTTGGTATCTGTACTGATGGTGTAAAAGCCATGACTGGGAGACATAGTGCAGTGGTAACTCGCATGCAAGCAATTGCCCCCGACGCCACTTGGGTACACCACAGCATCCACCGAGAGGCTCTTGCTGCCAAGGGAATGCTTGACAGCTTGAAAGACGTTTTGGACACTACAGTGAAAATGGTTAACTTTGTTAAAGCAAGGCCCCTGAATGTATTTTCTGCACTATGCAATGATATGGGCAGTGGCCATGTAACACTTTTACAACATACAGAAGTGCGCTGGTTATCAAGAGGCAAAGTATTGACACGTTTTAAAATTGAGAGACAAGTTTAAAGTTTTCTTTACTGACCATAACTTTCAATTGTCTGACCACTTGTATGATGATGAGTTTCTCACACGACTGGCCTATCTGGGTGATGTTTTTTCTCTCCTGAGTGATCTGAATCTAGGATTACAGGGACTATCTGCAACTATATTCAATGTGCGGGACAAAATTGAGGCTATGATTAAGAAGTTGGAGCTCTTCTCTGTCTGCATTAACAAGGACAACACACAGGTCTTTCCATCGTTGTATGATTTTTTGTGTGCAAATAAACTCAAGCTTACGGACAATATATATATATATATATATAGCGAAGCACCTGAGTGAGTTTGGTGCGCAATTACACAGGTACTTTCCCGAAACGGATGACACAAACAACTGGATTCGTTATCCCTTTCATGCCCTGCCTCCAGTCCACTTACCGATATCTGAACAAGAGAGCCTCAATTAATTTTAATCAGAAGTCACTGTCAGATTTCTTGATTGGGCATTGCTCCAGAGTATGCTGCCTTGGCAAATCGCGCTGTTAAGAAACTGATGCCCTTTGCAACCACGAACCAATGTGAGAGTGGATTCTCAGCCCTCACTAGCATGAAAACTAAATACAGGCACAGACTGTGTGTGGAAAATGATTTAAGACAGACTCTCCAATACAACCCAACATTGCAGAGTTATGTGCATCCTTTCAAGCACACCCTTCTCATTAACCTGTGGTGAGTTATTCACAATTTTCGATGAACAAATAAGGTTTAATATGTAAGATGGTTAAATAAATTGATTATTATTATTTGTGCCCTGGTCCTATAAGAGCTCTTTGTCACTTCCCACGAGCTGGGTTGTGACAAAAACTCAAACATTCTTATGTTTAACAAATGTATTGTATAGTGTGTGTGGCAGGCTTACAATGATGGCAAAAAAACATTTGAGAGGCCGCTGACCCTGATGCTAGAGGGGGTATGCAGCTGGAGGTTGAATGTTTGAAGGGGTACGGGACTATAACAAGTTTGGGAACCACTGATATAAGGAAATCAGTCAATTTAATTAATTAATTAGGCCCTAATCTGGATTTTACATGACTGGGCAGGGGCTCAGCCATGGGTGGGTCTGGGAGGGCACAGACCCACCCACTGGGGAGCCAGGCCCAGCCAATCAGAATGAGTTTTCCCCCACAAAAGGGCTTTATTACAGACAGAAATACTCCTCAGTTTCATCAGCTGTCCGGCTGGCTGGTCTCAGGAGAAGCCGGATGTGGAGGTCCTGGGCTGGCATGGTTACACATGGTCTGAGGTTGTAAGGCCGGTTGGATGTTCTGCCAAATTCTCTAAAATTACATTGGAGGCGGTTTATAGTGGAAAACTTAACATTCAATTCTCTGACAACAGCTCTGGTGGACATTCCTGCAGTCAGCATGTCAATTGCACACTCCCTCAAAACATGAGACATCTGTGGCATTGTAGTGGCCTTTTATTGTCCCCAGCACAAGGTGCACGTGTAATGATCATGCTGTTTTATCAGCTTCTTAATATGCCACACCTGTCAGGTGGCTGGGTTGTCATTGCAAAGGAGAAAAGCTCACCAACGGGGATGTAAAGAAATTTGTGCACACAATTTGAGAGAATTAAACTTATTTGGTGTATGGAATATTACTGGGATCTTTTATTTCAGCACATGAAACATGGGACCCACATTTTACTTGTTGCATTTATTTTTTTGTTCAGTATAGATGCGTACCAAATCATCTTTAAAGAGAAAGATGCACATCCCTAGTTGCCACACACAAGATTGCCCTTAATCCAGAGCTGTTCTCAGAACAAAATCTAATTACAGAAAGCTCCAAACTGAGATTAAGAGTTGTTCATCCATAAATATTTGACCATGGTTAAGAGGTGGTCCTTCAAAGCCAGTATTATTACACAGAAATAATTTTTATAATCTGGTCTTGTCAAGAGCATCTGTGCTTAGATTCACAGGAGTAAAAAGAATGTACAATAATGGTTATCTAAATAAAGTAATTCAATAATGAAAGTACATTATGCGATCTCAATTGTACATTTGCTCAAGCCAAAAATGTTACATTAATCAAAGAAAATCATTACAAACAGAAATGGCTAGCAATCAGTGAACCAATTCCAACACGTAAGATTTTTGACCAGGGACCATATGTATCAAGCCTATCAGAGTAAGAGTGCTGATCCAGGATTAGTTTTGCCTTTTAGATCATAATGAATAAGACTACATGGACAGGGGGGACCTGATCCTAGATTCTCTCCCACTCAGCTGCTTTGTGAATATGAGACTAGAACTACGTGATGGAGCTACATTTAATGAGACCAATTTAAATCCTTCTCAACACTTCCAAGGAGACCGTTTGGTGAAAAGCACCACAACTAATATTAGCCAGTCTCTTCATGCCACCAAAAAACTTCAGTGAAAGGCGGACTGGACCAGTCTTTTTACAGTGCATCGAGCTTTGAGAAATTGCATTACAGTTGTATCTTCTAAGCCCATTTTCAAGATAACACTACTGCTGCGTCGCGATACTGGGCCCTGAAATACAGCACAAGCAAATACAGATTGAACATAACACACCTCTGAAGGAAAAAAAAAAAAACCTTCAGAATCATAGCTCGACATCTCTCCGACTAAGAAATCACATACATCAGCGATGTCAAGGTAAATATGGAATGACTTCAACGAAAGATTAGTAAGAAAAATATATTTCCCAAAACATGAAAAACATAAGCTCTCTACAGAATGCACCACGTGCGGTCATCCCAATGTGGAGATCATTGTTGTGAAATGGTTGAGGAATGAGCTTTCCTGTCCTCTGGGGTGTATTCATTAGTGCAAAACGATTTGCAGTAGAAAACATTTTGCAACAAAAACAAGGGTTTGTTATTGGACAAATGCAGGTAGGTCCTTACCCGTTTCACCTTATCAACTTGTTTGACTCCGTTCCATTTCTACCATTAAAATTAGCCCGTCCTCCTATAGAGCCTCCCACCAGCCTCCTCTGGAATAAACCCCTGCTAAGAAATGAAGAAAAGGGACAGGAACCGCTTTAGGTGAGTAGCTAAGATAAACTGCTCTCATTGTGTGGCTCAGATAGCGCTCCTGGATGCTCCATTACAAGGGAATGAATCTGGTGTTATTAGAACCGGAACAAACCAGACAAAAAAGAAAATATTTTTGTGCCTTTGAACAGGGCATGGTAGTAGGTGTCAAGAACTGCAACACTGCTGGTTTTTCATGCTCAACGGTTTCCCTTGTGTATCAAGAATGGTTCACCAACCAAAGGACATCCAGCCAACTTGACAAAACTGTGGGAAGCATTGAGTCAACATGGGCTAGCATCCTTGTGGAAAGCTTTCGACACATTGTAGAGTCCATGCCCCAACAAATTGAGGCTGTTCTGAGGGCAAAAGTGGGTGCAACTCAATATTAATGTGTCCCTAATGTTTTGTACAATCTGTGCATATGATCTGAAGAGGCAGTAAAATATATCAAAAGAGTTATGAATCTAATATAGTAGCCTATTGAATTTACAGAAAGGCGTTCTACATTAGTTTGCATAACAAGTTAACACTAAATTAGGCAAAAACAATCACAGAGAGAATGATATGGGGGGTGTGATCAGTGGTCGCGTCCCAAATGCCGCAATATTACCTATGCAGTGCACGACTTCTGACCAGAGCCCTATGGGTACAATTTGGGATGCAAGCAGTGAGATGAAGTCCCTGAGATTACATCAATCAAAGGGAGAGAGGTACATTGCTGAACCACCTCACAACCTCAGTTCACCAGCTAAGTCCTACTAAAGTGCCCCAGGGGACAAAGGAGTGAGATATCCCTCTAATACAAAGCCACGGGCTGAGCAGGATGACCAATTTTCACAGCCACCATAGATCCACATACAATACTCCCATTTGAATCACAGCTGGAGTGGGCATCTGAGATGTCTCACTGATCAGAATCTCTACTGATGGGGTGTATTCATTGGACAATTTCAGGTTAGTCCCTCCCTGTTTGCTTCCGTATGGTTTCTAGTGAAAACCCCCCCTGCTGGAGCTCCATCTCCACAAAAGTGCAAAGATTTCTCTTGGACTCCACGCCCAGTGTTCTGTCTAACTTTCCAATAGTACATGCTACAGGTCAGATCTCTCTCATTGAGGCACCTAAGAAATTTGACAATTTGGTCTTTCACACGCTCATATTCTACATTATACTGTACCCATCATTTCCCACTAATGTTCATTAAAATAAATGGGTAAAACAAATATTTTATAATAATTATATCGAACAAAAAGTCAATCCAACGTATTCCAAGACCGATAAAATCTCCGGAAACATTTTAAAATGAACAATTTGGTAAATGGTTATACACGTTGAGTGACTCACGCATCCATTATCTTTGGTATCTGTGCCTGTTTGAGTATTTTGCAGCCACTCTTAATAATTTAATTTGAATTAAAACAGTACTACATTCAAAACACCACAAGAGTGATGAATCATTCCATTTATAGTTATGCACATCATGGTTTCTTCTGTGGATAGAAAAAGGCTTTTTCTTCAGTAGAGCAGCCAGCCAGAAAGGCCTATTTTCTCTGTTGCTGTGTTCTAATCACAATGTGTGACCCATGAGGCTTGCTCATCTCATCATAGGTGCTAGGTGCACTGGGTTATGTAGGCTATGGGCACATACAGCATAGCTGTGTGAGATAGATACGGGGAGACAAAGAGAGAGATGAGAGGGAGATGGATGTAGATGGCTGGGAGTGGTATAAAGCCCATCCCTGGCTCAGAGCCTACTGGGGCCCAGACTGTCAGTGCCTTGGTGGAGGCATGTGGGCTCCTGGGTGGTGGAGGGAGGCGGTGGCACAGGGGGCAAAGGTCAGCTGGAGGGTCAGCGGGTGGGGTCATTAGCAGCTGCAGCCTTCCTTCGGGGGCTGCGGTTCACTGGTCAGCCGGCCTCCCTGCGGGGCGGAGGGCTTGTGCTGGACACCAGACTCGGCGGCGTTCAGGTCCAGGCTTCCGTCCTGAATGTTCTGGTAGATCTTCTTGGCTGCCTCCAGGAACGCGTCTTCCACATTCTCACCCCTGGGTTACAGGAAAACAACAGACTCAGGCACAATGGACTGACTAGTCCCTAGTAACTTCAATGCACTCTTTGATGCAAGTGAAAACATTTGGGTGTGTTAACTTACGTCTTTGCACTAGCCTCTAGGAACAATAGACCTACAAAAACAAAAGACTGAATTAGGTTCATAAGAAAAGTTGTTCGCAAATAGAAAGTGATTGTTCAAACTTTGATTTCCCATGATCTACAGTACATGGAGATCTGCTGTGATAAACCTTACCGTTCTCCTCAGCAAACTGCTTAGCCTCCTCATAGGTTACATCTCGCTGGGCCTCCAAGTCTGCCTTGTTACCAATAAGAATGATCACCTGGGGAGATAGCACACAGGCCAGGGTCGTCATGGCAGCATGGAAATATTAAACTGTCTTGTAAAGACATCCCACAGTCTGATCAGGAGTTCAGATTTCCAGCTGCCTGACTCACAGTATTAGGGTTGGTGAGGTTTCTAGCATCAGTCAACCAGCTGCTAAGGTGGTTGTATGTGCTTCTCCTACAGGAAAGGACAAGAGAACATTTGGAGCCATAACAATAATAGAATTTCAGTTCAAATGTACAAAGACATAATACCAGATAAGTCATTGTGAATACAAGACAATGGAAATTGGACAAAAGGTTAAATGCGGTTACTGAATCCATGCTAATTCTCAACACTCGAATGCTGGGCACCTTATGGGCTGGTTTGCCGAAACCCAGATTTTGCATAGGCCTGGATTTAAAAAGCACTTTAAATTGACATTCTCCATGAAAGATGCTTTTTTTCCAGGGCTAGGCTTAATCTGTGAGGCTAGATAAATAATCAATGTAATAGTCGCCAGGGCCAGCGTTATGGGTGGGCCTTAAGGGGCCTGGTCCGCTCTACTGTATCCCCTTGCCCGTTCAAATCAAATATTGATAATAATTTATTTGAACCGGACGCGAGCCGACAGAAAGACGCATCAATCAAGGCACCCGAACCAGCATCCCTCCGTCTCAGTGTGTGTGGCCCGTGTATGTGATGCTGTCTGGACAAAAAGACTATGGCATGTCATACTCTTTTTGTCCAGACAGCACCAGATATACACTATATACACATATACACTATATATACACACACAAGTATGTAGACACCCCTTCAAATTAGTGGATTTGGCTATTTCACCCACCTTCGTTGCTAACAGGTGTATAAATTCGAGCACACAGCCATGCAATCTCCATAGACAAACATTGGCAGTAGAATGGCCTTACTGAAGAGCTGTGACTTTCAACATGGGACAGTCATAGGATGCCACCTTTCCAACAAGTCAGTTCTTCAAATTTCTGCCCTGCTAGAGCTGCCCCGGTTAACTGTACGTGCTCTTATTGTGAAGTGGAATCGTCTAGGAGCAACAACGGCTCAGCCGCAAAGTGGTAGGCCACACAAGCTCACAGAACTGGACTAAAGCACGTAAAAATCGTCTGTCTTCGGTTGCAACACCCACTACCGAGTTCCAAACTGCCTTTGGAAGCAATGTCAGCACAATAACTGTTTGTCGGGAGCTTCATGAAATGGGTTTCCATGGCCGAGCAGCAGCACACAAGCCTAAGATCACCATGCGCAATGCCAAGCGTCGCCTGGAGTGGTGTAAAGCTCACCGCCATTGGACTCTGGAGCAGTGGAAACGCATTCTTTGTAGTGATGAATTACGCTTCACCATCTGGCAGTCCAATAGACGAATCTGGGATTGGTGGATGCCAGGAGAACGCTACCTGCCCAAATGCATAGTGCCAACTGTAAAGTTTGGTGGAGGAATAATGGTCGGAGGCTGTTTTTCATGGTTCGTACTAGGCCCCTTAGTTTCAGTGAACAGAAATCTTAACACTACAGCATATAATGACATTCTAGACCAGGGGTAGGCAACCCTGTTCCTGGAGTGCCGCAGGTACTGCAAGATTTTGTTCCAACTAGGCACCACACTTGACCAACTGAGCTAATTGATCAGTTCAAAGATTGCGTAAATTCAACACACCTGGTCTTCCAGGTCGGTTAAATCAAAACCATGAACTGCCTGCAGCACTCGAGGACCAGGGTTGCCTACCCCTTTTCTAGACAATTCTGTGCTTCCAACTTTGTGGCAACAGTTTGGGGAAGGCCCTTTCCTGTTTCAGAATGACAATGCCCCCGTACACAAAACTAAGTTCATACAGAAATGATTTGTCAAGATCGGTGCGGAAGAACTTGACTGGCCTGCACAGAGGCCTGACCTGAACTCCATCGAACACCTTCGGCAAAAATTGGAAGGACGACTGCGAGCCAAGCCTAATCGCCCAACCTCACTAATGCTCGTGGCTGAATGGAGGCTGTTATAGCAGCAAAGGGAGGGGACCAACTCCATATTAATGCCCATGATTTTGTAATGAGATGTTCGACAAGCAGGTGTCCACATACTTTTGGTAATGTAGTGTATATCCAACAGTAACAAACTAATGAAAATGGTTTTGTGTTATTTGAAAAAAAATCGAATCGTATTCTAATGTTACTTAAGACCTTCATAAACACAACCAAATTATTATATTTGCGATAGCATATATGAAATGTATTAATAACACTTAAATGTTGCAGTCAAGCTCATTCGCTTGAAGGGGGGGGGGGTCCCTCGAAGCAAAGCAGTGCTAGCGTAAAACATTTTTGTCCCCTTATGGAAATCAAATGCCCGTCCAACTGCTTAGTTCTGGTGCTGGCCCTGATAGTCACTTCAAGTAAAGCCCTGCTGAGATCCTGGCCTACCTGGTGATGTCATAGACCATGAGTGCCCCTGCCGCTCCCCTGTAGTAGCTGCGTGTGACGGCCCTGAAGCGCTCCTGTCCCGCAGTGTCCCAGATCTGCAGTTTGATCTTCTGGCCGCTCACCTCGATTATCCTTGTGCCAAACTCGACTCCAATAGTGTGGGGGCAGTCTGCCATGACTGTTGGGAAAACAGATAGGCCCTATTAGCTTACTAAAAGTATCTATTGAAGACAGTATCTTGAGTGCAGTGCACATTTCTTGGTTTGTTAACAGAGGTGTATTCACTAGGAACCAAACTAAAGTAAACAGGAGGGTCTAATCCCAATTTGTCCAATAAATCCTATTCTGCATGGTGACTATGTTGACATGTGTCTGTATTCTGTTTGTATATTGCTGTAAATGTACTTGGCAAATAAAGGTCATTATGATAATGAAGAAACACTTGATTCTGTTGCAAAATATTTTGCCAGTGTGCACTAATGAATACATTTACATTTTAGTCATTTAGCAGACGCTCTTATCCAGAGCAACTTACAGTACATTTCATTTCATGCATTTTTTTTGTGTACTGGCCCCCCGTGGGAATCGAACCCACAACCCTGGCGTTGCACACACCATGATGGCGTTGCAAACACCATGATCTACCAACTGAGCCACAGGGAAGGCCTGGATTATGTAACCTTGAATGGAAAGTAAACTTTGTAAACATGCAGTGGTACAATAACATGATTGTGTACAATCTTCCATAAAGGAGACACCACTGCTTTTTAGACCATACTCACATTTCTTTTCTGTGAACTGGTGAAGCAGGCATGATTTCCCTACACCCATATCCCCTGTAGTGGGAGAAAACAAAGCAATATAGGCAACGCTTACAATTATTCAAAGGCTTATATGAAACAGTAATGTTGAAGATTTATGGGAAGCGTGTTGTAGTTATGCTCATTTATAAAAAAGTTCAGGATAAGTATGTACACTTAAGCACTATTCTCATTCAGGGCACTTTTACATAAGACCAAAACAACTGATGAGACATCAACTAACATTCAGATTCGTTTCAGTGAGCTATGTAAAATATGGGAATCTTGGCCACTTACCAATAATAATGTATTTGAAGATGTAGGAGTAGTTGTATGGAGCAGTAGTCATTTCGGCTCTTGAATAAAGAAAAAAACGTCCATTTTAATTAAACGTTCTAGCTAGCAATAACACCAACCAGAATGTAAACTACAAACAACCATGTCACAACCTGAGGCCCATTACAACAACAGTCAAGCTGGAATTGAAAACCATAAGCTAGCTATAACGTTAGCTAGGTAGCTAGCCAGCAAACTGATACATTTTGTCGTCATCTAGCCTATGCCATAATAAACATATTGCGAACTGCAAATTCTCTTTGGCTATCTACTCCGATTTCAGAGCACTCTCGTCAGTGTGCCAGAGCACAGAAAACCTAATGAATTTACGAACGCTCAACACCCGTTGAATATGGCCCGTGCTAGTAAACGTCGGCAAAAAAAACGTAATTAACGTGTTGCCAGCACAGCAACAGCCACCAACTACTAGGGTGAGTAAAATGTTCAGAGTGAGGTGTTCTCTGAGTTAGTTTTGGTGCTTGACTGCCGTTGTGAGGTTAGAACACTCGGACCCTATTCCTCCGCCAGAGCGTCCAGTGTGCGCTCTGAACACTCATTTACGAACGGACAATCTAACAACGCTCTGAATTTACAAACGCCCAGAGCGCACTCTGGCACTCAAAAGTAAATTTACGAACACACCCTAAGTTAGGCCTATTCGATTTTTGAAAGTGTGAAGCTAACTAGATCAGAGGAAAAGGGCGAAACAGTAATGTAATGGGGAAAACCTAGCGTGCACATTGGCAACTGTAACGTTGGCCAAAGGGAACTCCCATTCAGTTGCTAGCTAGTTAGCTAGCTGACTCTTGAACAAGTTAGCATTAGCTAGCTAACGTTACGCATTTAGCTAATTTAAAGTAACGTTGAGCGGTACCAAACTTGAATTCCCCAATTTCAGATAAACATGATACATGTCTTTGTTTTACCTTCTATTTGAATACTTATCCAGCTGTCTAACCCGGCGATCTGATGAATCGGTCCTTTTAAGAGGCTTTCACAATTCTTCATCAATAAACAGCTAGCGCAACCAAGTTCAGCTGTATACCGCAACCTACTGGACAGGAGTACACTCAGCTAACGCTGCACTGATATGGAAGTGATCATTTTTTTACCATGGGGTTTTTCCAATGATGTGTAACTGATGTGATGATGTGTATAAATGACACTGTTGGGGAAGCTACTCTGAAAGACAGTTTACCAAGCTACCAGTTACTTCACTCTGAAAGAAGTTAAGCTAGGCTAGTGGCCAATCCTCAAAAATGGCTTTAGTTTTTTGAGATACCCCTACCAAATGTAGAACAAAACACAACCATGTTTAAAAAAAATCTGTCTCCCATTTATGAAATGGATTGTTGTGAAAAATATTTTACTGCAAAAAGGGTTACATTTATATATATTGGGACAACACCAAAACATGCAGAATAATGCCTGGCTGGAGGGGGGCACATATCAAATCAGATTTTATTTGTCACATGTGCCGAATACAACAGGTGTAGACCGTACAGTGAAATGCTTACTTACAAGCCCATAACCAACAATGCTTTAACTTTTTAGGGTATAGGGGGCGGTATTTTCGTTTTCGGATGAAAAGCTTGCCCAGAGTAAACTGCCTAATACTCTGGCCCAGAGTCAAATATTTGCATATTATTAGTAGATTTGGATAGAAAACACTCTGAAGTGTCTAAAACTGTTTGAATGATGTCTGTGAGTATAACAGAACTCATATGGCAGGCAAAAACCTGAGAAAAAATCCAAACAGGAAGTGTGGAAATCTGAGAATTGTAGTTCTTCTTTTGAATCCCTATCGAAACTACAGTGTCTGAGGGGTCACGTTGCACTTCCCAAGGCTTCCATTGGCTGTCAACAGCCTTCAGAAAGTTTTTCCATCATTCTCCTGTTACTGGGCAGAGAATAGTAGCTCAGTCAATGAGTGGACTGCCTATGGACAAAGGACTTGGTGATGAGCACGCCCCTCCTTCTTTTTCTTCTGTAATGAATACGCTATTGTCCGGTTGGAATATTATCGACGTTTTATGTTAAAAAATACCCTAAAGATTGTAAACAACGTTTGACATGTTTCTACGACCGGTAATGGAACATTTTGACTTTTCGTCTCTGGTACTGCGCTCGCGCGTTATGCCTTTGGATCGTGATCTGAATGCACAAACAAAACGGAGGTATTTGGACATAAGTATGGAGTATTTCGAACAAAACAAACATTTCTTGTGGAAGTAGGAGTCCTCGGGAGTGCATTCTGACGAAAATCAGCAAAGGTAAGAGAATGTTTATAATACTAATTCAGAGTTTTCTTGATGCCAGAACTTGGCGGGTAGCTGTATAGCTTGCTTCGATAGCTGAGCTATGTACTCAGAATATTGAACAATGTGCTTTCTCCGTAAACAACTAGTTGAAAGCCTTCTCAGAGAGTGAAGGCAAATCAGCAAATGGGACCAACTCCATATTAATGCCCATGATTTTGGAATTTACATTTTTTATTGAACCTTTATTTAACTAGGCAAGTCAGTTATGAACAAATTCTGCCTTGTTCAGGGGCAGAACGACAGATATTTACCTTGTCAGCTCAAGGACTCGATCCAGCAACCTTTCAGTTACTGGCCCAATGCTCTAACCACTAGGCTACCTGCCGCCCCGATGAGATGAGATGTTGGAATGAGATGTTCGACGAGCAGGTGTCCACATACCTTTGGTCATGTAGTGTGTATACAGTGCATTCGGAAAGTACTCAGACCCCTTTACTTTTTCCACATTTTGTTATGTTACAGCCTTATTCTAAAATGGATTAAATATAATTGTCCCTCATCAATCTACACACAACATCCCATAATGACAAAGCGAAAACAGGTTTTTTGCTATGAGACTCGAAATTGAGCTCAGGTGCATCCTGTTTCCATTGATCATCCTTGAGATGTTTCTACAACTTTATTGGAGTCCACCTGTGGTAAATTTAATAGATTGGACATGATTTGGAAAGACACACCTGTCTATATAAGGTCCCACAGTTGACAGTGCATGTCAGAGCAAAAACCAAGCCATGAGGTCGAAAGAATAGTCCGTAGAGCTCCGAGACAGGATTGTGTCGAGGCACAGATTTGGGGAAGGGTACCAAAAGATGTCTGCAGCATTCAAGGTCCCCAAGTGGCCTCCATCATTCTTAAATGGAAGAAGTTTGGAATCACCAAGGCTCTTCCTAGAGCTGGCCGCCCGGCCAAACTGAGCAATCGAGGGAGAAGGGCCTTGATCAGGGAGGTGACCAAGAACCCGATGGTAACTCTGATAGAGCTCCAGAGTTCCTCTGTGGAGATGGAAGAACCTTCCAGAAGGACAACCATCTTTGCAGCACTCCACCTATCAGGCCTTTTATGGTAGAGTGGCCAGACGGAAGCCACTCCTCAGTAAAAGGCACATGACAGCCTGCTCATAGGACTCTCAGACCATGAGAAACAAGATTCTCTGGTCTGATAAAATCAAGATTTTAACTCTTTGCCTTGAGTGCCAAGCTTCACGTCTGGAGGAAAAACTGCCACCATCCCTATGGTGAAGCATGGTGGTGGCAGCATCATGCTGTGGGGATGTTTTTCAGTGGCAGGAACTGGGAGACTAGTCAGGATCGAGGGAAAGATGAACGGAGCAAAGTACAGAGAGATCCTTGATGAAAACCTGCTCCAGAGTGCTCAGGACCTTAGACTGGGGTGAAGGTTCACCTACCAACAGGACAATGACCCAATCACACAGCCAAGATAATGCAGAAGTGGCTTCGGGACAAGTCTCTGAATGTCCTTGAATGGCCCAGCCAGAGCCCTGACTCAAACCGATTGAACATCTCTGGAGAGACCTGAAAATAGCTGTGCAGCGATGCTCCCCATCCAACCTGACAGACCTTGAGAGGACCTGCAGAGAAGAATGAGAGAAACTCCCCAAATTCAGGTGTGCCAAGCTTGTAGCGTCATCCACAAGGAGACTCGAGGTTGTAATAGTTGCCAAAGGTACTTCAAAAAAGTACTGAGTAAAGGGTCTGAATACTTATGTAAATGTGATATTTCTGTTTTTAATTTTGTAATACATTTGCAAATATTTCTAAAAACCCATTTTTGCTTTGTCATTATGGGGTATAGTGTGTAGATTGATGAGGGGGAAAAAATATTTTATCCTTTGTAGAATCAGGCTGTAACGTAACAAAATGTGAAAAAAGTCAAGGGGTCTGAATTCTTTGTGTGTGTGTGTGTGTGTCCTTCTTTATTATTTTACTCTAACCCTACCTCCCCTAAATTGGAGTAAACTATATGGACAACAATACTTTGGCTTCTACTTCCAGCTTATACATATTTTACACATTTTCTGGACACAGTATATTTTACGTTAGTTATCTTTTGTTTGTTTTTAGTCCCATCTTTCAGCTACCCTCAATCACGCCCATCTATCTCTGAAGACCATCCAGTTTTGATTTCTAGCTGCCATATTTGTTTCCACTGTGCTGTGATGTTTCACAAAATGTCTGAACATTTCTATTCTCATAGTTTCTACAGATTGTAAATTCAAGATAAACATTTTTACTAAGAGTATTATTGATAGATTGACTGTGACTATTCAAATCACCCAGCAGTGCTATTTGCAGAGTTAGCTCCAAGTAAATGTTGCAATTTGTCAGCCATTCCTGAACCTGCGACCAAAATCAAGCTACATATGGGCAGTACCTAAACAAGTTATCTAAGTTTGGAATCCGGTGTCGTTTTATGTATCAGTTCATAAACCATTTGCCATGGAATCGGTACATCGCAAATCTCCTCCCAACTATTTTGCAACCTGTATGGCGCAGCTGTCAATTTTCTGGTCCTTAAAAGAAACTGGTCTAATTTATTTATCACAGTTTTCTTTAGCTAATTTTGGTCTTTAATGCAGGGCCGACGGACAAGTTATTTACCTTCTCCCCCTTCCTCTTGCCTCTTCCATTTTTGTGGTAATGCTGCAATCAGTTGTTTGTAATTTTGGATAGAGTAGAAATGTCCATATATTTTTGTTAAATACATGTGTGACATAACTCCACCAGTCCTGTTTATAATATTGTTTGCAAAGATGATACTGTTTAGACAAAATGTTTAATGTTTTTTGATCAATTAGCTTATTTGAGTTTAATCATCTTTGTTCTGTCTTTTCTGGTGGATTAAACTGAAATTGCAATAAGCTTTCAATGACTTGTTTTAAAAATAGCAATATTTTGGAGATTATTTAATCTTAAAATAACTGAAAATGAGAGGTTGTAATCTGAATGAAGAGAAGGCCATTCTTGAACACGGGGTGAGCCATTCTTACTAATCTGCTAGAGAACCAGTTTGGATTTAAGTATAGTTTTTGTATGACTGAAGCCTTAAGTGAGAGGTCCAGTGCTTTAATATTGTACGGTTCTGCTTTTATTTTCTTAGTCAACCTTGTGTTCTTTTTCTTTGTGTTCTTGAACGTAGCCCTGTTCTTTTGTGTTCTGGAACGTAGCCCTGTCTTTCATTTTTGTTCACTGATTTCACCTGTGTTCGTTTCTCACCTGGTCTTATCAGCTCCCTATTTAATTCAGTTCTTTCTGTTTGTATGGTTGTGAGGTATTTGTTTTTGACCCTGGATTGGGCCACCGCTATATGGACTGCCAACAGCACAGAACTCTGACCCGAGAACCATTTCCACACGCTCTTCAAAGAGGTATTCGATCACTCTCCCTCTGGTCGTCCTATAGGAGACCTACTCATAGAACTTCAACAAGGACGCAATTCAGCTGTCGGGTATGCCCTCGAGTTCTGCACCATGGCTGCAGGGAGTGGATGGAATGAGGCTGCTTTACTTACCGTCTACCGAAGTGGGCTCAACAGGGAACTTCAGGTGGAGCTGGCCTGTAGAGGTGACATTCAGGATTTAAATCAATACATTCGCATCGCCATTGACCACCTTATTGCCGACCGTTGAAGAACTCTGCCACCCAGGAACCCAGAACCTTCTCTTTCCATGATTCCGTCATCCCGTCTGAGTCTTCCAGAGCCCATGCAGTTGGGCCATGCTCCTCTCCCGTGTATCAAACGTCAAAAACGAGCTCAATGCCATACAACACTCCTTCCGTGGCCTCCAACTGCTCTTAAACGCTGGTAAAACCAAATGCATGCTTTTCAACCAATCGCTGCCCGCACCTCTCCCACCCGAATAGCATCACTACTCTGGACGGTTCTGACTTAGAATATGTGGACAACTACAAATACTTAGGTGTCTGGCTAGTCTGTAAACTCTCTTTCAGACTCTTATTAACTTCTTTGGGATAAGGGGCAGTATTTTCACGGCCGGATAAAAACCGTACCCAATTTAATCTGGTTACTACTCCTGCCCAGAAACTAGAATATGCATTTAATTAGTATATTTGGATAGAAAACACTCTAACATTTCTAAAACTGTTTGAATGGTGTCTGTGAGTATAACAGAACTCATATGGCAGGCCAAAACCTGAGAAGATTCCATACAGTAAGTGCCCTGTCTGACAATTTGTCCTTCTGTTGCATCTCTATCGAAAATACAGCATCTGTGCTGTATATGTGACATCTAAGGCTTCCATTGGCTCTCTAAAGCCGCCAGAAAGTGGAATGGGGTGTCTGCTGTCTCTGGGCGAAGAACAGCAGCAGAATTTGTGAGGGGTCAGCCTGGGGACAGTGACACTGGAGATGCGCGGTCACGAGACTACTCCATTTTTTTCTTTCAGCCTTTGAATGAATACAACGTTGCCCGGTTGGAATGCTATTTTACGAGAAAAATAGCATAACATTTTTTCTTTTAAACAGCGTTTGACAAGTACGGTAATGGAATATTTTGAATTTTTGTCACGAAATGCGCTTGCACGTCACCCTTTGGATATTGACCTGAACGCACGAACAAAACGGAGCTATTTGAATATAACTATGGATTATTTGGAACCAAAACAACATTTGTTGTTGAAGTAGAAGTCCTGGGAGTGCATTCTGACAAAGAACAGCAAAGGTAATCCAATTTTTCTAATAGTAATTCTGAGTTTAGGTTGTCCCAAACTTGGTGGGTGTCAAAATGGCTAGCCGTGATGGCCGGGCTATCTATTCAGAATATTGCAAAATGTGCTTTCGCCGAAAAGCTATTTTAAAATCTGACACCGCGATTGCATACAGAACTCCTTTATCTATAATTCTTTAAATAATTATGTATTTTGTGAACTTTTATCATTAGTAAATTCACCGGACGTTTTCGGTGGGTATGCTAGTTCTGAACATCACATGCTAATGTAAAAATCTGGTTTTTGATATAAATATGAACTTGATTGAACAAAACATGCATGTATTGTATAACATAATGTCCTAGGAGTGTCATCTGATGAAGATCATCAAAGGTTAATGCTGCATTTAACTGTGGTTTGGGTTTATGTGACATATATGCTTGCTTTGAAAATGGCTGTGTGATTATTTTTGGCAGGGTACTCTCCTAATAATCTCATTAATAATCTAATGTTTTGCTTTCGCTGTAAAGCCTTTTTGAAATCGGACAATGTGGTTAGATTAACGAGAGTCTTATCTTTAAAATGGTGTAAAATAGTTGCTTGTTTGAGAAAATTTAATTGTGGTATTTTAGTTGTATTTCGCGCCGTGCGATGCCATTGGCTGTTGGCTAGGGGTTCCGCAGGCGGAACGGGGTTCCGCTAGCGGAATGTCTGTCCTCAACAGGTTAAACATCTCCTATCCAAAATTAAATCTAGAATCGGCTTCCTATTTCACAACAAAGCCTCCTTCACTCACACCGCCAAACATACCCTTGTAAAACTGGCTATCCTACCGATCCTGGACTTCGGCAATGTCACTTACAAAATAGCCTCTAACACTCTACTCAGCAAATTGGATGCAGTCTATCACAGTGCCATCCGTTTTGTTACCAAAGCCCCTTCTACCACTGCGACCTGTATGCTCTAGTCAGCTGGCCCTCGCTACATATTCGTCGCCAGACCCACTGGCTCCAAGTCATGTATAAGTCTTTGCTAGGTAAAGCTCCGCCTTATTTCTGCTCACTGGTCACGATAACACCCACCTGTAGCACGCGCTCCAGCAGGTATCTCACTGGTCATCCCTAAAGCCAACAACTCCTTTGGCCGCCTTTCCTTCCAGTTCTCTGCTGCCAATGACTGGAACGAATTGCAAAAATCGCTGCAGTTGGAGACTTACATTTCCCTTACTAACTTTAAACATCAGCTATCTGAGCAGCTTACCGATGGGTGGGCTATGAACAGCTAATCTACCTACCTCATACCCATATTGTTTTTATTTACTTTTCTGCTCTTTTGCACACCATTATTTCTACTTGCACATCATCATCTGCTCACCTATCACTCCAGTGTTAATTTGCTAAATTATAATTACTTGCTACTATGGCCTATTTATTGCCTTACCACCTCACGCCATTTGCACACACTCTATATAGACTTTCTTTTTTTCTATCGTGTTATTGACTGTACGCTTGTTTATTCCATGTGTAACTCTGTTTGTGTCGCACTGCTTTGCTTTCTTGGCCAGGTCGCGGTTGTAAATGAGAACTTGTTCTCAACTAGCCTACCTGGTTAAATAAAGGTGAAATAAAAAAAAGAAACATCTGCCACGCTCTGCGTGTGACTCTACACCTTTTTCTCCCTGAGTATTCATTACAAATATGTAATAACTTATTCCCTGTGAATTCATATTCCTTATATAAGTATGCCCGTTTAATTTTGTCTTGCTGTTCCAAATAGTGTTCCCCCCCCCTCATAATTGAAAAAAACAAGTCGTTTGTGTAGGCAGGGTCTTAAGTAAAAAGGTAAACTGGAATATGACTAAAGTATTAATCAGGGAGATTTTTCCACAAATAGACAGGTGTTGTCCTTTTCATGGTAGCAAGATCTTATCTAATT
The DNA here is from genome assembly GCF_901001165.1 of Salmo trutta. Classification (NCBI taxonomy): domain Eukaryota; kingdom Metazoa; phylum Chordata; class Actinopteri; order Salmoniformes; family Salmonidae; genus Salmo; species Salmo trutta. The sequence goes on from NC_042985.1 coordinate 44,640,378, forward strand.
TGGTTAACTTTCTATCAACACCTATTGTAGTGAGATTCTTTCTTTTGGGATATGAATGCCGAGTATGTCCACTTCACCGTCGGACCATTTTATTGGTAAACTACACCATTACATAATTGTTTTTTTTATAGTTTTTTTTACGATCCAACACGTAGTGTACATTTATCATAATTCGTCTGTAATCCAGAGGTGGGAAAGTATCTAGATCAGTGGTTCTTAACCTTGTTGGAGGTACTGACCCCCACCAGTTTCATATGCGCATTCCCCGAACCCTTCTTAATTGGAAAAATAAAATTCAAAACATAGGTATATATTTTACTGGTGCACAAAATGAACCGTGCATCAACATCAGTGTTCAAAGAACAAAACCATTAAAACATGATTTTCACACAAAAACAAAAACATAATAATGAATATTTACTGCAAATCAGTGTGACTTCTGCTGTTGCCTGTGGTCTCGTCGAGTTGAAGGCTGAATTTTGCCGGGCTTGAAATCAGATCTGCAACTACTTGAGCCAAGATGTCTTTGCTCATGTCCTCTATTCTGTCGCTAATGGTGTCATTTGAAAGAGGAATTTGGGATAACTTAACTTCAGCCGCTTTTCCCAGCATGATATTCGCCATCTTCAACACAGCTGGTTTTATGAGTGTTTCACCAATGGTGTGTGGTTTGCCCTGCTTTGCGATCAGGTAAGCAACTTCGTACGATGCTGTGAGGATCGGTTTGTTGATGGGTACAAAGCCGAGAACAGGCAGAGTAGCCTTTTCATCGAATCTGGCTCTCTTCACCTTGAATTCAGCGAGCGTTGTGTTCTTGTATTGTCCATCTCCATGCAGCTTAAGGAAGTGTTCTCTTAGTTTTGCCGGTGCTAGACTAGAATTGCTCAACTTGGCATTGCAAATCATGCAGTTAGGACGCTGACTCTCATCACGTTCCGTTATACATGTGAATCCATATTGTACATATTCGTCCGACCACTTTCTTTTTTTGCTCGACATAGTTAGTATGAAGGGATTAAAATATTAAGAAAGAAATCACACGACGTACCATCACGACAGTCACAATTCGACTACTGAGCGTGCCAAATTCCCTGCAGCACAGATAGGCCAAGCGATGTTGCGTGATCACCTGCAGCCAATGATGGCCAAGCGGGGCGTGTCATCACGAATCATATGAGTCGGGTGTGTGTCTTGACCTCCGCCGAACCCCTGAGACTGACTCACCGAACCCCTGGGGTTCGATCGAACCCAGGTTAAGAACCACTGATCTAGATCCTCTGAGGCTGGGCAGGGATCCAAATTGCGGATTTAAAAGAGAACATGAATCTTCAGTGTACAATGACACCTTTGTTTTTAAGCCCTGAATTTCTAGCCGTTGTACATTTTATTTTTTATTTTAAAAAATAATAATTTTACTCCTCTTGACAATTTAATACTTTCTGAGAAGTACCCATTATTTACTATTTTACACATAGGATTACTATAACTTTAACCCATGTGTATAAGAGATTCTCCAAATTGAAAATAGTCCAGGCATTTATAAATAAGTTCCAGTCATACTTTATCAAATGCCTTTTCAAAGTCGGCTATGAATACCAGGCCTGGTTACCCATATTTTTTTTGTGTTCTATTGTTTCCAGTACTTGTCTTGCATGATCTCCAATGTATCGTCCATGTAAAAAAATACCTTTTTAATTTTTTTTTATTCCATTTTAATTTAACTAGAAATACCTTTTTAAAAAATTTTTTTATTCCATTTTAATTTAACTAGAAAAGTCAGTTAACAAATTCTTATTTACAATGACAGCCTGGCAAAAGGCCTCCTGTGGGGACGGGGGCTGGGATAAAAAATAATATAGGACCAAACACATCACAAGAGAGAACACAACACAAAGAGAGACCTAAGACAACAACATAGCAAGACATCAACACATGACAACACAGCATGGTAGCAACACAACATGGTACAAACATTAATGAGCACAGACAACAGCACAAAGGGAAAGAAGGTAGAGACAACAATACGTCACGGTTGTTGTAGGAAGGAGCGGACCAAAGTGCAGCGTGTGTCATTCCACATTTTATTTTCACTGTGAAACTATGCAATACATACACAATAAACTGAACGAACAAAAACAACAAACCGTGACGCAGAGTAGAAACATACACTAACTCAAAACCAATCTCCCACAAACGCAGGTTGGAAAAACACCTTTAAGTATGATCTCCAATTAGAGACAACGATGACCAGCTGCCTCTAATTGGAGATAATCCCAAACGAAACCCAACATAATAATACAAAACTAGAACATGACAACATAAAAAAACTAAACTAGAAAACATGACAGTACCCCTCTCCCAAAGGTACGGACTCTGAACGCACCTAAACAACAAAAGAACCCCCCCAAAAAAGGGAGGGTGACAAATGTCTATGGCGGCTCTGGTGCAGTAAGCAGAACCTTCTCATCCCGCGGATCCTCCAACAGAGGAGGCGGCTCCGGTTCGGGGCGTAACCCCCACTCCGCCCGCTGATCCCTCTGCTTTTGTGCCACCGGACCGCGGATCGACGTCGGAGGAACCGGACCGCAGATCATCGCCGGAGGCTCCGTACTGCAGGCCGCCGCCGGAGGCTCCGTACTGCAGGCCGCCGCCGGAGGCTCCGGACTGCAGGCCGCCGCCGGAGGCTCCGTACTGCAGGCCGCCGCCGGAGGCTCCGTACTGCAGGCCGCCGCCGGAGGCTCCGGACTGCAGGCCGTCTCAGGAGGTTCCGGACTGGGAACTGTCGCCGGAAGCTCTGGACTGGGAACTGTCGCCGGAAGCTCTGGACTGGGAATGCGCACTGGAGGCCTGATGCGTGGGGCTGGCACAGGTGGCGCCAGACTGGTAACACGCACCTCAGGGCGAGTGCGGGGAGCAAGAACAGGACACCCCGGACTGGGCATGCGCACTGGAGGCCTGATGCGTGGGGCTGGCACAGGTGGCGCCAGACTGGTAACACACACCTCAGGGCAAGTGCGAGGAGCAGGCACAGGGCGTACCAAGCTGGATAGACTCACTGGAGGCCGGGTACGTGGGACAGGCACAGGATATACTGGGCCGTGGAGGTGCACCGGAGGCCTCGAGCGTAGAGCTGGCACAACCCGTCCTGGCTGGATGCTTACTTTCGCCCGGCAAACGCGGGGCGCTGGCACAGGATGAACTGGGCTGTGAATACGCACTGGCGACACAGTGCGCAGCGCCGGCGCAGGATATCCTGGACTGAGAAGGCGAACTTGAGACCAGGAGTGCTGAGATGGTACCACCCTTCCTGGCTGAATGCTCAACCTAGCTCAGCAAATGTGGGGCGCGGGCACAGATCGCACCAGGCTGTGAATGCGCACTGGCGACACAATGCGCATCACCGCATAACACGGTGCTTGCTTAGTCACTCGCTCCCCACGGTAAGCACGGGGAGTTGGCTCAGGTCTCCACCCTGTCTCCACCCTGCCAATCTCCCCGTGTGACCCCACCAAAACATTTTTTGGGGGCTGCCTCTCGTACTTGCCTCATGGTTGGTATAGTGCCTTGTAATATCGCCGTTCCGCCTTCGCTGCCTCAATCTCCTCTTTAGGACGGCGATACTCCCCAGCCTGCCTCCAGGGTCCTTTCCTGTCCAATATCTCTTCCCAAGTCCACTGGTCCCTTCCACGCTGCTTGGTCCTTTGGTGTTGGGAGATTCTGTCACGGTTGTTGTAGGAAGGAGCGGACCAAAGTGCAGCGTGTGTGTCATTCCACATTTTATTTTCACTGTGAAACAGCAATACATTCACAATAAACTGAACGAACAAAAACAACAAGCCGTGACGCAGAGTAGAAACATACACGAACACTAACTCTAAACCAATCTCCCACAAACCCAGGTGGGAAAAACACCTACTTAAGTATGATCTCCAATTAGAGACAACGATGACCAGCTGCCTCTAATTGGAGATCATCCCAAACAAAACCCAACATAGAAATACAAAACTAGAACATGACAACATAGAAAAACTAAACTAGAAAACCCCCCTGTCACGCCCTGACCTACTCTACCATAGAAAATAACAGCTTTCTATGGTCTGAACGTGACACACGCAAAGCAGCCACAACTGTTAGTAAGAGTGTCCATGATTGAGTCTTTGAATGAAGAGATTGAGATAAAACTGTCCAGTTTGAGTATTTTATTGCAGCTCCTTCCAGTCGCTGGCTGCATCGAACTGAAAAAATGAGCGACCCAGGGATGGACAGTGTACCGTCTAACCATACTCCCAATTACTTGTATGAGGTGACTACCTCAAGCTCTAAACCCACAGAGGTAGTAATCACACCTGTGGGGAGAGGGGCATTATTCATACAAAACCACATGACCTTTGTTTTGGAGGTGTTCAGAACAAGGTTAAGGGCAGAGAAAGCTTGTTGGACACTAAGAAAGCTTTTCTGTAGAGTGTTTAACACAAAATCCGGGGAGGAGCCAGCTGAGTACAAGACTGTATCATCTGCATATAAATGGATGAGAGAGGTTTCTACTGCCTGAGCTATGTTGTTGATGTAAATTGAGAAGAGCGGGGGCCTAGGATCGAGCCTTGGGGTACTCCCTTGGTGACAGGCAGTGGCTGAGACAGCAGATGTTCTGACTTTGTACACTGCACTCTTTGAGAGAGGTAGTTAGCGAACCAGGCCAAAGACCCCTCAGAGACACCAATACTCCTTAGCCGGACCACAAGAATGGAATGGTCTACCGTATCAAAAGCTTTGGCCAAGTCAATAAAAAAGCAGCACAACATTGCTTAAAATCAAGTGCAATGGTGACTTTGAGGACCTTTAAGGTTGCAGTGACACATCCGTAACCTGAGCAGAAACCAGATTGCATACCAGAGAGAATACTATAGACATCAAGAAAGCCCGTCAGTGGCTTATTTAGTGGGCCTATAGTTTTTCCAACACTTTTGATAACACTTTTCTACGCGCTAAGCATTTTTGCTAGAATTTTGGCATCACAACGCTGAAGGGGTCTCTGGATTTTTATATTTACCACCTGGGTCCTGTTTCAGTGATAGTGAAATCAGACCTTCTTGCTGAGTATCTGATAGTCAACCCTTTTTATAGGAGTGTTTAAAACATGTTAATAATGGACCTTTGAGTATTTTGAAAAATATGCCAGAAGGGGCTGTGTTTTCAGAACTGTGCCCAGGAGATTTTTAGGTGAGTGTTTTCAATCAGGAACTTTTTGTGAAGGTTTTCCATTGTGTCTATCAGATTATTATTTTACTTTTTAAATCTGACCATTTATCCTTACTTCTACAGCTTTTCCATTTATCATGGTGGTAACATCATCTCTGTGAAGATATGTTTGAATTAGGTTTCCCATGTTCTTCCTTTTGCTCACAGTGGATGCCAGCCTGTCATCTCTCCTGGGCCTGACTTGCACGTAAGATCCCTTTGCTTCTCATCTCCATTCTTCTTAATTTCTTCAATCTGCCGAGCTTTCTTTTTAAGCATCCTTTCTGTATTTTTGATCTTGTCCGTCAGTTTGGACATGGTCTGCTTTCTTTTGGGTTTTTAACTAGATGTCAGGGTTCTCTGAGATGGCTGCTGCATGTCTTGGACAGTGATGGGACTCAGGGTTCTCCGAGATGGCTAAGGCTGCTCCATGTCTTGGACAGTGATGGGACTCAGGGTTCTCAGAGATGGCTGAGGCTGCTCCATGACTTGGACCATGATGGGGGTATCCTTATTTGGAGCCTCGGATTCATCCATAATTGACGGGGGTGTAAGATTTTATATTGCCTTCGTTTGTGTTTTTCTTTTCATAGTACTTCATGGAATTCTGTCTGAATTTCTGCTGTTGTTTTTTATGTTCTTTTAGGAGTCAAGTCTGCCACAGACTGAAGAAGTCTATTTAATTTAGTTTCTTTGGTACCTGTGAAAATATGGAAATTATTATAAATCTGAAGAACAGTCCCTCCCTATTCCTCTTATGTAATTATATAAACAGCTAAACCCTATTAGTATGTAATTACAATGCAATAACAAGATTACAGTGTTACTAGTGTAACTATTGTGTTACAGCACAGGTATAAAAGCAATGTCATGTGCATTGTTACCAAACCTTTCTGTAAGGACAAGTGAGTCATCAATAACACTGTTGTCTGAAACTTTTCCCTCTATATACCTCATTCTTTCCTTTCTTCTGTAATCCTTAAGCAGCTCTGGATTTCTGTACAGTTGCTCTCTATGTTTCTCCACCTAGCTTTTGATGCAGCCCTCTTTCTTTCCTTATCTGCCAATCTTAATGTAATGGTCCTGTGTGTAGCTGGTGTAGAGAGTCAGGCGTAGGACAGCAGATATGAGTAATCAATGTACTTTACTCAAAATACACAAATACAAAGCAATATAGCGAGCCCACAATAACGGACCGATTTACAACGAACAATCACTCACAAAGAAACACGGGGAACAGAGGGTTAAATAATGAACAAGTAATTGGGTGAGTGAAACCAGGTGTGTAAGACAAAGAAAAAACAAATGGAAAATGAAAAGTGGATTGGTGATGGCTAGAAGGCCGGCGACGTCGACCGCCGAACACCGCCTGAACAAGGAGAGGGACCGACTTCAGCGGAAGTCGTGACACTTAACCCTGGTGTGGTGTTCATGTTTTTATTATTAACCAAAGTATGTGGGTCTGATGGGCCCACAACATTATTGGGTTATTAAAACAATACAGCCATAACAATTTACGTAAAAATACTTAATACTTAGACGTTGACATATCAATTACAAGCAATATAGACAGCATACATGGTCAATATTTGCCATTTACCTCTGCTAGATCACATTTCTCAATAAATATTCTTTTTTTTTTTATAAAATGTGATTTTTGTAAATACAAATCTATTATAATCAAGACATGGGTGGAATAAATCATGTTTATCTTGAACAAATATAAATGAAACAAGGTTTTCATCATTATTGATGTTTATTGCTTTGAACTGAACAAATTGGAAGGACACATTTTACAAATAGTATTTTATGGAAAGGATAAATGAGCCCATTGAACACAAATTAAGACTGGTCTACACACCACATGAGGGACAGAGTTTTACTGTGTGTGTTGCAAATGTATTTCTTGCAGCTCTTCTTGTTGCTCCCGGCTACAATCTACAATGATGAAAACACTTGGTTCAGGAATTTTACTAAGATCTCACTCACTCACATATATTGTTACAGCAGGATAAGGTAGGAGAGTCACACACACACACACATGCAACAACATCACTCACACTTACTTCCAGTATTGGAGTTGTTGGTTCTGTGAGTCAGGAGGATGGGGCACCAGCATCTTCCTCCTGAATCCTCCTCACGATGGCGCAGAAGCTGCGGTCATTTTTGCCTTTCTTTGGCACGTGTGACACTAGGGACGTGTCGGTCGTGAACACAAACTTGCATCCCTTGGTTCTCCTCAGGGGCTCCTCCATCTGGCTTCCCCGTATACACTTGCAAGTTCCACGCATATGATGAAGCACCATCACAGGCAGCCCAGATCTTGATTCCATATTTTGCGGGTTTAGACGGTATGTACTGCCTTAAGGGGCAGCGGCACCTAAATGGCATAAGCTGCTCATCAACAGTAACGTTGACCCCAGGGTTGTAAAACAGGGGAAGGCGGTCCACCCACTTGTCCCTCACTGACATGATTGCAGCTACAGTGGTTCCTCCTTTAAAAGGTGCGTCATACTGCGGCACACCCTGCGTGCATGCTGCAGCATTCTGTGGCACGTCATTTAATTCTCAGCCATTTCTTCTGTTACTGCAAGTTGTTGCTAGTTTGACCACCATCTTTGAGAAGCATTTGATAGTATTCCGTATTGGCATTACCAGAGAATTTAAAACCTTTTGTGTGATAACATAGTATATGGGATTGATTTTAAGAAATGTGTCTTAATTAATTTGATTAATATTATGGTGTTTCCTTTCAGAGAGAAATTGTCAGTTTGTAAATTCATACCGTTTTTCGCACAATGGACGTTCAGGCCGTGGAGTAGGTTTGATGTAAGCATTCTGGCCTTACAACGGCCGTCAATCACCCAAGCTAACGTTGGCTAGCTATAATCAAGTCAATAAACGTTGGGTAATTAGTTAGCCTATAGTTAATATACTGGCATGTTTGATGTATAACTACTAACAATAGGTAGCTAGCTAACATACTGCTGTAATGATATGCTATGTGGTTCGTAAGGACAGCATAGCTAACAAATTGTCAGCCAACATAACCAACATAACATGTAAGGTAACTCATTTGAAAAGTCATTACTTTATTACATTGAGTAGCAAGCTACCCCTTGGTCGTTGGGGCAAATCTGGTCTGTGATAGGAGGGGGGTTTTCACACCTAGCTCAGCTATTAGACTATTCTTTAGTAAAGGTTGAATAGTCTATTGTTCAGCTATTAGCCCTCCTCCCCAACTTGCAACAAATTGCTGTTCCCATCTCATTCCTTTCCCTCTTCCACGCGTCATCATTCTGCTCCTGAGTGGCTCGCTTGTGGGTGTGCTGGCAGGATATGGCAGCATCTTCGGTTGTGTGTCAAGAATTCTGCATACAGTAGCACATTTGTATGAAGGTGTGGTTATTCACAGGCAAATTGTTATATGCTATGGAGGAACATTTGTGTTTTTTTGTATTTTCAATCAAAAATAATTGTTCTGAAAACAACTTTTTTCCGAAACAAAGGAAGTCAAAGCGGACACATACAAAGATGGCATCTCCGGTAAGCAGCACTGGGCTGTATTCACATATCTGCTGCTTTAGATTGAACAGTCATATCTCAGTTATTATTTTCATATCTATAAAAAATAAACAGGTTTCTTTACTTTCAGAGAGCTAGCTGACCAAGGGGTCGAAAATGTAGATATTGCCAGATGTTCACTGTCTGAGGAACAGGCCTTGGAAGCTTTATTGCTGGCAAAAGTGTCCATAACCAGAGGTAATTAAACTGTTCTGTGTTCTTTTTCTCCATCTCTGCATGTCTTGTTGTACATGGAACCTGTCTCACATGCATTAATTTAAAAAACCTGAAGATGTCAGCTGCTAATTTTCAGATTTACGCCACATAGTCCAGTGAAAATGGCTGTGTTTATCTGTTGCTGCAAAGTCATGATTTGACACTTAGTGTGGACACCAGGTGAGACCACACACACACAATAACAGTCTCTCTTCCTCACTTCATCCCTCTCCCCCTTCTCCCTAAATCCTCTAGGTTATATCAGCTGTTTTAGTGAACCCCTCCTGCATGTGAACTGGCTGACACAGGGCACAGTATGATCATAGGTTAGATGTCACTTGGTCAGGTCAACAGGAAGTATTATTAAAGAGATGCTTTACATTGAAATACAGACAGAGATGTAGTAGTCCCAGAGTTAATGATCCAATGTTTTGTATTTCACCTCCTGATTTAAGATGACTGACCGTGTTAGAACAAAAAAAACAAGGCTTAATCATGCTCTCTCATCTGCAGGTATGTTTTGATGTGAGAGAGGAAGCCAGTCCCGTCATCGCCACCTAACCCACTCTTAAGATAACCTTCGGGCCAACTGGGGGCCCAAAGCTAGTTGGGAGACACCGCAATTGTGATGAACTGTGAGAATATTAGGGTAGCACTGTAATTCATGAATCATATGCTGTCTGCTGCTGTTCTTACCTCTTTCCCTTTCTGTCTTCTACACCTCTCTCCCCACCTCCTTCCTCGTTTTATAATGCACACCATATGTGCACTGAAGTACAGATTGAACTTGTATTTTTTATATTACAACTATCAGAATTATAATGTATTTATAACACCTGGATAATGAACTTCTTTCAACAAAGCGTTTCACATTCTCCACTGGTTGAAATTAAATATCTCAGATTAATGCAGATGAATGGAGTTAGATACGCATAGTTTTTTTTTCTATATATGAATTACAAATCAATCATGTTTCTAGTCTATTGCATAGTTACAATGTGTAATCATTGATGTCCCAGGAGCAGGAGTGGTAAACACTGTTGAAGTGTATAATTGTAATACATGCATGCAGACACAGCATCATTCAAGTTATGGAGTTTGATATGACTGAAAAAGAATGTCTCAGATTCATACCTGAACCGCACCTTTATTTGCCAAGGAAGACTACATGATCAGTGAATATATTAAATGTACAGGCTACAATGTGGGAATCTCATGCGTGGTCATAACTACAGTACATGTGTATATAGGACTTGCATCCTTGGCACAATAAAGTTATTAGATTCTACTCTATCCATAGGCTTTATTAATGCCATTCAGACTTGAAGTTGATCCAACAACTATGATAGCTGAGGTTCATAGATAGGTTCTGAACTAATATTCATACCAAACGTTTTAGGGTCCATACATAGATCGTCTACATACTGTAGCTAGCCACACATCCATAGTCATACAGTTTATTTGTATCCTCCACTACACAATAAGCAAGTAAATCGTTAGCTAGCTATGTTACTTCAGCTGCATTGCAAGGCAAGCTTACACAATTGTACATTCAATTTGCAGTAAATGCTTTAGCTAGCTCGATTTTTTTACATCCACTGTTTCACAAGACGACTGCCTGGTTTGCTGCTTTTCTCAGGAGTCCCTGAAACATTTAACAACACAATTTTTAATTAATGTAATTAATTATTTTTATTTTTTTTACAAAAAACACAAGGAAGGGGTAACATTAAAGTATTAGAACATGAAGGACAAACAATACAGCATCAAGACACTATCAAACATGTATCAGTCTTTCCGCAACAGAGCCATCCTTATGTGTGAGGGTGCGTGTGTCACGTCCTGACCAGCAGAGGGAGTAGTTGGGTAGTATTTTGGTCAGGACGTGGCAGAAGTCTGTGTTTGTGTGTTCTGGGATGTCTGTTTCTATGTTGGTCTGTGTGGCTCCCGATCAGGGACAGCTGGTTATCATTGTTCCTGATTGGGAGTCATACTTAGTCATACTTACCCTCATACTTATTCTTCTCTGCTCCGCTGGGGATGTAGAGGTGAATCCAGGCCCTGCAGTGCCTGGCTCCACACCTACTCCCCAGGCGCTCTCTTTTGATGACTTCTGTAACCGTAATAGCCTTGGTTTCATGCATGTTAACATTAGAAGCCTCCTCCCTAAGTTTGTTTTATTCACTGCTTTAGCACACTCTGCCAACCCGGATGTCCTAGCTGTGTCTGAATCTTGGCTTAGGAAGTCCACCAAAAACTGTGAAATCTTCATCCCTAACTACAACGTTTTCAGACAAGATAGAACGACCAAAGGGGGCGGTGTTGCAATCTACTGCAGAGATAGCTTGCAGAGTTCTGTCCTGCTATCCAGGTCTGTACCCAAACAATTTGAACTTCTACTTTTAAAAATCCACCTCTCCAAAAACAAGTCTCTCACCGTTGCCGCCTGCTATAGACCCCCCTCGGCCCCTAGCTGTGCTCTGGACACCATATGTGAACTGATTGCCCCCCATCTATCTTCAGAGCTCGTGCTACTAGGCGACCTAAACTGGGACATGCTCAACACCCCAGCCATTCTACAATCCAAGCTTGATGCCCTCAATCTCACACAAATTATTAATGAACCCACCAGGTACAACCCCAAAGCCGCAAACACTGGCACCCTCATAGATATCATCCTAACCAATGTGCCCTCTAATTACACCTCTGCTGTTTTCAACCAAGATCTCAGCGATCACTGCCTCATTGCCTGCACCCGTAATGGGTCAGCGGTCAAACGACCTCCACTCATCACTGTCAAATGCTCCCTGAAACATTTCAACGAGCAAGCCTTTCTAATCGACCTGGCCCTGGTATCCTGGAAGGATATTGACCTCATCCCGTCAGTAGAGGATGCCTGGTTATTTTTTAAAAATGCCTTCCTCTCCATCTTAAATAAGCATGCCCCTTTCAAGAAATTTAGAACCAGGAACAGATATAGCCCTTGGTTCTCCCCAGACCTGACTGCCCTTAACCAACACAAAAATATCCTGTGGCGTTCTGCATTAGCATCGAACTGCCCCCGCGCTATGCAACTTTTTAGGGAAGTTAGAAACCAATACACACAGGCAGTTAGAAACGCCAAGGCTAGCTTTTTCAAACAGAAATTTGCTTCGTGCAACTCCAACTCTAAAAAGTTCTGGGACATTGTAAAGTCCATGGAGAATAAGAACACCTCCTCCCAACTGCCCACTGCACTGAGGATAGGAAACTCTGTCACCACCGATAAGCCCACTATAATTGAGAATTTCTATAAGCATTTTTCTACGGCTGGCCATGCTTTCCACCTAACTACCCCTACTGCATTCAACAGCACTGCACCCCCCACAGCTACTCGCCCAAGCCTCCCCCATTTCTCCTTCTCCCAAATCCATTCAGCTGATGTTCTGAAAGAGCTGCAAAATCTGGACCCCTACAAATCAGCTGGGCTTGACAATCTGGACCCTTTCTTTCTAAAATTATCTGCCGAAATTATTGCAACCCCTATTACTAGCCTGTTCAACCTCTCTTTCGTGTCGTCTGAGATTCCCATAGATTGGAAAGCAGCTGCTGTCATCCCCCTCTTCAAAGGAGGTGACACTCTTGACCCAAATTGCTACAGACCTATATCCATCCTACCCTGCCTTTCTAAGGTCTTCGAAAGCCAAGTCAACAAACAGATTACAGACTATTTTGAATCCCACCGCACCCTCTCCGCTATGCAATCTGGTTTCAGAGCTGGTCATGGGTGCACCTCAGCCACGCTCAAGGTCCTAAACGACATCGTAACCGCCATCGATAAGAAACATTACTGTGCTGCCGTATTCATTGACCTGGCCAAAGCTTTTGACTCTGTTAATCACCACATCCTCATCGGCAGACTTAGTAGCCTTGGTTTCTCAAACGATTGCGTCGCCTGGTTCACCAACTACTTCTCTGACAGAGTTCAGTGTGTCAAATCGGAGGGCCTACTGTCTGGACCTCTGGCAGTCTCTATGGGGGTACCACAGGGTTCAATTCTTGGGCCAACTCTTTTCTCTGTATACATAAATGATGTCGCTCTTGCTGCTGGTGAATCTCTGATCCACCTCTACGCAGACGACACCATTCTGTATACTTCTGGCCCTTCTTTGGACACTGTGTTAACAACCCTCCAGACGAGCTTCAATGCCATTCAACTCTCCTTCCGTGGTCTCCAACTGCTCCTAAACACAAGTAAAACTAAATGCATGCTCTTCAACCGATCGCTGCCTGCACCTGCCCGCCCATCCAGCATAACTTCTCTGGACGGTTCTAACTTAGAATTTGTGGACAACTACAAATACCTAGGTGTCTGGTTAGACTGTAAACTCTCCTTCCAGACTCACATCAATCATCTCCAATCCAAAGTGAAATCTAGAATTGGCTTCCTATTTCGCAACAAAGCATCCTTCACTCATGCTGCCAAACATACCCTCGTAAAACTGACCATCCTACCAATCCTCGACTTCGGCGATGTCATTTACAAAATAGCCTCCAATACCCTACTCAACAAGCTGGATGCAGTCTATCACAGTGCCATCCGTTTTGTCACCAAAGCCCCATATACAACCCACCACTGCGACCTGTATGCTCTCGTTGGCTGGCCTTCACTTCATAATCGTCGCCAAACACATTGGCTCCAGGTCATCTACAAGACCCTGCTAGGTAAAGTCCCCCCTTATCTCCGCTCACTGGTCACCATAGCAGCACCCACCTGTAGCACGCGCTCCAGCAGGTATATCTCTCTGGTCACCCCTAAAGCCAACTCCTCCTTTGGTCGTCTCTCCTTCCAGTTCTCAGCTGCCAATGACTGGAACGAACTACAAAAATCTCTAAAACTGGAAACACTTATCTCCCTCACTAGCTTTAAGCACCAGCTGTCAGAGCAGCTCACAGATCTCTGCACCTGTACATAGCCCATCTTTAATTTAGCCCAAACTACTACCTTTTCCCCTAGTGTATTTATTTATTTTATTTATTTTGCTCCTTTGCACCATATTATTTATATTTTAACTTTTAACTTTCTTCAAACTACAAATCTACCATTCCAGTGTTTTTCTTGCCATACTTTATTTACTTTGCCACCATGGCATTTTTTTGCCTTTACCTCCATTATCTCACATCATTTGCTCACATTGTATATAGTCTTATTTTTTTCTACTGCATCATTGATTGTATGTTGTTTTACTCCATGTGTAACTCTGTGTTTTTGTATGTTGTCGAACTGCTTTGCTTTATCTTGGCCAGGTCGCAATTGTAAATGAGAACTTGTTCTCAACTTGCCTACCTGGTTAAATAAAGGTGAAATAAATAAAATAAATAAAAAATATTAGGAGTGTGTTTGTCAGCTGGGTTTGTGGGTTGTTTCGTTAGCACTGCTATTATTGTAAGTATAGCATGTTAACCTGTCTTTAGTCGTTCTTGTTTATTGTTTTCCGTGTTTGCTTTATTCATCATCATTAAAAGATGAGTATTCACATCCCGCCTGCGTTTTGGTCTATTCAACACGGCTACACCTGTGACAGAACAACCCACCATAAAGAGACCAAGCAGCGGAGGAAGGAGAAGAGGGACGCTGAGTACATGGACTATGGTGAGAAATGGACCTGGGAGGAGATCTTGGAGGGAAAAGGCTCCTACACTTGGGAGGAGATCCAGGCTGGAAAGGATCGCCTTCCATGGGGACAGGTGGAAAGAGAGAGGGAGGAACGGCGAAAGGCTGATGAGGACCGGGAACGCTACCGGGGTACACGACTGGCGAGGAAGCCGGAGAGGCACCCCCAATAAAAAAAATTGGGGGGGGGGGGCACACGAGTAGTTTGGCTAGGCCAAGGAAGAGCCATAAGCCAGCTACCCGTGATTATGTGGAGGAGTGTATGGAGTGGAGGGCGCCGTGTTTTGCTGAGGTGCGCACAATCTCGCCCATATGCACGCACAGGCCGGTGCGCGCTATTCCAGCCCCTCGCAGATGCCATGCTAGATTGGGCATCCAGCTTGGTAGGATGATGCCTGCGCAGCGCGTCTGGTCGCCGGTACGCCTCCTCGGACCAGGCTACCCTACGCCCGCTCTACGCACGGTAACCATCAAGCCCCTGCACGGTCCAGTTCGCCCTGTACCAGCACCCCGCTCGTGCAGGGCTGCTAGTTCCATCCAGCTAGGATGGGTTGTGCAGGAGGTGCGGTCAAGGCCACCTGTGCGCCTCCATGGCCGAGTCTTTCCGGTTCCCGCCTCTCGTGCTGACCCGGAAGTGAGTACCTCCAGTCTGGCACGACCAGTACCAGCACCACGAATCAAGCTTCCCATGAGTCAGCCTAGTGCTATTCAGCCTGTTCCCGCTCCTCGCACTAGTCCTGGGGTGCGTGTATCCAGGCTGGTACCTCCACTACCAGCCCCACGCATCAGGCTTACAGTGCCTCGTCCAGAGTGTCCGGCAACAGTGCCTCGTCCAGAGTGTCCGGCAACAGTGCCTCGTCCAGAGTGTCCGGCAACAGTGCCTCGTCCAGAGTGTCCGGCAACAGTGCCTCGTCCAGAGTGTCCGGCAACAGTGCCTCGTCCAGAGTGTCCGGCAACAGTGCCTCATCCAGAGTGTCCGGCAACAGTGCCTCGTCCAGAGTGTCCGGCAACAGTGCCTCGTCCAGTGTGTCCGGCAACAGTGCCTCGTCCAGAGTGTCCGGCAACAGTGCCTCGTCCAGAGTGTCCGGCACCGGGTGAGACGGCCCACTGTCCGGAACCGGGGGAGACGGCCCACTGTCCGGAACCGGGGGAGACGGCCCACTGTCCGGAACCGGGGGAGACGGCCCACTGTCCGGATCCAGGTGAGTCTGCCTGCGACCCGGAACCGAAGGAGTCTGCCTGCGACCCGGAACCGAAGGAGTCTGCTTGCAACCCGGAACCGAAGGAGTCTGTCAGCAATCCGGAACCAAGTGAGTCGGTCTACGATCCGGAACTGAATAAGTGTATATTTAACTGTGAACCAAATGAGTCTGCCTACAGCGTTGACCGGAAAGAGTCTGGCTACGATCCGCAACAGAGTGAGTCTGAATACGACAAGGAACCCAATGAGTCTGCCTACAGTCTGGAGGGCAGTAGGCCGGAACCAGTGCCACCTCCAGGATAGGTGGGTTGGGGAGGGGGGGTGTAGCACAAGTGCCGTCGTTGACGGCAGCCACCCTCCCTTCCCTCCCTTTTTGTTTAGGGGATTTTTTTGTTTTTTTTGTTGTGGTATTGGGGATTTTTGTGTTTTCTTTTAAGGTGCATTCCGGGGTCTGCACCTTTAGGGGGGAGGGTACTGTCACGTCCTGACCAGCAGAGGGAGTAGTTGGGTAGTATTTTGGTCAGGACGTGGCAGAAGTCTGTGTATGTGTGTTCTGGGATGTCTGTTTCTATGTTGGTCTGTGTGGCTCCCGATCAGGGACAGCTGGTTATCGTTGTTCCTGATTGGGAGTCATATATTAGGAGTGTGTTTGTCATCTGGGTTTGTGGGTTGTTTCGTTAGCACTGCTATTATTGTAAGTATAGCCTGTTAACCTGTCTTTAGTCGTTCTTGTTTATTGTTTTCCGTGTTTGCTTTATTCATCATCATTAAAAGATGAGTATTCACATCCGCCTGCGTTTTGGTCTATTCAACACGGCTACACCTGTGACAGCGTGTGCATGATAGTGATATAAAATATATGTCATAGTTTCCTTTTTCATGAACATAATCTTGTGAAGCCCGAACCCTCCGAGATCCCCCCACAGTTCCCCAATAATGTCCCTCAACCATTCGAGACCCCTCCCACAGTCTCCCCCCAGAAAAAATACAATTAATTCCATTCCCCACCCCCAAGAACCCCCCATTGCACCAACAACCAAGAGAATGAACTAAAGAGAAAAAAGGAAAACACAGAAGAAAACAGCAAACAACAATGCAAAAAAAATAAAACAAAACAATACATTTAAAACAAAGGACATCAAGGGCAACTGAAATCATAACAGCAATGCCTACTTTATATGTTTGTGTGCATGTCTGGCACTATTACATGTATATGTGTGTTCTTGTATTGTCACGCCCTGGCCATAGAGAGGGGTTTTTTGTTCTTTATTTTGGTTAGGCCAGGGTGTTACATTGGGTGGGCATTCTATGTTCCTTTTTCTATGTTTTTGTATTTCTTTGTTTTCGGCCGAGTAGGATTCCTGAGTTCCGGAATTCCAAATTGAGCAGCAGCTGTTGAAAAATGAGCTCCTACAAATATTGAAATTTACATGGTTTTTAGAGTGAAGTACATCGGAAAAAATCAAAAGAAAACTGCAAGACTGAATAGGAGAAAAAACAAGCAACAAACAAAGAAGATAGGCTTTTGAAAAAAGTTACTATTTTTCATAAAATTGTAGTTATCTTAGCTAGCTGAATTGTTTACCAGTTGCTAAGCAGTTGCTAGGGACTCTTTTGGAAGAAGCTAGCAAGCTAACGAAGAATAACAAAGAATATCTTGTTAACAGAAGAAAAGAAAGAGAAAATCAGGACAGAAGAAAAAGGATATCAAAGTGAAACAGTTCTCTAAAGACACAAGAGACAATAATACAAGAAACAACACTTCTGTAGCTTGTCAACTATGTGTCTGTCTATCCCTGTTCTCTCCCCTCTGCACAGGCCATACAAATGCTGCACACCGCGTGGCCGCTGCCACTCTAACCTGGTGGTCCCAGCGCGCACGACCCACGTGGAGTTCCAGGTCTCCGGCAGCCTCTGGAACTGCCGGTCTGCGGCCAACAAGGCTGAGTTCATCTCAGCCTATGCTGCCCTCCAGTCCCTAGACTTCCTGGCGCTGACGGAAACATGGATTACCACAGATAACACTGCTACTCCTACTGCTCTCTCCTCGTCTGCCCACGTATTCTCGCATACCCCTAGAGCATCGAGCCAGCGGGGTGGTGGCACTGGAATCCTCATCTCTCCCAAGTGGACATTCTCTCTTTCTTCCCTGACCCATCTGTCTATCTCCTCATTTGAATTCCATGCTGTCACAGTTACCAGCCCTTTCAAGCTTAACATCCTTATCATTTATCGCCCTCCAGGTTCCCTTGGAGAGTTCATCAATGAGCTTGACGCCTTGATAAGTTCCTTTCCTGAGGATGGCTCACCTCTCACAGTTCTGGGTGACTTTAACCTCCCCACGTCTACCTTTGACTCATTCCTCTCTGCCTCCTTCTTTCCACTCCTCTCCTCTTTTGACCTCACCCTCTCACCTTCCCCCCCTACTCACAAGGCAGGCAATACGCTTGACCTCATCTTTACTAGATGCTGTTCTTCCACTAATCTCATTGCAACTCCCCTCCAAATCTCCGACCACTACCTTGTATCCTTTTCCCTCTCGCTCTCATCCAACACTTCTCACTCTGCCCCTACTCGGATGGTATTGCGCCGTCCCAACCTTCGCTCTCTCTCTCCCGCTACTCTCTCCTCTTCCATCCTATCATCTCTTCCCTCTGCTCAAACCTTCTCCAACCTATCTCCTGATTCTGCCTCCTCAACCCTCTTCTCCTCCCTTTCTGCATCCTTTGATTTTCTCTGTCCCCTATCCTCCAGGCCGGCTCGGTCCTCCCCTCCTGCTCCGTGGCTTGACGACTCACTGCGAGCTCACAGAACAGGGCTCCGGGCAGCCGAGCGGAAATGGAGGAAAACTCGCCTCCCTGCGGACCTGGCATCCTTTCACTCCCTCCTCTCTACATTCTCCTCTTCTGTCTCTGCTGCTAAAGCCACTTTCTACCACTCTAAATTCCAAGCATCTGCCTCTAACCCTAGGAAGCTCTTTGCTACCTTCTCCTCCCTCCTGAATCCTCCTCCCCCCCCCCCTCCCTCTCTGCGGATGACTTCATCAACCATTTTGAAAAGAAGGTTGACGATATCCGATCCTCGTTTGCTAAGTCAAACGACACCGCTGGTCCTGCTCACACTGCCCTACCCTGTGCTTTGACCTCTTTCTCCCCTCTCTCTCCAGATGAAATCTCGTGTCTTGTGACGGCCGGCCGCCCAACAACCTGCCCACTTGACCCTATCCCCTCCTCTCTTCTCCAGACCATTTCCGGAGACCTTCTCCCCTACCTCACCTCGCTCATCAACTCATCCTTGACCGCTGGCTACGTCCCTTCCGTCTTCAAGAGAGCGAGAGTTGCACCCCTTCTGAAAAAACCTACACTCGATCCCTCCCATGTCAACAACTACAGACCAGTATCCCTTCTTTCTTTTCTCTACAAAACTCTTGAACGTGCCGTCCTTGGCCAGCTCTCCTGCTGTCTCTCTCAGAATGACCTTCTTGATCCTAATCAGTCAGGTTTCAAGACTGGGCATTCAACTGAGACTGCTCTTCTCTGTGTCACGGAGGCTATCCGCACTGCTAAAGCTAACTTTCTCTCCTCTGCTCTCATCCTTCTAGACCTATCTGCTGCCTTTGATACTGTGAACCATCAGATCCTCCTCTCCACCCTCTCCGAGTTGGGCATCTCCGGCGCGGCCCACGCTTGGATTGCGTCCTACCTGACAGGTCGCTCCTACCAGGTGGCGTGGCGAGAATCTGTCTCCGCACCACGCGCTCTCACCACTGGTGTCCCCCAGGGCTCTGTTCTAGGCCCTCTCCTATTCTCGCTATACACCATCCTCACATGGTCTCTCCTATCATTGCTATGCAGACGACACACAATTAATCTTCTCCTTTCCCCCTTCTGATAACCAGGCGGCGAATCGCATCTCTGCATGTCTGGCAGACATATCAGTGTGGATGACGGATCACCACCTCAAGCTGAACCTCGGCAAGACGGAGCTGCTCTTCCTCCCGGGGAAGGACTGCCCGTTCCATGATCTCGCCATCACGGTTGACAACTCCCTTGTGTCCTCCTCCCAGAGTGCTAAGAACCTTGGCGTGATCCTGGACAACACCCTGTCGTTCTCCACTAACATCAAGGCGGTGACCCGATCCTGTAGGTTCATGCTCTACAACATTCGCAGAGTACGACCCTGCCTCACACAGGAAGCGACGCAGGTCCTAATCCAGGCACTTGTCATCTCCCGTCTGGATTACTGCAACTCGCAGTTGGCTGGGCTCCCTGCCTGTGCCATTAAACCCCTACAACTCATCCAGAACGCCGCAGCCCGTCTGGTGTTCAACCTTCCCAAGTTCTCTCATGTCACCCCGCTCCTCCGCTCTCTCCACTGGCTTCCAGTTGAATCTCGCATCCGCTACAAGACCATGGTGCTTGCCTACGGAGCTGTGAGGGGAACGGCACCTCCATACCTTCAGGCTCTGATCAGGCCCTACACCCAAACAAGGGCACTGCGTTCATCCACCTCTGGCCTGCTGGCCCCCCTACCTCTGAGGAAGCACGGTTCCCGCTCAGCCCAGTCCAAACTGTTCGCTGCTCTGGCACCCCAATGGTGGAACAAGCTACCTCACGACGCCAGGACAGCGGAGTCAATCACCACCTTCCGGAGACACCTGAAACCCCACCTCTTTAAGGAATACCTGGGATAGGATAAAGTAATCCTTCTAACCCCCCCCCTAAAAGATTTAGATGCACTATTGTAAAGTGGTTGTTCCACTGGATATCATAAGGTGAATGCACCAATTTGTAAGTCGCTCTGGATAAGAGCGTCTGCTAAATGACTTAAATGTAAATGTAATTCCTAATCAGAGGCAGCTGTCTATCGTTGTCTCTGATTAGGAATCATACTTAGGCAGCCTGTTTCCTTTGGGGTTTTGTGGGTAGTTGTTTCTGTTGTGTGGTTTGCACCGACAGAACTGTTGGCGTTCGTTTGTGTCTTATGTTCAAGTGTTTTGTATTATTAAAATGCAATATGAACACTCACCACGCTGCATCTTGGTCCCCTCTTCCAGAGGATCGTTAAGTGTATGTGTTTATTTGAATGAGAGTGTATGTATATGCATGGGTACAAACACCTGCACGGCATCAGCCTCAGGCAAACCGGCATTTTTTGTAAAAACACTGCCACGTAGTGTCATTCAAATGTACTTTTATTATGTTTTATTTTGACTGTTTTTTTCCTTTATCTTTTGACCATCATTCTCTCTCTCACACAGCATCTCCACTCCCACTTGTCTCCAATTCCACATACCAACCCTCAGCTTCCCTCAGCCCATCCCACCTATCTCTGCTGGCCATCCACTTCGTGTTTCTACTCAACACGTCTTTCAACTATGCTATGATGTTTAACATACAACTTCAATCTATCTAATCGAATAGAATCTACAGATTGCGTGTTGAAGATAAATACTTTTACTAAGAGTATTAGTATATTAGTAATTGACTGACCTGGGCTCTCTAGATCTCCTAACAATACTATTTCTAGGGTCAATTTTAGATCAATGCTATGCATTTTCAGCCATTCCTGAACCTGAGACCAGAAACAGGCTACCTGAGGGCAATACCAAAATAAATGGTCTATTGATTCTGTATCCTCACAACAAAATCTGCAGAGCTTCGATGGTTTTATGCCCCAAATATTCAACATTTTGTTGGTGGCAAGAATTCTATATAATAATTTTAGCTGAAAAGCACAAAGTCTTGAATCTTGTGTTGTTTTCTATATCAACTCATTCACCCTGTACCATGTAATCGGTACATCAATAATCTCTTCCCAACTATTTTGCAATCTATATTGCACAGTTGTCAACATCCTGGTCCTCAAATGAAACTGGTATACTTTCCTATTTATGCTATTTTTATTCCTCCGCCAGTTTTGATCCTTTCTATTGGGCAGACAGACCAGATCCCTACCTCCTCCCGCTGCCACCCGCCTCCTCCATTTTTGGGGTAATTCTGTAATCAATTGGTTGTACTCTTGGATTGAGCAGACCTTCCCGTACAGTTCTGATAACTCCACAAAGGACATTATAATTTACAATATCATTTAAGAACAAAATACCCTTTTCAAACATCTTTCCCATAAATATAGGTATTTTATCAACCAGCACATTTGAGTTCAGCCATAATATTTGTTGTAATATTTCTTCTATCTTTTCAGGGGGATGAAATTGAAATTGTAGCCAGCTCTGCAATGCTTGTTTGAAAAAGACAGATACTTTGAAAAAAGTATCATTTTCAATTAATCGAAAATGAGACATGGCAATCTGCACAAAGGCAAAAAGGCCATTTTTAAACAATGGATGAGCTTTTCTTATTAATCAACTTGAGAACCATTTAGGGTTCAAATAAAACTTTTGAATGAGTGAAGCTTTTAGAGAGAGGTTTAGTGCTTCTATATTTAATAATCTCAACCCACCCAATTCATATTCATTATATAGATAGGCTCGTTTTATTTTGTCTGGTTTAGCGTCCCAGATAAAGCGAAATATTTTTTGCTCATATGATTTGAAAAACGAATCATCAGGAGTAGGCAGCGCCATAAGTAAGTGAATAAACTGAGATATGACTAAGGAGTTAATCAGGGCAATTTTTCCATAAATAGACAGGTATTTACCTCTCCATGGTTGCAGGATCTTGTCTATTTTTACAAGTTTTCTATTGAAATTCATTGTGGAGAGCTTATTTATATATTTTGTGATATGAATACCGAGTATGTCTACTTCACCATCAGCCCATTTTATAGGTAAACTGCAGGGTAATGTAAAGTTGTATTTTTTAAGGATCCAATACGTAATATTGTACACTTATCATAATTAGGTTTTAGTCCAGAGAGTACAGAAAAGTTATCTAGATCTTTAATGAGACATTGCAGGGATCTAGCTTGCGGATTTAACATAAAACTTGAGTCATCGGCATACATGGACACCTTTGTTTTTAAGCCTTGGATTTCTAATCCTCTAATGTTGTTATTGGATCTGATTTTAATAGCTAGCATTTCGATGGCCATAACGAATAGATATGACACCCTTGTTTAACTCCTCTTGACAATTCAAAACTCTCTGAGAAGTAGCCGTTATTTACTATTTTACACCTGGGGTTGCTATACATTATTTTTACCCATTTTATAAGATAATTACCGAAATTGAAAAAATCCAGGCATTTATTAATAAAATCCAGTCTTTATCAAATGCCTTTTCAAAATCCGCTGTAAATACCATTCCTGGTTTCTTATATGTTTCATGATGTTCTATTACTTCTAGTAGTTGTCGTATATTATCTCCAATGTATCGTCCATGTAAAAAATCTGTCTGATCAGGATGAACAATACCTGGTAAAACCCTTTTAATTCTGAGTGCTATCCATTTTGCTAGTATTTTTGCATCACAACATTGAAGTGTAAGGGGCCTCCAGTTTTTTAGATAGACCGGCTCTTTATATTTGCCATCTGGGTCTTGTTTTAATAATAGAGAAATCAGACCTTCCTGCTGAGTACCTGACAGACTACCATTTCTATAGGAGTAGTTAAAACAATCTAACAATGGAGCTTTTAGTATATAAAAAAAACTTGATATACCTCTACCGGTATGCCATCAAGCCCTGGGGTTTTTCCAGACTGAAAGGATTTAATAGCCTCAAAAAGTTCTTCCTCTGTAATTTGGCCTTCGCACTGATCTTTCTGTACATTTGTTAATTTTCCATTTTTTATATTATTTGGCAAGAATTCCTTACCGTAATCCTCATTCAGTGGGAGAGGATGAGACAGAAAAGAGAACATCTGCCTAAAATAATTAGCTTCCTCTTTTAAAATATCATTCTGAGAATCATAGATGACTCCGTCTTCAGTAACGAGTTTCTGCAAATTATTTTTGTTAGCGTTCCTGTATTGGAGATTCAGGAAGAATTTTGTGCATTTTTCTCCATATTCCATCCAGTTTGCTTTATTTTTGTAATAGATTACATTAGATCGTTCTTGAACAAGTTCTTTTTGTTTTT
The DNA here is from genome assembly GCF_901001165.1 of Salmo trutta. NCBI lineage: Eukaryota > Metazoa > Chordata > Actinopteri > Salmoniformes > Salmonidae > Salmo > Salmo trutta. The sequence continues at coordinate 44,664,289 of NC_042985.1, forward strand.
CCTCTAACTTATTTTGTATCTCTGTAGTATCGTTTTTATTGCTATCTACCTGTACTATTAGTTCATGGATTTCCCTTGTTAGTCTTGTTTCTTTAGCCAGAAACTGCTTTATTATTATTGATGAATATTGAATTGAATGACCCCTAAAGGTACATTTAAAGGTATCCCAAACAATAAGGGGGTTTGCTGAACCTATATTATACTGGAAAAATACAGTTATCAATTATTTTGTCTTAGTTAAAAATAAGTTGTCCTCCAGTAAACTTTGATTAAATTTCCAATATCCCCGTCCACATGGAAAATCTATAAGAGTTATGTGAATGCCAATTAGATGATGATCCGATCGCGTTCTGTCTCCTATTAAAACTTTTTTAACCTTTGATGCAAGAGAGAAAGAGACAAGAAAGTAGTCAAGACGACTAGCTTGATTTTCTCCTCCATGTATATCTCACTAGGTCGGGGTTTTTTGGTCTCCAAATATCCACTATTTCTAATGTGTCCATAATATTTGTGATTTCCTTAAGGGTACGTGATGATAGTTTGTAGAGTGATTGCCTTTACGGTCCATTGAGGTACGTAACACTGTGTTATAGTCTTCTACCATAATGATTACATCATTTGTTGCCTGTAAGTTCAATAAATTGGTATAAATGTTTTCTAAGAAGTGTGGATCATCCTGATTTGGACCATATAGATTAATGAGCCAAATCTCTTTTTCGTCCACTTTCATATTAAAAAGAATCCACCTTCCTTGCGAATCATTCCTGATTATTTGCACATTCAGATTTAAATTTTTGTTAATTAATATCATCACACCCTTTGAGTTCCTTTGTCCATGACAGAAAATGATTTCACCACCCCATTCCCTTTTCCACGCAACTTCATCTAAAGATGTAGAGTGAGTTTCATGTAAACAGTATATGTTCTTTTTCTTTTAGCCATGTAAAGACTGATCTTCTTTTTTTATAATCTGCCAAACCGTTACAATTATAACTAGCTACTCTTATTTCACCCCTTACCATAACTAGATACTATTCTCAGGCTAAATTGACCATAATTAGTGCTTGTAAAGTTACTGCCATCAGAGGTATTATGAAGGTCAAAACTAGAGCTTTCAAATGTCTGATATTTAGAACTCAAGAAATAGGTTCTAGCAATATTTTTTTTATTCCCTTGCCTGTTTGCCAGTGAGCAAATGCCACAGATGTTAGAAAATTGAGACAAATTATGTGTGTAACAAATCTGAGTAGGTTGATGTGTATGATATTGGATATGATATAATGAGAGTGTGTATGATGTCTGTATAAGAGTAAGACTATAATGTGTGATGTCCAAATAAATAATAACTCTGCCAATTTGCATGTTTGAGTGTCTATGTGTGTAACATGTAGTGCGTATAGCCTTAATATTCATAATTGTAATCCATATCGTATCACCATCATAGTTGCATCATAATTACCTTTAACATCATTGAAAAACACATCCCAGCATTTCCATAGCAATTGACGTTTCCCATGATCATGAAAGAGACCTTGCATTACTCTAGAAACGTCTTCACTACAGTACAAATGTATTCCGTACAATATGTTATTATTCCCCAATGCCCCTATTTTGATATCTTCCCCTTGCTTGTTGTAAACATATATAAACTTGTAGACAAGTACATAAAAAAGACAAACAATAAACACATTAAATTATAAAACAGTTCTCGACATGAGAGAGAGGGAGAGAAGAGAAAAGAGAGAAAGTGAGCGTGAGAGAAGAGAGCGAGATCAGGTGTGTGTGTGTGTGTATGTATAAGTCCGTATGTGTAAGCAAGCATGTAGTTGAGTACGTGTGTGTTCATATCCACTTCATAATGTTAAGATATTTTAAACAGTTCCATACCTTTTTTTCGTAACCTGAAGTCCCTGTAGAATTTAGTACAGCCACGGTGTTATGGAGCTGTCTCGGAATAGCTGTCCATCTATAAAGGGTTTGTCCACAATGATAAAGGCACGCCTACCATCCTTTGTTGTCTTTGTACCGGATACAGTCTCTTACAACGTTCGTTTATCTCCTTTGAAAATTGGTCATTGAGACTGAATTTGGTCCCTTTAAGCTCCCTTCCTCTGCTTTTGATCAGCTCCTTTTGTTGGTAGTGTTCACATTTTGCGATGATCGCTCCGAGCCCCAAGTCTGTGTACTCGTTGGAAAGCCACCTTGTTTACAGTCTCTATAGGAAGTTTCAATGCGGATTTCATGAATTCTCTGATCGCGCCCTCTGGATTATTGGATGCGTCCTCAAGAATACCAGAAAAAAATAGATTTTCACACATGCTACGACTTTGTATGTCTAGTAGCGTCTCCTTCATCACCCTGTTTTCCCTGAGTAGACAATCCATGTTGGAATCGTGGATTTTTTCCTTGGCTGTGAGTGTCTTGTTTTGTCTTTGGAGGTTGAGAATTTCACTCTGGCTGAACTCCAAACCCCCCCTCAGCCCTGCTACCTCCTCACACAACTTTTCCATTGTTGCATGGATTCCAGCCAGAGCACTAGCCTCTACCTCAATGGTAAGTAAATTGTCCATGTCTGTAGATTAATCTGTTTTTCTTTTTTTTGTCAGGTTAAAGTTATTTTGTGAGGTGGTCGGATCTTTCCACGAAGGAGTATGTTGTTCCTCCATAGCGTAAAGCTGTTGGTACTTGTCGATTTCCCTCAGGATCTGCTTGGTATAACAACACGAATTACAAATTCATTCTCCTAACACTAGCTAGCTGGCTAATGTTAGCTAGTCAGTAACTTGCTAAATAGCGATTTCGTAAATATAACTTTCTGACAAAAAATATGCACAAACGTTAGTCTACATTAACTAACATATTCCTCTCAATTGTAAATGTTTTGCTTGACTCATTATGGCGTTATAATAACTTACATCTGGTTCCACCGAAATGTCAGCCATCTTTGTTGAAGAACACCACAAGGCAAGGGTGGCTCGCGTCAAAATTCGCCATTGGAACCACTCAATATGATTGGTCATATAAAAACCTTAGGACCCAAATGCATAATGAGTGCTCTAACTCCCCCTTGTGGTGGTCTGGCGCAATGAAGCTGTGAAGCGGGGTACCTCTAAGTCCCTTGACGCAAGCTCTCAACTTTTAAAAGGAGGAACCACTGTAGCTTGTCTCCGCCGCCGAGCTGGTATGGTGTCTTGGTTATCGAAGCGGATAATTCTGGAAATAATGTGGAAGTTTTCCAGAGACATTGTTGCACAGAAAAGACATGCCTTCCCTCCAAATTAGGGCAGTCAATAATTATTTTCTGGATGGTGTCTGGGATGAACAGTTCAAAAGAAGACTTTATGTCCTGCACATGAGTAACCGCTATCTGCGTCGGCCCTGGTTGCATCCTTATCACATTGGCAGCAACGCGGGGTGGCTCATTCCTTGGGCAAGGACATCCATATTTCTCCACCTGCAGGCTGCTGGCTGATGAGCTGGTTGCTAACGGGCTGGTCCTGGCTGCTGACTGGCTGGTCCTGGGGCTGGCTGAGGGTCAATCTCATCCTCTTTTTCCAACTCACTGTCAGACTCCGAATTGGCAGACATGATCCTCATATTCTGAAAATTCGTCATCGTCCAAAGTGGAAGACGTTCTTTCCACACTAGCTTCTCTCTCTGCAAAAATTTTTTTCTAAGTGCCTCTGAGCAGAGGATATTTTTTGCCATACTGATTGATTGTGATAAGGAGCCACACATGCAAAGCTATTTATTTGTTGTGTCCCTCCCACCCAATTTGCACCTAGCTGGGATAGAGTGTGGGAAATACTGATTTTTTTAATAATAATTGTCACGTCCTGACCAGTATAAGGGTTTTTTGTTATTGTAGTTTGGTCAGGACGTGGCAGAGGGTATTTGTTTTATGTGGTTCGGGTTGGTGGTTTATTTAGTAGGGCGTTTGATTTATTATTTCCGGGTTTTTGGGTAATGTTCTATGTTTGTATTTCTATGTGGTCTCTAGTCTTTTGTATTTCTATGTCTAGTTTATTGGGGTTGGACTCTCAATTGGAGGCAGGTGTTTTCTCGTTGCCTCTGATTGAGAGTCCTATATATGGGTATGTGTTTGGTTTAGTGATTGTGGGAGATTGTTTCTTGTTTTGCCTGTGTGAGCCTGACAAGTCTGTTTTGTTGTTCGTGTGTTTTTTTCGGTTTGTTATTTTGGTGTTCTCTTGATTTAAAAATAAATACAAGATGAGCATCCACATTCCTGCTGCGTTTTGGTCCTCTATTCCCGACGACAACCGTTACAATAATATCCTCTGTAATAACATTGTGCAGGTTCCTGCAATATATTGTGTAGTTTCACACACTACAAAGGGTAAAGAGTGCGAGAAAAGTGGGAGACAGGCAGACAGGCAGGGAGACAGACAGGTTATTGGTGCTATGTTGAAACAGCAGGCCCAGGGAGGAGGAGAAAGACAGAGTGAAGGCACACAGCAAACGTTTTTGTTTCATTTGTACTTGTTTTCACCCACACACACACTTTTCCACAATTTTATTAACCTCGGGTCCAGTGGACCCGAACACCACATATGTGACTCACCACCAGTGGTGGAAAAAGTACCCAAATGTCTTAAGATACCTTAATAGAAAATGACTCAAGTAAAAGTGAAAGTCACCCAGTAAAATACTACTTGAGTAAAAGTCTAAAAGTATTTGGTTTTATATATACTTAAGTATCAAAGTAAATGTAATTGCTAAAATATACTTAAGTATCAAAAGTAAAAGTATAAATCATTTCAAATTCCCTATATTAAGCAAACCATAAGGCACAAATTTTCATTTTTTATTTATTTACGGATAGCCAGGGGCACACTCCAACACTTAGACATAATATACAAACGAAGCATGTTTCTTTAGTGAGTCCGCCAGATCAGAGGTAGTAGGGATGACCAGGGATGTTCTCTTGATAAGTGTGAGAATTGGACCATTTTCCTGTTCTGCTAAGCATTCAAAACGTGAGAAGTACTTTTGGGTATCAGAGAAAATGTATGGAGTAAAAAGTATATAATTTTCTTTAGGAATGTAAAAGTAAAAGTGAAGTACAGATACCCCCAAAAAGTAGTACTTTAAAGTATTTTTGCTTAAGTACTTTACACCACTGCTCATCACCTGGACTTGGTCTTATGTTGCAAAATTTGAAATTGTGATTTTTACATTGGATAAAAGTAGAGACTCGGAGCTACAACATGATATATCATACACTGCATTTTTGAGGAACAATGGGAAAGTAATTCTGCTTTGAAAGTTGATAAACTTGTAAACTCACTTTTGAGAAAATGGCTTTTGAAGATTTTGGTATCTAGTGAAGAGCTCCTCTTTGTCTATACCCATTTAGCATCGTTCACACCCTCTTAAGATTTAGCCCCACCCATCTCGTTTCACTCTCGGAGTGTTCAGAGCGCACACTTGACGTGGGGGACAAAATACATTTATGCACGATGGCTCACGATGGCGCACGCGCGCAGCCGGTTTGGATTTCATGTTACTGCTACCGACCTTGTTCGTCTTTCAGTACCTGCTTCTATAAACCAATGGGGAGATGGGAGAGGCAGGACTTGCACAGCGATCTGCGTCACAAATAGAACTGACTTCTATTTTAGCCCTTGGCAACGCAGACGCTCGTTGGTGCGTGCGAGCAGTGTGGGTGCAATAATTTAATAATATAGATTTCTACATTTATTTTGCAACGCTTGCACACGCGACATGAGCGGTGTAGTCAGCCTGTTAATGTGAGTCTGGAAGGAGAATCTACAGTCTAACCAGACACCTAGGTATTTGTAGTTGTCCACATATTCTAAGTCAGAACCGTACAGAGTAGTGATGTTAGGCGGGCGGCCAGGTGCGGGCAGCAATCGGTTGAAGAGCATGCCTTTAGTTTTACTAGCGTTTAAGAGCAGTTGGAGGCCACGTAAAGAGAGTTGTACGGCTTTGAAGCTCGTTTGGAGTTTGTTAACACAGTGTCCAAGAAAGGGCCATATGTATACAGAATGGTGTCGTCTGCGTAGAGGTGGATCAGAGAATCACCAGCAGCAAGTGCGACATCATTGATATATACAGAGAAAAGAGTCGGCCCGAGAATTGAACCCTGTGGCACCCACATAGAGACTGCCAGAGGTCCGGATAACAGGCCCTCCGATTTGACACACTGAACTCTATCTGAGAAGTAGTTGGTTAACCAGGCGAGGCAGTCATTTGAGAAACCAAGGCGGTTGAGTCTGTCGATAAGAATGCGGTGATTGACAGAGTCGAAAGCCTTGGCCAGGTTGATGAAAACGGCTGCACAGTACTGTCTTTTATCTATGGCAGTTATGATATCGTTTAGTACCTTGAGCGTGGCTGAGGTGCAGCCATGACCAGCTCGGAAACCAGATTGCATAGTGGAGAAGGTATGGTGGGATTCGAAATGGTCGGTGATCTGTTTGTTAACTTGGCTTTCGAAGACTTTGAACATGAAAACAGCCTAACCAGCTTTGCTGGCAACAATTTCATTACGCTTTTTTGCCGACGTTTACTGACGTTGGCCATATTCAATGGGTGTTGTACACTTTAGCTTAAGACCATGTACGTAGCTAGCTAGCTAGGTAAACAATGAACCTAGCTAGGTAAACAACGCATAAGATCACACATGTCACGTAACGTTAGCTAACGAGCCAGCCAGCTAACGTTAGCTAGTTAAAGAACAATGAACATAGTGCCAAATCATGTTGTTATTACCCTGCATGAATCTGCTGGGAGCTAACCAACCAGGTTCAATGTTAGCTAGCTAACATTAGGCTCTAACTTGCAAAGTTGTTCTGGGATACGAATAATAATGTCATACATGTAACGTTAGCTAGGGAGCCAGCCAGCTAACATTAGCTAGCTAGCTAACAGTAGTACACTTTTTAGCTTGATATGAAACCCCTTTCTGTAAAAATTAGAAACGTGTAATATCTGAAAATGTTGCTAGCTAGACTATCTTACCCGTATAAATCATCATGCATGATGGATTGCCCTTAGTTTGAAGATGGAATCCGGAGACAGGTGTTTTCTCAATCTCTTTAGCTATCATACTCTCATTCCACTGATTTCAAAACTCGATCCTCCAGAATGTGGAGAGCAACACTTATGCAGCTCCACTACGCAATATATTTTTTTAAAGCTGCGTTCGACAGGATTACCAACACAGACTGACAAGCTGAAATAGACAGAAACCTTCTATATGGCAGACCAATCCGAACTCCTCTCTCGGCATGTCCAGCCCACTCACTATCTCAGCCAATCATGGCTAGTGGGAAGGTTGCTGACTTTTTCTGTGGCTTAACCAACAAGGCTCATAATTTAACTATTTTATTTGTATTTACAGATGGCATACAAATGTGTTATTAAGACACATGAAAGTTCACATGTTCCAGAAGGCATTTCTGACCAAAAAATACGCATTTTGATCAAAAAAAGAAAAGGAAACGTTCAAGTGATTCTCCTGTGAAGTCGTGGCTTGCGACATATGCCTAGTTTCCTGAAACGGGTCACATATGTAATATAAATGTGTAGGGGGTGCACAGTGTGCACTCAATGAAAATGTGTTCTTTTACATGTTCTTTACAGAAAATGAGCCAAGGCCAATGAGTCTCAGGTTGAAAAAATAATTTGTTGTATCATGTTTCTTTTAGTAAACATTGAAAATGGGTTGCACAGAACCACACAAGGGTTAATAACAAGAAGTTTAGATTAATAAGATGATCTGTTTATTAATAGTACATAATTCTTTACTACACAACCCTTAAAGGGGCATTACACCATTTTTTTTCTTTAGATGTTTTCATACCTCAAAAGTAATTTTATGTCTCATAAGTAGACTTCGAGGGATAGTTCACCCAAAATTACATTGGTTTCCTTACAGCGTGAGCAGTCGATGGACAAGGTTAGACAGCAATCCATGCTTTGGTCTTATTTAGCATGCATAGCACAAAACCAATGCAAGTGAATATCAACGATTCTAAACATTTTTACGTTCCATGTACAAATCATCCCAAAGTGTCACAAATTGATTGTATAATCTCAATAAAGTTACTTTTAAATGATTTGGACATGAATTGCAAAACAATGCTAATATCAGGGATATTTGCTTACATTGGTTTTGTGCTATAAATGCAAAAAAGTTTACATTTGGAGACAGTCACCAGGTAAACAAAACCCAACCACGGATTGCTGTCTTATTTTGTTCATAGACTGCTTACAGGATAAGGAAAAATATGTAATTTTGTAATTTGTGTGAACTATCCCACATCCCAGGCCGTTCATTGTGTAGATACACCTATATGCAAAAATACCAAATCAATGAAAAAGATGAGCACTAAATAATATTAGGAAATTATATGGTGTTAATTTTTTCCTGTTGCTGTTGAGGCATACAACTGGCTCTGAACAATAAATGGCATGGGGTGTGTATTCATCTTGACAAATAATATTTAGAATGTTTGAGTACAAAGTCCCTTTAACACAGTTTATATCAAAGTTCACATCACATATGTCAAAGTTCACATCATGCTATATGCCTCAACTCCAAATGAGTGGAATAGATAACCACCACAAATCTGGAAGTTATTTGGAGCTCATCTTTGCCATTCATTTTGGATTGTTTGCATACAGCTAGATCTACAAAACGGATGGCCTAGGACGTGTACATTTGTTGACAGAAGACCATTTTTTAGTTCTGAAAACATCAGATAAACTTTTGATTTTTAAGTGTAATGTCCTTTTAAAAATCCTCTAAATTATAAATGGTAACTCAGTAATCTGTGTGCTTATGGATAGTTACTATTTCCATTCATCGCGGCGACGCCAAACAAGAAGAAATCATTTGATAATTTTTCTAGTTGAAAGCCAAAACGAAAATAGGATATATACTAATTTTCCCATTAATGATTTCCAAATTGAGCATTGAGTAACGGAAAACAAATTAACAACAAAATGGATCCAATGTTTATTTTTGTTCATACCAGGGGCCTGTTGCACAAAACTAGGATAAGGGATTAAGCCAGGATATGTTGGTGATCCTGGCTCAATTGATCCGTAATCCGGTTGCACTAAAGATGGATAGGGGGCAGGAGGATATGTTATGGTATAAATTACCATGGAGGTTTATTCTGTGGAGCTAGCCTGCTCCAGACCAGGCTAAATTCCAGGATCTATTTAATCTCATCCCTAATGTCAGTCAGCAGTCACCACAAATGGAAACCAATAGTTATTTCACTGCTCACTATACATTGTTATCACATATAACTAGACCCACTGTCATTATTTAAACGTTTGTGATCATTAATTTCAATGATTTTGGATAAAAAATAATTTTTAGATTATGTTGCTATCATTAGATAATTTACAGTTTCCCATAGACTATAAGGCTATATATAAAATGATAGAATATTAGGGCCACAGAGGGGGAAAAAACACAAGTAATAATATTGTAACCGGTTGTTTTAAAGGAGGACAGTTGTTAAAATGACAGATGTGGGGCATTTCGTGAAATTGTACTTCAGTATGGTTTCATAAACAAAGACATGCTGATGTGCCAGAATATTAAGTATCACATTGTCATAAGTATCAAAACTGTAAAAACAATATGTAGCTTTTCTGCAGAAAGAACCAGCCTCATAAATTTATGACTTTATCCTTTTTCTTCAGTGTGGCCCTGGTACTCTGTCATATAAACAAATACACATTCCATATGAATATAAAAACACAATGTGTAACATTATGTTCCTTTATTGAATAAGGACAAAACAAAGCAGGTAAACCATCAGCTCCTTTCGAAACTGAAGTCACAGTGACTACAAGATGGAAAGCACAGAATCCAAGCATATTATACAAAATGATACATACACATTCAAAGGTCTGTATATAACACACCCTGCATGTCTGCACACTAAAATAAATGCAGGACAAATCCATACACATCAACTGAACAGACAAATGAATGGATGCAGTAGCCTCCCTGCAGCCTTGTATTACACACAGTATACCGCACAAACATCATAAGAGGCCAAATTCGTAAAAAAACGAACCCAAAAAAAACCAAATTCCTCTGCCACCGCAGGACATATTTAACCAAAATTGAAAGCACACATACTAACTAAAATAATTCAACACATATTGGTCCCTCAGCAGCCGACCACTGTCGTCATCAGGGAAGATTGCCGGATTGTCCCAGTCCATGGCTGGTGGCACTCTGGGAGCCCTCTCCTTCCTCAGGCAGGCCACATTGTGGAGGACAGCACAAGCCACAGTAATATCACATGCCCTAACAGGGCTGACCCTTAATTTGTGAAGGCAGTGAAAGCGTGCCTTCAGGAGGCCAAAGGTCATTTCAACTCTGGCCCTGGTCCTGGCATGGGCATGGTTGTAGGCCTGCTGTGCTTCCTGGGGGTCTGTGAAAGGTGTCAGGAGAAAAGGCTGGCAGCCATACCCCCTGTCTCCCAGCAACACACCAGAGAATTCACCTGTCAACACAAAATCTCATCATTACTACCTCATAAACACAGTGATATTCTTGACACAGCCATGATGGTTATAAATAGGGGTTGTGTGGCTTACCTTGTGATAGGCACTGATAGATTTCAGAGGCCCGAAAGATTCTGGAGTCATGGACTGAGCCAGGCCATTTTGCCACAACATTGCTGATCACACAGTCAGCATTGCAGACCATCTGAAATCATAAGATGAGGAATATTACACCAATCAATGCACATCACTGGCAATGCAGAGTGTTCGTCAATGGACAATATCAAAAAGTTATGTTCACCTGAACATTAATGCTGTGAAAGGATTTCCTATTCACAAAATCGGCCTCATGGGCACCTGAGGGGGCTTTTATCCTTATGTGTGTGCAGTCCACTGCACCAATGACATTGGGGAAACCTGTCACACAAAGTAATGAGTATCCTACTATGTGTTAACAGTTGTCCTGTAATTTGTAGATCCTCTTACCTGCAATCCTATAGAACTCCTCTTTGATGTCACAGAGTCTTCTGTGGCCAGGGAAGGAGATGAAGACATCTGCTAATGCTTTGATAGCCAGACACACACTCCTTATTGTGCGGCAAATTGTGGCCTTGTTCAGCTGTTCTGCATCCCCCACTGAGTACAGGAAGGCTCCACTAGCAAAAAAGCGCAAGGCCACACAAACCATTTGCTCCACACTCAGTGCATGGCTCCGTGCAGTGCGGTGCTTAATCCTGGGACCCAGTAGTCTGCATAGATACCTGATGCCATCTGCAGAAAACCTGTATCTTTCATATAGATGGTCATCAGGGAAGGCCAGTGGGTCCAACCGGTCCCTGAAGACCCTTTCTCGCCTGAAGGCTCTCCTCAGCACAAGTGCTTCTTCATCCACCACATCTCGCACGAATGGGCATGCCATTGTCAGAGCAGAAAGGAACACACAATTTTGGGCCTTCATATAGGCTAGTGGCCACACCTGGTGCTGGGGGGGTGGGCAAAAGAGGGCGATGCCTTATAACGATGACTTGGTTGTACTGATTGCTGGGAAAATAAAAAAAAAACTTAGAAAGATGCCACCGTCCTGTGTGCTCACAATAAGAGCTCATATGTCATGGCTCACTTGACTTTACGAGAATATACCTAATTTTTATTTTGAGCTGTGTCATCTTCTTGGAGCTGGGGGAGGAAAGAAAAATAATGATTAATACATTTGTGTTACAGTTAGCATACAGTGTACATTGAAGGCATATCTCACCTCCCTCTCAAGTTTTTTTATTTCAAGGTCCAGTTTCCTAATTGTCCTCTTTTTTATTTCGGACTCCAGTGCAAGATTTTCCATCTTTTTCTTCTTGTACTGAATGTCTATGTCTGCCAGTTCTATTTGGCGCCGGAGGTGGTTGCCATACAACTTTCTGATAGCTTGTGAGCTCTGTGAACACAATACAATTAGCGCAGCTGGAATTTGGCAGGATGTGGTGTCCTTTTATTAATACGCACTATGTTGCCAGGCTGGTTTTCCCACTGTATAGCATCTGGGTCCTGTAAAAGAAATTAGATTTTTTGATTTTGATGAGGACTCCTCACCATTGTAGAGTAAATAGTACTTTCACAGTCTTAACATGATACCTCATGCCTTCTGGAATCCAGAGAGATGGTCTCCTCCTCATCATCGTCTCCATCATGTGCTGTTGCTGCTGCACTGGGGCCTTCACCCTATCACATTTAATCGGATTCATATTGAAGCTAGTAGACAAGACATGCCAGGCCTACAGTATGCCTTTGATGGAGTACTCACTGGATCAGCATCGTCTGGTGCTTGTGCTGGTGGCTCTAACAGGAACACAGTGCTGCCAGACACTGCAAGGCAATAGGTAAACCAAAGTCAGACAGTCCAAATTGATTCAATATGAATGTGGTTGTATCCCATGTAGAGATGGAAGGACATACCTTGAATGAAGCGGGTGGCATCTTGGGAGGAACCTATGCTCGTCTCTTTCCCCCCAGGGATCCCCTCTAAGACGGGCCTGCCTTTATTTAGCTCCAAGGCCATGTCCTCTGCTGGGGTAAGGTCAGCCTTTGGTGACCCACCACCCGTGCCTTGTCTGTGGGTATTCTTTTTCACTGCTAAAACAGTACAGACAATGTGTGAGCAGGCACCTTCTGGGTACAATATATGCTTGTGCTTTGTTAAATATTAGTCAGGGACCATACCATTCTGCAGAATGTTCTTGTATTTGATTTTGACCTGCTGCCATGTCCGTTTTGGCCCGTTCATGTTTAATCTACACACACACACACACACACACACACACACACACACATTTAATGGAGTCACACTGCAAAAAATTACTTGGTATTTTTGTCTTGTTTTCAGTAAAAATATCAAAAAATCTATCATAGCTTTATACAGTGTGATGGAGTTACTTTACACAATTTCACTCATATCTGCAGTGCATTTCAATTAAAAATTTAACCGTTTCATAATTACAGTACAACTGCATTTTTGGAGATGTGAATTAAATATTTGAATTGTAATTGTGATGTTTCAGCGGAGCGGTGACTGTGTAATTGTGCACTACTTACGCATTCAGGCGGTCTGCAATACTTTGCCACGCTTTTTCTCTTTGCTTTATCACTGTGGCGGTGTTGCCTTTCTTCTTAATTATATCTTTTACCTCCTCGTATGCCTCCATGAGGATTTGTGCTTCCGACGGGGAAAAGTACGCGGCTCTAGTTGCCATGGTAAATCAGTTAATCTGTGATCTGTGGCGGGGTCTATTTGAGTGAGCCGTGAGCGCGCACCTATCCAGGATTGGTTTCACCTGGCTTAATGAATCCGTGTCTGCTCATCCTGGCTTGGTCTTTGTGCAACCAATTAAGCCTGGACGCACATGTTTTGGCTTCATTGAGCTCAGCTGAGTCATTTATCCCGGATGTCTTAATTCTACTTTTGTGCAACAGGCCCCTGGCCCGCTAATATAACATCCAGGGTGCATAGCGGGTGTTTGTTTACAGTCTGGGTTGAGCTGCAGTGTCGGAAGCACAGAGAAAGGGTTAGACGTTTGTACGACATGAAGATAAAAAAAATTGTAATGTTAGGTAAGATGGTTAACTTATCCTGAAGTTATCATGCCAATAGAACAAACTCAACAACTGAACAAATTTGGTTTGCACTACCTGGCTTGCTAGCATTTGCCAGCTAACGTTATTGATGACTAGCTAGCAAGCTGGCTAGCTAGTCCTACCTGCCTACTTGCTTAAGTCATGATTGCTAGTGGAAGTTAGTCGATCGTGCTAGCTAGTAGTAGCCAGCTAGTGGAAGTAAGTTAGTCCCTCATGCTAGCTAGTAGTAGCTAGCTAGTGGAAGTAAGTTAATATTAGTCCCTCAATCTGATGTGATCCTGCGTTCAGTTGTTGTTGACTTCGTGCTGCAGAAAGGTGAGATTTTTACAATACTTTCTGTAGCTAAGTTAGCTAGATCTTCTGTCTGGCTGGTGCTTATTGACTGAGTAGGCTAATAATGAACCTCTGTTACTGTAAATGGTTACCTATCTGGCCCTTTACATATCTATTCCTTAAACATTCAATACAACAATATTGAGTTGAACTACAGTCAAGCCTGATAGTGTGTGTTCAGAATGTGCCTGTAGGAGAAGGACACAGTATGGCATCTAAACAGATCATCATGGACCTCATCCAGTTACAGCCAATACAGTAAGTTAAAATCAGCCATTTTATTGGTGTGGGTATACAGTGCATTCGGAAAGTATTCAGACCCCTTGACTTTTTTCCACATTTTGTTATGTTACAGCCTTGTTCTAAAATGTATTAAATAGTTTTTTCCCCTCATCAATCTACACACAATACCCGATAATGACAGTGTTTCGCAAATGTATTAAAAACTGAAATATCACATTCACATAAGCATTCAGACTCTTTACTCAGTACTTTGTTGAAGCACTTTTGGCAGCGATTATAGCCTTGTGTCTTCTTAGGTATGACGCTACAAGCTTGGCAAACCTGTATTTGGAGAGTTTCTTACATTCTTCTCTGCAGATCCTCTAAAGCTCTGTCAGGTTGAACCTGGAGTGATGCTGCACAGCTATTTTCAGGTCTCCAGAGATGTTTGATCGGGTTCAAGTCCGGGCTCTGGCTGGGCCACTCAAGGAGATTAAGAGACTTGAACCGAAGCCACTCCTGCGTTGTCTTGGCTGTGTGCTTAGGGTCATTGTCCTGTCGGAAGGTGAACCTTCGTCCCAGTCAAGGATGATCAATGGAAACAGGATGCTCCTGAGCTCAATTTCGAGTCTCATAGCAAAGGGTCTGAATACTTATGTAAATAAGGTATTTTGGTTTTATATTTTTAATACATTTGCAAAAATGTCTACAAACCTGTTTTCACTTTGTCATTATGGGATATTGTGTGTAGATTGATGAGGGAAACATAATTTAATCAATTTTAGAATAAGGCTGTAATGTAACAAAATGTGGAAAAAGGGAAAGGGTCTGAATACTTTTCGATTGCACTGTATATCTGAGCTGTTGTCAGACAGAACTTAAAACCTTTTGGTTTCTAGGAAATTGGCATTTTACACAGAAAGGGGTGATCTGAATGGAACGCCTGAAAGATAACTTAATAATAATAATCTGTGGAAAAGGGAGGTTCAGAGGGATCGGGGTCATTTCTAATGGAGCAATCTGGATCCCCAATGAAAAGGGAGACAGTGGTGAGCACTTCTGTTGTCATGACTATCTGGCGGGGAGGAGATACTGCTGTTTCACACAATCTCCTCTCCAAGGTTGTCAGGCATGAGATCAGACAGAACATTCTTGACCCACCACCGCACAAGTTTCTCTCTTAGATGCTAGGATAATATCCAAAGCCAATCTATTCTGTAAGATCATAGTACACGTAGACAAAAGTTCAGCAGTTAATTCTTCAATAATAGTAGCAGTAGCATTACCCATTATTTTTACTTAATTTTAATTTGATAGTTCTCTAATGGAATCAAGCACAGTTGTCATGCCATGATTGGGAATTAATACAGAGAAAAAACATTTTGCAGGGCCAGGTACAATTGTTCTATACAAGTGGGAGAAAGGGTGATTTGGGGGTACTGGGGTAGCACACACACCAGAATCATACAGTAGGCAGCATAGCATGATCCTGACCAGTTTGTAGGCAGATAATATTAGGCTTTCCCCCCACACACATACATAGTTCCACTCACTGAGGCAGTTGGTTTAGCATACACACTGACATTCTTAAGTTTATAACACATTCCCAACGACATGTTAGGGTGGAATGTTCAATTTCTCAACAGTAATGGCAGGGTACGGTTATTGTGGACAGAAATATTATACTAACAATTACTTTCCCCTAACTGGGGACCTATTCCATTTGCTTCTGTATATAAGACAAATAACCTGGGGGAGAGTACAGTAGGCCAGGGTGATGGGTTGCTTAGGCAGAGAGGTGGGATTATTAAAATCAAATCTTCTCATATAATCACATTATCCGCCATCCAATCAAGCTTTCGGTCTGTAAGGTTACCTGATTTTGTAATTTAACTAGGCAAGTCAGTTAAGAACAAATTATTATTTACAATGACGGCCTACCCCGGCCGAACACAGACGCCGCTGGGCCAATTTTGCGCCGCCCTATGGGACTCCCAATCACAGCCAGATGTGATACATCGACCACCGGAGGGAGGGAGCAGGAGTAGGCATGACACATTCAGTGCTTTAACCTTATCAATATCAAATATCCGTAAGGGGACCACTGAACATTTCTCAGAATACTTTTTACACCACTTACGTGTTGGTGTATATACAGTTGAAGTCGGAAGTTTACATGCATCTTAGCCAAATACAATTAAACTCAGTTTTTCACAATTCCTGACATTTGATCCTAGTAAAAATTCCCTGTTAGGATCACCACTTTAGTTTAAGAATGTGAAATGTCAGAATAATAATAGAGATAATTATTTATTTCAGATTTTTTTATTCCCAGTGGGTAAGTTTACATACACTCAATTAGTATTTGGTAGCATTGCTTTGAAATTGTTTAACTTGGGTCGAACGTTTTGGGTAGTCTTCCACAAGCTTCCCACAATAAGCTGGGTGAATTTTGACCCATTCCTTCTGACAGAGCTGGTGTAACTGAGTCAGGTTTGTAGGCCTCCTTGATCACACACACTTTTTCAGTTCTGCCCACACATTTTCTATGGGATTGAGGTCAGGGCTTTGTTGATGGGCACTCCAATACCTTGACTTTGATGTCCTTAAGCCATTTTGCCACAACTTTGGAAGTATGCTTGAGGTCATTGCCCATTTGGAAGACCCATTTGCGACCAAGCTTTAACTTCCTGACTGATGTGTTGAAATGTTGCTTCAATATTTCCACATAATTTTCTTCCCTCATGATGCCATCTATTTTGTGAAATGCAGCAGTCCCTCCTGCAGCAAAGCACCCCCACAACATGATTCTGCCACCCTCGTGCTTCACAGTTGGGACGGTGCTCTTCGGCTTGCAAGCCTCCCCCTTTTCCCTTGAAATATAACGATGGTCATTATGGCCAAACAGGTCTATTTTTGTTTCATCAGACCAGAGGACATTTCTCCAAAAAGTACGATCTTTGTCCTCATGTGCAGTTGCAAACCGTAGTCTGGCTTTTTTATGGCGGTTTTGGAGCAGTGGCTTCTTCCTTGCTGCACGGCATTTCAGGTTATGTCGATATAGGACTCGTTTTGCTGTGGATATATATATACTTTTGTACCTGTTTCTTCCAGCATCTTCACAAGGTCCTTTGCTGTTGTTCTGGGATTGAGTTGCACTCTTTGCACCAAAGTACATTAATCTCTAGGAGACAGAATGCATCTTCTTGAGCTGTATGACGGCTGCGTGGTCCCATGGTGTTTATACTTGTGTACTATTGTTTGTACAGATGAACGTGGTACCTTCAGGCATTTGGAAATTGCTCCCAAGGATGCCCAAGCCTCCCCAGCTTTTCCTTCACCCAAATCCAGATAGCAGATGTTCTGAAAGAGCTGGAAAACCTGGACCCATACAAATCAGCTGGGCTAGACAATCTGGACCCTTTCTTTCTAAAATTATACGGCGCCATTGTTGCAACCCCTAATACTAGTCTGTTCAACCTCTCTTTCGTATCGTCCGAGATTCCTAAAGACTGGAAAGCTGCCGCTGTCGTCCCCCTCTTCAAAGGGGGAGACACTCTAGACCCAAACAGTTACAGACCTATATCCATCCTGCCCTGCCTATCTAAAGTCTTTGAAAGCCAAGATAACAAACAGATCACTGACCATTTCGAATCCTACCGTACCTTCTCTGCTGTGCAATCCGGTTTCTGAGCTGGTCATGGGTGCACCTCAGCCACGCTCAAGGTACTAAATGATATCATCACCACCATCGATAAAAGACAGTACTGTGCAGCCGTTTTCATCGACCTGGCCAAGGTTTTCGACTCTGTCAATCATCATATTCTAATCGGCAGACTCAACTCCTTGCTTTCTCAAATGACTGCCTCGCCTGGTTCACTAACTACTTCTCAGAGTTCAGTATGTCAAATCAGAGGGCCTGTTGTCCCGACCTCTGGCAGTCTATGGGGGTGTCACATGGTTCAATTCTCGAGCCAACTCTCTTCTCTGTATATATCAATGATGTCACTCTTGCTACAGGAACCTCCAAACGAGCTTCAATGCCATACAACACTCCTTCCATGGCCTCCAACTGCTCTTAAACGCTAGTAAAACTAAATGCATGCTCTTCAACCGATTGCTGCCTGCACCCACCCGCTCGACTAGCATCGCTACTCTGGACGGTTCTGACTTAGAATATGTGGACAACTACAAATACCTAGGTGTCTGGCTAGACTGTAAACTCTCCTTCCAGACTCACATTAAGCATCTCCAATCCAAAATTAAATCTAGAATCAGCTTCCTATTTTGCAACAAAGCATCCTTATCTCATTCTGCCAAACATACCCTCGCAAAACTGACTATCCTACCGATCCTCGACTTCGGCAATGTCATTTATAAAATAGCCTCCAACACTCTACTTAGCAAACTGGATGCAGTCTGTCACAGTGTCATCCTTTTTTTCACCAAAGCCCCATACCCACCCACCACTGCGACCTGTATGCTCTTGTCGGCTGGCCCTCGCTACATATTCGTCGCCAGACCCACTGGCTCCAGGTCATATATAAGTCTTTGCTAGGTAATGCTCCGCCTTATCTCAGCTCACTGGTCACCATAACAACACCTACCCGTAGCACGCGCTCCAGCAGGTATATCTCACTGGTCATCCCCAAAGCCAACACCCACTTTGGCCGTGTTTCCTTCCAGTTCTCTGCTGCCAATGACTGGAACAAATTGCACAAATTGCTGAAGTTGGAGACTTATATCTCCCTCACTAACTTTAAGCATCAGCTATCTGAGCAGCTTACCGATCGCTGCAGCTGTACATAGCCCATCCTGTACATAGCCCATCCAGCTAGTGATTGGCATAAAGTTGGGAAAATGTATATTTTTCATGCCACGTTCTCATCGCCCAAAGGTCCCCTGCTTCTCACCACTTTCCTGCCATTGAAAATTAATGGGAAGCGTAGTTTCAACGCGCGGCACTTGCGCTATTGTACATGGGGCATTATGTAAATGTATTATTTTATTTATTTTAAAAAATAAACATGTTTCTTTTGTCATTATGGTGTTTTGTATGTTGTAGCTTGATGACGGTAAAAAACCGATTTAATTAATTTAAAAATAATGCTGTAATGTAACAAAATGTGGAAAAAATGGTCTGAATACTTTCCAATTGCACTTTATAGTGTATCTGCAGATCCAGAAGCATCAGGCAGTAGGTCCTCTTATCCTTGTCAAAAGAAATGGTGGTAGAAAATTCCCATTACATTCTGAATCATAATCTATCTTTATTGTTGCCATGGGACCTTTGGCCAGCATAGTGTCCACCAAATTTCTAATGAAAAACACCATATGAGAGCTTTTAAACTTAAGCTCTGCTTTCTGTGTTGTCCATTTTTGTAATTACTATATCCTATGGGAGCAGCCATAACATTTTGGTACTGAAGTAGAAAATCTGTCAAAAAAATATGACTGAGGGGCACAAATGAGCGAGATTTACTATTCAAGTGTCATCTGTCAACTTTTAGTTAAAAAAACACACTTGAAGCAAATGTAAACATTTAATTAAACCGATTTAATCAAAGAGCAGTTGAACAAGGGTTAACAAAGTTTAGGATGTTGTCTGGCAGCCTGGCAGGCGTGGTGCCAACCGCAAAGCAACTTTCCCTAATGTATCCTGGAGAGAAAGAGAGAGAGAGCAGGTGGCAGTGGAGGGATCCTTCAAATTATGTGAAAGGGAAGCAGTATTCTAACACACAAGTAACAAGTAAAATAGCCTGATGTGGACACCAATTCAGAGACAAACTATGTGAAAGTATCTAGGAGTCATCTATAGGTAATACCACACAACATGAGAAAGAAACACCTTGAGAGCATCATGCCAAACAGGAAGTATAAAGAAGGGTCTTTCCTCAAAATACGGGAAGGAGAGGAGGGTCTCAGCTGAGGTCAGAGTTTCTGGAACATCAGCATTTGTGGGTTCGATTACAGGCTCAAAATGGCCAGAAGAAAAGTACTTTATTCTGAAGTCTATTCTTGTTCTGAGAAATGAAGGCTATTCCATGCGAGAAATGGCAGAGAAACTGAAGATCTGGTACAACGCTGTGCACTACTCCCGTCACAGAACAGCGCAAACTGGCTCTAACCTGAATAGAAAGATGAGTGGGAGGCCCCGGTGCACAACTGAGCAAGAGGACAGGTACATTAGAGTGTCTAGTTTGAGAAACAGACACCTCACAAGTCTTCATTAAATAGTACACGCAAAACACCAGTCTCAACGTCAACAGTGATGAGGCGACTCCGGAATGCTGGCCTTTTAGGCAGAGTTTCTCTATCCAATGTCTGTGTTCTTTTGCCCATCTTAAACTTTTCTTTTTATTGGCCAGTCTGAGATATGGCTTTTTCTTTGCAACTCTGCATAGAAGGCCAGCATCCCGGAGTCGCCTCTTCATTGTTGACGTTGAGACTGGTGTTTTGCAGGTCGCAAATTAATTCTGGAGGATGTGGAACTTTCCATACTGCCTTCGTTGTATTGATGGGAAGCACGTCCAGGTCAAGGCACCACCTTTAGTGGGTAGTGACTATTTCAATTACAAGGGCACACACTCCATAGTGCTTCTTGGAGTATGTGATGGCCACTATCGTTTCACCATGGTAGACATGGGGGCACATGGTCGGCAAAGCAACAGAGGAGTGTTACAGGAGAGCACCTTTGGGTCTCATCTCCTTGAGGGGAAGCTCGAGTTGCCACCACCTCAAGACCTGCCTGGCACCACAACCACAGTCCTGCATGTGTTTGTTGGAGATGCCGCTTTCCCCCTCCATGTTAATCTCATGCGCCCCTACCCAGTTATGTATAGATATACACTATGAGTTTACCAGTGAGACGTTCAGGCCCAAGGTACTTGCTATGTGTTGGATGTACTGCTGTTCCTTTTATACATTACGTATGCTTCAGCAACCATGGGCAACAAGGACTTCAAATTGTAGCTACAATCATTCTATAGGAAAAAGTAGTGCTCTCCAGGTTCCTTAGGATATCCCTAAACCCCTACCCTACCTTAACCTTTTAAATGTCAACTTCAGTTGGTTGACGTCAGTTGGGATGTCCCAAGTTTCCCATTTAGACTTTTCCCTCCCAAATAGGCCTACTTAATTTTTGCATCACAACACTCGACAACGTTCTGACAATTGTAGCCAAGGAGTTGTTTATTGTAGCGCACACAAAAAACACAACATTGTGTGAATGCTTTTATATTTACATTCTTTTCTTGGTCCAGCATCAGTAATGTTTAATGCCTTTGGTATGTTCAGCACCACCTCTACCTGTATTTATACAGGTAATAATATTTAGTACCACAATTGTCATGCCAATGAAAACCAATGGCTTGTATTTGTCTTTTTACTCAATTTACAGGTACCAACCTTGATGAAGAACAGAAAATGTACAACTACCATCATTGCCGTGCACAACGCATCATTGAGAACTCTTTGGCATCTTGACTGCCAGGTGGAGGATCCTTTGCTGGCCAATTGAGTTCCATCCCGACAAGGCGGTGGATGTTGTGAAGGCATGCATCGCCCTTTACAACTACTTGACATAAACCGATGCTGCCAACATCCCAACTGCCAGTTACATCCCTCCCAACTTCACAGATTCCACCACGGCATCTGGTGAACAACAACAGCCAGGAGAGCGGAGAAGGCAGGTGATGTGTGATGTCAACCTTCAGGATCCAGGGCGACTCTGCAATACCAATGCATCACGGGCTGCATTGGGGACCAGGAACTAACTTAAGACATTTTTTATGTCACCTCAGGAAAGTGTCTCTTGGTATCAGACTTGTCAGAATTGAAGTAATACAGTAATAAAACATTGATATGTAACCTGTTGAATGACTGTTGATTTTGTCAACATACATTTGAAGTGACATGACAAATGACATGACAAAGACTTGAGAAATGTTTGCAAAACAAAAACTTTAATTTTTCCAATTTGGTAATTCTACAAGTGCAAATATATGAGGTAGTGCTGCAGACTTGTCCAACTCAACAGATCAAAGTGCAAACATAAATTAGTTATATATTATTAAGGGTTGGCACAGCATTTATACTTAGTTTATAGACATTAAAACATAATTTCTGGACATTTAAATAATTTAATGAATCAGTTATCAACAGAGAAGTTATTCATTCACTAATTAACAGTTAAATTAAACAAATTAAAGATGCTATACAAACCCTTTACAACATATCTCAACAATATAAAGTGTCACACAACCTTTTTTAAAGAACAAAACATTTATTTTGAGTGTGTGTGGTTGTGTACTCTTCAGTGCCCTGCTGATCCTCAGACGCTGGCTACTCATACATAGCCAGCTCCATTTCAAAGAGGAGCTTATGTATCGCAAACTTTGCACGGGATTGAGCAGAGTTGTTTAACTCAGGACTAAATGGGCCTGATCCTGCGCTGCAGTCATCTGACATATGCAATTACATCAGTTCATAAAACGTTACGTGTACAATAACCAGCCGGTGTAGTTTTTTCATAACGGTAATGTTTACTGATCAGTAATACAACGTATAATGATAGCATAACACCCATCTACCATATGGATTTATTAAACTTATTATAAACACCATGTCTTTAACTCGCTTCAATCTATCCATCACTATCTATGTAATCTCTCTAGCTCGAGCGGGGCGTAGAGAGAGAGTGATATATATTTTTCCCGGGGGGAACTTGATGTGTGGCAATCGGTAGGACAGAAATACACAATAAATACATAACAGCTCAATACATACAAACATTACAATTACAGATACAGTTTACATGACAATTACAAAATACCATGTTCAAACAGTGCTCATTTAAAAGTGTTAGAGGTTGGCACAAAACTGTTCAGGGCTCTGTTAAATGTTGTTGGTCTGCACCACTTAAAACGCACCACTCGTACTGATTCAGGGCTAATCTCTATATAGCTAGCCAGCTAATTACGAGCGGCTGGCTAAACAAAAAGACCTTACCTCTTCTGATATGTTGGAGTCGGTTCCCCCGGTGATTGACATAGGAGCTCAGCCATGATAGCATGAAGTAAAAAGGCGGCACCGTTTTCCCACCTGCATCTCCACTTCGACCCTTCATTTAAAAAAAATCTTAACCAACTGCCTCCACTTCTTGTAGCAAGCTTCCCCTTCCATCCCCATTACCTCCCTGATCTCTTTCCAGGAGTTTAAACTAAACTATTGTCTTTGAAATCCCTACACGTGGTATCATAAAGATGTTTATATACTGCTCAAAAAAATAAAGGGAACGCTTAAACCAGACAATGTAACTCCAAGTCAATCACACTTCTGTGAAATCAAACTATCCACTTAGGAAGCAACACTGATTGACAATACATTTCACATGCTGTTGTGCAAATGGAATAGACAACAGGAAATTATAGGCAATAAGCAAGACACCCCCAATAAAGGAGTGGTTCTGCAGGTGGAGACCACAGACCACTTCTCAGTTCCTATGCTTCCTGGCTGATGTTTTGGTCACTTTTGAATGCTGGCGGTGCTTTCACTCAAGTGGTAGCATGAGACGGAGTCTACAACCCACACAAGTGGCTCAGGTAGTGCAGCTCATCCAGGATGGCACATCAATGCGAGCTGTGGCAAGAAGGTTTGCTGTGTCTGTCAGCGTAGTGTCCAGAGTATGGAGGCGCTACCAGGAGACAGGCCAGTACATCAGGAGACGTGGAGGAGGCCGTAGGAGGGCAACAACTCAGCAGCAGGACCGCTACCTCCGCCTTTGTGCAAGGAGGAGCAGGAGGAGCACTGCCAGAGCCCTGCAAAATGACCACCAGCAGGCCACAAATGTGCATGTGTCTGCTCAAACGGTCAGAAACAGACTCCATGAGGGTGGTATGAGGGCCCGACGTCCACAGGTGGGGGTTGTGCTTACAGCACAATACCGTGCAGGACGTTTGGCATTTGCCAGAGAACACCAAGATTGGCAAATTCGCCACTGGCGCCCTGTGCTCTTCACAGATGAAAGCAGGTTCACACTGAGCACACATGACAGACGTGACAGTCTGGAGACGCCGTGGAGAACGTTCTGCTGCCTGCAACATCCTCAAGCATGACCGGTTTGGCGGTGGGTCAGTCATGGTGTAGGGTGGCATTTCTTTGGGGGGCCGCACAGCCCTCCATGTGCTCACCAGAGGTAGCCTGACTGCCATTAGGTACGGAGATGAGATCCTCAGACCCCTTGTGAGACCATATGCTGGTGCGGTTGGCCCTGGGTTCCTCCTAATGCAAGACAATGCTAGACCTCATGTGGCTGGAGTGTGTCAGCAGTTCCTGCAAGAGGAAGGCATTGATGCTATGGACTGGCCCGCCCGTTCCCCAGACCTGAATCCAATTAAGCACATCTGGGACATCATGTCTCGCTCCATCCACCAACGCCACGTTGCACCACAGACTGTCCAGGAGTTGGCGGATGCTTTAGTCCAGGTCTGGGAGGAGATCCCTCAGGAGACCATCGCCACCTCATCAGGAGCATGCCCAGGCGTTGTAGGGAGGTCATACAGGCACGTGGAGGCCACACACACTACTGAGCCTCATTTTGACTTGTTTTAAGGACATTACATCAAAGTTGGATCAGCCTGTAGTGTGGTTTTCCACTTTAATTTTGAGTGTGACTCCAAATCCAGACCTCCATGGGTTGATAAATTGGATTTCCATTGATTATTTTTGTGTGATTTTGTTGTCAGCACATTCAACTATGTAAAGAAAAAAGTATTTAATAAGATTATTTCTTTCATTCAGATCTAGGATGTGTTGTTTAAGTGTTCCCTTTATTTTTTTGAGCAGTGTATTTGCGAACTTCCTCTGATAGCCTTTTGTAAAATTTCTCCATGTTTGTTCTGAAGGAAGTGAGTTTGTGTTAATACAGGATGTACCGCCTCCACCTATCGTCAACCAATCATGTCATTGCAGAGCTACACAGAGCTAAACGGAGCCATCTGCATTGTTACAAAATTTGAGAGGCGCACAGCGATGTGTGACAGACCTCAATTTGGCCTCTGCATGCCTCCGGAGGCTCTGCAATTGCATCACACCCTCCATACGGAGCCTCCGACCACATTTATGGATCAAGCATAAATTGGCTTTTACGATCGCTTTCATTTCAGCACCACGAGCCTGTCACTTTTGATGTGACACTGTTGTTGTTGCTATTGGTGATAGTGTGATATTGGTGTTATGTTTAGTAAACTGTGTGTTTTTTGTTTTGCTTCTCGCACTATTAATGTTATGACCTATGCTTTTCCAAACTTTCCAGAATTCTTGAAGCATCCCAGGATTCTGACAAAGAGTCGTTTGGGTTTCCTGAAGAGAATGTGTGTGTGTGTAAGGCCTTTGTGTTCAGTTTGTCCCAGACTCTAATTAGGTTCTATCATTTTCTTTTGTCTTTATTTACTTTTGACTACTGAGGTGGAAATACTTTATCTGGTGGGAGTACTTTGACCTTTTTAACCTGTCTCTCCTCTCTGGGGAGGTTCCCATTGCTTGGAAGGCAGCCACGGTGCATCCTTCATTGAAAGGGGGAGATCAAGCTGATTCAGATGACCATCCTATCCATGCTAGATTACGGAGACGCAATTTATAGATCGGCAGGTAAGGGTGCTCTCAAGCGGCTAGATGTTCTTTACCATTCGGCCATCAGATTTGCCACCAATACTCCTTTGGGACACATCACTGCACTCTATACTCCTCTGTAAACTGGTCGTCTCTGTATACCCGTCGCAAGACCCACTGGTTGATGCTTATTTATAAAACCCTCTTAGGCCTCACTCCCCCTTATCTGAGATACCTACTGCAGCCCTCATCCTCCACAAACAACACCCGTTCTACCAGTCACATTCTGTTAAAGGTCCCCAAAGCACACACATCCCTGGGTCGCTCCTCTTTTCAGTTCACTGCAGCTAGCAATTTGAACGAGCTGCAACAAACACTCAAACTGGGCAGTTGTTTTCTCCATCTCTTCATTCAAAGACTCAATCATGGACACTCTTACTGACAGTTGTGGCTGCTTCGTGTGATGTATTGTTGTCTGTACCTTCTTGCCTTTGTGCTGTTGTCTGTGCCCAATAATGTTTGTACCATGTTTTGTGCTGCTACCATGTTGTGCTGCTGCCATGTTGTGTTGCGTTTAATGTTGTTGTCATGTGGTGTTGCTACCATGCTGTGTTTTCATGTGTTGTCATATGTTGCTGCCATTTTATGTTGTTGTCTTAGGTCTCTCTTCATGTAGTGTTGTGGTGTCTCTGTTGTCGTGATGTGTGTTTTGTTCTATATTTACATTTTTAATCCCAGCCCCGGTCCCCGCAGGAGGCCTTTTGGTAAGCCGCCATTGTAAATAAAAATGTGTTTTTAACGACTTGCCTACCGTAATTTCCGGACTATTGAGCGCACCTGAATATAAGCCGCACCTACTGAATTTTTAAAAAAGTATTATTTTGAACATAAATAAGCCGCACATGTCTATAAGCCGCAGGTGCCTACCGGTACATTGAAACAAATTAACTTTACACAGGCTTTAACGAAACACGGCTTGTAACAAAAATAAATAGGCTTTAACAAAACACGGCTTGTAACAAAAATAAATAGGCTTTAACGAAGCACGGCTTGTAACAAAAATAAATAGGCTTTAACGAAACACGGCTTGTAACAAAAATAAAAAATTTGCAGTAAACAGTAGCCTACCAAGAAAGTCATTGGTCACTATCTTCCTCCTCCTGTGCACTGAAACCACTGAAGTCATCTCCTTCGGTGTCGGAGTTGAATAGCCTCAGAATTGCTTCATCCGATATTGGATCATTTTCATTGTCGCTCTCGTCACTGTTTGACCTTAACCCGTTCGGCAATTTCATTGGTCTAATGAAAGCTTCATGCCGCCAAAAATCTGAGCACGTCACAGAATGTGTTTTTTTGGAGAAAAAAAAATTGAAAGCGGGAAAAATCCATATATTAGCCGCGTCATTGTTTAAGCCGCGAGGTTCAAACTGTGTGGAAAAAGTTGCGGCTTATAGTCCGGAATTTACAGTAGTTAAATAAAGGTTAAAAAAATAAAATACAAATATATTGAGGATATTGTTTTTTTATATATACTGCTCAAAAAAATAAATGGAACACTTAAACAACACAATGTAACTCCAAGTCAATCACACTTCTGTGAAATCAAACTGTCCACTTAGGAAGCAACACTGATTGACAATAAATTTCACATGCTGTTGTGCAAATGGAATAGACAACAGGTTGAAATTATAGGCAATAAGCAAGACACCCCCAATAAAGGAGTGGTTCTGCAGGTGGAGACCACAGACCACTTCTCAGTTCCTATTCTTCCTGGCTGATGTTTTGGTCACTTTTGAATGATGGCGGTGCTTTCACTCTAGTGGTAGCATGAGACGGAGTCTACAACCCACACAAGTGGCTCAGGTAGTGCAGCTCATCCAGGATGGCACATCAATGCGAGCTGTGGCAAGAAGGTTTGCTGTGTCTGTCATCGTAGTGTCCAGAGCATGGAGGCGCTACCAGGAGACAGGGCAGTACATCAGGAGACGTGGAGGAGGCCGTAGGAGGGCAACAACTCAGCAGCAGGACCGCTACCTCCGCCTTTGTGCAAGGAGGAGCAGGAGGAGCACTGCCAGAGCCCTGCAAAATGACCTCCAGCAGGCCACAAATGTGCATGTGTCTGCTCAAACAGTCAGAAACAGACTCCATGAGGGTGGAATGAGGGCCCGACGTCCACAGGTGGGGGTTGTGCTTACAGCCCAACACCGTGCAGGACGTTTGGCATTTGCCAGAGAACACCAAGATTGGCAAATTCGCCACTGGCGCCCTGTGCTCTTCACAGATGAACGCAGGTTCACACTGAGCACGTGACAGATGTGACAGAGTCTGGAGACGCCGTGGAGAACGTTCTGCTGTCTGCAGCATCCTCCAGCATGACCGTTTTGGCGGTGGGTCAGTCATGGTGTGGGGTGGCATTTCTTTGAGGGGCCGCACAGCCCTCCATGTGCTCGCCAGAGGTAGCCTGACTGCCATTAGGTACCGAGATGAGATCCTCAGACCCCTTGTGAGACCATATGCTGGTGCGGTTGGCCCTGGGTTCCTCCTAATGCAAGACAATGCTAGACCTCATGTGGCTGGAGTGTGTCAGCAGTTCCTGCAAGAGGAAGGTATGGACTGGCTGCCCGTTCCCCAGACCTGAATCCAATTGAGCACATCTGGGACATCATGTCTCGCTCCATCCACCAACGCCACGTTGCACCACAGATTTAATAACATTATTTATTTCATTCAGATCTAGGATGTGTTGTTTAAGTGTTCCCTTTATTTTTTTGAGCAGCGTACTTATTGCAAGTCACTTTGGTGTATAACAATGAATTTACAAAAGTCCATCATGAACATGTTTTTATATTAGATTTCATATGTAATTTTGGAACTCAGAAGAAGTTTTACTTTCTCTTTTAAGGTATAACTAACCTACATTTGATATTTACTCACCATGTTAATCTACTCATCAACCCTAATAAAACCTATTGCATAGCATTTCTTATTCTGTGATACACTTAAGGGAAAGTTCAGTGATTTTACACACTGCAAACAACTAGCAACATTTTGTGATCAATTCACCATTTAGGTCAATGTATTAAAGTAGTATGAACAATTAGTATGTAGTTAAATGTCATGCCTGATATTGATTGTGACCAATGAATTGGTTGAAAGGTAGACAACATTTGTAGTGTATTGCATTGGATAGTATGGTATTGTACTTGTACTCATCCTCTGATTTAAACACGCACACGCGCACACACACACACACACAGTGGTGTGTATTCATGGATACCAAGGGAAGTCAGGATCTCCACCCCAACCCCCCCTTCCAAAAAAAAAACATACTAAAGAATTGATCTTTCGTGTGTTTTATACATTTCCTTCAATGCGCAAGAGGCTGAATGTATCTCACTGGAGAAAGCATCCGAGCGAACGAAACAGCGCCCCTCGGTCTCAACATGTGTAGCCCATCTAACTGATGCTGTCAGGTCAAAAGGAGTATGACGTTGTTGCCCGTAGCACTGAATGCAAGGGACGCCATCCAGCATTTGGACTCCCTTGATATATATATTTTATGAGTGAGCTCAGCTGTAAATGGTCCTGGCACACCAAAAAAAGTGTCAAGGGAAACCAGTTTGGTTTTGGCTTCACACCAATCACATCACATCAGAAGCCAAACGTCATTGACAGAAAACTTGAATTGTTGCATCTCGTTGTGTCATCGTCCTCCGGTGGCTAGCTAGCTAACTAAAATTGTCCATTTCCTAAATTAGCCACAGATGGAGATAGGGATTTGGACTTGTGGTTTTACTTAATTCTCCGTACTGGCCAATGATTATAACAGCGATTCTGATCCAACCATAAATTAATATATTATGCCCCTGGCCTGAAAGGATAGAAAGGTCAACATGTAGCTAATGTGTCTTCTTATTGTCTCGGCCTTAAGCCTATATCTCGTTGTCAAGGTACAGTTTATGAACTAACAGGTTATAGAGCAAACAATGCAATTATCACAACACATAGGTTGTAATGTCTATTTCTTTCCCTGGCTTGGCATCCCTGATGATGTTACCCACACACCGCTACTGACACACACACATGAAATCCATATCATCTGTTTATTTGTAATTTGTACAAAATGAATGAGACCTATGGCACCTTTATGTATTCACAATAATCCTAAAAACACCGTATCATAAAATTATGTTGTGTCTTCCTGAGTTAGTATCTTGCTGTTTCCTTTTATATTTAGCTGCTATAAACAAAAAATGCCTAAATGTGTCTAAACCTTTGTAAAGTAATCTTTGCCTGCTCATAGTT
Organism: Salmo trutta; assembly: GCF_901001165.1. NCBI lineage: Eukaryota > Metazoa > Chordata > Actinopteri > Salmoniformes > Salmonidae > Salmo > Salmo trutta. Next base: position 44,694,406 of record NC_042985.1, read on the forward strand.
GTCACGTGATGCACACCAGATTATGTCATCAGTGTCTCCTGAACTTAGAAACCTGACGTTTTTTGGGGTTGGTGCTGGAGATTATGAATTTGGGTGAAAAAGGGTGAAGTGCCCCTTTAACAGCCTTCAAACAGAACACGTTCTGCATAATCATTCAGAATGTCTACATATTTAGTGCAGGCGGGACTTCCCTCACATTCAGTTGGCCACATCTCAACTGTAGCCTGGGAATCCAAAGGGTATCTATACCTGAAACATAGGGTTAGGGTCAGACCTGAATCAAAAAAGACGTGGTTATAGTCAGTAGCCAAGTTTTATCATTTTTTTGTAATCTAAAATAAAGACCAATGCACACACTCACTTATAACTTCTGCCAACTCGTATCTGCATGCTGTCTGCACCCATGATCAGGTACTGCCCACTAATCTTCATATCCACAGAACTGCAACTGGCCTTTTTGACAAATTCCACCTCTGTGTTGATATTGACATTGTCCAACCCTGTCATTTACACAAAACAGGAATAAAGTTAAACATATCATACAATTGTAAATATATATATATTTCTTACTTCACTTTAAAAAGTTTTTATAGGAGATAGACTTACCCCTTTTGAAGGGATCCTCCACATTTGCCACATAAGTAATAAAATCACCTTCTTCCACAATGGATTTGATTTTTACCTTGAAAGCTGTGAGAAAAGAAGCAAACATATCATATGCAAGGCCTCCTAAACGAAACAAATAGAATAAGCTCATCATACCAAAAAGACTGCCTACAAATGTGAAATTTCTTCAATAAATCAATTGGGCATTGGAGACAATTTTTACTGATGAGGTGGTAACAGTTCTAACAAAGTATCATCTTACCATATTTAATATTGTCACGGCAGGTAGCTTGTCTTCTTTCCTCAGCAGTGATGCTGGGATCCATCTCTGATTTGAAGTTGCAGCATTCCGCTATCATCACAGCAACAGATTGCAGTCACAAATAAAAATAAACAAAGTAATCACCCATAATTTACATCAACTTGAACAAATGACCAACCAGTTTTCTCCAAACCCACTCACGTTCCACCCTCCATACATCTTCAATGCTTATAATTTACTCGCAACCACCACTGTCCTCTGAGCCCATATGACTTACCTGCCATGCAGTGGCACTGTTCCTCTACACAAAGCCGTAGTAGCTTGGTTTCTATAGGCGGGGAGTAGAGCTTGGAACATTGGCTCTCTGTGGAGCAATAGAGAAGGATTATTTTTAGGTTGGTCAAACTTCCTGTGGTATATTCGTTTCTGTGGGTTTTGTTTTCCGCCATACTGTACCTTGATCATTGTACTCGTAGATTTTAAACAAGGATGCACTGACCATGCCAACTCGAAAGAGTTCTTTTATACGGAATCCCACACAGACGAATTCGTCAGTGGGGACCTGTAGTGTGAAGGCAATGACAGTGTTAACATTATATGACTCAATTGAACAAAAGTATAGGACTACAGTATTAGGACAAATTTAAACTACAGTATAGGACTAATTTATATGATTCATTTGAATGTCCACACCTAAACCAACATGTTCCAATAGCAGAAGAGAAGATAAGTGGAACTTACTGAGTCCAGCTGAAGCACAACCTTGTCTCCTGTGATCTTGTAGTCAGATATCACAGATTCCAGTCCATCCCGAAACTGTGAGGGAATTGATCACACAACTGAAAACAGGTCATGTCATTCATGTGGAACAGTGTACAAATACACTGAACAAAAATATGGATTTTACTGAGTTACAGTTCATATAAGGAAATCTCTCAATTGAAATAAATTAATTAGGCCCTAATGTATGGATTTCACATGACTGGGAATACAGATATGCATCTGTTGGTCACAGATATCTTTAAAAAAAAGATTGTGGCGTGGATCAGAAAACCAGTCAGTATCTAGGTGTGACCACCATTTGCCTCATGCAGCGCTACATCTCCTTCGCATAGAGTTGATCAGGCTGTTGATTGTGGCCTGTAGAATGTTGTCCAACTCCTCTTTAATGGCTGTGCAAAGTTGCTGGATATTGGCGGGAACTGGTACGTGCTGTTGTAAACGTAGATCCAGAGCATCCCAAACATGCTCAATTGGTGACATGTCTAGTGAATATGCAGGCCATGGAAGAACTGGGACATTTTCAGCTTCCAGGAATTGTGTACAGGTCCTTGCGACATGGGGCCGTGCATTATCATGTTGAAACATGAGGTGATGGCGGCGGATGAATGGCACAACAATAGGCTTCGGATCTCGTCACGGTATCTCTGTGAATTCAAATTGCCATCGATAAAATGCAACTGTGTTTGTTGTCCATAGAAAACTGCGGTCAGGTCAAGACCCTGGTGAGGACGACGAGAATGCAGATGAGCTTCCCTGAAACGGTTTCTGACAATTTATGTAGAAATTCTTTGGTTGTCAAAACCCACAGTTTCATCAGCTGGCTGGTCTCTAAAACGACAATGGAGGCGGCTTATGGTAGAGAAATGAACATTACATTTTCTGGCAATCGCTCTGGTGGACAATCCTGCAGTCAGCATGCTAATTGCACGCTCCCTCAAAACTTGAGACATCTGTGGCACATTTTAGAGTGGTCTTTTATTGGTGCACCTGTGTAATGATTATGCTGTTTAATCAGCTTGTTGATATGCCACACCTGTCAGGTGGATGGATTATCTTGGCAAAGGAAAAATGCTAACTAACAGGGATGTAAACAAATTTGTGCACAAAATAGGAGAGAAATACATTTTTTGTGCATATGGAACATTTCTGGGATCTTTTATTTCAGCTCATGAAACATGGAACCAACACTTGTTCATTGTAGATTTAGGAGAAAGTGGAAAACATGAATATGTTAATTACCATATTCAGATCTTCTTGGAAGGGTTGCACCCCAGTGGGTAGTTGGATTTCCATGACTGTGTGGCTGGAGTCAGTGAATGCCTCGTTTGGAGGGGGTTTATATCTTTAAAACATATGAGAAAATATAACCACTGTTCTATGAAGTATATTTTACTATACAGAAATGCACATTATCTTTACAGTGGTGGCATTAGGTTTTCTTTGTATTTTAATTACATTAAAACAGATTTAAAAAACACCTTATGGAACAGCGGGGACTGTGAAGCAACACAAACATTGGCACAGACACACGCATACACACGCATACACACACACACAGGCTATGCATACACATGGATTTAGTACTGTACATATGTGGTAGTGGTGGAGTAGGGGCATGAAAGCACACAGTGTGTTGTGAAATCTGTGAATGTATTGTAATGTTTTAAAATTGTATAAACTGCCTTAATTTTGCTGGACCTCAGGAAGAGTAGCTGCTGCTTTGGCATACAAATACAAATAAAATTATGATGATTTACTCAATAAATGACTGTGAACTAATATATAGAGTGTGTGACTATTTATTTTCATAGCTTATAGTTTATTCTCCATCAGTCAGCAACTCTACATAAAATAATTTCCTCTGCGTGTGCGCCAGCTCATTTTCTTTATTCGATTAATAAAACAAAACATAAAATATTTTACTCACTTTGCACATGCGACAATTCGAGAAGAATGCAGCATTGTATCTGGTGAAGTAGAAATTAAAGCTACAGTACCAGTCAAACGTTTGGACACACCTACTCATTCCAGTGCTTTTCTTTATTTTTACTATTTTCTACATTGTAGAATAATAATGAAGACATCAAAACTATGAAATAACACATATGGAATCATGTAGTAACAAAAAAGTGTTAAACAAATCACAATAGTTCAAATAAAGAAAACCCTTGAATGAGTAGGTGTGTCCAAACTTTTGACTGGTACTGTATATTTGTTTCCATGTTTATTGTGAGAGAAATGGTTGTAGTAAGTTTACAGACATTGATACACTGTCATACCTTTGGACTTTTTGTTAGGATGATGCACTTCAATGGAAATGTCAAATTTGCAGTTTTTGTTGGTCTCTGTTGTTTTATAATAAACAGTTTTCATCTGTTGTCAGATAAGAATTGAGCATATTATTTAAAGGGGGCAATCTAGAGTTGAAACAACAATTGGGTATGACAGTTGAACTAAGCTCATGAGGCATAAAATAAATTCTTCAAGAATTAATGGGTATATGTAAATCATTACTTAAATGTACAGTGGCAAGATAAAGTATGTGAACCCTTTGGAATTACCTGGATTTACGCATTAATTGGTCATAACATTTGATCTGATCTTCATCTAAATCACAACAATAGACAAACATAGTGTGCTTAAACTAATAACACAAATTATTGTATTTTTCTTGTCTATATTGAATACATCATTTAAACATTCACAGTGTAGGTTGGCCGACGCTGGGCCAATTGTGCGCCGCCCTATGGGACTCCCAATCACAGCTGGATGTGATACAGCCTGGAATCAAACCAGGGACTGTAGTGACACCTATTGCACTGAAATGCAGTGCCTTAAACTGCTGCACCACTCGGGAGCCCATAATCAACTTCTGTTTAGAAGGACATTGAGTAACGCAACAGAGGATGGATGGAACTTACCTGGACAACGGAGACTCCTGTACCAAAGCCTGTGGACACTCTGACATCTTTATCCTCAGTCACCTGTTAAAATGAGACACAGTATGACTGTATAATCATGAATTAGATGGGAGACAGAAAATAGCAAGGAAACATACAAACACAGCACATGAGAGATATAATATATAGTCTGTACTGCAACTTCAGGGTTCATTTAGCAAAGATCAGTATGAAATGTGCCATAGGGGTAGATGCTGAAGAAACTACATCAGTACATAAATGATTGAGATCATGATCAGGTTATACTGCAAATATCATTGACCCGATACATCCTAGTGACAGGAAAACCCAAGGAAAATATGGTCTCATTGAGCAGAAGTGGTCCTTTTGCAGGCAGTGTGTAAATTATGGGTCACACAGCGTGTGAGGGTGGAGGTAAGCCCTTACCTCTATTGGTTTGCCCACAGGTTTCCTCTGGGTGAGCACGATTTTCCCCAGTTGTTCCCTCGTCTTTATGTAGGACGCCTCGATCAACAGATCCAGCTTGGTATATTTGACCACTTTGCTGTACTCAGTCAGAGCCTCCAGGGTGAGAATAGTGTCCTGAGTAGAGATGACATATAGTAGTGTGATGAAGAAGGTGTAGGTGGTCCTCTGTCTTCTGTAGCTCAGCTGGTAGAGCATGGCACTTGCAACATCAGAATAGTGGGTTTGATTCCTGGGACATGTTAAAATATGTGCATGACTGTAAGTCGCTTTGGATAAAAGCGTCTGCTAAATGGCATATATTATGTACGGGATAATCAACAAGGGGCTATGTGTTATGGAAATTATTGAACAAAGTGGAAGGTATGTGCCATGACTAGTTGTGGGGAGTCCATTCCTCAACTCCCATTTCTGTGTGTCAAGCCTCTATTCCGCTAGGAATCGAGTCCTAAGATTCAGTATTTTTGCAATGGAGGAAACTAGCTAGTTGCCATAGGCTACTTCCGAGAACGCAAACTCTCGCAACTTTTACAGCAAAGAAAGAAGCAGCTAGCCAGGGAGGGAGAGAGGGGAGGGGTACAGCCAGGCATGCTGGCCACCAGGCAGTCAGTCAGAACCGTGCATCCAAATCAAATCAAATTTGACTTGTCACATGCGCCGAATACAACAGGTGTTGACCTTACAGTGAAATGCTTACTTACAAGCCCTTAACCAACAATGCTTTAAGAAGTTAAGAAGAAAAATGTGTTAAGTAAAAAATAGATAAGTAGAAAAATACAAAAATAAACTTAACAAATAATTAAACTGCAGCAGTAAAATAACAATGGCGAGGCTATATACAGGGTGTACCGGTACAGAGTCAATGTGCGGGGGGATCGGTTAGTTGAGGTAATTGAGGTAATATGTACATGTAGGTAGAGTTACTAAAATGACTATGCATATATAACAGAGAGTAGCAGCAGCGTAGAAGGGGGGGGGGGGCAATGCAAATAGTCTGGGTAGCCATTTGATTAGATGTTCAGGACTCTTATGGCTTGGGGGTAGAAGCTGTTTAGAAGCCTCTTTGACCTAGACTTGGTGCTCTGGTACTGCTTGCCATGCGGTAGCAGAGAAAACAGTTTATGACTAGGGTGGCTGGAGTCGGACAATTCTTTGGGATTTCCTCTGACACCGCCTGGTATAGAGGTCCTGGATGGCAGGAAGCTTGGCCCCAGTGATGTACTGGGCCATACGCACTACCCTCTGTAGTGTCTTGCGGTCGGAGGCCGAGCAGATGCCATACCAGGCAGTGATGCAAACAGTCAGGATGCTCTCGATGTTGCAGCTGTAAAACCTTTTGAGGATCTGAGGACCCATGACAAATCTTTTCAGTCTCCTGAGGGGGAATAGGTTTTGTTGTGCCCTCATCACAATTGTCTTGGTGTGCTTGGACCATGTTAGTTTGTTGGTGATGTGGACGCCAAGGAACTTGAAGCTCTCAACCTGCTCCACTACAGCTCCGTCAATGAGAATGGGGGCGTGCTCGGTCCTCTTTTTCCTGTAGTCCACAATCATCAACGTTGTCTTGATCACGTTGAGGGAGAGGTTGTTATCCTTGCACCACACGGTCAGGTCTCTGACCTCCTCCCTATAGGCTGTCTCATCATTGTCGGTGATCAGGTCAGCCACTGTTGTGTCATCGGCAAACTTAATGATGGTGTTGGAGTCGTGCTTGGCCGTGCAGTCATGAGTGAACAGGGAGTACAGGAGGGGACTGAGCACGCACCCCTGAGGGGCCCCCGTGTTGAGGATCAGCGTGGCGGATGTGTTGTTACCTACCCTTACCACCTGGGGGCGGCACATCAGGAAGTCCAGGATCCAGTTGCAGAGGGAGATGTTTAGTCCCAGGGTCCTTAGCTTAGTGATGAGCTTTGAGGGCACTATGGTGTTGAACGCTGAGCTGTAGTCAATGAATAGCATTCTCACATAGGTGTTTCTTTTGTCCAGGTGGGAAAGGGCAGTGTGGAGTGCAATCGAGATTGCATCATCTATGGATCTGTTGGGGCGGTATGCAAATTGGAGTGGATCTTGGGTTTCTGGGATAGTGGTGTTGATGTGAGCTATGACCAGCCTTTCAAAGCACTTCATGGCTACAGACGTGAGTGCTACGGTTCTGTAGTCGTTTAGGCAGGTTGCCTTTGTGTTCTTGGGCACAGGGACTACGGTGGTCTGCTTGAAACATGTTGGTATTACAGACCCAGACAGGGAGAGGTTGAAAAGGTCAGTGAAGACACTTGCCAGCTGGTCAACACATGCTCGGAGTACACGTCCTGGTAATCCGTCTGGCCCTGCGGCCTTGTGAATGTTGACCTGTTTAAAGGTCTAACTCACATCGGCTGCGGAGAGCGTGGTCACACAGTTGTCTGGAACAGCTGAAGCTTTCATGCATGTTTCAGTGTTACTTGCCTCGAAGCGAGCATAGAAGTTATTTAGCTCGTCTGGTAGGCATGTGTCACTGGGCAGCTCTCAGCTGTGCTTCCCTTTGCAGTCTGTAATAGTTTGCAAGCCCTGTTACATCTGACGATCATCGGAGCCAGTGTAGTACGATTCGATCTAAGTCCTGTATTGACGCTTTGCCTATTTGATGGTTCGTCGGAGGGTATAGCGGGATTTCTTATAAGCTTCGGGGTTAGAGTCCTGCTCCTTGAAAGCGGCAGTTCTACGGTAGCCTAGTGGTTAGAGCGTTGGGCCAGTAACCGAAAGGTTGCTGAATCAAATCCCTGAGCTGACATGGTAAAAATCTGTCGTTCTGCCACAGAGCAAGGCAGTTAACCCCCTGTTCCCCAGGCACTGTGGATGTTGATTAAGGCAGCCCCCGTACCTCTCTGATCCAGAGGGGTTGGGTTGAATGTGGGAAGACACGTTTCAGTTGTGTGACTGACTAGGTATCCTCCCTTTAGCTCAGTGCGGATGTTGCCTGTTATCCATGGCTTCTGGTTGGGATATGTACGTACAGTCACTGTGGTGACAATGTCATTGATGAAGCCAGTGACTGATGTGGTGTACTCCTCAATGCCATTGGAAGAATCTGTGCTAGCAAAACAGTCCTGTAGTTTAGTTTATCCGTAATCAAAATATGTATATGTTTAATCCTATACTTACAACTTGTGCTAAATTAAGATATTATACTGAGTTAAATCAACCAGACTCAGAGGTAAACTTCAACATGTCTTTACTCCATCACTGTCCGTGTAACAAGTCTCACATTCCTTTACTGATGTGGTGACGTCATATATCAGTACGTCACATCAATACACGACATCCCTCCTTTACTTGGACATGAACTTCAATGTCAACTTGACATACACAACAACACTAGTTCTTTACCTATATAGCAACCTTTGTTTTTACCAATAAACAACTGAAATATGTTCAATGTCTTATTATAACTGTTCTCCTAATGGACTTTCCTTTTTAAGCTTACTTCTAAGCAAAACAAAACAGTATTATTATTATTTTTCTTACTGTAACTAAACATTCTGCACCTTTTTCACAACATAACAAACATTCAAAGTCTTCGCATTAGTTCTTTGTACTTGTCATTTTTCAGTTTTTTCTGGTTTTCTTTACCCCTTGCAGTACAGGATAATGATTTTATGACAAAGTTTGTTAACTTCTGTGACAGTTTAATTTGTCTGTGAGGCCTGACTGGCTTGGGTGTCCGTGGTCTTTGTGGTGATCCCTCACAGATAGTCTGGTTGGACTCTATGTAATGTCTCAGAGTAGGACTCTGTTCCACAGTCTCTTTCAGTTGTGTGATGTTCTTTGGTTGTGGATCTGGCTCCTCAATTGTATACCTCTTTACGAATGTTGTTTTCCTTGAATACCTGGTCCTGGTTGGAGATTGAACAATCACATTGTTTCCCTCTTCATTGATCACAGTGTGTGGTATCTTTTTGAAGGTTGTTGTGAACTTGTGTGTTTTGTCCTGTTTTAGGAGAACCTGGTCTCCGATGTCCACGTCAGAGTGTTTGGCTCTGCGACGGTTGTCTGCATAGATCTTGGATTTCCCTTTCTGCTGAGCATCATATTCCTGTGTCTCCAGGTCACTGTGGTGTAGCTATATCCGGAAGCTTCCACCTCATTTTCCTTTAGAAAAGGAGCTCAGCTGGGCTCCTGCCCGTGGTAATAGTGATCAATGGACCTGTAGACTGTGACGTACTTGCATAGCTCCTGCTTCCAGTCCAGCCCCTCAGCTTGTGCAATGCAAATCCATTTCATGAAGGAGGCATTTTGCCACTCCACTTCAGCATTTACCTGTGCCCATTTTGGCGTCGTTTTTTCATGCTGTATCCTATTTTCCTGGCAGAAGTTCTGGAACTGGGATAACATGTACTGTGGGCAAAAATCAGATCAGATTGTTAATGGTAGACCATGATGACTGAAAATAGTCTCCAGACTATCAATCACCTTTTCTGCGGTAGTAGATTGCATGATATCATTTTCATAATATCTGCTGTAATAGTCTACAACTACAAGTATTGAGTGTCCTGTTGGTAGTGAACCCAATAGGTCAGTGGTGATGTCCTGCCACGGCCCATCAGGCAAAGCTGTGGGTCTCAGTGGTTCTGGCACATCTGGTTGTGCTACAATCAGACAACCATGGCATGACTTGACGTGCCTCTCTGCATCCTTGTCTTTGCCCAGCCACCAAACTTTACTCCTGAGATGTTGTTTTGTGCTTACAATGCCCAAATGTCCCTTGTGAGCTAAGGCTAGAACCCTCGCATTAAGTGCATGTGGCAAAAACAATGTGTTCCCCTTAGGACTAATTGTCTGATTACACACAGTTAATTTGCTATAGGTGAATATGCCTGGCATGTCTCATAACACCCACTCTCTCATCAGTTGTTAAAATGTCTGTCTCGCAAACGCTGTGTTTACCTGTGGCACAAAGTATGCATTTAACGCAGCCACAGCCCTGACGTATTCTGTTGGTTCTCCAGTGTCTGCGAGTGTGGAGAAAATGTCCTGCACAGCTGTCCCAGCATGATGTAGATCAAAGCTCTCCTCCGTTGTTTTGTAACCGCATCAACTTCACTGGATAGTATTAATCCTTCACCATCTGCGAACAGCTCAAACGTCATCAACCACCTGGTCCAGCGTGGACCTAGCATAGCAAGCTCACTGTAGCAGTCAAACTTTGGCAGATTGTTTTCCATCTTGATTACGCTAACTCACTTTTCAGATTTAACTATAGTTTTCAAACGCCATCATCTTCGGCATTGTTTAACCCTATACTTACAACTTGTGCTAAGTTAAGATATTATACTGAATTAAATCAACCAAACTCAGAGGTAAACTTCAACATGTCTTTACTCCATCATTGTCCATGTAACAAGCCCCACATTCCTCTACTGATGAGGTGACGTCATATATCAGTACGTCACATCAATACATGACAGTATAGGCTTTGGCAATGCTGTATCTCTCAATTTCTACGGAACCCAAACTGGCTGCGCGCATGCGCCATCGTGCATACATTTATTTTGTCCCCCCACACCAAACTCGTTCATGACACACAGGTTAAAATATCAAAACAAACTCTGAACCAATTATATTAATTTGGGGACAGGTCAAAAGCATTAAACATTTATGGAAATTTAGCTAGTTAGCTTGCACTTGCTAGTTAATTTGTCCTATTTAGCTAGCTTGCTGTTGCTAGCTAATTTGTCCTGGGGTATAAACATTGAGTTGTTATTTTACCTGAAATTCACAAGGTCCTCTACTTCGCCAATTAATCCACACATAAAATGCTCAACCGAATCGTTTCTAGTCATCTATTTTCCTTTCAGGCTTTTTCTTCTCTTGACTTTATATTGCGATTGGCAACTTTCATAAATTAGGTGCATTACCGCTACTGACCTCGTTCGTCTTTCAGTCACCCACGTGGGTATAACCAATGAGAAGATGGCACATGGGTACCTGCTTCTATAAACCAATGAGGAGATGGGAGAGGCAGGACTTGCAGAGCGATCGCAGACACTCGTTGGCTCGCGCGAGCAGTGTGGGTGCAATAATTGAATAACATAGATTTCTAAATATATTTTGCAACGCTCACACACGCGAGCGGTGTAGTCACCGCAATGCCTCGCGCAAGTTCACTAAAGTAGGGGCTGTCAATGAGTAGGCTGAGCTATTCTACACTCAACAGACCAAAGACCAGACATTCATTTTTCATAGCGAAGAGAAAGAGCAGGCTAGCCAGGGAGGGAGAGAGATAATCAGGGCAGGCAGACAGTCGGAACCGTGTTCATAGGCTATATCGTGGTAATCTGCATCTCACAATGTCTTGTCTTGCATTGCCTCATAAATTCACCAAAAGTATATGAAAGTATATACACTGCTCAAAAAAATAAAGGGAACACTTAAACAACACAATGTAACTCCAAGTCAATCACACTTCTGTGAAATCAAACTGTCCACTTAGGAAGCAACACTGATTGACAATAAATTTCACATGCTGTTGTGCAAATGGAATAGACAACAGGTGGAAATTATAGGCAATTAGCAAGACACCCCCAACAAAGGAGTGGTTCTGCAGGTGGGGACCACAGACCACTTCTCAGTTCCTATGCTTCCTGGCTGATGTTTTGGTCGCTTTTGAATGCTGGCGGTGCTTTCACTCAAGTGGTAGCATGAGATGGAGTCTACAACCCACACAAGTGGCTCAGGTAGTGCAGCTCATCCAGGATGGCACATCAATGCAAGCTGTGGCAAGAAGGTTTGCTGTGTCTGTCAGCATAGTGTCCAGAGCATGGAGGCACTACCAGGAGACAGGCCAGTACATCAGGCGATGTGGAGGAGGCCGTAGGAAGGCAATAACCCAGCAGCAGGACCGCTACCTCCGCCTTTGTGCAAGGAGGAGCAGGAGAAGCACTGCCAGAGCCCTGCAAAATGACCTCCAGCAGGCCACAAATGTGCATGTGTCTGCTCAAACGGACTCCATGAGGGTGGGCCCGACGTCCACAGGTGGGGGTTGTGCTTACAGCCCAACACCGTGCAGGACGTTTGGCATTTGCCAGAGAACACCAAGATTGGCAAATTCGCCACTGGCGCCCTGTGCTCTTCACAGATAAAAGCAGGTTCACACTGAGCATGTGACAGACGTGGCAGAGTCTGGAGACGCCGCGGAGAACGTTCTGCTGCCTGCAACATCCTCCAGCATGACCGGTTTGGCGGTGGGTCAGTCATGGTGTGGGGTGGCATTTCTTTGGGGGGCCGCACAGCCCTCCATGTGCTCGCCAGAGGTAGCCTGACTGCCATTAGGTACCGAGATGAGATCCTCAGACCCCTTGTGAGACCATATGCTGGTGCGGTTTTCCCTGGGTTCCTCCTATTGCAAGACAATGTTAGACCTCATGTGGCTGGAGTGTGTCAGCAGTTACTGCAAGTGGAAGGCATTGATGCTATGGACTGGCCCGCCCGTTCCCCAGACCTGAATCCAATTGAGCACATCTGGGACATCATGTCTCGCTCCATCCACCAACGCCACGTTGCACCACAGACTGTCCAGGAGTTGGCGGATGCTTTAGTCCAGGTCTGGGAGGAGATCCCTCAGGAGACCATCCGCCACCTCATCAGGAGCATGCCCAGGCGTTGTAGGGAGGTCATACAGGCACGTGGAGGCCACACACACTACTGAGCCTCATTTTGACTTGTTTTAAGGACATTACATCAAAGTTGGATCAGCCTGTAGTGTGGTTTTCCACTTTAATTTTGAGTGTGACTCCAAATCCAGACCTCCATGGGTTGATAAATTGGATTTCCATTGATTATTTTTGTGTGATTTTGTTATCAGCACATTCAACTATGTAAAGAAAAAAGTATTTAATAAGATTATTTCTTTCATTCAGATCTAGGATGTGTTGTTTAAGTGTTCCCTTTATTTTTTTGAGGCTATGTAAAATACAAATTATTCATTAGGTTATGAATCGTTCTGGATTCCACTGTGCAAGAGTGGTTCCACTGTGCAAGAGGGGGTCCGTGGAGTTTTATGAACATCAAGGCAGACACGCAGTGAATTTGGATCCTAGGTCTAATTGGTTCATGCGGTGGATTAGTTTGTCAGCATGGTCAATAGAAGTGGTGGGTTTCTGTCAGCTAAGCACTCGGACAGTAGGGCGAGTTCAAGTGTGTTGTACATGAGCCCCAAGTCCATAACAAACTGTTTTGAGTACAGGCGTTTTAGCAACCCCTGATAGAGTTTAACTGCACCTGCTTCCTGACTCCCTGCGTCAACGATACAAGGTGGCTGTTCTTGTTAAGTCGGATTTAGCCCGCTCAAAGTGGTCAAGTCCCCAATCGACGGGCCTCTGCACACTCACCTACAGTTATTTAACATTTGTGCCGCTGTCAGAGAGAAGACAGGGAATTAACCATAATTTACAGTGCCTTCAGAATGTATTCACACACCTTGACTTTTTCCAAATGTGTTACAGCCTGAATTTAAAATGGATAACAGATTGTATTGTACCTGGCCTACACACAGTACCCCTATATGTCAAAGTGAAATTATGTTTTTTGAAATTGTTGCACTACCATCGGATCTATTGGCCAAGGTGCAATCACTGGAAAACAAACTCGATGATCTACGGTCGAGACTACCCTACCAACGGGACATTAAAAACTAATATCTTATGTTTCATCAAGTCGTGGCTGAACGACAACACGGATAATATATAGCTGGCTGGGTTTTCCGTGCATCGGCAGGACAGAGCAGCTACGTCTGGTAAGACGAGGGGCAGGGGTGTGTCTATTTGTCAATAACAGCTGGTGCGCAATGTCTAATATTAAATAATTCTTGAGGTATTGCTCACCTGAGTACCTCATGATAAGCTGTAGACCAAACTATCTACCTAGAGAGTTCGCATTTATATGATTCGTAGCCGTCTATTTACCACCACAAACCGATGCTAGCACTAAGACCGCACTCAATGAGCTGTATAAGGCCATAAGCAAACAAGAAAATGCTCATCCAGAAGTGGCGCTCCATTGCCCGAAGACTTTAATGCAGGCAAACTTAAATCCATTTTACCTCATTTCTACCAGCATGTCACATGTGCAATCAGAGGAAAAAAACTCTAGACCACCTTTACTCCACACACAGAGACGCATACAAAGCTTTCCCTCGCCCTCCATTTGGCAAATCTGACCATAATTCTATCCGCCTGATTCCTGCTTACACGCAAAAACTAAAGCAGGAAGTACCAGTGACTCACTCAATGCGGAAGTGGTCAGATGACGTGGATACAACGCTACAGGACTGTTTTGCCAGCACAGACTGGAATATGTTCCATGATTCATCCAATGGCATTGAGAAGAACACCACCTCAGTCACCGGCTTCATCAATAAGTGCATCGACAACGTCGTCCCCACAGTGACTGTATGTACATATCCCAACCAGAAGCCATGGATTACAGGCAACATCCGCATCGAGCTAAAGGCTAGAGCTGCCGCTTTCCAGGAGCGGGACACAAATCCGGACGCTTATAAGAAATCCCACTATGACCTCAGACGAACCATCAAACAGGCAACACGTCAATACAGGACTAAGATTGAATCCTACTAGTCCTACTCTGACGCTCATCGGATTTGGCAGGGCTAGAAAAATATTACGGACAACAAAGGGAAACCCAGCCGCGAGCTGCGCAGTGATGCGAGCCTACCAGATGAGCTTAATGCCTTTTATGTTCGTTTCGAGGCAAGCAACACTGAAGCATGCATGAGAGCACCAGCTGTTCTGGATGACTGTGGGATCACAGTCTCCGTAGCTGATGTGAGCAAGACCTTTACACAGGTCAACATTCACAAGGCCCAACGGATTACCAAGGCGTGTACTCAGAGCATGCGCGGACCAACTGGCAAGTGTCTTCACTGACATTTTCAACCTCTCCCTGAGTCTGTAATACCTTCATGTTTCAAGCAGACCACCATAGTCCCTGTGCCCAAGAATGCGAAGGTCACCTGCCTAAATGACTACCGCCCGTAGCACTCACGTCTGTAGCCATGAAGAGCTTTGAAAGGATGGTCATGGCTCACATCAACACCATCATTCTGGAAACCCTAGACCCACTCCAATTCGCATACCACCCCAACAGATCCATAGATGACTCAATCTCAATCGCACTCCACAGTGCTCTTTCCCACCTGGACAAAAGGAACACCTATGAAAGAATGCTATTCATTGACTACAGCTTAGCGTTCAACACCATAGTGCCCACAAAGCTCTTCACTAAGCTAAGGACCCTGGGACTAAACACCTCCCTCTGCAACTGGATCCTGGACTTCCTGACGGGCTGCCTCCAAGTTGTAAGGGTAGGCAACAACACATCTGCCACGCTGATCCTTAGTCCCCTCCTGTACTCCCTGTTCACCCACGACTGCATGGCCAGGCACGACTCCAACACCATCATTAAGTTTGCTGACAACACAACAGTAGGCCTGATCATCAACAATGATGAGACAGCCTATAGGGCTGGACTGGAGTTGCCCATTCCTGGCCTACAGTGTCCTCTGAAATTACATTTTAGGAATGCCCGTCTATGTGGTAGACCTACCGTTTGTAAAACACCAAACAAAAGACGTCCGGTCCAGACAGGACTAAAGAAAGACATCCAAAAGACATCGGCGTTTGTCCGTGCTTACTGGGGTGTAGCCTACCATGTTGGCCGAAATGGAATTTTATGAATGCCCATCCATGTGGTAGGCCCACCGTTTGTAAAACAGGCTGTTGCATTGGCTTTATTAGTCCTGATTCCTGTGACTAATCAATTTGACTATTTAAGCTCTGATATCAGCTACCCAACTTCATCAGGAGGAGTTATCCTAGGCCTATTTGCAATGTGTTTACACAGCAGGAAATACAGAAGTATTTCATTTTCGCTATGATCAGCTCGTGAAAAATTGAAGGATATAAACTTGAAACCACTGATCATGACAATTTAGACAAAAGGATAAAACTACTGAACAGCAGTTGTGAGTTGCCTGATTGTCCATTCAATATTGTCCATTTTTCTTTGACCTGTCCTGTTTTTAGGATATGTTGTTTGTTAACATGTCATTGCATTGTTTTTGGATTGGGCCAGATTAGGCTATTTGATCGAAAAAACCTGCATGATGTAAAAAGTTTCCATTTCATTGCATGTTCATACATTTTATTTCCAGCCTGTAGGCTACAGAATAGGCCGCATATTCTTTCTACCATCTGCTACATTATTTATGTTAGATCATTTCTTTGACGGAATGTCGGTGGAGCGCCACAGCGATACGTCTCCTCGTCAATCTGCCACCATAGACGGCCGCCTAATCCACAGGAGACGCTCAGCCTTTAACACCAAAGTACCCTCCAAGCTCATTATTAAGCTCGGGGCCCTGGGTCTGAACCCCACAAGGGTGCCCCCTCCTGTACTCTAGGTTCATGCTCAGCCCCCTCCTGTACTCGAGGCCACGCATGCCTCCAACTCAATCATCAAGTTTGCAGACGACACAACAGTGGTAGGCCTGTTTACCAACAATGACGAGACAACCTACAGGGAGGAGGTGAGGGCCCTGACGGAGTGGTGCCAGGAAAATAACATGTCCTTCAATGTCAACAAAACAAAGGAGCTGATCGTGGACTTCAGGAGACAGCAGAGGGAGCACGGCCCCATCCACATCAACGGGGCAGCAGTGGAGAAGGCAAAATATTGAAGTTGAGACTGGTGTTTTGCAGGTACTATTTAATGAAGCTGCCAGTTGAAGACTTGTAAGCCGTCTGTTTCACAAACTAGACACTCTAATGTACTTGTCCTCTTGCTCAGTTGTGCACCGGGGCCTCCCACTCCTCTTCCTATTCTGGTTAGAGCCAGTTTGCGCTGTTCTGTGAAAGGAGTAGTACACAGCATTGTATGAGATCTTCAGTTTCTTGGCCATTTCTCGCATGGAATAGCCTGACGGGGCCTCCCGGGTGGTGCAGTGGTGTAAGGCACTGCTACGCAGTGATAGCTGTGCCACCAGAGATTCTGGGTTCAAGCCCAGGCTCTGTCGCAGCCTGCCGGGAGGTCCATGGGGTGACACAATTGGCCCAGCGTCGTACGGGTTAGGGAGGGTTTGGCCGGCAGGGATATCCTTGTCTCATCGCGCACTAGCGACTCCTGTGGCGGGCTGGGCGCAGTGCACGCTGACCAGGTTGCCAGGTGTACAGTGTTTCCTCCGACACATTGGTGCGGCTGGCTTCCCGGGTTGGATGTGCGTTGTGTCAAGAAGCAGTGCAGTGTTTCGGAGGACACATGGCTCTCGACCTTCGCCTCTCCCGAGTCCATACGGGAGTTGCAGTGATGAGACAAGACTGTAACTACTACCAATTGGATACCACGAAATTGGGGAGAAAAAAGGGGTAAAAAAATTATAATAATAAAATAATAAACTGATGAGTTTCAGAAGAAAGTTCTTTGTTTCTAGCCATTTTGAGCCTGTAATCGAACCCACAAATGCTGATCCTCCAGATACTCAACTAGTCTAAAGAAGGCCAGTTTTACTGCTTCTTTAATCAGAACAACAGTTTTCAGCTGTGCTAACATAATTGCAAAAGGATTTTCTAATGATCAACTAGCCTTTTAAAATGATAAACTTGGATTAGCTAACACAATGTGCCATTGGAACACAGGAGTGATAATGGGCCTCTGTACGCCTATGTAGATATTCCATAAAAAATCTGCCGTTTCCAGCTACAATAGTCATTTACAACATTAACAATGTCTACACTCTATTTTTGATCAAGTTTATGTTATTTTTTCTTTCAAAAACAAGGACATTTCTAAGTGACGCCAAACGTTTGAACGGTAATGAACGGTAATGTATGTAATGTATGTGACCAATCAAATTTGATTTGATTTGACTAATGAGCAGGCTGCTTGCAATTGTTAAGGACTGGGGAGTTATTCAGGATAAAAAGTCAAAAGAATGGAGCAATGAGCAGGCAAAATCCTAGAGGAAAGCCTGGTTCAGTCTGCTTTCCACCAGACAATGAGAGATTAATTCACGTTTCAGCAGGACAATAACCCTAAAACACAAGGCCAAATCTACACTGGAGTTGCTTACCAAGAAGACAGTGAATGTTCCTGTGTGGCCAAGTTACAATTTTCACTTAAATCTGCTTGAAAATCTATGGCAAGACTTGAAAATTGGACAGAGCTTGAAGAATTTTTAAAAGAATAATGGGCAACTACTATACAATTCAAGTGTGCAAAGCTCTTAAGAGACTTACCCAGAAAGACTCACAGCTGTAATTGCTGCCGAAGGTGATTCTAAAATGTACTGACTCAGGAGTGTGAATACTTATGTAAATTAAATATTTCTGTATTTAATTTTCAATACATTTGAAAAAAATCTAAAAACATGATATCACTTTTTCATTATGGGGTATTTTGTGTAGATGGGTGAGAATTCAGAATTTTGAATTCAGACTGAAACACAATAAAATGTGGTATAAGTCAAGGGGTTTGAATACTTTCTGAAGGCACTGGACCTACCTATAGGCTGCTATAGCCTACATATTTATTTTGATTGTCATTCTATCATTTTTATGGAATTTCTATTTAGAATTTATCAGAATACGTTTCCTATAAATATTTTTACCAACCCTGTGCTACGGCAGCACTGCGTCCCTGAATGCCAATAAAGTTTTCAATTCGACTTTCAAAAGCAGTTCATACACAGAACATGTAAGAATGAACTTCATAGCCTGATTGGCTAGAGAGTGCATTATTTCCCTATAATGTACAGTATAATTCAATGGCTATGAAGTTTATTCTTACATGTTCTATGTCGATTTTCATATAATAGCGAGCTACTATAGGAAGACTGATGGTTTGGTTCGCTAAGCTAGCAAGTCTGTTTGCTTGGTTACCAAGGCAACTACTGTTGCTATCTAGTAAACTTGCTAGCTACTTCAGTGGATGTTGAACACATTTCTATCAGCAAATGAAAACATTTCTAGCAGCAAATAATAGCCTTAGTATAAGCAGGATAATCAACTTGTGTAAGTGTTCTCTGCAAAATAATGCAACTCGGTGGAAGGTAAGTGGCACACACCTTCCACTTCATGCATTATTTTCCATAGAATTCATTGGTTATCCATTAAATATTATATACAGTGAGCTCCAAAAGTATTGGGACAGTGACACCTTTTTTTGTTTTGGCTCTGTACTCCAGCACTTTGGATTTGACTAAAGTAGGGACTAATTAACTTATATGTTTATTAAAGTAGTCAAAAGTTGAGTATTTGGTCCCATATTACTGGCACGCAATGATTACATCAAGCGTCTGACTTTTAATGATGAGTGAGAAGTTACAGACACACAAATATTATACACCCAAGACATGCTAACCTCTCACCATTACAGAAACAGGGGAGGTTAGCATTTTTTGGGGGGGTATGATATTTATGCCTCTAACTTTCTCCATCATTATTTACGATTCAGTCAGGATTATCTATAATCATGGTACCATCCACATTCATGTTAGAAACATATTATATTCTTATTTACAATAAAAGTAGCGCCAAAATGACACAATACATTATTTACCATTCATTTCTATTGGGAACATAATAATCTGAAACACAAACAAAACAAACAGCAAATGCATCTAACAAGTTTGAAGACTCACAAGCTTGATGTAATCATTGCGTGCTAGGAATATGGGACAAATGCTAAACTTTGGACTACTTTAATAAACATATAAGTTAATTAGTGCCAACAGTTTTGGTCCCCTAAAATGGGGGGACTATGTACAAAATGTCCTAAATGACACATAAAAAAAAACTGTTAAGTATATTGAGACCTGGGTTCAAATAGTAGGCCTATTTTGATTTATTTCAAAAACTTTAACTGCGCTTGATTGAGCCGGTCTGGCGCACTGTAACCAATGGAATAGTCCCTAACGTTCAATCCCTGCCCATTTTGCATTTCGTTCAGGCAGGCTCAATCCAATGCTCAAAGAATATGAAAGTAAATGAAATACTATCTGATACAAGTGTTAGTATTGCTATGGAACCTGAGTTGAGTGAAAGCCCCCTCCATAGCGCTGGTCCTGGGTCAGCCAGTTGATGATGGGCAGGGCGTAGTTGTGTTTGGCTTTGATCAAGCCTGTGAGTAGGACGTAGGAGGTGGTCTCCACGGTCTGGGCCGATACCTTGTCAGGCTTTAGCGGGTTCTGACTGGCATCTATCTCATGCCAGTAGCGATATTCAACTGGGTTTCCTTCACAAGAAGACACAAGAGTACAGACATCACAAGATTATACTGATAATTTGGAGCTACAGTATGTTCTACATTGAATTCTAAAATGTATCCAGTAATCTTCGCCTCAGATTCCACACTACTTCGTACCTTTTTCCCTGGCTTGCTTCTCAAGGCTCTCATACAGGATCACGGATTGCATGCTGTCCCTGTCGTCCAGTGTGAGAGCATAGGCAGCCACAGCTTTCGCATACAGGCTTTTCACCCGGGGAGCATGATCAGAGATGTAGCCTGCAGCACGTTTCAGAGCCTGACTAAACTCCTGAGGATAATCACACAAGTCTAGGTTACCACATGGTACTGGAAATATTAGAGCCTATATTTGATAGCCTACTTCCACATTTGCTATAGCCTCACCAGCAAGCCACACTTTTCCACCGCCATGGCAGTCTTGATTCCAATCATGACGAAGGATGTGAAGAAGACTGATTGATCCACGGGATCTACACTTGCACCCTGTACTCTGGGAGATGTGGAGAATTCACGGAAGGAACCATCCTCATTTTGAGCCTGGTTGATTAGCCAGAAGATGGAGTTAGACAGCATGTCACTGTCTACTTTGACGTATTTGTCTACCTGTCCCAAAGTCTTCACCACAAGAGCTGTTAACCTACAGGAGAGTCGGTCACACAACAACACAACAAGGTGAGGTGCATGAGACAGCGCCCTGAGTTTCCTCTAGCCTAGTTGCTGACCCATACTGTATGTACTGTATATATATGCTGACTGACAGCAAGAAGGACAACAGAAAGATGACAAAACATCATTGTTTGGCTACATTTACACAGGCAGCTCAATTCTTAAATGTTTCCCACAAATTGGACTTTGACCAATCACATTAGATATTTTTTCAGAGCGGATCTGCTCAAAAGACCAATTAGTGAAAAAACTATCCGAATTGGGCTGTGGCATGACAATGATAGGGAAGTTGGCTACAGCACACAGTATGGGACCAGGCACTGTCTGTTCAACCCTATACCAAGCAGCAGACTCACCATGTACTAGCCTCCTTGTCTTTCCACATGCTGTAACTAAATTCACGAGGCCTCTTAAAAGATAGGATGCTTGTGATGCCTTAATGACACAGAACAAAAAAAAAACACAATTGAGCAACACCAATTCAAATCTCATGAAACAAAAATATTACAATTTTATTTAACCTTTGTTTTACCAAATGTTGAAGTTAGGAAACTTTTTTGCAAGGAGGACTTAGCAAACAAAGGAGCAAGGGATTCTAAACAACATGTTCCTGTAGAGCAGGATAAGTAATGTAATGTGTTCACATTTGTATTTTAGAGAAACAATAAGTGTAAAAAAACAACAAAAAAATAGTAAATCTCCCACCCTCTCTGATCTTCCTCTTAAGCTCCAGGGGACTGTTGTGTTCCTCTAGGCCCATGATGTTCCAACGGCTCGTGGTCTCCAGGTAGTGGTAGACAAAGTAGATGGGGAGGACTCTCATGATCTCGCCCTCAGCAGAGCCACTGGGTAGGTTGACAAGCTGGCGCAGGCCATCGGGGTTGTTCAAGATAGCCAGTACCTCTCCCAAAATCTCACCTAAAAGATGTGGTGAGGAGGATACAGGCTCATTTAAATGCAAGATGGAGAGGGAGGAAAAGGAAGGAGTGATAACAATTAGACACAATAACAAAGATTACGATAATGAAGTAAGATTAGGCTATGAAATTACGATTTCTCCAATTATTTTAGGGTAAATAAAGAGCAACTGGGTGCAATTCACAAATCATACAGCACAACTTATTGATATGAACTTAAAGACATGATCAATAATTTGATATTGTACAGTTTCAGAAATTATACACATTTGTATAATTTCTGCTGTTGAAGTTCTGCCACATTTGAGGAAACAAATAGATATCACAGTGCAACCTCTATAGCATACCATATCATTACAATGGAATAGAATAAAATACCATTAATAGTAAGGAGACGTTCCACAGAGGTCTTAGGCACCAGTTGTGAAGGAATGCTATTACTGAGTTCTACCTTTCTGTTGGCGGGGCCTGATACACACAACACAGAACATACATCAGCAGTTAGGAGAAATTATATCAACAATGGTCAACAATTTGAATGTCTATGTGTGGAACATGTGCATCCAATGGAATGCTTTGTTCATCAATTTGTTTTGTTTTTCCAAGAAAAGACAGCCCAGCATTACAGAGGGCATATTTATTGTTTAGGAATGATGATCCACAGGAGGCTGGTGAGGGGAGGACGGCTCATATTAATGGCTGGAATGGAGTAAATGTAATGGAATCAAACACATGGAAACCATGTGTGTGAAGTGCTCGATACCATTACATTTATTCCGTTCCAGCCAATACTATGAGCCTGTCCTCCACAATTAAGGTGCCACTAGCCGTCTGTGATAGAGATAGAGATTAAGCAAGCAGAACCATGACAGAGGTTTGGAGAGTATACTAAGAAAGATATTATGTACTGTATATCTGCAATAGCTTTGGGACACAACATCGGGAGTCTGTGTATTGGTTGAACTCCCTGAGTTGTGCATCTTTCTGGTGGGTGGCAATGGAAAATAACCCAACCACAATATAGCCGGCTTAACCACCCAAAGAAATCCTGTCTACAAAGGCATATGTATAATCTCTAGGAACTCTACTTACAGTCTAAAGTGAAATGTGTCCAACTTTTGTCCGAACCACATCATATTCCTGCTGAGTTAAACATTACACCATGTACTTCACGTGACACTTCCTACCACAAAATCTACCATATGGAGGTTCGGACAAAAGTTGGATTCTGTTGTTGAGTTGTTAGCGAGGGATACATTTCACTTTACGTCTGGTAAGTAGAGTTCCTACAGATTATACATATGCCTTTGTTGGCTTCTGTTGACAGGAAAAGTTTTTTTGGTGAAGCAGGATATATTGTGGTAGGGTTATTTTTCTTCACCACACACCAGAACGATGCACAACTCAGGTCCAATACACAGACTGCCGATGTTGAGTCCCAGCACTAATGTGAAATAGCTTTGAGCTCATACCATAAAGACCCTGTGGGTCCAGTTTTCCTCCGCTGAGGTCCTCGGTCCTGATGCCTTCAGGCTGGTAAAAAGACAGATAATACACAGCTTTTAAAACATCATACTGTCATATACTGTACATAATATACTGAACGTACTGTGTATGTAATCACAATATTCATTAGGTAGTTGCAACGATGTTAAAGAGATATATTACTGAAAAAACATATATTATAGTTTTTTTTCGATGCAGTCAATGTTTTGCATGTCATCAGTTTTCAAGATAGAGCACTTAGTAAAAATCTAAAAGTGTGATGATGATGTATTTTGTGTCAGTTCCATTTTGCATCATCATCACCCCTTTTGTTTTGTCATATCCTCAATAATACCAGAGGGTTTGCAACTGTATAATGGTGCGGATGACGCTCATTCTAATACAGTTAAGTGCAGAAGTAGCAGCAGTTGAACTAGTCGCCTATAAGCTTACCACTACACGGATCGTCTTCACAATTTGGTCGTTGAGCCTTAGCTTGTCAGTGCGTAAGGTGAATGTGAGAGTGTGACTCCCCACTTCCAAGGCCATGAGAGTGAAGGTGACAAGACCAACTGAGCCGCTTTCCAACAGAGTGGTCTTGTCACAGTTGGTAGTCTTTATGCCGTCATCTTTTGTTGGTTTTCCTTGGAAGAGGCACACCCCTGCCCCAGCGGTCAGAGTTACACAATACTAGCCACGGATGATACAGACAGAAAGAAGAATGGAAGCAATAAGATGTAAGTAAATCAGTGCTTAAAATGGGCAGGTATACACCGGTACTGAATACCAGTAACTCAATTTTTGACTGCTTGAGTACCGGCACATTCTATAGAATATTGTCTTAACAAAAAAGAGTACTACTGGCCCTTATTTCATTCCACTTCAAGCACATCATAAAATCATCAAAATATGCATTATATGATAAATGTTCTCAATCCTAATTACATAAATAATGCCAGGTATTTTTTTATTATTATTTTCAATGCATTTCAATAGAACCTCTTTTACTGGCTTCACCTTAATATTGTCTTCTGCCTGGTTATAGACGGAGCCTCGCAGCTCGATCTGCTCTCCACGCACCATGGAATAGGGCAGGGGCACATCTACACTCACTGCCTGAGTAACTGAGACCTTGATGGGGTCCGCCACACAGATCCCTGACCTCCCTGGGAAGAATAAGAAAAACATTAACAACAAAACCGGGGTGACCAAGGGTTGATTCACTCTACTGTTTTGAGCCAAGCTTTGCTGGCCTGGCTACACAACTAAAATGGCAGCGGGGAGCCATGTAGCTCATACAGGAGTGCTACAGGAGTGATAAAGGTCTAGTGACCAATTTAAAAAAGATATATATTGTGATTTATCAGGAGTGCTGAATCACCCACAGCAACCCTACTTCCCTCGGCTATGACAACTACCATAGTTGCTGGAACTGTGCTGGAAAGGACAATGTGTAGAGAAAATACTAGAGCCTGCATGGTATGGTTCAGGTTGGCACAATGTGGGAAAGGGGTACAACTGACTGTGTAGAACAGTGGCTAAGGACTCCAGCAAAGATAGTTGCTATTATATGGATGAACAAATAAATAAGATTAAGATTGCTTGGTGTGTTGAATGACTGTGGTAAATGTACCTAATTTCTCCTGTGCGTGGTGCTAGGCGTCAGTGTTTGTTCACCAACTTACCCTCCTTCTTGAACACGCCAACAGCTTTTATCTCCCAAGTGGTCAGAGAGTCTGGGAGATTTCTGTTCAAGGTCATCTGCCCTGACCTAGTTGATGACAACAGTAACACACTTACTTGGCCTCAGGTCAACCAAGACACAAGGGCCACTGGGCTAGCACACTCCCCTTTTAGATGCTGTTAGATAACAGTACAGTCAATGAACATAGAGAATACACATGATAAATCTGTCTTTCAGTTTTGTCTCAAGTAACTTACTTTGCATTAATTGTCAACCTTAATGTTCCATATTTAATATCTCTTCCAGGTAAGAAGATATATTGCATTTATAGTTTGTTTAGATTTTTTTATGCTATGCCAAGAACCTTTGTTTTTCTCACCTGACTGGTTGTACTTCCCATAGCCAGCTCTCTGGGAAGTAGCTGCGTATCTGAGTGGGCATCAGGTCAAAGAGAATAGCCATCTCTGCATAGAAAAGATTGTAAGTTAAAACACAACTATGCTAACCCTCAACATGGGGGACCCTCAGGGGTGCCTGCTAAGTCCCCTCCTGTACTCCCTGTTCACCTGCGACTGCATGACTCCAACACCATCATTAAGTTTGCTGATGATACAATGGAGCTCCCTGCCATCCAGGACATTGTGAACCAGAACAGGACCACAAAAAATCCACAGGACCACAACAGGGACTACCCATTGGGCACACACTGGTTGAATCAATGTTGTTTCAACGTAATTTGCCAATGTATTGTGACATGGAATCACTCCGAATTTACTTTCACATACAGATTGTACAAGAAAGATTTGAGGAGTTACTATTCAATGTTATTTATGTAGTCTATGCAAATTAGTATGGAAGCTGATCAATGTCAAAATGTGTTGACATGATAGCTCAGCTGAATTGTACACAGTTTGTTTCCAAAGTTAAGCAGAGTACATAGAGGTAGGCATCTGGATGGTGGACTTGTTCTCACTGATGTGCATTACCTCTCATACACCAGTAGAAGTCAATGTCCAGGCAGGAATCGTTGGACTGTGGCTTCAGATTTTATTTCAAGGTTGATAGCATGACATTGAAACAAGGACATTGATTCAAAAATAAAATGTTATTATCAACATTGAAACAAGGGCAAATCAAATGTGTGCCCCGTTTCAAGAAACTCTGCGTATGTCGCACGTCACTACTTCCCAGGAGAGGCATTTGAATGTTTATTTTTATTTTTATCGAAATACATTTTTGGGCAGAAATGCCTTCTGGAACATATGAACTTACATATGCCTTAATTTGTATGCCATCTGTAAATAATTGGTTTAGCCAGGGAAAAATACAGGAACCTTCCCGCTAGCCATGATTGGCTGAGATAATGGATTGGCTGGACATGCCGAGAGATGAGTTTGGAGAATGCTTCTATAACGTGAACTGCTAAGTATGTGTGGATAATCCGGTCTACTGAAGCTTTTTTTTTTAAGATTTCATGAATAACTGAAAAAGTTTTGCTACTGCTCTCAACATTGTTGCCCTGAAGTTAATAGCGCTATCGACAAAGCTCAGTGGGAAAATGTTGTGATGGACTACTTTCTGGAGGTTGATCGTGCCATGCTGACTCTTTCTGACTGAAAATTAATCAGACAATGAGGAAATCCCTGATTTAGGTAAAAACATTTTAATTGAACCAGACATTGTAGTCTTCTGATGACAATGGTGGGGAAGAAACGGTATCGTTGTCACGGAAGAAGTTGACCGAGTTTTGAAATCAGTGGAATGCTCAGTGGAAGCAGAGAGATGATTGCCAAATGCAGAGAGTCCAAAAAGAGAACACAGAAAGAATTCTGTAGTAGAAAACACCTGTCTACGGATTACATCTTCAAACTAAGTGAAACCATGGCTTCCATGACAGAGGGAGAAGCGTTCATCCATAAGTGCCCAGCTACATTTTCAGATATTATACATTTCAAATTTTGTCAGAAAGTTGTTTTCATTGCAAGTTAAAGCGTACTGTTAGCTAGCTAGCTAACGTTAGCTGGCTGGCTCGCTAGCTAATGTTCTGTGTAGGATCTGTGTAGGAGCTCTAGAAAGCAGCCCCAGTTCCCGAGTTGGAATTCCAAGTTGGAAGACCATTCAAATCGATTTTTCTCAGTCAGAGTTTTTTTTTTATGGGATTATGGTTAACTGTTTAGCTTGCTAGCTAGCTACATTTCTAAACAAAAGACTCCACTATGCAAGTAACCATCTAACTGTACCGTTTACACCTTCAGTATCCTGTGCATGTGACAAATAAACTTGATATAGTGTGATTACCAGAGACGGTAATGTAGAAAATAGTAAAAATAAAGAAAAACCCTTGAATGAGTAGGTGTGTGCAAACCATTGACTGGTACTGTATGTGACCCACCACCTGTATTCGGTCCTATTTAGCATTTTTTTTTACATTGGATCAAAGTAGAGACTCTGAGCTAGAAAATGGTATATCATGCACTGCAGTTGAGGAACAATGAGAAAGTAATTATGCTTTGACAAAAAGTTGTATTAAAAATAAACTTGATCTAGTTCTTACTTACAGGCTCTAACCAATAGTGCAAAAAAGGTATTAGGTGAACAATACATAGGCCAAGAACTAGATAAAGTTTATTTTTAATACAACTTTTTGTTACTACTATCAACCACTTTTAGTCTTGAAATCGTTGGTTGTGAACGATGCTGAATTGGTGAAGAAAAGGAGGAGCTCTCCAGTAGGTCTATCAAAACATTCACAGGCCATTTTCTCAAAAGTGGGGTTAAAAGTTTATCAACTTTCAAAGCATAATTACTTTCTCATTGTTCCTCAACTGCAGTGTATGACATACCATTTTCTAGCTCAGAGTCTCTACTTTGATCCAATGTAAAAAATGTTGCTAAATAGGACCGAATACAGGTGGTGGGTCACATACAGTACCAGTCAATGGTTTGGACACACCTACTCATTCAAGGGTTTTTCTACATTTTTACTATTTTCTACATTGTAGAATAATAATGAAGACAACAAAAATTTGAAATGACACATGTGGAAACATGTAGTAACCAAATAAGTGTTAAACTAATATATATAAATATATTTAATATTTGAGATTATTCAAAGTAGCCACCCTTTGCCTTGATGACAGCTTTGCACACTCTTGGCATTCTGTCAACCAGCTTCATGAAGAATTATTTTCCAACACTCTTGAAGCAGTTCCCACATATCCTGAGCACTTGTTGGCTGCTTTTCCTTCACTCTGCGGTCCAACTCATCCCAAACCATCTCAATTAGGTTGAGGTCGGGTGATTGTGGAGGCCAGATCATCTGATGCAGCACTCCATGACTCTCCTTGATCAAATAGCCCTCACACAGCATGGAGGTGTGTTTTTGGCCATTGTCCTGTTGAAAAACAAATGATAGTCCCACTAAGCACAAACCAGATGGGATGGTGTATCGCTGTAGAATGCTGTAGTAGCCATGCTGGTTAAGTGTGCCTTGAATTCTAAATAAATCACTGACAGTGTCACCAGCAAAGCACCCCCACACCATCACACCTCCTCCTCCATGCTTCACGGTGAGAACCACACATCCAGAGATCATCCGTTCACCTACTCTGCGTCTCACAAAGACTTGGCGGTTGGAACCAAAAATCTCAAATTTGGACTCATCAGGACAAAGGGCAGATTTCCACCGGTCTAATGTCCATTGCTCGTGTTTCTTGGCCCAAGACAGTTTCTTGGTGTCCTTTTGTTGTGGTTTCCATGAAGGCTTGATTCACGCAGTCTCCTCTGAACAGTTGATTTGATCTGTCTGTTACTTGAACTCGGTGAAGCATTTATTTGGGCTGCGATCTGAGGTGCAGTTAACTCTAATGAACTTATCCTCTGCAGCAGCGGTAACTGTGGGTCTTCCTTTCCTGTGGTGGTCCTCATGTGAGCCATTTTCATCATAGCGCTTGATGGTTTTTGCGATTGCACTCGAAGAAACGTTCAAAGTTCTTGACATTTTCCACATTGACTGACCTTCATGTCTTAAAGTAAAGATGAACTGGCGTTTCTCTTTACTTATTTGAGTTGTTCTTGCCATAATATGGAATTGGTATTTTACCAAATAGGGCTATCTTCTGTATACCACCCCTACCTTGCCACAAGACAGCTGATTGGCTCAAATGCATTAAGAAGGAAAGAAATTACACAAATTAAGTTTTAACAAGGCACACCTGTTAATTGAAAGAATCTAAAATATAAAAAATATTTAGATTTGTTCAACACTTTTTGGGTTATTACATGATTCCATATGTGTTATTTCATAGGTTTGATGTCTTCACTATTATTATACAATGTAGAAAAAGGTAAGAATAAAGTAAAACCCTTGAATGAGTAGGTGTGTCCAAACTTTTGACTGATACTGTAGTTCTGATGATTATGTTGAAATGAGGTTGATGTAACAACCTGTTAGTCAGGTTAAGTCAATGTATTAAAGTTTAAGTGTTAACCTAATTTATATATTTACAACGTTGGTTGAAATGAGATGAAAACAGTTGTGGTTAATTACTTTTTTCAAATCCAATGTATTTTCTATGTTGATTCCACGTCACAATAAGTTGACACATTACGTTAAAACAACATTGAGTCAACCAGTGTGTGCCAAAAATCTATAATTTCTCATAAAGTGTGCACTTGTGCCACCTTCACACATATTTAAAAGAATTTGCGTCATATTTCTTATACCAATCCATGAAAGGAAGTAAACTGTCACGGCTGTTCGAAGGATTGGACCAAGATGCAGCGTTTTCGTAGTTCCACATATTTATTAAAAGTGAAACTGAATGCAATATACTAATAACTTGAAAATAGGAAAACAACAAACCGTGACGCAGAGAGGACAACACACAACTCAAAAGACAATAACCCACCAAAAACATGCAGAAACACCCCTACTAAATATGACCTCCAATCAGAGGCAACGAGGACCAGCTGCCTCCAATTGAAGGTCAACCCAATAAAACCCAACATAGAAATAGACAAACTAGAACTACAACATAGAAATAGAAAACATAGAAGAAACACAAAAACACCCCCGGTCACGCCCTGCCCTACACTACTATAGAAAATGACATCTTACTAAGGTCAGGACGTGACATAAACAAGTGCACACTTTGGAAGAAAGGATAGATTATTGTGATTCAAGGAATATCACATTAACAAGAAGAAGTTTTGTGTCAACATAATCATAGGGGCTGTGATTGCCATCCAAAATATGCACTCACCAACACGTGCCAAGACATGACCACTACTGGTTTGGAGAAGCTCTAGGCTGTAATCACAGCACTCAGTGAACACTGCACGACACTTCTTCGCATCACTGGATTGTTTAACCTTAAGTCTATTGGCACGGTGAGCACAGGTATCCAGGGTTGGGATTTGATGCAATCCCTGCCAGCAGCAGAAAAAATCCCTGCCATATTGTTTGGCTGTGGGACAGAGACACAGTTAGGGCCTTGATTTATCTCAACAAAGTACAGCTTTTTCATCGTAACATTTAGAATAAAAACAACATTTGTTGTGATGGGGAGTTAGCTCACTATTTACTTGCCTTTCTCTTTCTGTTGGTCATAAGAGAGGGCACGCTTTGGTCTCACAGAAGCAGTGCATGTGTCATCTGATGGAGAGAACATACATGGATAAAACTGTGTGTAAGGATGCTTATTCTCAATGACGCTTACATGTTCTCCAGTCCTCCGCGACTTTATCTGTGTCTGAAATGGCACCCCATTCCCTTTATAGTGCACTACTTTAGACCAAAGGGAATAGGGTGCCATTTCGGATGCAGACTGTGACAGACACTGTACATTACCTTCAGATTGGGAAGCCTGAGCATTTGCATTGGTCATAAAAGTGAGTCCAGTGAGACGGAAGACATCAGCGTTATCTTTGCCACCTCCTCCTCCACACCCTTGGTCACTTTGCTCAATGTGGCGGAGCACCTAAAGAAAGAAATAACAATGATTGTCACCTCAGCTTCTACATGCCGGCTTTTTGCTTTCTATGAAATGTGCCCAGTTCAAGTGTTCAGTGTTACATTTGGCGTAGTCGGCAGAATATTTATTTTTATCAATAAATCCCCATTACTAAGGTTCCATTCACCAGAGGAAATGCCATTCATCCTCTCCGCGCTAACCATGCTCAATAAGAGTTTGCTGGACTAACCTGTATAATGTACACTGTGTGTAATGCTGAATGCATCTTTTAACTCAGAGTGCCAAACACAGATGTAATTTTTTTATGTAATGGACAATAATTTTTTCTTAGCTAACAAGTTAAGCATGGCTGTTGTGTGTTTTCTGAGTCTTGAATGGTCTCACTCTTGTCACTGGGTCCTGGAGTGGGGCTCTAAGTGAGTAGACAGCAGTGTCAATAGCAGATAAGGCCACCAGGGAATCCTGCCCAGTTTTCACTTCAAATATCAGTTCATCCTTAGGCTTGTAATCCTTCTTACGAAATGAGAGCTCTGTCTAAGAGATAAACAAACAGATAATGTTCTGGTGAATAAAGATGGGGTATGCTCATTGTGAAAACACAAATGTTCTGTGCATTCTCAGCTTATTCACAGTTAAATGTGACAACACGATCAGGAATTAAGAGTTTTGAATGGGTTGTGGTGGAGGCGGAGCTACAGTACCTTAAGTCCATTGACACATTTGTCCTTGACGTCTATCCACACTGAGTCGGCAACCAGCTCAGGCGTCTTCTCCCCATGCAGTATGTAGTAGACTAGCAGGCGTATCGATGGCACCATGTCTGAGGTCACTGTGAAACTAATGGCTTGGGAACCTGTACCTTGGAAATGCTTCTCAGAAGCAAACTTCACTATCTTCCCCCTCGAGATGATCTGGCATAGAAGTCAGATAGGTAGGTCAAGAAGAGGTAAATTGTTAGAATTACAGAACATTTTTGGTCCTTATTTTGTTTTGTTATATTACCTTTTTTTTTACGCAAATAATTTTCTTTTTACTTTGACCTAATGGAGTATTATGTGTAGATCAGTGACAACAAATCCCAATTAAATCATTTTAAATCCCACTTGGTAACAAAACAAAATGTGAAAAAGCCCAAGAGGGGTGAATACTTATTATAGGCACTGTATGACTAGAAAACTAACATCACTTACCTGGTAGCTGAAAGTCTCAATTCGGAGGTAGCTGCGAGCATGGAAGTAGATTTGAATGCTGACATGTTGTCCAACTTGAAGGCCGGAGTAATCGGACGGCAAATCAATGTACAAGTAGCGTTCGTTGGGGGACGAGTATGCCTTGGCTTCAAGTGTATATTCCGCTTGATTACCGAAGGGTAACCTCTCATCAGCGGTCTTGAACTGAAACAACATTACAGCATTACATACATTCTATCACAAGCCTCACAAAACCAACAGAAAATAGAGCAAGCAAAAGATGTGTGGCATGTGCAGAGCCTGTGGTCTAACAATAACATGCCTGGCTTAGACACATTTAAACTCCCTCTCCCCACTGGAGACTGGGATTCAATCCCAGCTCCAACCTTTAAATCTGTTTCTCCCACATCCCTGTCTAAACAGTGTCAAAATACCTCCAGAAATATATATAAAGAAATAGATGTACACTACCGTTCAAAAGGTTGGGGTCACATAGAAATGGCCTTGTTTTTTTTAAAGAAAAGCAATTTTTTTGTCCATTAAAATAACATAAAATTGATCAGAAATACAGTGTAGACATTATTAATGTTGTAAATGACTATTGTAGCTGGAAACGGCTGTTTTTTTTTTAAAGGAATATCTATATAGGCGTACAGAGGCCCATTATCAGCAACAATCACTCCTGTGTTCCAATGGCACGTTGTCTAAGCTAATCCAAGTTTATAATTTTAAAGGCTAATTGATCATTAGAAAATCATTTTGCAATTATGTTAGCACATCTGAAAACTGTTGTTCTGATTAAAGAAGCAATAAAACTGGCCTTTAGACTAGTTGAGTATCTGGAGGATCAGCATTTGTGGGTTCGATTACAGGCTCAAAATGGCCAGAAACAAAGAACTTTCTTCTGAATCTCGTCAGTCTATTCTTGTTCTAAGAAATTAAGGCTATTCTATGCGAGAAATTGCCAAGAAACTGAAGATCTTGTACAACGCTGTGTACTACTCCCTTCACAGAACAGCGCAAACTTGCTCTAACCAGAATAGAAAGAGGAGTGGGAGGCCCCAGTGCACAACTAAGAAAGAGGACAAGTACATTAGAGTGTCTAGTTTGAGAAACAGACGCCTCACAAGTCCTCAACTGGCAGCTTCATTAAATAGCACCCACAAAACACCAGTCTCAACGTCAACAGTGAAGAGGCGATTCTGGGATGCTGGCCTTCTAGGCAGAGTTCCTCTGTCCAGTGTCTGTGTTCTTTTGCCCATCTTAATCTTTTCTTGTTATTGGCCAGTCTGAGATATGGCTTTTTATTTGCAACCCTGGCTAGAAGGCCAGCATCCCGGAGTTGCCTCTTCACTGTTGACGTTGAGACTGTTTTTTGCATGTACTATTTAATGAAGCTGCCAGTTGAGGACTTGTGAGGCATCTGTTTCTCAAACTAGACACTCTAGTGTACTTGTCCTCTTGCTCAGTTGTGCACCGGGGCCTCCCACTCCTCTTTCTATTCTGGTTAGAGACAGTTTACGCTGTTCTGTGAAGGGAGTAATACACAGCGTTGTACGAGATCTTCAGTTTCTTGACAGTTTCTCGCATGGAATAGCCTTAATTTCTCAAAAAAATAATAGACTGACGAGTTTCAAAAGAAAGTTATTTTTTGAGCCTGTAATCGAACCCACAAATGCTGATGTTCCAGATGATCAACTAGTCTAAATAAGGCCAGTTTTATTGCTTCTTTAAATCAGCACAACAGTTTTCAGCTGTGCTAACATAATTGCAAAAGGTTTTTCTAATGATCAATTAGCCTTTTAAAATGATAAACTTGGATTAGCTAACACAACGTGCCATTGGAACACAATAGTGATTGTTTCTGATAATGGGCCTTTGTAGATATTCCAACAAAAATCTGCCGTTTCCAGCTACAATAGTCATTTACAACATTAACAATATCTACACTGTATTTCAGATCAATTTGATGTTATTTTAATGGACAAAAAAATGTATTTTCTTTCAAAAACAAGGACATTTCTAAGTGACCCCAAACTTTTGAACAGTAGTGTATGTCAAGCTGCCTTCACTTAATCATACATTTAATGAGACTCAATCCACATTGGTACTTACAATAAATCTTGCACTCTCAACTTCTGAAGGAAGGTTGCAAATAAAAAGAGCAATCCCATCGTCGTTGGTCCTCTGACTGTTATCCACTGTCAGTGTAGAACAATGAAGTTTCTCGTCTACACCACGTTTGTTTTTGGTGAAGGAATTCACCAACCTCACTGGTACCAATGCCACAGGGTCCCCCAAATGGTCCTTGACCGACACCTGGTGGCAAAACCCCCATACAGTCTTATAAAAAAGGGTTCCAAAAGGGTTCTTTGCGGTGGGATAGGTATCTACCAAGACCTGTTTTCATCTGAAGAACCCTTTTTGGAAGACAAGGCTTCTTTATAAGGCAAAGGGTTCTACCTAGAACCTTTAAAGGGTGTATATAAAACAAGGGATGGTAGAGAAGGAAAGCCTTCTGCGGGCACCATAGTATTATTTTTCATTCTATTTGTTAACACTTGATCCCCAAAAAATAAACAATATGAATTTTAAACCAACAGTTTGCATAGTTCTTTTGAACGTTACGGACGTTTGTCGTTCTGAAACAATGGACTTTGACATCACTTGGGAACCAGTCAATCAACTACAGCATCCCAGTACGCAATAAATGTCCTCCCTCTTGCTATTTTCCTCTTTACGTATGCCCAAGGCTATACATTCTTTCCACCAGCAGGGGCGAGCAGAGTTTGCAGTTCAAGGTGTGATTTGCATCTCTGGCGAGTAACCCTTACTCATAGGACCGCAATAAGCCCTTGGCAGGCCGCTTTTGCTTCTATGCCATTTAGCCTGCACTCAGAGGACAGCAATAAGCCCTAGGCAAGCCATCTAGCCATGAGAAAATGTGAAAGACAATAGCAAAGAATTTCTCTAATCTCAAATTCGGCCTGCCACTTTCCAGCTAACCACAGCCAGCCAGAGGCAGCAAGCTGTTTTTGTTGTTTCTATAAATACCTTACATTTATTGTGATTTTCATTTGATTTATTTACCAATTAAAAAACATAATTACAACCACACATGTGGACATAATACATTAAAAAGCATCAAGGATTACAAAAAATGTGATACACCTAATAATTTAGTTTAAGTAAATTAATGATATATTGATTATGCCCAAAAATAGCCTACATTTTTGCCATTGCTATAATATACTATATTTCGAGGCAATACCTTTCTAGCAATAATGCCACTCCCTAAACCGCCTCATTCACTTGAATAAAAGTGTTGATCACTACAAACAGTATGTGGCGGCACCTCTTAAACCCCACAGAAGAAGCCGAAAAACTTTAAACTGGAAGTTATCTTTCTTACAAACCTGTCTTTGATACTTGATACTAGCCAGTAGCTTTTAGAAAATAAAATTCCCCAGGCTTTTGGAAGAAAACAACAGTTTAATTATTTTTATATATCATCACCGAATGTTTTGAAATACCGAACAATAATACACTAACGGCACCCATTCAGACGATATAGATCAGGGAAGGGTAACTTTGATGGGGGTGGGGGCCACAAAAAATGTGAATGTTATAATGCAAGTTTGCTGCAAATTTACATATTTTACCATGGGGCAGAGAGAAGATTTTGCAATTTTATAACTAATTTCATGCAATTCTACACAATTTGCTATAGGGTGGAGAGGAATGTTTATTCATATTTTTTAATTAACCTCTCCACCACTCCCCCTCTTCGGAGGACAAATATCTTTTAGTTTTTTTTACAGCTTTTTTTCTACATATACATACATTTTACATACACATTTAGCATACACATTTTACATACATGGTACTTTTATATAAAGCAGTCACAAAACAATAATACATTACTAAACATAAGCTATTTAATCCCAACCCTCAGCCACTCTCAACCCATCCCACCTATCACCACAGACCACCTTCGTTTGGTTTCCATGTGCCATATATTTTTCAATTGTGCTGTGATGTTTTACATACTTTTTTACATTTCGAATCATATAGTTTCCACAGATTGTGAGCTAAAAATGGAAACCTTTCCTATGAATATTATTCTTTTATTTATTGACTGACTATGGCTTTCCAAATCGCCCAACACTGCTATTTGTAAGATTCATTTTTAGAGCATGTTGTGATTTTTTAACATTCCTGAACCTGTGACCAGAAACAAGCTACATAGAGGCAATACCTGAATAAGATGTTGATTCTGTCTCTTCACAGCAAAATCTACAAAGCTGAGATTGTTGTATTTATTTTTTTATCTTTATCTAGGCAAGTCAGTTAAGAAGAAATTCTTATTTTCAGGGGGGAGAACAACAGATTTTAACCTTGTCAGCTTGGGGATATGATCTTGCAACCTTTCGGTTACTAGTCCAACGCTCTAACCACTAGGCTACCTGCCGCCCAATATATACATAGCATTCTGTTGGTGGCAAGAATATTATATAACAATCTAAATTAAGAAACTCTAAGTCTTGAATCAAGTGTAGTTTTTTGTACCAGTTCATAAACCATATTCCATAGAATTGTTACATCGAAAATCTCATCCCATTTATATTGAAACTTGTATGGCGCAGCTGTCAACATTTTTTTCCTCAAATTAAACTGGTATATATTTTTTATTTATGCCTGTTCCTTTCAGCCAATTTGTATCTTTAATAAAAAAAAATTCAGGGAAGTTAGAAACCAATACACACAGGCAGTTAGAAACGCCAAGGCTAGCTTTTTCAAACAGAAATTTGCTTCCTGCAACTCAAACTCTAAAAAGTTCTGGGACATTGTAAAGTTCATGGAGAATAAGAACACCTCCCAACTGCCCACTGCACTGAGGATAGGAAACTGTCACCACCGATAAGCCCACTATAATTGAGAATTTCAATAAGCATTTTTCTACGGCTGGCCATGCTTTCCACCTAACTACCCCTACTGCATTCAACAGCACTGCACCCCCCACAGCTACTCGCCCAAGACTCCCCCATTTCTCCTTCTCCCAAATCCATTCAGCTGATGTTCTGAAAGAGCTGCAAAATCTGGACCCCTACAAATCAGCTGGGCTTGACAATCTGGACCATTTCTTTCTAAAATTATCTGCCGAAATTATTGCAACCCCTATTACTAGCCTGTTCAATCTCTCTTTCGTGTCGTCTGAGATTCCCATAGATTGGAAAGCAGCTGCTGTCATCCCCCTCTTCAAAGGAGGTGACACTCTTGACCCAAATTGCTACAGACCTATATCCATCCTACCCTGCCTTTCTAAGGTCTTCGAAAGCCAAGTCAACAAACAGATTACCGACCATTTCGAATCCCACCGCACCCTCTCCGCTATGCAATCTGGTTTCAGAGCTGGTCATGGGTGCACCTCAGCCACGCTCAAGGTCCTAAACGACATCGTAACCGCCATCGATAAGAAACAATACTGTGCTGCCGTATTCATTGACCTGGCCAAAGCTTTTGACTCTGTTAATCACCACATCCTCATCGGCAGACTCAGTAGCCTTGGTTTCTCAAACGATTGCGTCGCCTGGTTCACCAACTACTTCTCTGACAGAGTTCAGTGTGTCAAATCGGAGGGCCTGCTGTCCGGACCTCTGGCAGTCTCTATGGGGGTACCACAGGGTTCAATTCTTGGGCCAACTCTTTTCTCTGTATACATCAATGATGTCGCTCTTGCTGCTGGTGAATCTCTGATCCACCTCTACGCAGACAACACCATTCTGTATACTTCTGGCCCTTCTTTGGACACTGTGTTAACAACCCTCCAGACGAGCTTCAATGCCATTCAACTCTCCTTCCGTGGTCTCCAACTGCTCCTAAACACAAGTAAAACTAAATGCATGCTCTTCAACCGATCACTGCCTGCACCTGCCCGCCTGTCCAGCATCACTTCTCTGGACGGTTCTAACTTAGAATTTGTGGACAACTACAAATACCTAGGTGTCTGGTTAGACTGTAAACTCTCCTTCCAGACTCACATCAATCATCTCCAATCCAAAGTTAAATCTAGAATTGGCTTCCTATTTCACAACAAAGCATCCTTCACTCATGCTGCCAAACATACCCTCGTAAAACTGACCATCCTACCAATCCTCGACTTCGGCGATGTCATTTACAAAATAGCCTCCAATACCCTACTCAACAAGCTGGATGCAGTCTATCACAGTGCCATCCGTTTTGTCACCAAAGCCCCATATACTACCCACCACTGCGACCTGTACGCTCTCGTTGGCTGGCCTTCGCTTCATAATTGTCGCCAAACACATTGGCTCCAGGTCATCTACAAGACCCTGCTAGGTAAAAGTCCCCCCTTATCTCCGCTCACTGGTCACCATAGCAGCACCCACCTGTAGCACGCGCTCCAGCAGGTGTATCTCTCTGGTCACCCCTAAAGCCAACTCCTCCTTTGGTTGTCTCTCCTTCCAGTTCTCTGCTGCCAATGACTGGAACGAACTACAAAAATCTCTGAAACTGGAAACGCTTATCTCCCTCACTAGCTTTAAGCACCAGCTGTCAGAGCAGCTCCCAGATCACTGCACCTGTACATAGCCCATCTACAATTTAGCCCAAACTACTACCTCTTCCCCTACTGTATTTATTTATTTCATTTATTTTTGCTCCTTTGCACCATATTATTTATATTTTAACTTTGAACTTTCTTCAAACTACAAATCTACCATTCCAGTGTTTTACTTGCTATACTTTATTTACTTTGCCACCATGGCCTTTTTTTCCCTTTACCTCCCTTATCTCACATCATTTGCTCACATTGTTTATAGTCTTATTTTTTTCTACTGCATCATTGATTGTATGTTGTTTTACTCCATGTGTAACTCTGTGTTTTTGTATGTTGTCGAACTGCTTTGCTTTATCTTGGCCAGGTCGCAACTGTAAATGAGAACTTGTTCTCAACTTGCCTACCTGGTTAAATAAAGGTGAAATAAAATAAATAAAAAATATATATGGCAGGCAAACAAGTTTGTGGTAGTGCTGCAATCAGTTGGTTGTAAATTTGGATTGAGCAGATATTTTCGATAACTGCATATGTGACATAACTCCTCTGTTTCTATTCATAATATAATAAACATATATAATATATATATATTTTTTATTCCATAAAGAATGTTTTTTTTAAACTAATCAGTAAATTTGAATTTATCCATAACATTTGTTGTAATATATGTTCTCTTGTCTGGAGGATAAAACTGAAATTGTAACCAGCTTTGTATGGCTTGTTTAAGAAAGGGTGATACTTTAATCAAAATGTGATTTTCAATTAGTCAGAAATGAGAAATCTGTATAAAGGCAAAAAGGCCATTTTTGAACAAAGGATGAGCCTTTCTTAAAACTTCTTGGGGATAAGGGGCAGTATTCGGAAGTTTGGATGACTGAGGTGCCCACATTAAACTGCCTGTTACTCAGGCCCAGAAGCTAGGATATGCATATGCATGGTAGTATTGGATAGAAAACACTCTAAAGTTTCTAAAACTGTTAAAATAATGTATGTGAGTATAACAGAACTGATTTGGCAGGCTAAACCCTGAGGACAATCCATCCAGGATTGTTTGTTGTTGAGGTCATTGGATTTTCCAATGCTTTTCTATGGCGAAGCCGAATTATTGATTATTTACATTTTAGGGTACCTGAGGTTGGATTAGAAACGTTGTTTGAAATGTTTGGACCAAGTTTACAGGTAACTTATTAGATCCTTTGTAGGCATGTTGGGCGAGTTGGAACCGGTGTATTTCTGAATCAAACGTGCCAAATAAACTGACATTTTTGGGATATAACGAAGGACTTTATCGAACAAAACGACCATTCATTGTGTAACTGAGAGCTTTGGGATTGCAAAAAGATGAAGATCTTCAAAGGTAAGCGATTTATTTTATCGCTATTTCTGACTTTCGTGATGCATCTGTTTGGTTGGAAAATGTTTTTCATGCTTTTGTATGCGGGGCGCTGTCCTCAGATAATCGCATAGTATGCTTTCGCCATAAAGACTTTTTGAAATCTGACAAAGCGGCTGGATTTACTTCATTGGGATAGGGGCAGCATTGGGAAGTTTGGATGAAAAGTGTGCCCAGAGTAAATTGCCTGTTACTTAGGCCCAGAAGCTAGGATATGCATATAATTTGAAATCGGACAGTGTGGTTAGATTAACGAGAGTCTTGTCTTTAAAATGGTGTAAAATAGTCATATGTTTGAGAAATTAAAGTAATAGCATTTCTAAGGTATTTGAATAACGCGCCACAGGATTCCACATTTCGTCCCACCTTCCCTAGAGAGGTTAACAAGGAATTTGTGGAATGGTTGAAAAACGAGTTTTAATGACTCCAACCTAAGTGCATGTAAACCTCCGACATCAACTGTATATAATGAATATGAGTTTGGGGGGCTAAAATGCTTAAATATTAAAGCTTTAAACCTGTCACTAAAAGCTTCGCTCATATAGGTTTTACTTTAACCCAAAATGGTTCTCCAGTAGATTATTAACCTTTCTGGCGCAGGCGTTCCTCTAGCGACCCACCTCGACAACATCCAGTGAAATTGCAGAGCGCCAAATTCAAAATACAGAAATAGTCATAATAAACATTAATGAAAATACAAGTGTTATTCATCGGTTTAAAGATTAACTTCTTGTTAACTTGTTATGGATAGGGGGCAGTATTTTCACGGCCGGATAAAAAACGTACCCGATTTAATCTGATTATTACTCCTGCCCAGAAACTAGAACATGCATATAATTATTAGCTTTGGATAGAAAACACTCCAAAGTTTCTAAAACTGTTTGAATGGTGTCTGTGAGTATAACAGAACTCATTTGGCAGGCCAAAACCTGAGAAGATTCCTTACAGGAAGCGCCATCTCTGACCATTTCTTGGCCTTCTTGGTCATCTCTATCCAAAACAGGGGATCTCTGCTGTAACGTGACATTTTCTAATGCTCCCATAGGCTCTCAGAAGGCGCCAGAACGTTGAATGATGACTTTGCAGGCCATGGCTGAAAAACAGTAGCGCATTTGGTAAGTGGTCGATCTGAGAACAATGAGACTGGAGCGCGCGTGGGACGAAATCGTCCCACCTACGTAACAGCATGTGGAATCCTGTGGCGTGTTATTCAAATACCTTAGAAATGCTATTACTTCAATTTCTCAAACATATGACTATTTTACACCATTTTAAAGACAAGACTCTCGTTAATCTAACCACACTGTCCGATTTCAAAAAGGCTTTACAACGAAAGCAAAACATTAGATTATGTCAGCAGAGTACCCAGCCAGAAATAATCAGACACCCATTTTTCAAGCTAGCATATAATGTCACATAAACCCAAAACACAGCTAAATGCAGCACTAACCTTTGATGATCTTCATCAGATGACAACCCTAGGACATTATGTTATACAATACATGCATGTTTTGTTCAATCAAGTTCATATTTATATCAAAAAACAGCTTTTTACATTAGCATGTGACGTTCAGAACTAGCATACCCCCCGCAAACTTCCGGTGAATTTACTAAATTACTCACGATAAACGTTCACAAAAAAACATAACAATTATTGTAAGAATTAAAGATACAGAACTCCTCTATGCACTCGCTATGTCCGATTTTAAAATAGCTTTTCGGTGAAAGCACATTTTGCAATATTCTAAGTAGATAGCCCGGCATCACAGGGCTAGCTATTTAGACACCCACCAAGGTTGGCACTCCCCAAAGTCAGATTTACTATAAGAAAAATGTTATTACCTTTGCTGTTCTTCATCAGAATGCACTCCCAGGACTTCTACTTCAATAACAAATGTTGGTTTGGTTCAAAATAATCCATTGTTGTGTTCAAATATCCTCTGTTTTGTTCGTGCGTTCAAGACACTATCCGAATGGTAAAGAAGGGTGACACGCACGACACATTTCGTGACAAAAAAATTCTAAATATTCCATTACCGTACTTCGAAGCATGTCAACCGCTGTTTAAAATCAATTTTTATGCCATTTTTCTCGTAAAAAAGCGATAATATTCCGACCGGGAAAGCGTGTTTAGCTTCAAAGAGAGAAAATAAAAACATGGGGTCGACTCGTGCACACACCTCCGTCCCATTGTCCTCTGACAGAGCACTTACCAAAAGCTCTAATGTTTTTCAGCCAGTGGCTGGAATTACATCATTCAGCTTTTTCCCGCCTTCTGAGAGACTATGGGAGCCGTAGGAAGTGTCACGTTACAGCAAAGATCCTCAGTTTTCATTAAAGAGAGCCAAGAAGAACAAGAACTTGTCAGACAGGTCACTTCCTGTAAGGAATCAAATTAGTTCTGTTATACTCACAGACACCATTCAAACAGTTTTAGAAACTTTAGGGTGTTTTCTATCCAAAGCCAATAATTATATGCATATTCTAGTTTCTGGGCAGTAGTAATAACCAGATTAAATCGGTACGTTTTTTATCCGGCCGTGCAAATACTGCCCCCTACCCCCAACAGGTTAACATACTATAGTTTTGGCAAGTCGGTTAGGACATCGGTTAGGACATCTATAGGGTTAAAGTAAAACTTAT
This sequence comes from Salmo trutta, assembly GCF_901001165.1. Taxonomy (NCBI): domain Eukaryota; kingdom Metazoa; phylum Chordata; class Actinopteri; order Salmoniformes; family Salmonidae; genus Salmo; species Salmo trutta. The sequence goes on from NC_042985.1 coordinate 44,737,267, forward strand.
ATGAGTGAAGCTTTTAGTGACAGGTTTAAAGCTTTAATATTTAAGCATTTTAGCCCCCCAAACTCATATTCATTATATACAGTTGATGTCGGAGGTTTACATGCACTTAGGTTGGAGTCATTAAAACTCGTTTTTCAACCACTCCACAAATTCCTTGTTAACATACTATAGTTTTGGCAAGTCGGTTATGACACCTGATTTTTCCAACAATTGTTTACAGACAGATTATTTCACTTATAATTCACTGTATCACAATTCCAGTGGGTCAGAAGTTTACATACACTAAGTTGACTGTGCCTTTTAAACAGCTTGGAAAATTCCAGAAAATGATGTCATGGCTTTAGAAGCTTCTGATAGGCTAATTGACATCCCTTGAGTCAATTGTAGGTGTACCTGTGGATGCATTTCAAGGCCTACCTTCAAGCTCAGTCCCTCTTTGCATGACGTCATGGGAAAATCAAAAGAAATCAGCCAAGACCTCAGAAAAAAATTGTAGATCTCCAAGTCTGGGAGCAATTTCCAAATGCCTGAAGGTACCACGTTCATCTGTACAAACAATAGTACGCAAGTATAAACACCATGGGACCACGCAGCCGTCAACCGCTCAGGAAGGAGACGCGTTCTGTCTCCTGGAGATGAATGTACTTTGGTGCGAAAAGTGCAAATCAATCCCACAACAACAGCAAAGGACCGTGTGAAGAAGCTGGAGGAAACGGGTACTAAAGTATCTGTATCCACAGTAAAATGAGTCCTATATCAACATAACCTGAAAGGCCGCTCAGCAAGGAAGAAACCACTGCTCCAAAATCGCCATGAAAATGCCAGACTACATTATGCAACTGCACATTGGTACAAATATTGTACTTTTGGGAGAAATGTCCTCCGGTCTGATGAAACAAAAATAGAACTGTTTGGCCATAATGACCATTGTTATGTTTGGAGGAAAAAGGGGGAGGCTTGCAAGCTAAAGAACACCATCCCAACCGTGAAGCACAGGGGTGGCAGTATCATGTTATGGGGGTGCTTTGCTGCAGGAGGGACTCGTGCACTTCACAAAATAGATGGCATCATGTGGAAGGAAAACTTTGTGGATATATTGAGTGGATCAATAAAGTGGTGATCCTAACTTACCTAAGACAGGGAGTTTTTATTTGGAGTAAATGTCAGGAATTGTGAAAACTGAGTTTAAATGTATTTGGCTAAGGTGTGTGTAAACTTCTGACTTCAACTGTAAATAGGCATGTTCAATTCAATTTTGGCTGCATTTAAAAAACAAGACATCTGGAGTAGGCATTGCCCTTAGTAAATAAGTAAACTGTGATAGGACCAAAGAGTTAATCAGTGTGATTTTTCATAAATAGACAAGTATTTATCTCTCCGTGGTTGCAGAATCTTTTCTATTTTAGCTAACTTTCAATTGAAATGAATTGTGGTAAGTTCATTTATATTTTTTGAGATGTGAATACCTGTCACGGTTGTCGTCGGTGAAGGAGGACCAAAACACAGCAGGTATGTGCAGGCTCATCTTGACGTTTATTTAACTTTGCAAAATGAATACCAAAATAACAAAACACGAGAATGAACGAACAACCAACAGTCTGGTAAGGCACAAGGCTAAACACAGAACAATCTCCCACAAAAGACAAACACACCCACATATATGGGACTCTCAATCAAAGGCAAATAGACAACACCTGCCTTCAATTGAGAGTCCCAACCCCAATGAATCCAAACATAGAAACAGACACACTAGACTCAACATAGAATTCATGAAACTCACCCAGTGCCCAAAACCCCGGAATACTAAATCAAATGCCCTCCTAACTCATACAACACCCAGAACCACATAAAACAAATACCCTCTGCCACGTCCTGACCAAACTACAATACTAATTAACCCTTATACTGGCCAGGACGTGACAATACCAAGTATGTCTACTTCACCATCCGCCCATTTTATTGGTAAACCCCAAGGTAGTGTAAACACTGTATTTTTTTACGATCCAATATTTAATATTGTCATAGTTAGGTTTTAACCTGTTAGGGTATAGCGGGCAGTATTTTCACGGCTGGATAAAAAAATGTACCCGATTTAATCTGGTTACTAATCCTACCCAGTAACTACAATATGCATATACTTATTATATATGGATAGAAAACACCCTAAAGTTTCTAAAACTGTTTGAATGGTGTCTGTGAGTATAACAGAACTCATTTGGCAGGCAAAACCCTGAGACAGATTCTGACAGGAAGTGGATACCTGATGTGTTGAATTGACTTTAAGCCTATACCATTGAAAAACAAAGGGGGTGAGGAATGTTTTGGCACTTCCTATTGCTTCCACAAGATGTCCCCAGCCTTTACAAAGTGTTTTGAGTCTTTTACTCTGAGATCTGACTGAAGAAGAGCCTTGGAACGGCGATGGCCCATTAGACACCTTGCGCGCGAGTTGATTGTGGGTACTCTCATTCCGAAATGTTTTAAAAGAGAACCCAATGGTCCGCCTTGAATTTTATTCATGTTCTGGTTAAAAAAGGCCCTAATGATTTATGCGATACAACGTTTGACATGTTTGAACGAACGAAAATATATTTTTTCCGTTCTTGAAGTGAAGTGAAGTCCGGCTGGCTTAGATCATGTGCTACAACACGGAGGTTTTTGGACATAAATGATGAGCTTTTTTGAACAAAACTACATTCGTTATGGACCTGGGATTCTTTGGAAGTGACATCTGATGAAGAGAATCAAAGGTAATGGATTATTTACATAGTATTTTCGATTTTAGATCTCTCCAACATGGCGGTTAGTCTGTATCGCAATGCGTATTTTTCTGGCGCAGTGCTCAGATTATTGCAAAGTGTGATTCCCCAGTAAGGTTAATTTTAAATCTGGCAAGTCCATTGCGTTCAAGAGATGTAAATCTATAATTCTTTGAATGACAATATAATATTTTACCAATGTTTTCTAATATTAATTAATTATTTTGTTGTCATGACTTGACTGCCGGTATTGGAGGGAAACGATTTCCTGAACATCAACGCCATAGTAAAACGCTGTTTTTAGATATAAATATGAACTTGATAGAACTAAAAATGCATGCATTGTCTAACATAATGTCCTAGGAGTGTCATCTGATGGAGATTGTAAAAGGTTAGTGCATAATTTTAGCTGATTTTATGGTTTTGGTGACGCCTGTCTTTGAATCGACAATGCATTACACACAGCTATTATCAATGTACTCTCCTAACATAACCTAACTTTATGCTTTCCCCATAAAACCTTTTTGAAATCGGACAACGTGGTTAGATTAAGATGTTTATCTTTCAAAGGCTGTAAGTTAGTTGTATGTTTGAGAAATTTGAATTTTGACATTTATTTGGTTTCAAATTTGCCGCTCTTGAAATGCACCTGCTGTTGATAGGGTGCGCCACGGGTGGCACGCTAACGTCCCACATAGCCCCAAGAAGTTAATCCAGTGAGGGTAGAAAAGTGATCAAGATCTTCAATGAGACTGTGCAGGGATCCAGATTGTGGACTTATGAAAAAACTACAGACATCGCATACATTGACACTTTTGTTTTTATCCCCTGAATTTCTAACCACTTGATGTTCTTGTTGGATGTACTTTTAATAGCTAGCATTTCAATGGCCATAATAAATAGATATGGAGACAACAGACAGCCTTGTTTTACTCCTCTTAAAAGCTCAATACTTTATTAAACACTTTTTCAAAATCTGCTATGAAGACCAGGCCTGGTATCTTCGATGTTTCATAATGTTCAATTGTTTCAAGTATATTATCTCCAATATATCATCCATCTAAAAAACCTGCCTGATCATTATGAACAATATCTGGCAAAACCTTTTTTATTCTATGTGCTATGCATTTCGCCAGGATTTTCACATCACAACATTGAAGTGTTAGAGGCCTCCAGTTTTTTAAATGGACTGGATCTTTAAACTTACCACCTGTGTCCTGTTTTAGTAGTAATGAAATCACACCTTCTTGTTGAGTACCTGAAAGTCTACCATTTGTATGAGAGTAATTCAATCGATCTTTGAGTACATCAAAGAGAGGAATGTTTGCAGTTTTTAATATGACATCTGACGGAGAGTGAATAACAAAATCAATGGGGATTGCCCGGTCGACTATTTGACCATGATTACTACAAGTTTAGATAGCTGGCTGCAAGACTAACTTACAATCCAAAAATATTTTGCTGACATGGGTTAATTGAGTGACTGTCAGTGACTGACATAACAAGAGAAAACTGCTGATGCTAAACAAAATTTCGAAATTGCACCTTTTATATTCTACTATTCTAACGTTCAACAATAAATTGAGGCCCCGACGTCTTTGTACCTACAAAAGGCACCACTTTTTTGGGGCAGCTGCCCATCCCTGATATAGATAGATGGAGCACCAATTCGCAAGCCTGGATTTTGAATCATGCATGGAGAGACTAGAGTAGAATCATTCACCAGAGACAATAGAACAATGTTTGAACATTTCAAATTTTTTGTTTTCTCATCTGTTCATGCACCAGATTAGAATGCAAAGTTTGTTTGCTTAACCTGTTATGACTAGGGGGCAGTATTTTCACGGCTGGATAAAAAACGTACCCGATTTAATCTGATTATTACTCCTGCCCAGAAACTAGAATATGCATATAATTATTAGCTTTGGATAGAAAACACTCCAAAGTTTCTAAAACTGTTTGAATGGTGTCTGTGAGTATAACAGAACTCATTTGACAGGCCAAAACCTGAGAAGATTCCAAACAGGAAGTTGCCCTGTCTGACCATTTCTTGGCCTTCTTGATTATCTCTATCCAATACAGGGGATCTCTGCTGTTACGTGACACTTCCTACGGCTCCCATGGGCTCTCAGAAGGCGGCAAAAAGCTGAATCGTGGCTTTGCAGGCTCTGGCTGGCTGAAAAACATTTGGATAGTGGCCGGTCACAGTACTATGAGACTAAGGCTCGTGCACGAGTCGACTCCATGTTTACTTTCTCTCTCTCTTTGAACGAAAACCACCACTCCCGGTCGGAATATTATCGCTTTTTTACGAGAAAATTGGCATAAAAATTGATTTTAAACAGCGGTTGACATGCTTCGAAGTACGGTAATGGAATATTTAGAATTTTTTGGTCACGAAATGCGTCGTGCTCGTCACCCTTCTTTACCATTCGGATAGTGTCTTGAACGCACAAACAAAACGCCGCTGTTTGGATATAACTATGGATTATTTTGGACCAAACCAACATTTGTTATTGAAGTAGAAGTCCTGGGAGTGCATTCTGACGAAGAACAGCAAAGGTAATAACATTTTTCTTATAGTAAATCTGAGTTTGGTGAGGGCCAAACTTGGTGGGTGTCAAATTAGCTAGCCGTGATGGCCGGGCTATCTACTCAGAATATTGCAAAATGTGCTTTTGCCGAAAAGCTATTTTAAAATCTGACACCGCGATTGCATAAAGGAGTTCTGTATCTATAATTCTTAAAATAATTGTTATGTATTTTCTAAACGTTTATTGTGAGTAATTTAGTAAATTCACCGGAAGTTTGCGGTGGGTATGCTAGTTCTGAACATCACATGCTAATGTAAAAAGCTGGTTTTTGATATAAATATGAACTTGATTGAACAAAACATGCATGTATTGTATAACATAATGTCCTAGGAGTGTCATCTGATGAAGATCATCAAAGGTTAGTGCTGCATTTAGCTGTGGTTTTGGTTTTTGTGACATATATGCATGCTTTGAAAATGGCTGTGTGATTATTTTTGGCAGGGTACTCTCCTGACATAATCTAATGTTTTGCTTTCGCTGTAAAGCCTTTTTGAAATCGGACAGTGTGGTTAGATTAACGAGAGTCTTGTCTTTAAAATGGTGTAAAACAGTCATATGTTTGAGAAATTGAAGTTATAGCATTTATGAGGTATTTGTATTTCGCGCCACACGATTCCACTGGGCAAGCGTCCCGCCTTGCCCAGGGAGGTTAATGAGAAGTTTATCTTTAAAATGGTGTATAATACTTGTATGTGTGAGAAATTTGAATAATGAGATTTTTGTTGTTTTGAATTTGGCGCTCTGCTATTTCACTGGCTGTTGGCGAGTGGGACGCTAGCATCCCACATACCCCAGAGAGGTTCATAATTGTGCATATACAGTACTTTGTTATCTTTGCCATGTTTTCTGTCTTTTAAATTAGTATTTTCTATGATGTTACTGAGCAAGGAGTAGGGGAATAGAAGGGAGTATGAGTGAAACACTCAAAATCACAACCATTATATTTCCAAGCATGCTCTATTGCACATTGGTCTTTAGAATTGTTTGTTTCAATATGTGTGTTTTTGCATGTACATTGGTTGCATGCACAATGTTATGCTACACAAAGATAAATAACATACATTTTTCTAAAGTAATCCAATTTGTTCTTAGTTGGACTTATTGCACCCATTACTGAGATGGTTGTTCCAGTTTAGATGATTTAGGTACAAAGTAAACAATCTTCTCTACCCAGGCTATTCTTTAAAGACATGCTCCGGTACTTTGGCAACTAATACTTATTTTTTAAACCTCACACTTTGGCCTGGATGTGTCAATGTGTAGTTCATACATGCATAATCTATAAGCAGAATTACTGTTTTACCTTAATTAGCCAGGAAATCCCTAGATTGAAAGTGTCTGTTTTCTTGAATCTATGTGGCGCCATTTTCTTTACATTTACCATTTATTTAAGACATACACACAGTAGAGCGAGAGACAGCATTGACATGGTGCACATATCTGCACACTTGTGACTCAGTATGCAATTTTCGGGGACCACTTTTGGGTCGTGGACGCTACTTTCAGAACTACTGACTAAAAGGTATAAAAAACTACCAGGTAATATCTTTAATGCAGGTTGCAGGTGATTAATAGGTCCAATTGTTGGATATTCTCACTCTGGCTGGATTCCAATAGGAATTACACATCACTTTGCAAGTCAGCATAATATGACTTGCTGGCCTAATGTGGTCTGTAAACCAGGAGTTTCCTAAAACCACTGTGTTAGGGTATAACTAGGCACTCAAAGAAAGACCGTATGATATATGTAAAGTATTGTCATAAAGTCTTTCATTTAAAATGCTAATAAGGCTGGTGGAACCATTCATAGAGGGTTCTAGGAAGAACCGGTAGAGGATTATTTTTTTTTTTTTACATATTTGGACAGATAGATATTTGATCTTCATTCCAACCACATTCATTGATAAAGGTTACCAAATTTAACAAATCACACAAAACATGTTTTACTTTGAAAATGTTGCAATTTCCTTATGCGGAAGAAGTTCGTAGACGCTACCTTTACAATCACATAAAATGGCTAAAATTAGAATCAGGTGCACCAAAGCAGGTGCAAATGATTAGATAGTAACTTGGGAGGATCCAGCCTTCCATAACAATTAGAAACTTGGTCTGGTTTGGTCTTAACCACATGGGTGTGTGGTAACACATCATGCCAAGATCAAAAGACCTATCTGAGGCCCTCAGAAGATTATTGATGACCATGAGTCTGGGAGGGGGTTACAAATCCATTTCCAAGCAATTCAAAGTACATCATTCCAACGGGTCATCTACAAATGAAGAAAATTCCAGACCACTGGCAATCTACCTAGGACAGGTTGTCCCACCAAATGCAGCTCTAAAGCTGACCAAAATATGTCATAGAAGTCTCTAAGAACCCCAGGGTAACATCAAGGGGTCTACATGCCTCTCTTGCCACAATCAATGTCGAAGTGCATGAGTCAACTGTCAGAAAGAGACTCCACAAACTTGGCCTACATGGGAGGTCAGGAAGGAAGAAGCCTCTGCTATCAATTTATTTTTTTATATCAAGACAACTGACGTTTGCCAGACAACACCTGGGTAAAGACAGATGCTCTGGACAGATGAGTCAAAGGTGGAGTTGTTTAGTCACAATGCCAAATGCCATGTTTGGTGAAAATAAAACACTATCAGGTTTCAGGAAAGACCCAAGTGCAGACTGTGTTGAAGTAACACTGTTTATTGCAACAACAGGGGCAGGCAAACAACAGGTCAAGGCAGGCAGGGGTCAATAATCCAGAATAGTGGCACAGGACGGCAGGCAGGCTCAGACTCAGGACAGGCAAGGGTCAAAACCAGGAGGATGAGGAAAAAGAGATACTGGGGAAAAGCAGGAGCTGAGACAAACCACTGGTTGACTTGAACAAACTGGCATAGGAAACACAGGTATAAATACCCAGGGGATAAGTGGGTATGATGGGCGACACCTGGAGGGGGGCGGAGACAAGCACAAGGACAGGTGAAACAGATCAGGGCGTGACAAACACTGCCTTTGAACAGAAGAACCTCATATCAACTGTAAAGCATGGAGTCGGTGGCATTACGGTTTGGGGCTGCTTTGCTGCATCAGGGCCTGGCCAACATGCCATCATTGAGTCAACCATGAATTCAATATTGTACCAGAGAATTCTTGAGGAAAAGGTGAGGCCATCTGTCAAAAAGATGAAGCTGAACCGAACATGGATCTTGCAACAGGACAATGATCCAAAACACACAAGCAAAGCTACAACACAATGGCTCAAAAATAAGAAATGGAGGGTTATGGGAATGGCAGAGTCAAAGCCTAGATCTCAATCTTGTCGAAATGCTGTGTGGGGACTTGAAGCGGGTCATGCATGCAAGAAAGCCCTCGATCATGACAGTTGAAGCAGTGCTGTAAAGAATTCAACTGAGTCGATGTAAGACTGATAGACAGTTACAAGAAATGGCTACATGGATTTATCTCAACCAAAGGGGGCAACACCAGCTATTGAAGTTAGGGGTGTACTTGTTTTTTTCCGCACCATGGAATTGCATTTCTGTAGATTTTTGATGAATAAATGATTGCAAAGTATAATATTTTAGCGTCATTTGTTAAATTAGGTTACCTTTATCTGTCAATAGTGTTGAAGTGAAGATTACATATCCACCTGTCCAAATATGTACAACAACAAAAAAGACTACTTTCCAGGGAGTGTACTTACTTTTTCACATGACTGTATTTACTTCTGTACAGTAGATCTTACAGTGAGGATATATTCAGTGTCTACTTAATTTGCAATTTTATTATTGCATGTATTTCAATTTGTTCATAAAAGGTAGCTTGGTCCCAGATCTGTCATGTTTGGCAGAACAATGACCATAGGAGTTGGGAACTGTCAAAAGAGTACGCATCAAGACGTGTCAAATAACAGTCTAAAAATCACTTGAGGGCATATAAATCAGATTTGACCATTCAGACACAAGTCGCATGGCCAGAAATCAGATTTAGGTGGTTTGAAATTAGGCTTGAAACATCTGATTCCATATGCTTTTTGACTTCAGACTGCAGGAAAAAGAACTAATTATAATCAGGTATGCAACAAAATGGGATTTGAGTCACTGCAAACTGCCAATGTGAACAAGGCTATAGAGGTGCCCTACCCTGATAGTGTATGGCAGTCCTGGTTTGATGAAAGGAGGAGTAGCGACAAGACTCAGTCTGTACGGGGACTTTAAGAACTTCACATTGGCCATCTCAGCTTCCTGGGCGATACCACCTAGAGAGATTAAAAATAACCCTGTCTGATAAAAAATAGAGTAATAATATGTTCCTGCTAAACTAAATGATGCAATCATTTCACAATAATGGAATGATCTTCTTTGAATGATCAATCAAACTCTAGGTCAAAGTGAGCAAATCTTAGATGCATCACAACTTATTATTGTTTAAATGGATAGGCCTAATGGAGCTGGGTTTTTTTTATAGAGTATGTATTTCGGCATCAATACTGTAGGTTTGTGTACAACAAGGGGGGCCTACACTGTGCGTCTCTCACCAGTTGGCTCTTGTACCATCACAGCCATATACAGGAACTTTTCCACCATCCCTTCCAGTTCTTTGGGTCCATCTTCAAGTGATAGAGCTTTCTTCATGTTTATGCACACCTCCACGTCACCACTTTCTGTCATCTGAAAAGTTTGATCACAATGTTGCTTAAAAACCCCAGTGGCTCTAGAAGATCAATGTAAAACAATAACATCATATAATAATATTATAATATATATTTAGCTGACATTTTTATCCAAAGCGATTTACAATCATACGTGCATACATTTTTCTTGTGGGTGGCACCAGCGGGACTCGAACCCACTATCTTCTTTCTCCATGTGTAGTGCACTGACACGCACACCCAACCGCACAAACATAACTTGTTATTCATAACTAATTCTTACTTGCTCTCTTCTCACTGATTTGTGTAGGATGACAGTTGTTTTCCCAATGTATCCAAACCGTAGGAATACCTCTGCATTTGCAACTGGAGCACCATGAATATACCTGATACACAGCACAAATAACAAAGAAACTCAATATCATCCAAGATAATGTACAACCGCCCTGACTACTAACAAGGCATAAGACAAGACTTAACTTAATCAAGAATTAATGCAACAGTGTAGGTTAATTAATGCAACGTATCTCAATCCAACAATATTCAGTCTGTCTGATCATTTTGCCTAGTTAAATAAAGGTTATTAAAAAATATATATATATATTTATTTATTTTTACCTTTATTTAACTAGGCAAAATGATCAGACAGACTGAATATTGTTGGATTGAGATACGTTTCAGTTCAAAAAAGCATAACTTTTCTGTTCTTAAACCCACCTGGCGGATATCTTGATCTTAAAAGCTTCAAAAGTACCGGAACTGATGTAGTTAGCCTCTGGCTGCATGTGGATGGATAGGCTGGGTAATACTAATAATAAAGAAAGCACAGTTAAACTCAAAAGTTAGACTCAAAGGTGTCTAAATAAATGTAACTTGGTGGGAGGTATAATTATTATTTTGTTAAGTATAATTCAATCATCAATCACAATCAATGTTTCTTGTAGAGTTACCGTATTCTTTGACTTCAAATTCAGCTTTGTTTTTTGTGGTGAACTCATCTGTGTAAGAAGCTTCAATTATCCAGATACCTAACCTATGACATGGACCACACCGTATGTACTGTCATGAATGATACATACAACCGATATTATCATGCTGAATCATGACTAACAGTTTGATGTCAAATGTTGTGTTGTCGATACCACTTACTTAGGTTTTAGAGGGATTTTGAAAGGATTTTGCATTGATGGGATTCCATTGACATCTGTCATGTCTACAATTTCCACCTTCTGTAACTCTGGGTCCTATACATTGCCAGACAAAAGAAAGCCCCATATCAATGTAGTGTATGGCTAAGTGTATGGCTAAGTACATCGCTACTGCCTTCCTGAGACCTAGAAGTACTGTCGTCCAGGACTCCAGGAAATAACTTAGCTTAACTGGATCACTGGTATTGAAGGTGCTTCGTAAAGGGACCGTTCACCAAAATGACAAAGTTCCATGTCATTCCAAAGAGTAGGTTTAACTGAGCAAATGAAATGTGACCATACTTTATCACTCATATATCATCAATTATGCTATTTAGGTCTATATAGCATTTGCAAAGTCATCAACAGCGATTGTTTCAATTCAACCCAGAATTCCACTAAAAATAGACAATACAATAGGCCGAGGGTTTTAAGCTCTGGTTGATTTGAAATTTAAAGATATTTAGTGATATTGAACTGTTTAGTTTACAACGCCACCAATTATCCACATTTGAAGGAGAAGTATCGGCTGGTTGGATAGTTCCATCTGTGCCACTGACTTAGTCTGGAGTTAATTCCATTTTGTCTACAAATTCATAATTGATATGTTGGATTCAGTAAGATTTGAGCTTGATCCAGGCTGTATCACAACCGGCAGTGATTAGGAGTCCCATTACTCACAATTGGCCCAGCGTCGTCCGGGTTTGGCCAGTGTAGGCCGTCATTGTAAATAAGAAGTTGTTCTTAACTGACTTGCCTAGTTAAATAAATACAAAATATATATTAAAAAATCCTCCAAAAGACAAGTACTGTAGCTTTCGAAAGTGGGAGTGGGTAGCACTCAAGCTCCACGGAACAGGTACCCCAAACTATGTTCAAAGTTTAACAGGTTAAAGTCCATTTAAAGTTGCATTTAGTCATATTCTTTAACATATGTAAGGGATAATCAACGAGGGAATACGTTCTATGGAAAATAATGAACGACGTGGTGGAACGTTATTTGGATGAATTTATTCATACTATTTCATCCTTCCACAAGATATTGTCCCGAAACAAATCTAAGGTTGCTACCCAAGCCGGCTGGTCGTTAGTTCTATCCGTTCGGTTGCTAGAGACGCGACCCAGTCGTAGTCTTTTTCTTCTGTATCTATGGACGCGACCCAGTCGTTCGTTCTAAATGTTCCATTGCCATACTGGCTGGCAACAGTCTTATCACTTGCTTGCTAGCTAGTCAGCCAACTACAACTAATTTAGCCAGAATAACAGCAAAGTAGCTGCATTTGCATTTGTTTAAACTATTTTCTAGAGACATTTATTTGGATACAACCATAACAATGAGATAACGAGGCGCGATTTTGCCTGGCACATAGAATGTGCTCTCTCGTCAGGTCACTGTTGTTCAGAGGAGCTAGCTAGCTAACACAATCACTTCAAACTGAAGCTGGAAAGACTGCAAACTAGCTGCACTTCATTTCACCTTTTTTCTATTGGCATTTCTTTGTCTATATCCATAAAAATGATGCCAATTGATGAATGATTTTGGCTGATTGAGAAACGCTGCCTGCCATCCTGTCTCGTTCCGACTCCCGACACATTCATTACTATGGGACAGCAGATCGAATTTGAATATTGAAACAATGCTGCAAATGTCGGAGAGACAGACAAGGTTTATTCAAATCTCCACTGTTGAAAACTAAATGTGAGATAATGTCTAGATGCTTTTTATAGTGGAGATCAAGTTTATAAAGTGCCTGGCTGGGTTGATGAGACAGTGGATTGCCAGTCAGATGGAACAGAGTAAATAGGCATTTTTACATCATAGATGTAGCTGGTAGTAACTTGTGGAAAAGACACCGGCTGGAATGCGGTTTTAACCAATCAGCATTCAGGATTAAACCCACCGGTTGTAGAAGTAAGGGATAATCAACGAGGGGCTATGCATTCTAAGGAAAATAATGAACGAATCTGTCTTCCACAGAGTTGCATTATTTTGGCTAGCAAGTTTGCTAGATAGCTACAGTAGTTGCCTTGGTAATGCAAAATACTCCAGTCTAAATTTAGACGACATAAACCAGGTAGAGAATGTGTATAAATTATAATGAATTTACATTTTTTTTTTTATTTAATCTAAGAAATGTTTTTCTTCAATCACAGTAATTTCAATATAGAGCTATTAGTAGCACTATTTTGGGTGATTTTGTGGTCTCAAGCTAGAGAGTTTATTCAAATGTTTCATCAAGAATATGGGCAAAATTTTATTATTGACAATGAAAGAGGTGGGAATGTTGTTCTCTTGTCATATAGTTGCAACATTTACTATCAATATAGCATTAAAAATAGTTTTCCAGATTGTATTTTGGCGATGCGAATATTGGGTCGTGACTGAGACAACCTGGTTCAATTTGGGTCCCGAGGCAAAACCAGTTGAGAACCACTGATATAAAGCATGCATGTTCAAGATAGCATGCATAGGTTGTCGCAGTTCCGTGGAGATCTTCACAATTTCTGTAATAATCTGTGCAGATTGTCGAACGACATTGATCAATTGCACCATATACATTTAATGTAATCTCAACTGCAATCCAGGTCCTTTGGTTCTGCTATTAGATAAAGCAGTGATAACACAATCTGTTGTATAAATAAACGAAATATCTGACACTGTATTCCCATTTAAACGTTGCTGTGCTTTTAGTGTGGGTGACACCTAAACCAAAAATCAAACATTGTTTTTCCATTGGAATATGGTTGTGCTTTTAGATGGTTGAAATAATAGTGAAAACTAACTTTTGGCTGTCTTTTTATGTGGGTAAATATAGGTTGTAATCTCATTGATCAACATCTCTCAACGAAACATTCCCCAGTTATCCACGATGAAATGACGTGGTGTGCCCAGTGGAACGTCCATTTGTGATACACTCACCCTGAAAGTTAGAGTCACAGGTCGAAGGGCTGGCTGCAGATCTTCATTGAGAGAAAATGCTCGCACTTTCACTGTTGGATCATGCTTAGCATTAGAAGGGGTATGTGTATCCACTTCTCACAATGGCATACAACTAGCAACAGATATGCTCAAACACACATGCACATACGCACCAACACACACGCACAATGCTGTTATCATCCTCACCTGATTGTTCTGGGGTATAAATGTGTTTGTCAGTCTGAATGAAGAGGAAGCCATTTTTACGAGAGACTGGTATCTTCACGTGCTGCGCAAACTGTTCTGGAATTCTAACTTCAAGGTATGTATGAGTGGCATCCTTAGGGAATGTACTAGGGAAAATCTGTGGAGAGTTAATATATTGATTAAAAAAATCCTTACTAAGAACAAATATCTCAAATAAAATTCATACAAACCCAATATGCCCTATTGCAAAGAAAGATGTGAAAAAAATGCATGCAAAATCATTACCACATACATTTCATAACCAACATAACATAAACATTTCAAATCTCCATGGTCTTTGTATTACTACGTATTTCCTGTTTTACACAGATATAGACACTTGGGCCTGTATTTGTAAAACATCTCAGAGAAGGAATGGTGATCCAGGACCAGGTCCCTCTTGTTTTTGTTTTTTATAATAAAAGGCTAAACTGATCTTAAATCAGCACTCCTACTCTGAGGCACTTTGTGAATACTGCCCTGTCCTTCAAAAGGAAACATGGCTGCCTGTTTCACTCGTTGGAGCTTTGTCTGACCCTCAATGTGACAGCCTCCAGGAAGCCATTCTGGGTGTTGAGGGTCACAAACTGATCAGCATATTTTATATGGGCTGCATCCATAGAGCTTTTCAAGTAAACATGGACATTGGCTTCTTGGGTATAGCCAAACAGCTGAATCACTACTTTCTCAGATGCATCCAGTCGGAGGAGTTTAGGAGCAGTGATCAGGTACCTTAAGAGTTATATGGGAAAAACAGGGTTATAGAAAATATGTCACTGTGACACACTAGTGTCCTGTTCAGGGAATGTACTTGTACATTAAGCTGCCTCATGCTACAGAAACAGGAGATAGGCTCCTGCCCTATTGGCCATTCTGGCTCAGACAAAGCTACTTACTATACTTACTAATCCAAACAAGTCAAAACTAAAAAAATTCACAATTGCCAGGATTGTCATAAATGCAGCCACTTACGTCTTTTCCTGAGCACCTGCCAAACAGCAGCAATGAAAAACACAAAGAAGCAGTAAGAGTTTCATCTTCCACTGCCGATGAGACTGACTGACTCTGCAAACCCAACCGCTGATGTTTTTATCCAGCCCACTAAGGAGTTATGCAGTCTGCTTGTTTTCAGTTAATCATCAACTGTGGTCATGAAAGCTCAGAATTTCCAACCATTTCTAGTCACAAAGGTGAGTTTGCTTAAGCTCTGTTTTTACAGCATTATTTCAAAAGAGGGATTCTGTTGGCTCTGTGATGCAAGTTGATAAGGAGGTTACTGGAAACCATGTTTACTTAATGCGATTTGGCTTATCAATGGATTAACTCACTAAGGGAAACTGAATTTAGACATACAGTATATGGTACAGTTAATTATATATGGAGAGATTGTGTGATATAAACAGTTATAATCATGGGACAATTAACAGAAGACAAGGAAGGTTACAATGATTTATTTGGAGTACTAGGTGAAAATACAAAGTAATTTATATATGCAAACATATTATAGGTAATACACTGCACCCCGTTTTGTCATTTAAGTTATACATACTGTACATGTAGAGATAAAGTGACTGTTCAATAATTCTGGAAATAGAGTACATTTTAGGATTATATTTACATCTTATATAGTGTATTTACATGTCATGAATCATTCTATTCCCTGACTGGGACACAACAAAGCTAACGGTTACTGGGAGAGTCTGGAAAATCCTGTTAAGTGACCAGTTCAAATGATCCTTCATCCATTACGGTTGCAAAATATACAATTCTTGTTACAATAGTAAAAAATATGAGTTAATCAATGTTAAGAACGTGTGAATGTCCTCCCAAACCCAGATCTTGTTTGTACAAATCAATTTGACTGTCAGCCTGGGCTACCTCATTCAGGTGGAAACAAACAAATAGCATTATTTTCCAAAAAATAAATAAAAACTGCATGCAAACAAAAGTGAACTACATTTGCCTCCCAGATACAGTACCTCTGAAGATGTACAAGAACATCCCAAGACTTATGGTCATTGAGTAGACAAATATTGTCCCATGCACTGGTAAGAGAGAAAAATAACTTCCAATAACTTCAAAATGTTAAACCATTCAGAACTTGACCAATAGATTTTTTTTATATCTATAAAATCAATGGATTTCTATATGTTATCAGTATGACGGTACCTGGCATGACCAATCAATACACTACATACAGTACTGTATATTATGGACCCAAATATATATAAAAACTTAATCTCACAAGAACGGTCACAGTGACAACATCAGGTCTAGTTACATTTTTGACAGTAAGTTAACAGAATTCCAGTACCTAGATCACCTTCGTCCTACATAGTGCATTGTAAAAGAGAAATTGTGAGGGCCAAACTATTATATGTGATCAGAAAGTCCATTTGCCGGTAGCTCTAACAGTGACACCACTAAAGCCAGTTAATTTACATAAAATATGTGCAAGGAAGGGCAGACTTGTAGAAAAGCATCACATTTTGCAGTACGATCATCACTGTCGAGGGGGATGTGCCTATTGGAATAAATGTACAAGGCTTTCCTTCACAGGACCATGGTGGGGATGTGGTGCACCAGAGAGGCTGGGTGGGGCACCGTGGTCATCTGGGGGGGTGGGGGGGAGTGTGCCTGGTGGAGGCCCACCACCACTCCCCCCGCACCACCGGGCCGGTGTCTGGCGCTCTTCTGGTGCGCCCGCAGTCCTGCCAACTGAGAGTAGGCACTCTGGCACACGTGGCACTTGTATGGCCGCTCGCCAGTGTGCAGGCGCACGTGGTTGCGCAGGGTGGACGACTGGCTGAAGCGCCGATTGCAAAAGCGACATACAAAGGGCTTGTCCAGGGTGTGGATGCGCATGTGGGAACGCAGGTTGCTGCGAGAGTTGAAGCCCCGGTGGCAGATGACGCAGCGCATTCGGCTAGCGGTGGTAGGCAGGGCAGAGGCCGAGGAGGTGGAGCCGTCGCAAATATGAAACTCATCTAGGTGAGAGAGAGAGAATAGAGTCAGACTCATCTCGACAAACACTTTCAATGTTGTACATAAAATAAATAAATCTAAACTTTGGCAGCCTATTTCAGAAAGCGATAGTGAAAAGCCAATCTGCATCTTTTGGCCCAAATCGTTTCCGACTAAAGACTCACCGGTTTTGCTCTTTTTCTGCTGGTCATCCTCTATTCCTGGAACTCCGGGTATCCCCAGGAATGTGTTATGTGAGTTTCCATACCACACTAGCAGCTCCTGGTCGGGGGGAATGGTCTGCGAATGGTTGACATACAAAATACATTACTTTTATGGAATAACAATAACATCAGAAACAACACAACAATACATCATAACTAATGACTGCCTAATTGATTGATTGACTGATGGACTGACTGACTAATTTACTAATAATCTTAAACACTCAAAGGGCCCAGCTCATTTGGGTCTGTAAGACAACTTCTTGTGAATATAGTATTAGTATAACATTTGTATTATTATTTGTACAATATCATGTAGAAGTAGAATGTAGTGCATTTAGATGTAATAATGTGAGTAGTCATGATAATAATAACAACAATGTAATGAAATAACGCTGTTCTAGGGGTCTAGCCATAGAAATTGAATCTCATAGAGAGGGATCATTGACTTGAATGAGGATTCCCGTTCTACTCATTCTAGTTCTGTGGGTCAAACTCACCTCCATAGCTTTGTAGAAGATACTGCTGCCAATCTGCACCACTTCCAGGTTCTGCTCCTGCTCATTGCGGGCACATTTGATATAGGTCATCCAGCTGCGGTGATCCTCCTGACTAGCATCAATGAAGTAGCGCACAGTACCATCCTCGTTGAACACCTAAGGGAACACACAAAAACAATGGAGTGTCCATCTATATCCATACAAGCAATAACCTGATCCTATTTATTATTTTCATGTGTATGTGGTTGTATGTGACAAACAATTGTTAAATGACTAGCATTGGGGTGTAAGCCTGTACATGACCTACCAGTCTTTTCTGCTACATGCATGCACACTCCACCTTTGCTTACCTCCCACATGAGGTTGTTGTTCTTGAAGAGATCCACATGCTCAGGCGAGATGACTCGGCCAGTAAAAGGCCCCATCTCTGTCCCAGCTTTGATCCAAGTCTTGGAGAAGATTCCTAGGCCCTCGCCAGGGATGGAGCTCTGGGCTATTATCACTTCACTTGGCAACACCAGACTGGAGAGCTTGTGAACCTCTGGGGAACAGAGAGGGACATTTAGCATGATAACATATACCTGTATTGTAGCAACATCGTGCAACATTTCAGTTGTCTAGGCTGCAATTGTGATCACTGGTCTCAATGCTTTCCTATGAAATTGCTCTTTGCAGCAGAAATCAGTGCTTTCACAAATGGGATATTGAATATCGTGGGCCATAAATTTTCACCAGTTGACAACAAATGTTGTTAGTATTGTTACAAATACCAAAGGATGTCTTCATGTCTTTTATAAACTCAATTTTATACAAGCATTGTTCATTGGGTGCCTAATCATTTAGGGTGTGAAAACCAGTGAAATTTAATTTGAGCCTAAGCAGAAAAGGGTTAAAAGCTCATTTCCCAACCTGAAAGCAGCACATTGTTATGCTTTGGATGTGATGGGCCCTTACACATTAGAGGCTAAATGCAAGTGGAAAGAAATGTATAATTCCACATTCATGATCCACTTAAAAACTTTGTAGCAACACATGTAGGGCCAATGAAATGAGGACTTGTTTAAAAGGCCTTGGAATTTCTGGGGGAAAAAATGGAAAGGCGATTTAGACGGCTGACATGGTGTGAATAGCAATAGAATTAGCCTTCACCGCATATTAACGGAGGAACACCAATCTTTATTAAAGGCGACTGAAAGAGAAAAGTGTTGGGCGTGTAATAGCTGCCAAAGCGGGGGAGAGAGGCTTTTCTGAGATTGTTGAATGCAAGATAAAACCTGGGACATTTAAAATAAAGGGTTTTTCTTTCCCTCTATAGTCCGTAGTCTGTGTGGAAACTTTCTTAGGTCAAGCACAACTTTAACCAAATTCATTTAATATCCCTATTTAAGTCACCATCAGTTAGTTACACGCGATCCTAAACGAGTCTCTAAATATGCTACGTGGGATCATGTCGTGAAACGGTTGATGCGCTTAATGGTATGGAAATAAATGGAATTCAAGGAAAAAGTGCATGGGGACCAGAACAAAACTTTAGAAAGGGTTTTTTGGAAAATTCTGTAAGCCTATAGGCTATGTGAATTTGATCGTTTATAGTTCACAGTTAGTCTATATGCTGCTTCTAGACAGACGGCATTTCAACACTTGAATTACGTAAAAAATTATCAACACACTTTAGAGTCGCCTAGGAAATTCAAAATAACGAAACTCAATTATATCAATAAAATATATGTAACTTTGTTTTACTTAATACTAATACATAAACAGGCTATACGTGGATAAAGACATGGAAACAGTTGAAAGGATACAAATAATAAAGGCCTGCATAATTCGAAATGAAACATCCAATATACTCACCCCCTGAGAATGATTGCGCAAGGACCTCTGCGGTGAAAGCTGTTTTGGGACTGACGTTTATCTTCTCCTCCAAAAGGTGTTCCCCAAGCACGTTCCTCCATCTACCATAGAGAAAACTATGGAGAATGTCCGAGGTGATAATTTCAGACAGAGACAAACTTTGTTGTTTAAATCCAGACTTCAGCACCAATGCTTCAGCGGGCAACACGGAACCCATGGTGCCACAAATCTGTGAGGTTTATCTAAAAAATGCCGAAATATAAGTAGGCTAGTCTGTGCGCAATTTCAGATGTCCATCTGCCTTTTTTAATGGATGGAGAATAAATGGAACACACACACAAATAAAAATAAACGAATACTTATATGCACAACAATTTCAGACTAGGCTATTTGCCAAATACACGTCCTCCTTTGCTGGCTGAAGTTTTAAAATGTTTCGCCGTTTCAAAGTCCTGGTAGTCTTTATATCCTGCTGGTGTGACCCCCTCTAATTAGTTATTAATGACCCTCCCCTTATGTTCTGGAGCCTTGTTCTACCAGGAAAAAAGCCTAGCTCTTTATTGAGTGGCCAATCCTCAGGGGGGCAGGGGAGGGAGGTGTGTGTCAAGGGAACGGGACTGTTAACGGGGGTGTCTAATGGTGCGAAATACAAATCACCTTGCCCGAGGAATAACAAGCTCAGTCCACCACTCTCTCACCAACCTCCTGCGTCTTGCGTTGCAGCAGCAGTAGCGTGCCCCAAAATGCTCCGGGCAGGGGAAAAACCCAACAAGGCAGCAAAATAAAGACAAACTTAGTTTAGCATTAAAAAAAAACAAGCTAATAACTGGAATAATTCTGAGTTAAAATTATTTTACTTCAGAGCATTAGTCTATTGAGAAAATAAACGTTTTGCCTCATTGACTGTGAATATGACCAATTACACTTAGGCAACATTTACTTTTTGTAAAGGACCATAACTTTGTTCTGAATCATTAAATAGTAGGTTATACAACACGACATACCTTTTCAGCATGGCACATTGTTATAAGCCTATACAGTAATAGTCGAATTGATAGCCTATAGCAAATGTAACCTGCATCGCAGACGCACAATCACATAGCATTCATAACATACATGCGACATGATGTATTTGGGCTAATTAGCCTGTATTTATTTCAAATATAAACGGAACAAGTAAGAAGTTAAATAATCTATGCATCATCTACATGTAGCATTACAGTGCAAATCTAACCACATAATTTACAGTGACTCAAATAAGATCACAAATTGTTTACTTGCTAAATTACTAGGTTAGGCTACAGGCCTACATGATCTAGAGATTATGTAAATTGATGTAGACTATAGCCAATAGGTTTATGCATCACAAGTGAAAATGGGGATATTGCAGTCATTTTTACACTCATGGAAGTAGAACTTTACAAAGTCTACACCAATAGAAATAGGCTTAACACAACCGTTCCCTTCACAGCCCTGCCATGCAGCCAATTAATAACATTACTGAATTTGAGAGGCAAAAAAATGCTAAGCAATTTATGCGATGGGAGATTCAGCTATCGCATCCCTGCCTTAAATATTAATGAATGTTAATATAAAGCCTTAAGAATTGTTTAGAGGTGTACCGGCCTCTCTTTGAATAGACAGGGCTCTTTATTTTCCTGTTTTTCAGGGTTGATGGACTGGGAGTAAATGGGTAGTTTTCTCCCTTTTCCAGCAGAGAGAACATCTTTATTCCATCCAAGCTCGCGGGTTCCCTATTCTGCCCTCTTCGCAATAATGTCAGCTGAAAGGAAAGTGCTGCAAATCAATCTTTCATGGTGTTTTGAGAGCAATTTGACATCGATGCACTCATCTTTTATATGGATAAATACAAGGGGATGGTTGGGAAATCTGGACCAGGTTGGGGTCTTACAAGTGCAAGACGAGATTTTTTTGTTGTTGATGAAAATGAAGAAAAGGCGCTCGAAGTGAGAAGGCTGCATGCGACAAAGTGACAAGGGAAAACGAAGGTGAGTGACAGGGCACGAAAAGAGATTACTGCTCAACACCTGCTTTTTAGGGGGCTCCCCCCTCCTCGATTTTTCTTCTCGGGATTTTTTTCTACGCTTTTGAATAGGATTTGCACACATTGAGATTGATTTATATTTATTGCAGTTTAACATTTATTGCACGCGAATAAATTTGATTTTAGACAGTTGAACAAGAAATGCGCCGGGAGGGATGGACAATATCTAGGATATTGAAGAAATATAAAAATAGACCTTATGAATAAGCAGTAAGAATTACATTTGATATTTCCAGTAAACAGTAGCCTAGCTCATACAGTTATTATTGGTCTGTAATATCATCGATGTAAAAGGGAAGGTATAGGCATATGACGTAAAAGGACATGCAGTTAAGATAAATTCATGAAATCCCTAAATAGATATAGGAAAAAATATGTTGGCAAATCATTATTATACTATATTTTTTTATGACGTTGCCTTGGCGAATTTGAGTTAGCATACAGTAGGAAACTAACCTAAACATGTTATGGAGTGTCTAGTTTTGCATGTTTTGGAGTACTATAGCTAGCCACACACACACACACACACACACACACACACACACACACACACACACACACACACACACACACACACACACACACACACACACACACACACACACACACACACACACACAATATGCAAAACGTTATCAGAGTAGATTGGAGTAGTTAATAATGATTTATCAAATTCCCTTTGGCAACAACAGACCATTTCCAGTTTGATATTGCTAATTTGGACGCTTGAATTTCAACAAGTGTTTTTGTAAAACTCCCATGGGCACATGTGGGACCCATGGACACAGATTATGCGAGCGGCAGTATCACGACCCAGTTAACCTACTGAAACAAACAACTTTATGCTACATACAACTATTAATAAAAAATGTACTTAATTGTGAATAGAAAATAACCTGGATATGCTATAGAATAAGTGATTGCGCGCATATCATACAATTAATTTACCAGCGTATTAGTCCATATTTAGGGGCAACTAAACTCAGGCAGAAACACTTATTTAAAACGATGTCTTATTAGTATTGCGTAAAAGTTTATTGCAAACAATAAAGTGAAAAAAAAGAAAAGCTGTAGGCTACACAGAAAGATAAAGAGAGGTACCCCAATGCGTAATTTATTTAGAATTCATAGCTTCCCTGAGCGGCTCAGTTGCACAAAGCAGCAAGCTGCTTCTGTGGCTTTTGTGAAAAGAGAAAGACAAAAATCCACGAATAATGGAGATTTGCAAATGTTTTTCAATTGATTTGACTCGATGAACAGAGGATTTTTTTCATGGGGTAAAAATGGGGGAGTTTGGCTGGAAAGCGATGGGCGAATTTAATAGGAGCGAGGCCGGGAGATGCTTTTTTATTTGGTAGGATAAACTTTAATTAGCTTAGTACAGCCCTTGAGAGACAATGGGAACTCAATATGTACCCAATCTGAATCTATTTAGAGAAACAGACTACTGAAAGTCAAAAGAATTGGTAAGAGAAAGGCAAGCTTCTTTAAACGGGGGTAGAGAATGAGGGCGGCTAAGGGAGACAGCAGGTGACTGGCACGCGTAAAAACAAGAGGGACACTTTTGGCACACGGCTGATTATTTGAGAGAGAAAGAATAGGAGACAAAAATGTAGGTTTCTTACAGGCCAGGTGAAGACGAGGATTTGAAAAGAACGAAAGAAATAGAGGGCTCTAAAGCAAACAGAAAGCATTAAAAGACGTTTCGTAAAAGGTTGCGACATCACATAAGTGGTTATGGGAATGTACCCAAATGGCACACTCAAATTGGGATCCAACGACCCACCTAATATCCAACACAATCCAACCAACACAATATCACCAATAATGTAAACATATTAATTTACTGAATGCATACAATAATGCTAAATACTAATTAATCCAACACTAACCCATAGACAAGCGAGGACATGTGCACAGTCTTAATAATCCAAAAAGAAAGCCTCTTGTCCAGTCTCGCGTTTCGCTTCATTATGGCGATAATGTGAATAGATAATGCATGCTGGTTCTAACCGCTTTGGAGTTTATCATATCAAATGCACTTTAGGTTTCCATCTGAATAAAGGACGGTGTCTGCTACACACGAGAAATTAGTGCACAATAAGCGCCCTGTTCAATTAAATTATACACCCAGATTTTGTGGCACAATTCTGAATACGACAGAAACAATAGTGTTTAGAGACCAAGCACATGTGCTCAAATTAGTGAAGGGTTAAAATTTAATTATTAAGCGCACCAAGGAAAGGTTTAAAGAGCATTTTACTACATGAAACAAATCGATGCGCATCCCCACGAGGCAAGGATAGGCCTAAATGTAATCACAGGTGGCTGAGTTAGTAAGCTTCTTATTTTCACTATAGAGTAACAGAAATAACGAATGGTTGAAGACGGGAGTGCAAGGCACACAGCTCGAGATGTATTTATCAGAAGTAGATTTTTAATAGCATAATTATGGTTGAAATTGCCTGCCAAGAGTTTGAATGAGTGAATTTTTAGCCTTTAGGAAATACAAATTACAATTTCAAAATACCAAACAGACCATTGGTAATTTGACATGCAGTAGCCTATTTTGCAACACTAATTAGTTGGATGATTGTCAATTGTCAATCATTCAACAGATTATACGCACCAGAAGTTACGAAACTATTGGTATATTAATAAAACGACAGAAGTAGAAACTTTTTGGCTAACACAAAACAATGTAAATGTAAATGTCTGTCCTCACATTTATTAAATAAGCGTGATCAACGGAAGCCTATGCATTGCTACATAGTCATTTTAGGTAAACTTGAATGACCACACATGAATAACCACACTAACAAAACATAAAATCAATCAAATTAAGGCCAATATTCCCTGATATTAAAATACCATATAGGCTATAGCTACAGCAGTGGCCAAATTTAGCTACACACAACAATCATAACCTTTCGTAAATTAGCGCTACATTCCAGAAAAAAAGGTTCCTTATACGAACAAAAATATAAACGCAACATGCAACAAATTCAAAGAAGTTACAGTTCATATAAGGAAATCAGTCAATTTAAATACATTCCATAGGCCCTAATCTACGGATTTCGCTCGACTGGGAATACAGATATGCATCTGTTGGCCATGGAAAAACGGGGACATTTTCAGCTTCCAGGTATTGTGTACAGATCCTTGAGACATGGGGTCGTGCATTATCATTCTGAAACATGAGGTGACGGTATATCTCTGCGGTATATCTGTGCATGGCCATCGATAGAATACAATTGTGTTTGTTGTCCGTAGTTTATGCCTGCCCATACAATAACCCCACCATGGGTCAATCTCACAACGTTGACGACTCAATACACGCTGTCTGCCCGGTATAGTTGAAACCGGGATTCATCCGTGAAGAGCACACTTCTCCAGCATTTGCCCATTGAAGTCAGTTAAGACTCGGAACTGCAGTCAGGTCAAGACCCTGGTGAGGATGACTAGCTTTCCTGGTTTGTGCAGAAATTCTTCGGTTGTGCAAACCCAGTTTCATTAAGTGTTGGGGTGGCTGGTCTCAGACAATACCACAGGTGAAGAATATGGATGTGGAGGTCCTGGGCTGGCATGGTTACATGTGGTCTGTGGTTGTTCGGACAGTTGGACATACTGCCAAATCCTCTAAAATGAAGTTTGAGGTGGCTTATGGTAGAGAAATGAACATTCAATTATCTGGCAACAGCTCTGGTGGATATTCCTGCAGTCAGCATGCCAATTGCACACTCCCTCAAAACTTGGAGACATCTGTGGCATTGTATTGTGACAAAACTGCACATTTGAGTGATCCTTTATTGCACCCAGCACAAGGTGCACCTGTGTACTGATCATGCTGTTTAATCAGCTAATTGATATGCCACACCTGTCAGGTGATTGGATTATCTTGGCAAAGGAGAAACGCTCACTAACAGGGATGTAAACAAATTTGTGCACAAATTTGACAGAAATAAGCGTTTTGTGCTTATGGAAAATGTTTGGGATATTTTATTTCAGCCTATGAAACATCGGACCAACACGTTAAATGTTAATGTTATATTTTTGTTCAGTATAGAACCAAAAAGGGTTCTATTGCTTGCTTCCACCTGCTACCTGTCCCAGACCTGTTGTCCCAGACCTGCTGGAACCCTGACCTATTCACCGGATGTGCTACCTGTCCCAGACCTGCTGTTTTCAACTCTCAAAGATCGGCTATGAAAAAGCCAACTGACACTTACTCTTGTGTTACTGACTTGTTGCACCCTCGACAACTACTATGATTATTATTATTTGACAACGCTGGTCATTTATGAACATTTGAACATCTAGGCCATGTGCTGTTATAACCTCCACCCGGTACAGCCAGAAGAGGACTGGCCACCCCTCATAGCCTGGTTCCTCTCTAGGTTTCTTCCTAGGTTTTGGCCTTTCTAGGGAGTTTTTCCTAGCCACCGTGCTTCTACACCTGCATTGCTTGCTGTTTGGGGTTTTAGGCTGGGTTTCTGTACAGCACTTTGAGATATCAGCTGATGTAAGAAGGGCTATATAAATAAATGTTTTTTTTTTTTTTTTGATTCCACCCTAGTTCTATACAAACTCAACAAAAAAGAAACGTCCTCTCAGTGTCAACTGCGTTTACTTTCAGCAAACTTAACATGTGTAAATATTTGTATGAACATAACACGATTCAACAACTGAGACATAAACTTAACAAGTTCCACAGACATGTGACTAACAGAAATTGAATAATGTGTCCCTGAACAAAGGGGGGGTTAAAATCAAAAGTAACAGTCAGTATCTGGTGTGGCCACCAGCTGCATTAAGTACTGCAGTTGCATCTCCTCCTCATGGACTGCACCAGATTTGCCAGTTCTTGCTGTGAGATGTTACCCCACTCTTCCACCAAGGCACCTGCAAGTTCCCGGACATTCCTAGGGGGAATGGCCCTAGCCCTCACCCTCCAATCCAACAGGTCCCAGACGTGCTTAATGCTCAATGCTTGTGGCATTGTTATGCTGGAGGGTCATGTTAAGATGTACCACATGAGGGAGGAGGATGTCTTCCCTGTAACGCACAGCGTTGAGATTGCCTGCAGTGACAACAAGCTCAGTCCGATGGTGTTGTGACACACCGCCCCAGACCATGACGGACCCTCCACCTCCAAATCGATCCCAATCCAGAGTACAGGCCTCGGTGTAACGCTCATTCCTTCAACGATAAACGCGAATTCGACCATCGCCGCTGGTGAGACAAAACTGCCAGTCCTGTCTGGTCCAGCGACGGTGGGTTTGTGCCCATAGGTGACGTTGTTGCCGGTGATGTCTGGTGAGGACCTGCCTTATAATAGGCCTAGAATCCCTCGGTCCAGCCTCTCTCAGCCTATTGCGGACAGTGTGAGCACTGATGGAGGGATTGTGCGTTCCTTGTGTAACTCGGGAAGTTGTTGTATAACAGAACTCATATGGCAGGCCAAAACCTGAGAAGATTCCATACAGGAAGTGCCCTGTCTGACAATTTGTTATCCTTCTGTTGCATCTCTATCGAAAATACAGCATCTCTGCTGTAACGTGACATTTTCTAAGGCTTCCATTGGCTCTCAGAAGGCGCCAGAAAGTGGAATGACGTGTCTCCTGTCTCTGGGCGAAGAACAGCAGGGGAATTTGTGAGTGGTCAGGCTGGGAACAGTGACACTGGAGCTGCGTGTTCATGAGAATTAAAAAAATATATATTTCAGCCTTTGAATGAATACAACGTCGCCCGGTTGGAATATTATCGCTATTTTATGAGAAAAATAGCATAAACATTTATTTGAAACAGCGTTTGACATGCTTCGAAGTACGGTAATGGAATATTTTGAAATTTCTTGTCACGAAATGCGCTCGCACGTCACCCTTCGGATAGTGACTTGAACGCACGAACAAAACGGAGCTATTTGGATATAACTATGTAGAAGTCCTGGGAGTGCATTCTGACGAAGAACAGCAAAGGTAATCCAATTTTTCTTATAGTAAATCTGAGTTTGGTGAGGGCCAAACTTGGTGGGTGTCAAATTAGCTAGCCGTGATGGCCGGGCTATGTACTCAGAATATTGCAAAATGTGCTTTCGCCGAAAAGCTATTTTAAAATCTGACACCGCGATTGCATAAAGGAGTTTTGTATCTATAATTCTTAAAATAATTGTTATGTATTTTGTGAACGTTAATCATGAGTAATTTAGTAAATTCACCGGAAGTTTGCGGTGGGTATGCTAGTTCTGAACATCACATGCTAATGTAAAAAGCTGGTTTTTGATATAAATATGAACTTGATTGAACAAAACATGCATGTATTGTATAACATAATGTCCTAGGAGTGTCATCTGATGAAGATCATCAAAGGTTAGTGCTGCATTTAGCTGTGGTTTTGGTTTTTGTGACATATATGCTTGCTTTGAAAATGGCTGTGTGATTATTTTTGGCAGGGTACTCTCCTGACAATTTAATGTTTTGCTTTCGCTGTAAAGCCTTTTTGAAATCGGACAATGTGGTTAGATTAATGAGAGTCTTGTCTTTAAAATGGTGTAAAATAGTCATATGTTTGAGAAATTGAAGTTATAGCATTTTTGAGGTATTTGTATTTCGGGCCACGCGATTCCACTGGCTGTAGCCTAGGGAAGTTAATGACCGTTCCACAGGTGCATGTTCATTAATTGTTTATGGTTTATTGAACAAGGTTGGGAAACAGTGTTTAAACCCTTTACAATGAAGATCTGTGAAGTTATTTGGATTTTTACGAAATATCTTTGAAAGACAGCGTCCTGAAAAAGGGACGTTTCTTTTATGCTGAGTTTTGAACCCTTTTATAGGTTTCTTTGATCAGAACCCTAGTATTTCTTCTTCACTGAACAAAAATGGTTCAATTTCTGAATTATGGCTACTACCATAAAATAGTTTTAGCTAAGAATATAATTTAATAAAAAATGTATCTGCGTAGTTTTTATAATGTATTGTCATTATATGCAAACATAGTTTGGAAATATGCACTGGTGGCCAGGGAGGCATCTCTTTGTTTGAATGATGGCTCATGTCAACTCTGGTTGACTTCTTTACCATACAATTCAACTTTGTCCACTAGTTACAGCTAACAACAAAAATGGGTCTTCTGCTCCATTCTCAACCAGCTGAGATGGGCACAGGTTCAATCTGCAGTGCAGTGCCCCTAGATGGAAAGCATGTTGTGGGGTTTAAGGGCCATGCTCAAGGACGCAACGGTAGGGGAATGTTTTAAGGATGTGAAGCCAGCAGCCCTGCAGTTGTCAGATCAATTACACCCGTTTTTTTCCAGCGCCGGCCCTGGATTCGAATCGGCCACATTTCCAACCAGGGCCAGCGCTAGAACGAATCAGTTGAACTGGCCTTTGATTTCCATAGGCGGACACTTTTCTTTCACGGGACCTCCTTATGTGTGCACGCGCTTGCTCGTTCATATGTCTTTTTAATAACTTCTTAAATCTAGGGGGCAGAATTTGGAAGTTTGGATGACTGAGGTGCCCAAAGTAAACTGTCTGTTACTCAGGCCCAGAAGCTAGGATATGCACATGCATGGTAGTATTGGATAGAAAACACTCTACCGTTTCTAAAACTGTTACAATAATGTCTGTGAGTATAACAGAACTGATTTGGCAGGCGAAACCTCGAGGACAACCCATCCAGGATTGTTTGTTGTTGAGGTCATTGAATTTTCCAATGCTTTTCTATGGGAAAGCATAATTATTAGGACCCAGATTGCAGTTCCTATGGCTTCCACTAGATGTCAACAGTCTTTAGAAATTGTTCAATGTTTTTTTTGTTGAAAAATGAAGAAGTAGTCGTCTTCTTTCGAAGTGTCACTCAGGTGGACTCTAGTCTTTTTGTGCGCATGAATGAGAGCGTGCTCCTCGTTGTTTTTCTCCGGTATTGGAAACAGTTTATTCCGTCTTAAATTTGATCGATTATTTACATTTTAGGGTACCTGAGGTTGGATTAGAAATGTTGTATGAAATGTTTGGACCAGGTTTACAGGTAACTTATTAGATCCTTTGTAGGCATGTTGGGCGAGTTGGAACCGGTGTATTTCTGAATCAAATGCGCCAAATAAACAGACATTTTTGGGATATAAAGAAGGACTTTATCGAACAAAACGACCATTCATTGTGTAACTGAGACCTTTGGGATTGCAAAAAGATGAAGATTTTCAAAGGTACGCAATTTATTTTATCGCTATTTCTGACTTTCGTGATGCATCTGTTTGGTTGGAAAATGTTTTTCATGCTTTTGTATGCGGGGCGCTGTCCTCAGATAATCGCATGGTATGCTTTTGCCATAAAGCCTTTTTGAAATCTGACAAAGCGGCTGGATTAACAAGAAGTTAAGCTTTTCAATGATGTAAGACACTTGTATCGTCATGAATGTTTAATATTACGAATGTAGTATTTTTGAATATCGCGCTCTGCAATTTACCGGATGTTGTCAAATCGATCCCGTTAACGGGATTCTAGCTGTAAGGGATCCCTAAGAGGTTTTAATGGGTGTAATAGTAGAGACCATACATAGGCAGCTCATGAGTTTCACGTTTGGGGAAGCTTACAATTTATCCTACCAAAGCTACCGATCTGCTTGCCAGTTATGATTATTTTTATATGTACATTTTTGTTGAACATTTTAATTTCAATAGTAATGTTTTCATTTCTCAAAATCATTGTCACGTGGTTAATCATACAAATCTGAAGTGAAATGATAAAAATCTAAAAATAAAAATTCAAGTATGGGGAGAGCACTGGCCACTGCCATATGGAGACATTGACACACTGTGAAATGAGCATAGAACTCAGAGGTAGCCTATAGGCCAATGCAGCAGTAGGCCTATAATTTACATTGACAACTAAGTAAAATACATAGGCCTAAAGCCGACAAATAAAAACAGTACAAAATATCCTAAAGAAAATGAATCTCTCTACTCCCCCTGTATGCCTCCTTTTCTGACTAAAATGTTTTCTATCCATCTTGGCTTGAGCTATTGCTAGTAAAGTGCAACAAGCGAACTTGGAACATTTTATCAACTAGCCTATGTGCCAGTGACCTCGGGACAAACAGTTTTTTTTAATGACGTTTCCACTTGATATAAACGATCATCAGATCATGATATTTTGCTCTTTCATACCGAGGCATGGTGAATATCGAGGCCAGGAGTGTTGGAAAGATTTTTCAAATACTGAGGAACTATCAGTCCCAATGGATGTTAAAAAACAGACTTCCTTGACGAAGAAAAATGACAGAGAAAACAGTAATTGCCAAATGGGCACTTTCCTACATGTGCATGTGTTCTGGAGAGAGACGCACCATATCTTCGCCAGACACCCCTCCTCTTCTTAACATTTTAAATTATACTCATGACACATTGTCTTCAGACATATTTTAGAAGCTTTTCACTGACAGCCGCAACTCTTTTCTGCTGATTCTCTCAAGCTCTGTTAGGTTCGATGGGAAGCTTCGCTGCACAGCTTTTTCAGGTCTCTCCAGAGATGTTCAATCAGGTTCAAGTCCGGGCTCTGGCTGGGCCACTCAAGAACATTCAGAGACTTGTCCCGAAGCCACTCCTACATTGTCTTAGCTGTGTGCTTATTGTCTTTGTCCTGTTGGAAGACGAACCTTCGCCTCAATCTGAGGTCCTGAATGCTCTGGAGCAGGTTTTCATTAATAATCTCTCGGTACTTTGCTCTGTTCATCTTTTCCTCAATCCTGACAAGTCTCCCAGTCCCTGTCGCTGAAAAACATCCGACAGCATGATGCTGCCACCACCATGCTTCCCCATAGGGATGTTAGCGTACTTTGGTGTGGGGGCTGTGCTTTGGCAAAGTGGGTGGGGTTATATCCTGCCTGGTTGGCCTTGTCCGGAGATATAGTCGGACGGGGCCACAGTGTCTCCCGACCTCTCCTGTATCAGCCTCCAGTAATTATGCTGCAATAATTTAAGTGTCGTGGGGCTAGGGTCAGTCTGTTACATCTGGAACATTTCTCCTGTCTTATCCGGTGTCCTGTGTGAATTTAAGTATGCTTCCTCTAATTCTCTCTCTCTCTTTCTCTTCTCTCGGAGGACCTGAGCCCTAGGACCATGCCTCAAGACTACCTGACCTGATGACTCCTTGCTATCCCCAGTCCACCTGGTCATGCTGCTGCTCCAGTTTCAACTGTTCTGCCTGTGGCTATGGAACCCTGACCTGTTCACCGGACGTGCTACCTTGTCACGGACAAGGTTTTAGACTCTCTCTCTCTACCGCACCTGCCGTCTCTAACTCTGAATGATCGGCTATGAAAAGCCAACTGACATTTACTCCTGAGGTGCTCACCTGTTGCACCCTTTACAACCACTGTGATTATTATTATTTGACCCTGCTGGTCATCTATGAACGCTTGAACATCTTGGCCATGTACTGTTATAATATCCACCTGGCTTAGCCAGAAGAGGACTGGCCACCCCTCAAAGCCTGGTTCCTCCCTAGGAGTTTTTCTTAGCGACCGTGCTTCTACATCTGCATTGCTTGCAGTTTGGGTTTTTAGGCTGGGTTTCTGTATAGCACTTTGTGACATTGGCTGATATAAAAAGGGCTTTATGAATACATTTGATTGATATTGGCTAGGTGATGTGCGGTGCCTGGTTTCCTCCAGACGTGATGATTGGCATTCAGGCCAAAGAGTTCAATCTTGGTTTCACCACACCAGAGAATCTTGTTCCTAATGGTCAGAGTCCTTTAGGTGCTTTTTGGAAAACTCAGAGCGGGCTGTCATGTACCTTTTACTGAGGAGTGGCTTCTGTACCATAAAGGCCTGATTGGTGGAGTTCGGCAGAGATGGTTGTCCTTCTGGAAGGTTCTCACATCTTCACAGAGGAACTCTGGAGCTCTGTCAGAGTGACCGTAGGGTTCTTGTTCACCTCCCTGACCACAGCCCTTCCCCACCGATTGCTCAGTTTGGCTGGGCGCCCAGCTCTAGGAAGAGTCTTAGTGGTACCAAACCTTTTCCATCTAACAATGATGGAGGCCACTGTGTTTTTGGGGACTGGTACCCTTCCCCACATCTGTCCCTTGACACAATCCTGTCTCTGAACTCTACAAACAATTCCTTCGACCTCATGGCTTGGCGTTTGCTCTGACATGCACTGTCAACTGTGGGACCTTATATAGACAGGTGTGTGCCTTTCAAAATCATGTCCAATCAATTTAATTTACCACAGGGGGACTCTAATCAAGTTGTAGAAACATCTAAAACATCTCATGGAATAGAATGGTGCCGGAGGGAGATGGCTGCCGTTTTACGGGCTCCTAACCAATTGAGCTATTTTGTGTTTCTTTGCATTGTTTGTAACTTATTTTGTACATAATGTTTCAGCCACCGTCTCGTCTCTTATGACCAAAAAGAGATTCCGGATGTCAGAACAGCGATTACTCACCATCTAATTGGCCAAAGATTTTTTCTTTAACAAATCAGACGCAAAGGATTTACTCGAGATACCCTACCAGGACCAAATCCCGACATTCGCATGAAGAGAAGACACCGATACAGGGGACGCAGGTCGGGGTGCCTTGTGAGAATTCGTCGGCGAGTGGGTAAGCCGCCTCTACCATCTGTCTTATTGGCCAATTTGCAATCATTGGAGAATAATCTGGATGAGCTCTGTTCAAGGCTATAGTACCAACAGGACATTAAAAACTGTCATATCTTATGTTTCACTGAGTCGTGGCTGAACGACAACATGGATAATATACAGTTGCCTGGTTTTTCCGTGCATCAGCAAGACAGAGCAGCTGCCTCCGGTAAGACAAGGGGTGGCGGTCTGTGTCTATTTGTCAATAACAGCTGGTGCGCAAAATCAAATATTAAGGAAGTCTTAAGGTTTTGCTCGCCTGAGGTAGAGTATCTCATGATAAGCTGTAGACCACACTATTTACCAAGAGAGTTTTTATCTATATTTTTCGTAGCTGTCTATTTACCACCACAAACCGATTCTGGCACTAACACCACACTCAATGAGCTATATAAAGCCATAAGCAAACAAGAAAATGCTCATCCAGAGGGGGCGCTCCTAGTGGCCTGGGACTTTAATGTAGGGAATCAACTTAAATCCGCTTTACCTAATTTCTACCAGCATGTTACATGTATAACTCTCGACCACCTTTACTCCACACACAGAAACACGCACGAAGCTCTCCCTCACCCTCACCCTCCATTTGGTAAATCTCACCATAATTCTATCCTACTGATTCCTGCTGACAAGGAAAAACTAAAGCAGGAAGTACCAGTGACTCGCTTAATACGGAAGTGGTCAAATGACGTAGATGCTAAGCTACAGGACCATTTTGCTAGCACAGGCTGGAATATGTTCCGAGACTCATTCGATGGCATTGAGGAGTATACCACATCAGTCACCGGCTTCATCAATAAGTGCATCGATGACGTTGTCCCCAGTAACCGTACGTACATACCCCAACCAGAAGCCACGGATTGCAGGCAACATCTGCACTGAGCTAAAGGGTAGAGATGCTGCTTTCAAGGAGTGGGACTCTAACCTGGACACTTATAAGAAATCCTGCTATGCCCTCAGATGAACCATGAAACAGGCAAAGAGTAAACACATAACTAAGATTGAATCCTACTACACCGGCTCCGGCGCTCATCGGATGTGGCAGGGATTGCAAACTATTACGGACTACAAAGGGAAGCCAGATGAGCTAAATGAGTTGTATGCATGCTTTGAGGCAAGCACAACTGAAGCATGCATGAGAGCACCAGCTGTTTCGGACAACTGTGTGATCACGCTCGCCGTAGTCGATGTGAGCAAGACCTTTAAACAGGTCAACATTCACAAGGCCGCCGGGCCAAACGAATTACCAGGACATGTACTCCGAGCATGTGCTGACCAACTGGCAAGTGTCTTCACTAACATTTTCACCTGTCCCTGGACAAGGCTGTAATACCAACATGTTTCAAGCAGACCACTACAGTCCCTGTGCTCAAGAACACCAAGGTTACCTGCCTAAATGACATCTGTAGCCATGAAGTGCTTTGAAAGGCTGGTCATGGCTCACATCAACACCATCATCCCAGAAACCCTAGACCCACTCCAATTTGCATACCGCCCCAACAGATCCACAGATGACGCAATCTCTATTTCACTCAACACTGCCCTTTCCCACCTGGACAAAAAGGAACACCTACATGAGAATGCTGTTCATTGACTACAGCTCAGCGTTCAACACCATAGTGCCCTCAAAGCTCATCGCTAAGCTAAGGACCCTGGGACTAAACACCTCCCTCTGCAACTGGATCCTGAACTTCCTGACGGGCCGTCCCCAGGTGGTAGGTGTAGGCAACAACACATCTGCCATGCTGATCCTCAACACGGGGGCCCCTCAGGGGTGCGTGCTTAGTCCCCTCCTGTACTCCCTGTTCACCCAAGACTGAGTGGCCAAGTACGAGTCTAACACCATCATTAAGTTTGCCGACGACACAACGGTGGTAGGCGTGATCCCCAACAACGATGAGACTATAGGGAGGAGTAGGGGTGCAAAGGGTCTGAATTTTTCCAGAAATTCTCCATGGAAAGTTAGACCTGGGAATTTTGAGAATTTTGCTTAAATTCATCAAAAAAAGTTAGCTTATACAGTGAACTTTTTTTGTTGGATACACATAAGGCTATTATAGGTCTTGTGGCATATTTTGTTTAAACTATCCCCAATTCAATGGAATTGCAAACCTCTGCATGCACAGTGCACCCTTCCATCACAGGTACAGCTGAATCTCAAGATCTTGCACACTAATGAGATGCTACTGAGCCCACGCTACTACACTGTCTCAAGCCAAGGACTACATGCTTTCTGGTAAGTTTTGAATATAATACTGGGTGGGGTGAACATATTTAATATGACATACATTATTTTTTGTTAACTAGTAAATAGTAGCCTACAGCAAGATGTGCTGAAATCATTTTTAACTTGTTAACAATTTCTGCTAGTTAGCTTTTGCTACCATGTGGGTTTTAGCTTGATTGAGCCTGCTAACAGAGGAGTGTTAATTCACCTGTTTCCATACATGTTTAATTTTAAAACATTTATTTTACAAAGGAGTTGTTTAATCTAACTGCTTAACTATTTATCTGTACATGGAATTGTATTTGGGTTTAAAAAATAATAATAATAATAATCTTTACAGGATGTGTTGAGAAATATCACTGCAGCTAATGTAAAAGGAAAAGCTGTGTACATTTGCAAATACTGTGCCAAATCATATGTGAAGAATGCAACAAAGATGCAGAATCTGGCCAAGAGCATAAAGTTCCCTCAGTGCTCACAACAAGCAACCTCTGACAAAAGTCCCTCTACTTTTATTCGAGATGAAAATGTTGAATCAGACACCTTATCGATAGCAACAGCTCATGGTCCTCCTGGAATCAGAAGTTTTTTTGACTCAATGGAGGAACGTAGTCAGAGAAATGCTAATGAATGTCTTGCTTGAGCTGTGTATGCAACTGGTTCATCTGGCAATGTGTATTGGAAGAGATTTCTGAATGTTCTTCGCCAAGCATACACCCCTCCAACCAGGCATGCTTTATCTACTCATTTGCTGGATGCAGAGTTCAACAGAGTTCAAGTGAAGGTTAAGCAAATCATAGAGAAAGCAGATTGTATTGCAATCATCTCTGATGGGTGGTCGAATGTTCGTGGGCAAGGAATAATTAACTACATCATCTCCACCCCTAAACCACTATTCTACAAGAGCACAGACACAAGGGACAACAGGCACACCGTTCTCGACATTGCAGATGAGCTGAAGGCAGTCATCAATGACCTTGGACCACAGAAGGTATTTGCACTGGTCACAGACAATGCTGCGAACATAAAGGCTGCTTGGTCTAAAGTGGAGGAGTCCTACCCTCACATCACACCTATTGGCTGTGCTGCTCATGCATTGAATCTGCTCCTCAAGGACATCATGGCACTGAAAACAATGGATACACTCTACAAGAGAGACAAGGAAAAGGTTAGGTATGTGAAGGGTCATCAAGTTATAGCAGCAATCTACCTCACCAAGCAAAGTGAGAAGAATAAGAGCACCACATTGAAGCTTCCCAGCAACACCCGTTGGGGTGGTGTTGTCGTCATGTTTGACAGTCTCCTAGAGGGGAAGGAGTCTCTCCAAGAAATGGCCATATCACAGTCTGCCGATATGGACAACCCCATCAAGAGGATCCTCCTGAATGATGTATTTTGGGAGAGAGTGGTAAGCAGCCTGAAACTCCTGAAACCTATAGCAGTAGCCATTGCACTGATTGAGGGAGACTCCCTCAATCCTGCCTGATGTTCAGACTCTGCTTGTAGATGTAAGAAAAGAAATCCGTACTGCCCTGCCCACTTCAATGTTGCTCCAAGCAGAGGAAACTGCAGTTCTGAAATACATCAAAAAGCGTGAAGACTTCTGCCTGAAGCCCATACACACCGCAGCGTACATGTTGGACTCCAAGTATGCTGGCAAGAGCATCCTGTCTGGTGCAGAGATCAACCAGGCCTATGGTGTCATCACTACCGTGTCTCGCCAACTTGGCCTGTATGAGGGCAAGGTTCTTGGCAGTCTAGCGAAGTACACTTCCAAGCAAGGGCTTTGGGATGGAGATGCAACATGGCAGTCGTGCCAACATATCTCATCAGCCACCTGGTGGAAGGGACTTCATGGATCTGAGACTCTTTCCCCAGTTGCCTCCATCCTACAAATCCAACCAACATCAGCCGCCTCAGAGCGCAATTGGTCCTTGTTTGGGAACACACACACCAAAGCACGCAACAGGCTGATCAATACAAGGGTTGAAAAATTGGTGGCCATCCGAGCAAATTTGAGGCTTTTTGAGCCTGACAACGAGCCATCGTCAACAAGGTTGGAAAGTGACAGTGAAGATGAGGACTCGGAGTCTGATGTTCAAGAGGTGGACATTGAGGAGGTCCAGGGAGAAGACATTGAAGCCTGAGAAGAAGACAACCAAGCTTTAGTTTCTAGACTATTATTTTACAGATGTATGTTGAAAACGTTTTTGGGAGATTGATGGATGGATCATTGGGGACCATTCTTTTGTTGTTCAGTGAAATCATCCCATGTGAAGAGTCAACTCATTTAATTAAAGTTCGTAACTAAATCGTTTTTTAAAATTTCTATTGGAAACATTTAAACATTTTACAATTATGTCTCCATATGATATGGTAAATATATCCAATGCAAAAAACATCTATATTTAAATGGTATTAATATTAATTCCCATATATTTCCCTTAATTTCCATATATTCCCGTTCATTCTGATATATTCCCATTAATTCCCACGGAAAGTTTCCACCTCTGAATATTCCCCAAAATGTGCAACCCTAGGGAGGAGGTCAGAGACTTGGAAGTGTGGTGCTAGGACAACAACCTCTCCCTCAACGTGATCAAGACAAAGGAGATGATCGTGGACTACAGGAAAGGGAGGGCTGAGCATACCCCCATTCTCATCGATGGGGTTGTAGGGAGGCAGGTTGAGAGTTCCATTACCATTACCAACAAACTATCATGGTCCAAACACACCAAGACAGTTGTGAAGAGGGCACAACAACTATTCCCCCTCAGGAGACTGAAAGGTTTGGCATGGGTCCTCAGATCCTCAAAAAGTTCTACAGCTGCACCATCGAGAGCATCCTGACTGGTTGCGTCACTGCCTGGTATGGCAACTGCTCAGCCTCGGACCGCAAGGCGCTAGAGAGGGTAGTGCGTATGGCCCAGTACATCACTGGGGCCAAGCTTCCTGCCATCCAGGACCTCTATACCAGGTGGCGTCAGAGGAAGGCCCTAAAAATTGCCAAAGTCTCCAGACACCTTAGTGATAGACGGGAGGTAACCTAGCGGTTAGAGCGTTGGGCCAGTTACCAAAAGGTTGCTGGATTGAATACCCGAGCTGACAAAGTAAAAATCTGGCGTTCTGCCCCTGAACAAGGGGCTAGAGCACGATTGGACAAGGACATCCCGGCCGGCCAAACCCCTCCCCTAACCCAGACGATGCTGGGCCATTTGTGCGCTGCATCACTGGTCTCCCGGTCAAGGCCGGCTGTGATACAGCCTAGGATCGAACCCGGGGCTGTAGTGACGCCTCAAGCACTGCGATGCAGTGCCTTAGACCGCTGCGCCACTCGGGAGGCCGTCCTCCCTCATCTTAAACATCACCGAACGCCACTGATCTGTATAGAATTTTGTGATGCTCATGTCTCCGCACAAACAAAATACTTTGTCCCAAAAGCAGGAAGGCAGGCGACAAGCTTATGTCTGCATATTATTCCTATAATATGGCAAGAGTGAGCCCTCTCGCTTCACCTCTTCCTCACGGCAGAAACTGTATCACCAGAGAAAGCCTCAGAGGGAGCAAAAAAGCGCCCCACTATATATAGCCCATGTATCTGATGCTGTCTGGCCAGAAATAGTATGACATGCCATATTCTTTTGGTCCAGGCAGCATCAGATTCATGGTCTACACATATTGAGATAGAGGGGCGCTGTTTCGTTTTCTCAGATGCTTTAACTGAGACTGATGCATCTTTCTGTCTGCATGCATCTCGGTCAAATAAATGATAAATATTTCAATATTTTATTTGGAAGGGCAAAAGGTACGGTAGGGCGGGTCAGGCCCCCTAAGGCCCGCCCATAACACCAGCCCTGGGTCCAACTTTGGAAAGGCATTTGCTTTCCAAACTATGTTTTTCCCGCGATTGTATTTAACAATTTGCAAAAGGCAAACAGACAGCCACAACCAACCATAGAAATATAATCCATTAATGGAAATTCATATTCAAGTCTGAACGGGCAGCCATTGCTAGTGTACCCATGAGTTTAATACTCAAAATGCTAGGGTAAGAGGTTCCAAAATCCTTCTATGCATTCGGAAAGTATTCAGACCCCTTCCCCTTTTCCACATTTTGTTATGTTACAGCCTTATTCTAAAATTGATTAATTAAATAGTTTCCTCAATCTACACACAATACTCCATAATGACAAAGTAAAAAAATGTTTTTAGAAATGTTTGCAAATATGACTCGTGAGCCATTTGAACGTAAATGTTGTTTAAAAAAAAAAATCAAAATGTGTTTTTGTGCAGAAATGCCTTCTTGAATGGAAACTTTCATGTGCCTTAATAACAAACTTGTATGCCATCTGTAAATATCAATAAAATTGTTAAATTACGAGCCTAGTTGGTTTAGCCACGGAAAAAGTAGGAACCTTCCTGCTAGCCATGATTGTCTGAGATAATGAGTGGGCTGGACATGCCGAGAGATGAGTTCAGATTGGTCTGCCATGTAGCACGCTCCTGTCTATATTATGAACTGGTCAGTATGTGTAAGTAATCTTTTCTAACACAGCATTTTTTTTTAGATATCACATAGTAGAACTACATAAGTGTTGCTCTCCACTTTCTGGATTACCGAGTTTTGAAATCAGTGGAATTAGAGTATGATAGCTAATTCTGGCATTTGATTGCAATATGCAGACGTAGTCAAAAAGAGAACACACAGAATGCTGTTGTATACAACACCTGTCTCGGGACTACATCTTCAAACTAAGGGCAACCATGGCATCCGTGACAGAGGGAGAAGTGTCCATCCATGTATACAGGTAAAATAGTCTAGCTAGCTACACTTTCAGAAATTCTAATTCTAAAATTCTAAATTCTAATTTTGTCAGAAAGTCGTTTTCATTTCAAGTTAAAGTGTACTGTTAGCTAGCTGGCTGGCTTGCTAACGTTACGTGTATGATCTGTGTAGTTATACTAGTCGTATCTCAGAGCCATTTACATTGCTAGATATAGCCTAATGTTAGCTAGCTAGCTAACATTGAACCTGGTTGGTTTACTAGCTGCAGATTCATGCAGGGTAGTAACGTTATGAGTTGGGATTATGGCTCATTGTTTAACTAGCTAGCTACATGTCTTAACAAAAGACTCCACTATGCAAGCTGGTAAATTCGCTCTGGCTATCTACGCCGATATCAAAGTACTCTCGTCTGAGTGTGCCAGAGCACAGAATAACTGATACATTTACGAACACTCAACACCTGTTGCATATGGCCGGTGTCAGTAAGCGTGGGCAAAAAAAGTGTCATTAAATTGTTACCAGCAGCACAGTTAGTCACCAACGCTCTGGATAACATACAAACAGCCTAACCAGCTCTGCTTGGGTGAGTAAAATGGTCAGTTAGCTGTTCTCTCATTTGTGCCTGAAAGTAGCTAGCAAGCTAGCCAAGGTTAGCAAGTTAGAATATAATAAAACTTCATATCAAATACAATTTTATTGGTCACATACACATGGTTAGCAGATGTTATTGCGAGTGTAGCGAAATGCTTGTGCTTCTAGTTCCGACAGTGCAGCAATATCTAACAAGTAATCTAACAATTCTACAACAACTACCATCCAGGATGGACATTTTTCTTTG
This sequence comes from Salmo trutta, assembly GCF_901001165.1. Classification (NCBI taxonomy): domain Eukaryota; kingdom Metazoa; phylum Chordata; class Actinopteri; order Salmoniformes; family Salmonidae; genus Salmo; species Salmo trutta. Next base: position 44,778,726 of record NC_042985.1, read on the forward strand.
GCAACACCTTCGATTAAAAGGATCACATACACATACAATCTCACATCATACACATTTAAACCAGTCAGTCCATGTTGCATACACAAAAAACAGAGGACATTAATACATTCACTCACAACTGACCACTGTCCCAACTGCATTGGATAGATCAGTACATATACAGATACAATTTACTTTGCATTTAGTAGTCCAACAGCACAAGGAACAAATTAATGCTTGACTGATGTTGTCAGGTCAGAAAGCTCGGATCAACCCTACTCCTCGGCCAGAGAGTCCAGTGTGCGCTCTGAATTTACGAAGGGACGATCTGTGAACTAACGAGCTCTGAATCTCTACTTTTATCCAATGTAAAAATACAACTTCAAATTTTGCTACATAAGACCGAATCGAGCCGGTCGGTCACAGATGTATTATATATATTAAAAACAGAATTTACATAAGTATTCAGACCCTTTGCTATGAGCTCAGGTGCATCCTGTTTCCATTGACCATCTGTGAGACGTTTCTACAACTTGTACTTCACGTGCGGTAAATTCAATTAATTGGACATGATGTGGAAAGGCACACACCTGATAAAATAAGTTCCCACAGTTGACAGCGCATGCCAGAGCAAAAACCAAGCTATGAGGTCGAAGGAACTGTCCGTAGAGCTACGAGACAGGATTATGTCGAGGCACATATCTGGCGAAGGGTACCAAAAAACGTCTGTAACATTGAAGGTCCCCAAGAACACAGTTGCCTCCATCATTCTTAAATGGAATAAGTTTGGAACCACCAATTCTCTTCCTAGAGCTGGCTGCCTGGCCAAACTGAGGGGAGGGAGAAGGGCCTTGGTCAGGGAGGTGTTCAAGAACCCGATGGTCACTCTGACAGAGCTCCAGATTTCCTCTGTGGAGATGGGGAAACCTTCCAGAAGGACAACCATCTCTGCAGCACTCCGCCAATCAGGCCTTTATGGTAGAGTGGCCAGACAGAAGCCACTCCTCAGTAAAAGACACACAACAGCCCACTTGGAGTTTGCAAAAAGGTACCTAAAGGACCATCAGACCATGAGAAACCAGATTCTCTGGTCTGATGAAAGCAAGATTGAACTCTTTGGCCTGAATGCCAAGCTTCACGTCTGGCGGAAACCTGGCACCTCCCCTACGATGAGGCATGGTGGTGGCAGCATCATGATGTGGGTACGTTTTTCATCGGAAGGGACTGGGAGACTAGTCAGGATCAAGGGAAAGATGAAAGGAGCCAAGTACAGAGGCGCCGATAGAGATGGTTGGCTCACTTCAAGTCCTTAGGAAACTATGCAGTAATTTGTTTTTTTATGTATTATTTCTTACATTGTTAGCCCAGAAGATCTTAAGTGTTATTACATACAGCCGGGAAGAACTATTGGATATAAGAGCGACGTCAACTTACCAACATTGCAAACAAGAATACGACTTTCCCGAAGCGGATACTTTGTTCGGACCTTCACCCTGGACATTGGATCTAATCCCAGAGGCCGACCCAAAACAACGTAGTCCCCGCAAGACAGAGTCAGATGGAGCGGCCTCCTGGTCAGACTTAGAAGGCAAGCACACCATCCACCGCTTCCAGGCATATTACTCGCCAATGTCCAGTCTCTAGATAACAAGGTGGACGAAATTAGGGCATGAGTTGCCTTCCAGAGAGATTGTAACATTCTCTGTTTCACGGAAACATGGCTCACTCCGGAAATAATGTCAGAGTCAGTATAGTCACCGGGTTTCTTCATGCGTCGCGCCGACAGAAACAAGCATCTCTCTGGTAAGAAGAAGGGCGGTGGTGTGTGCCTCATGATTAACAACTTATGGTGTAATCATAACAACATACAGGAACTCAAGTCCTTTTGTTCACCTGACCAAGAATTCCTTACAATCAAATGCCGACCACAATATCTCCCAAGAGAATTCTCTTCTATTACAGTCACAGCCGTATATATCCCCCCCCCCCCCCCCCCCCCCCCTGCCATGTAGACTGGAAACTCTATGTAGACTGGAAACCATATATCCTGAGGCTGCATTTATTGTAGCTGGGGATTTTAACAAAGCTAATTTGAGAACAAGGCTACCTAAATTCTACCAGCACATTGCCTGTAGTACCCGCTCGAGCAAAACACTGGACCACTGCCACTCTAACTTCCGCAATGCATACAAGCCCCCCCCCCCTCCCTGACCATGACTCCATCTTGGTGCTCCCCTACTATAGGCAGAAACTAAAACAGGAAGCGCCCGTGCTTAGGTATACCCAACATTGGTCTGACCAATTGGATTCCACGCTTCAATCATGTGGATTGGGATATGTTCCGGGTAGCCTCAGACAATAACATCGATATATACGCTGACTCGGTGAGTGAGTTTATTAGGAAGTGCATTAGAGATGTTGTACCCACTGTGACGATTAAAACCTTCCCTAACCAGAAACTGTGGGTTGATGGCAGCTTTTGTGCAAAACTGAAAGTGTGAACCACCGCATTTAATCATGGCAAGGCGAATGGAAACATGACCGAATACAAACAGTGTAGTTATTCCCTCCGCAAGGCATTCAAACAAGCAAAGCGTCAGTAGAGACACAAAGTAGAGTCACAATTCAACGGCTCAAACATGAGACGTATGTGACAGGGTCTACAGGCAATCCCGGATTACAAAAAGAAAACCAGCCCCGTCGCGGACATCGACGTCTTGCTCCCAGACAAATTGAACAACTTCTTTGCGTGCTTTGAGGACAATACAGTACCACCGACACAGCCCACTACCAAAGACAGTAGGCTCTCCTTCTCCGTGGCCGACGTGAGTAAAACATTTAAACGTGTCAACCCTCGCAAGGGACAGCAGTCTCAGACGGCAGCCTCGTCCTCAGAGCATGCACAGACCAGCTGGCTGGTGAGTTTATGGACATATTCAATCAATCCCTATCCCAGTCTGCTGTCCCCACATGCTTCAAAATGACCACCATTCCTGTTCCCAAGAAAGCTAAGGTAACTGAACTAAATGACTATTGCCCCGTAGCACTCACTTCTGTCATCATGAACTGCTTTGAGAAACTAGTCAAGGTTCATATCACCTTCACCCTTGCTGATACCATAGACCCACTCAAATTTACTTACCGCCCCAATAGGTCCACAGACGATGCAATCCCCATCACACTGCACACTGCCCTATCCCATCTGGACAAGAGGAATACCTATGTAAGAATGCTGTTCATTTACTACAGCTCAGCATTCAACACCATAGTACCCTCCAAACTCATCATTAAGCTTGAGACCCTGGGTCTCGACCCTGCCCTGTGCAACTGGGTCCTGGACTTTGAAGGGCCGCCCCCAGGTGGTGAAGGTAGGAAACAACATCTTCACTCCGCTGATCCTCAACACTGGGGCCCCACAAGGGTGCGTTCTCAGCCCTCTCCTGTACTCCCTGTTCACCCATGACTGCGTGGCCATGCAAGCCTCCAACTCAATATCAAGTTTGCAAATGACACTACAGTGGTAGGTTTGATTACCAACAACGACGAGACAGCCTACAGGGAGTAGGTGAGGGCCCTTGGAGTGTGGTGTCAGGAAAATAACTTCTCACTCATTGTCAACAAAAGAAAGGAGAATATCGTGGACTTCAGGAAACAACAGAGGGAGCAACCCCCTATCCACATCGACGGGACAGTAGTGGAGAATGTGGAAAGTTTGAAGTTCATCAGCGTACACATCACGGACAAACTGAAATGGTCCACCCACACAGACAGCATGGTGAAGGCACAACAGCGCCTCTTCAACCTCAGGAGGCTGAAGAAATGTGGCTTGTCACCTAAAACCCTCACAAATGTTCACAGATGCACAATCGAGAGCATACTGTCGAGCTGTATCACCGCCTGGTATGGCAACTGCACCGCCCTCAACATCAAGGATCTCCAGAGGGTGGTGCAGTCTGCACAACGCATCACCGGGGGCACACTACCTACCCTCCAGGACACCTACAACACCCGGTGTCATAGGAAGGACAAAAAGATTATTAAGGACAACAACCACCCCAGCCACTGCCTGTTCACCCTGCTATCATCCAGAAGGCAAAGTCAGTACAGGTGCATCAAAGCTGGGACCGAGAGACTGAAAAACATCCTCTATCTCAAGGCCATCAGATTGTTAATCAGCCATCACTAACATTGGGAGACTGTTGCCAACACACAGACTCTAATCACTGGCCACTTTAATAAATGGATTTAATAAAAGGTAACACCAGTCACTTTAAATAATGACACTATAATAATGTTTACATATACTATATTACTCATCTCATATGTAAACTCAGCAAAAAAAGAAACGTCCCTTTTTCAGGACGTTGTCTTTCAAAGATAATTCGTAAAAATCCAAATAACTTCACAGATCTTCATTGTAAAGGGTTTAAACACTGTTTCCCAACCTTGTTCAATGAACCATAAACAATGAATGAACATGCACCTGTGGAACGGTCGTTAAGACACTAACAGGTTACAGACGGTAGAAAATTAAGGTCACAGTTATGAAAACTTAGGACACTAAGAGACCTTTCTACTGACTCTGAAAAACACCAAAAGAAAGATGCCCAGGGTCCCTGCTCATCTGCGTGATCGTGCCTTAGGCATGCTGCAAGGAGGCATGAGGACTGCAGATGTGGCAAGGGCAATAAATTGCAATGTCCGTACTGTGAGACACCTAAGACAGCGCTACAGGGAGACAGCTGATCGTCCTCGCAGTGGCAGACCACGTGTAACAACACCTGCACAGGATCGGTACATCCGAACATCACACCTGCGGGACAGGTACAGGATGGCAACAACAAATGCCCTAGTTACACCAGGAATGCTCACACAGAATGCTCCATCAGTGCTCACACAATCCGCAATAGGCTGAGAGAGGCTGGACTGAGGGCTTGTAGGCCTGTTGTAAGGCAGGTCCTCACCAGACATCACCGGCAACAATGTCGCCTATGGGCACAAACCCACCGTCGCTGGACCAGACAGGACTGGCAAAAACTGCTCTTCACGGACTAGTTTGCGGTTTTGTCTCACCAGGGGTGATGGTCGGATTCACGTTTATCATTGAAGGAATGAGCGTTACACCAAGGCCTGTACTCTGGAGCGGGATCGATTTGGAGGTGGAGGGTCCGTCATGGTCTGGGGCGGTGTGTCACAGCATCATCGGACTGAGCTTGTCATTATTGCAGGCAATCTCAACGCTGTGAGTTACAGGGAAGACATCCTCCTCCCTCATGTGGTACCCTTCCTGAAGGCTCATCCTGACATGACCCGCCAGCATGACAATGCCACCAGCCATACTGCTTGTTCTGTGCGTGATTTCCTGCAAGACAGGAATGCCAGTGTTCTGCCATGGCCAGCAACGAGCCCAGATGTGCTCAATCCCATTGAGCACGTCTGGGACCTGTTGGATTGGAGGGTGAGGGCTAGGGCCATTCCCCCCAGAAATGTCCGGAAACTTGCAGGTGCCTTGGTGGAAGAGTGGGGTAACATCTCACAGCAAGAACTGGGAAATCTGGTGCAGTCCATGAGGAGGAGATGCACTGCAGTACTTAATGCAGCTGGTGGCCATACCAGATACTGACTGTTACTTTGATTTTGACCCCCACTTTGTTCATGGACATATTATTCCATTTCTGTTAGTCACATGTCTGTGGAACTTGTTCAGTTTATGTCTCAGTTGTTGATTCTTATATTTACACATGTTCAGTTTGCTGAAAATAAACGCAGTTGACAGTGAGAGGACGTTCCATTTTTTTGCTGAGTTTATATACTGTATTTTATACCATCTATTGCATCTTGCCTATGCCGCACAGCCATCACGCATCCATATATTTATATGTACATATTCATATTCCATCCCTTTACATTCGTGTGTATAAGGTAGTTTGTTGTGAATTTTTTAGATTACTTGTTAGATATTACTGCCGGAACTAGAAGCCCAAGCATTTCGCTACCCTCACATTAACATCTGCAAACCATGTGTATGTGACCAATAAAATTGTATTTTATTTGATGAAAACCTGCTCCAGAGCGCTCAGGACCTAAGACTGGGGCGAAGGTTCGCCTTCCAGCAGGACAATGACCATAAGCACACAGCCAAGACAACGCAGGAGTGGCTTCGGAACAAGTCACTGAATGTCCTTGAGTGGCCCAGCCAGAGCCCGGACTTGAACCCGATCGACCATCTCTGAAGAAACCTGCAAAACGCTGTGCAGCAAAGCTCCCCATCCAACCTGACAGAGCTTGAGAGGATCTGCAGAGAAGAATGGGAGAAACTCCCCAAATACAGGAGTGCCAAGCTTGTCGCGTCATACCCAAGAAGACTCAAGTCCTTAATTGCTGCCAAAGGTGCTTCAACAAAGTACCGAGTAAAGGGTCTGAATACTTATGTAAATGTTATATTTCCATTTTTTTAAATAAATGTGTAAAAACCTGGGAGAAAAAACTATTTAATACATTTTAGAGTAAGGTTGTAACATAACAAAATGTGGAAAAAGTCAAGGGGTCTGAATACATTCCAAATGCACTGTATGTCTATGGCTACAACGCAACAAGCTGTATATTTGGCACGCATGATTCCCAAATTGCGTCCTTCCTTACCGTAGGCAACTTGTAATTGCCAAAATTAAGGAAACACTTGGAGTAAATAAGGGACACAAAGTTTGTTATGGTTTGTAGTGCATTTTCCTGCCATGGTTTAGGTCCACTTGTAGAATCTATGCCAAGGCGCATTGAAGCTGTTCTGCCAGGTTGTGGTCGCCAAACACCCTTTTAAGACACTATGTTGGTCTTTATTTTATTTTGGCAGTTACCAGTATGTGCTTGTGATCAAATTTAAACCAGTTCATTTTTAAAAACTATTGATCCTCTGTGGCTAAATTATTCTCTCTGGTGTATTTTGAACATTGAGAGCAGGCTCCTGTGGTTGGATAAATTTGATAAAAAAGAACACAATTGTTTTTTTGGCTCTTTTTTTGTTGAATTACTATTAATCAGTTTCCCAATCAAGGAAGGGCCCCAGTTACACAAGTGGGCCCCATACCTCCTCTCCTCCCACCATCTGACGATAAGCAGAGCGGCAGTAGGCAGCAACAGGCTGTCTACACTCATTGAGAGGGGCTCCTGATTCCTCCTGTGGTTGGCGGTTGCAGTAAATGTTAAAAAAAATATACAGTACTACATTTCTAATCTACTGTATATGTTTCTTTTTTTTGCTGCCTCTTGGGCCCCCTTGAACAAATTTGTCCCTGTCAGTACAGTATGGGTTGTTGCCTGACTGGCTCAAAAAAAAAAAAAAAAGAGCAAAAACAATTTAATATTGAGAAATAACCGTGAGTTAATCTGCCAAAATGAAGACAAAATGCTATGCAGACATACAATTATTATGATGTAGAGGAACAACATACATGCAGTTGTTTTCGGCAGCAGCCAAAAGAGAGATCCTCTACCTCCGATAGTTCTGAGTTACTGCCAGACTGAGCAAAACATAGTGTTAAAAGTCACGTAATGATTAACTAGGCTATTGAATCACCAAGACTTATTATACATCATTTATTCTAAATAATTTATACATACCTCCTCTCATTCAGCAAGTCTTCTAATTGCTTCATGAAACATGGTCCCCTAAATTGAGTCCACACTGACATAAAAGTAACAATTAGCTAATTGCCAATGTCAGGCATGGTCTGTAGCTTTATTTGGCATATATATGTTTATTTGAAAGAGTTAGCTGGCTAGCTTGTAAAGTGGCAAATTAAAGTAGCCTTTTCTGTTTAGCTAGCTATCTTACAAAAGGTGCTCAAATTACAATAGCCTTTTTTATTTATCAAATGACTTTGGCTTCATGTATTTGAATTAAATAATCAATTTTGCTTATCTTAATACATAGAAAAATAATGAGGTTATTGGTAGGTTACTTGCAAGTTGGTTCAACCACCGTCCCTCTTGCGTCAGCATGCTGTAATGGCAGTTCAATTTGAATTGACCAAAAGGTTCTAAAGGTTAATAGAACATTTTTTAATCTAAGAGTGTATGCTTTTATTAAACTCATTATTTCCTCTTGCTTCTAGCTAGCATTTAGCTTGCAACAGCACAGGTTTATATGAACCTTTCTGTTTGCCACTGAGACCTCTGCAACAATGTTGCAAAATATGAATTAGATCTCCCTCCTGCCATAGAGAGCTAACATATTATTCTGACCAGGCAAAATCATGCAGCAACATCCTTAATATGGTTATACATTTCAATACAAAACAGATGAAACAAATTAAAAGCGTTTGTTACTTGTCATTTCAGAGTTTGATGTGACTGGGTTAGCGTTTATTAGCTATTGTTTTCAAAAATCCCCATTACAGTCTGGGGTAGGGTTAGAACCCTCAAGGTTCTTTGCCTTCACTGGGTATATACAGTGCCTTCACTGTATTCACACCCCTTGACTTTTTCCACATTTTGTTGTTACAGCCTGCTTTTAAAATGGATAAAATTAAGTTTTCAACCCTTTTGTTATGAAATGCCTAAAGTCCAGGAGTAAAAATGTGCTTAACAAGTCACATAATAAGTTGCATGGACTCACTCTGTGTACACATACAATTATCTGTAAGGTCCCTCAGTCATGCAGTGAATTTCAAACAAAGATTCCACCACAAAGACCAGGGAGTTTTTTCAATGTCTCACAAATAAGGGCACCTATTGGTAGATTGGTAAAAAAATGAAAAATATATTGAATATCCCTTTGAGAATGGTGAAGTTATTACACTTTTACAGTTATAGAGTTTAATGGCTGTGATAGGAGAAAACTGAAGATAGATCAACAACATTGTAGTTTCTACACAATACTAACCTAATTGACAGAGTGAAGAAAAGGAACCCTGTACAGAATAAACATGTTCCAACACATACATCCTGTTTGCAACAAGGCACTAAAGTAATACTGCAAAAGATGTGGAAAAGCAATTCACTTTTTGTCCTGAATACAAAGTGTTGGATTTGTGTATTGGTTTTACCCCAAACAACATAACACATTACCAAGTATGACTCTCCATATTTTCAAGCATAGTGGTGGCTGCATCATGTTACGGGTATGCTTGTAATTGTTAAGGACTGGGGAGTTTTTCAGGGGGAAAAAATTCAATGGAATGGAGCTAAGCACAGGCAAAATCCTAGAGGAAAACCTAGTTCAGTCTGCTCTCCACCAGACACTTGGAGATTAATTCACCTTTCAGCAGGACAATAACCTAAAACATAACGCCACATCTACACTGGAGTTTCTTACCAAGAAGACAATGAATGTTCGAGTTACAGTTTTGACTAAAATCTTTTTGAAATAGTTGTCTAGTAATGATCAACAAACAATTTGACAGTTTAAAGAATTTTGAAAAGAATAATGTGCAAATGTTGCACAATCCAGGTGAAAAAAAACTCTTAAAGACTTAAGTAGAAAGTCTCACAGCTGTAATCACTGCCAAAGGTGCTTCTACAAAGTTGACTCAAGGGTGTGAATACTTATGTAAATTCGATATTTCTGAGAAGACATTTTTTTATTTAATCAATTTTGAATTCAGGCTGTAACAACTAAATGTGGAATAAATCAAGGGGTATGAATACTTTCTGAAGGCACTGTATAACCTTTTTTTAGTAAAGGGTTCTTTAATCTTGTCCAAAAAAACTAAAGGTTATATATAGGACCCCAAACAGCGCTTTTTTCTAAGTGTACATTTTGGGATGTAGACTTAATTTAAAGTAACCTAATTAAGTTTTATTCCGGGACTAGCCTCATCTGTGTTTGGGGTAAACCAGACATCAGTATGTTGATGGTCCTGACCATATAGCCCATATGAAACACAATGATATCTGCTTGATTGGTGCAGTTTAAATGCTTAGTAAACAATTCAACTAGCCAGGCCTACATGAGATTTGACAGAAAAGCCACAGCAACCACATGTGCTCATAAACTCTGCCCTGAAAAAACATGTTTTAAAATAGGCTAAATACCTGTTTGGGAAAAGTGAAGGGAGTCTTCGACCCCATGGCCATTTCTGGGGACTAAAACAGCTTAATTGAGACTTCTCATGAAGTTTAATGGCCTTGCACTAATTGATATGTTTAGTAAATTGGGCTACAATTATCAGTCACATGTAGTGGCTCAGTCTATGTTATTTCTCACTCACAGAGCTGCCGGAAAGCCCCAGTCAGGCATTTGGATAATAGTGGGAATTGGAGGAGGGAGGTGGGCTTCTGAATACTGGAGAAGCCCCGCTTTGGGAATAGCCATCTGCACTGGACAGACATCTCATTCCTGCCAATGTTGCTGTGCATCACTATTCATAAAGTAAGGGCAATGTGAACAGTAAACACTATAAGCGGTACGGCTCCGATTATGTGGTGTACAAAACCACCAACCTTAAAGGGCTTTCCAGACCGGAAGCTTTAGGTGGGAGCGTAGTTTACCAAAATATAGCAAACTCATATTTTTTTCTGCCTCAGCTGTGCGGCTTTCACGTGCATGAGCACCACCGATCGCGCCGCCTGGTTAGAATTCCACCCCCCGCCTACAGTGGTTGCTCAACTAAAAGTTTTGAGATTATGCTGCAGGACATAGAGGTAATTTGTGGTTTAGTACGGTGTCCTGCGTCACTGCTTCAGACCAGCGCAAGGGATGAGTTAGAGCACTGATTATGCTTACTGGAAAATACTCTTTCAAAATTAATGGAAGAGGCAAGTGGAAGGGGGAAAAGACAGCATTCAGAGGTCAAGACAGCGCTGCTCTGAGATAAGCATGGAGACTGGTCTCGATAAATCAATGAGATTTTTATTTCACTGAATCTCCGTTTGGGTATTGGTTAGACTACAATTAGGGTGTGGAAATGTTAGGATTATTTTAGCTCTTACTGTAGCCTACTCCCGACCAATCACATTGTACAACGCCATTATGGGCTATTAGCAGGACAATAGATACTTTGTGCAAGGCAATTGATCAGCATTAAAAACTTTGTGGATGGGGCCTCCCGAGTGGTGCTGGGGTTTAAGACACTGCATCGCAGTGCAAACTGAGTTGCTACAGACGCTGGTTTGATACCCGTTCCGGCCTCGACCAGGAGACCCATGAGGCGACGGTGGGCTTTTTGGTTTCTCTCCCTCTAAAAACAGAAATAAATCATTCTAAATAACAAACTGTCTTTATTTACAAACTAGTAAGAATGTCTCACCTTATGTTCAAGAATGGCCTTTTTCCTCGCTCACTTTTGGTTATTTGAAAACGAAATCATCTCCAAAATATTGTTCTTTTTTTTAAAACAAGGCTTCATTAAATAGAAGCCGCAAAACACCAGTCTCAATGTCAACAGTGAAGAGGCAACTCCGGGATGCAGGTATTCCTGGCAGAGTTGCAAAGGAAAAGCCATATCTCAGACTGGCCAATAAAATAAAAGATTAAGATGGGCAAAAGAACACAGACACTGGACAGAGGAACTCTGACTAGAAAACCAGCATCCCGGAGTCGCCTCTTCACTGTTGATGTTGAGACTGGTGTTTCCCAGGTACTATTTAATGAAGCTGCCAGTTGAGGACTTGTGAGGCGTCTGTTTCTCAAACTAGACACTCTAATGTACTTGTCCTCTTGCTCAGTTGTGCACCGGGGCAGTCCCACTCCTCTTCCTATTCTGGTTAAAGCCAGTTTGCTCTGTTCTGTGAAGGGAGTAGTGCACAGCGTTGCACGAGATCTTTAGTTTCTTGGCAATTTCTCGCATGGAATAGCCTTCATTTCTCAGAACAAGAATAGACTGATGAGTTTCAGAAGAAAGTTATTTGTTTCTGGCCATTTTGAGCCTGTAATCAAACCCACAAACGCTGATGCTCCAGATACTCAACTAGTCTAAAGAAGGCCAGTTGTATTGCTTCTTTAATCAGAACAACAGTTTTCAGCTGTGATAACAATTGTAAAAGGGTTTTCTGATTAACAATTCGCCTTATAAAATGATAAACGTGGATTAGCTAACACAAGGTGCCATTGGAACACAGGAGTGATGGTTGTGTTCCAATGGTGTTCCAGTGATGGCTTCTGTATGCCTATGTAGATATTCCATTAAAAAAAAAAATCTGCCGTTTCCAGCTATAATAGTCATTTACAAAATGAACAATGTCTACACTGTATTTCTGATCAATTTGATGTTATTTTAATGGAGAAAAACTGTGCTTTTCGTTCAAAACCAAGGACATTTATAAGTGACCCCAAACTTTTGAACGGTAGTATACAGTCGTGGCCAAAAGTTTTGAGAATGACACAAATATTATTTTTCACAAAGTCTGTATGACAAATTTGCCCGATTCCACCCTTGCTTGAAGCACCCCCAAATCATCACCGATCCTCCACCAAATTTCACAGTGGGTGTGAGACATTGTGGCTTGTAAGGCCTCTCCAGGTCTCGCACCCACTGTGAAATTTGGTGGAGGATCTGTGATGATCTGGGGGTGCTTCAGCAAGGCTGGAATCAGGCAGATTTGTCTTTGTGAAGGACGCATGAATCAAGCCACGTACAAGGCTGTCCTGGAAGAAAACTTGCTTCCTTCTGCTCTGACAATGTTCCCCAACTCTGAGGATTGGTTTTTCCAGCAGGACAATGCTCCATGCCACACAGCCAGGTCAAGCAAGGTGTGGATGAAGGACCACCAGAACAAGACCCTGTCATGGCCAGCCCAATCTCCAGACCTGAACCCCATTGAAAACCTCTGGAATGTGATCAAGAGGAAGATGGATGGTCACAAGCCATCAAACAAAGCCGACCTTCTTGAATTTTTGCACCAGGAGTGGCATAAAGTCACCCAACATCAATGTGAAAGACTGGTGGAGAGCATGCTAAGACACATGAAAGATGTGACTGAAAATCAGGCTAATTCCACCAAATATTGATTTCTGAACTCTTCCTAAGTTAAACATTATTATTGTATTTGCATTATTCGAGGTCTGACAACACTGGATCTTTTTTTCTGCAAATAAATGCTCTAAATGACAATACTTTTATTTTGAATTTTGGAGAAATGTTGTCAGGAGTTTATAGACTAAAACAAAAAAATTAATTTTACCCAAACACATACCTATAAATAGTAAAACCAGAGAAAATGATAATTTTGCAGTGGCCTCAATTTTTTTCCAGAGCTGTATATGTTTATAGATGTGTGTTGTGTATTTGATGTACTGATGCAGGGCTCAGCCGTAAAAGTACTGATGCAGGGCACCAAAGGTTAAAAAAAAAAAGTATTAGTCAACTTCAGTTCTAACTGAATTTTTTTAAATCCTCAATCGTGGTAGAGACTCTGATGACCTCTGGAAGCCAACTCCAAAGAGACCACATTCAAATTCTCTATTCCCCACTCACTCAAACATAGGAACTGGTTCCTCCAGTCTGATCCCTGCTGCTGTCTCTGGCTCCACACCTACCCCATAATGGCAAAGCAAAAACAGTTTTTTAGAAATTGTTGCAACAATTATTAATGTTTTTAATACGGAAATATCACATTTACATAAGTATTCAGACCCTTTACTCAGTACTCTGTCGAAGTACCTTTGGCAGCGGTTAAGTCTTCTTGGGTAAGATGCTACAAGTTTGGCACACCTGTATTTGGGGAGTTTCTCCCATTCTTACCTGCAGATCCTCTCAAGCTCTGTCAGGTTGGATGGGGAGAGTCACCGCACAGCTATTTTCAGATCTCTTAAGAGATGTTAGATCGGGTTCAAGTCCTGGCTCTGGCTGGTCCACTCAAGGGCATTTAGAGACTTGCCCCGAAGCCACTCCTGCGTTGTCTTGGCTGTGTGCTTAGGGCACATCGCCCCAGTCTGAGATGATGCTGCCAACCCCATGCTTCACCGTAGGGATGGTGCCAGGTTCGCTCCAGATGTGACTCTTGGCATTCAGGCCAAAGGGTTCCATCTTGGTTTCATCAGACCAGAGAATCTTGTTTCTAATGGTCTGTGTGTCTTTAGGTGCCTTTTGGCAAACTCCAAGTGGGCCTTCATGTGCCTTTTACTGAGGAGTGGCTAACATCTGGCCACTCTATCATAAAGGCCTGATTGGTGGAGTGCTGCAGAGATGGTTGTCCTTCTGGAAGGTTTTCCCATCTCCACAGAGGAAGTCTGGAGCTCTGTCAGAGTGACCATCGGGTTCTTGGTCACCTCCCTGACCAAGGCCCTTCTCCCCCGATTGCTCAGTTTGGCCAAGCAGCCAGCTGTAAGAAAAGTATTGTGGTTCTAAACTTCTTCCATTTATGAAGGGGTTGTGAATACTTTCTGAAAGGGGAAAGGGGGATACCTAGTCAGTTGAACAACTGAATGCATTCAACTGAAATGTGTCTTCCACATTTAACCCAAACCCTCTGAATCAGAGGTGCGGGGGGTTGTCATAATCAACATCCACGTCTTTGGCGCCCGGGGAACAGTGGGTTAACTACCTTTCTCAGTTTTTCCTTGTCAGCTCAGGGATTCGATCCAGCAACCTCTCAGTTACTGGCCCAATGCTCTAACCACTAGGCTACTGTGTTCTTGGGGACCTTCAATGCTGCAGACATTTTTTGGTACTGTTCCCCAGATCTGTGGCAAGACACAATCCTGTCTCGGAGCTCTACGGACAATTCCTTCGACCTCATGGCTTGGTTTTTGCATTGACATGCACTGTCAACTGTGGGACCTTATATAGACAGGTGTGTGCCTTTCTAAATCATGTCCAATCAATTAAATTTACCACAGGTTGACTCCAATCAAGTTGTAGAAACATCTGAAAGATGATCAATGGGAACAGAATTTACCTGAGCTCAATTTCAGGTCTCATAGCAAATGGTCTGAATAAGGTATCTGATTTTTTCTGTTTTAAAAAAAATAAATGTGCAAACATTTTTCGCTTTTTCATTATGGGGTATTGTGTGTAGATTGATGAAGAAAAAAATTTAATTAATACATTTTAGAATAAGGCTGTAACATAACAAAATGTGGAAAAAGTCAAGGGCTCTGAATACTTTCTGAATGCACTGTAGTTATGACTCCATTATGGAATTATTGGATTTTCCACTGCTGGGGACAGGCTACAAACTGTTTGTGGAAACTTTTACACAAGACCTACCTTGTTTACAGACCTGAGGAAGCTGAATATATGGTCTTGTGGCACCATTTGTCCCAAAAGAGTGGGTTTTCCCCAAACAAAAGTAAACGACATGCCTAAGAGGGCTGATAGGGGTAACATGCGATGGATTCGTAACGATGACCTTCTCTTTGTAAAGTGAATGGATACCAGAGAGGTGGTCATGTGCTTCAGTATCCACAAATCGTACAGTGGTGATCACATCAGCAGGCTTGTGAAGGACGCTAATGGGGCATGGACCAAGAAAAATGTCCCTGCTGCTGTAAAGGATTACAACAAGCGCATGGGAGGTGTGGACCTGTCAGACACGCTGATAGGCTGCTACAATGTTCTCCAAAATACAATTAAATGTTACAAGACATTGTTCTATCACTTCATCAGCATTGAATGCATTCATCCTCCAGAAAGAAATTGTTAAGAGCTGTGGATATACACAGTGGTTCCTCCTTTAAAAGTTGTGAGCTTAAGCCGTGGGATTTAGAGGTAATTTGTGGTTTAGTACGGTACCCTGCATCACCACTTCATTGCTCCAGACCAGCGCAAGGGGGAGTTAGAGCACTGATTATGCTTTTGGGTCCTACTGTGTCTAACTGACAATGAATGGGCGACATAAACGTAAATAGAGACTGATAAATTGGGCACAACTTCAGTATTACCTACTAAAACTGTTGATACACTAAGGTTTTAATTATTTTATTTTGTTAGGATTATTTTGCTCTTACTGTAGGCCACTCCCGACCGGTCACGTTGTACAGCGCCTGAGTGGTGCAATGGTCTAAGACACTGCATAGCAGTGCAAGCTGTGTTGCTACAGATGCTGGTTCAATACTGTGCCGCCCTCGACTGGGAGACCCATGAGATGACTGTAGGATTTTGGTTTTTCTCCCTAAAAACAGAAATAAATCATTCTAAATAACAAACTGGCTTTATTTACAAATTAGTAACAATGTCTCACCCCATGTTCAAGAATGGCCTTTTTCCTCACTCATTTTACGTTATTTGAAAACAAAATCTTCAAAATATTTAAGGTGCATTGCACTAATAATAGTGCTGACTAGGAAAACATTCCCGCTGTTCTGTTCTTAGTGTCAGTCGGCACGTTCAAACTAAAACAATGTAACTAATAATGGCATCTTTATACTTTTATTAATAAAATAATTATAAAAATACTCTTTCATAATGTCAATGTTTATTTAGTTATGGATGCATAATGAATTACTATGGGAATAAATATCACTGAATTACATGAAATATCCTCCAATCCTCTATATGTAATTATTGGCGGAGAGTCAGGTCGATATTTTTCGATATACTGTAGGCCTACCACAGACAACATGAGTCTCACTAGTGTTGAGTAATGTGCTGTTAAAAGTGTTGTAGGTCTTATTTATTTAAAGAGCATATTGAAGTTAGAAGCAATAGCCTACAACTATTTTAGCACCGTTTCACGCTGCTCTGAGACAAGCATGTGTCATGACGTTGTATTAGTTAATGTGATGACTGCTGTTCATCGAATGATTACCGGTTTATAATTGCGTGATTAAATGAATCAGGCAATTATTAACTTATTAACCTGGGGCACCATGGGAAAATTAGTTTTATTGAGTTTCTATTTCCCAAATGAACTCAAAGAATATCAGAATATCGATTTTACAACAGTCACTAATTAATCAATTTCCTCTACATTCTCATTCTCAACGTCACAGAATCTGCACAAACCCGAGTCCCACCAATGAGTTGGTACCACACCAATTTTAGTTTATTATTTATTTACTAGAAAGCTAAAATTATAATAAAAGATACACAAAAACACAGTCTAGGCTATTGATTAGAAATTAGTACAACGGGCCAACACACTATGACGCATGTTACCAAAAATGGGGATTTAAAAGAGAGAGAAAAAGAGAAAGTACACGAGCGAAATATACATTTGGGTGAATTAGTCAGCTATGCTTATTTTAACCCTAACCTTGCCCCGAATTGCCGCTCTTATGGGTCAGAATATAATGATGTAATTACGTGTTGAAGGTCTCAGATGGGACTCTCCGCGTGGGCCGTTTAGGCTTCAAGAAATGACGCACTTAGCTGGTGCAACTCTCTGGTTGTCCTCACGATGTCAGTGTCCTTCTGGCTTAATAGTCTGATTCCTCGCCCTCGTTCTGAAAGGGGTCTTCTGAGGACAGCCAGCCCTGTATCTCAGGGCTCACAGCGTAGGAATGAAAACAGTGTAGGTACACGATTTGATGGAGATTGGTGAAATGGAAAGTCCTGCTTGAATTCACCCTCTTAGATGCAGCTATTCATCCGTAGCATGGGTAGAAAAGAATTCCTTAGTCTTCAACCTCGTGTTGCATTTTGGGTTCGTTGACTACTCAGACCTTGGCTGCAGCTCGGGTCACTTAGTCTGATATGTTAATTCTTAACTCACTTAACCTCTCTGTGCTAGGTGGGACGTGACCGTCCAACACTATTCAACAGCCAGTGATATAGCATGGCGCGAAATGCAAAACAGCAAAAATATCATAATTTCAATTTCTCAAACATACGACTATTTTTAAACCATTTTAAAGATAAACTTCTCGTTAATCCAACCACATTGTCCGATTTCAAAAAGGCTTTACAGCGAAAGCAAAACATTAGATTATGTTAGGAGAGTACCATGACAAAAATAACCACACAGCCATTTTCCATGCAAGGACGTGTCACAAAAACCCAAAACACAGCTAAATGAAGCACTAACCTTTGACGATCTTCATCAGATGAAACTCCTAAGACATCATGTTACACAATACATGTATGTTTTGTTCGATAAAGTTCATATTTATATCCAAAAACAGCATTTTACATTGGCGCATGATGTTCAGAAAATGTATTCCCACCTCCCGGTGAACGTGCACATCATTTATAAAAATACTCATCATAAACGTTGACAAAATACATAACAATTATTTTAAGAATTATAGATACAGTACTCCTTTATGCAACCGCTGTGTCAGATTTTAAAATAGCTTTACGGAGAAAGCACATTTTTCAATATTCTGAGTACATAGCTCACCATCACAGCAAGCTATACGGACACCCGCCAAGTTCGGAGGGTCACCTAAACTCAGAATTAGTATTGTAAATATTCTCTTACCTTTGCTGATCTTCATCAGAATGCACTCCCAGGACTGCTACTTCCACAAGAAATGTTGTTTTTGTTCGAAATAATCCTTATTTATGTCCAAATACCTCCGTTTTGTTTGTGCGTACAGAGCACTATTCAAAGGCATAACGCGCGAGCGCGGTACCAGAAACAAAATGTTTATACATTGTGTGGAAAATGTCCAAATCAAAGAGAATGTTTTTGTAAAGATGAAATGTGAAGTTAGTTGTCTAAATTGTATCTGAGTAAAATCTAGACCTTGCCTCATAACTTGGTACGCCCAGAGAATTGCCCTAAAGGCGGTTACGCCCACTTCTGACCCGAGGGTAAAAGAGTGAGTTAACCTGTCAAGGTGTAGGGGGCAGTATTTTCACAGCCGGATGAAAAACGTACCCAAATTAAACTGGTTACTACTCTGGCCCAGAAACTAGAATATGCATATTATTAGTATATTTGGATAGAAAACACTCTGAAGTTTCTAAAACTGTTTGAATGGTGTCTGTGAGTATAACAGAACTCATATGGCAGGCCAAAACCTGAGAAAAATCCAACCAGGAAGTGGATTGTAATTTTTCAAGACTGGGCCTATTCAGTATACAGTGACTTAGGGTTCAATTTGCACTTCCTAAGGCTTCCACTAGATGTAAACAGTCTTTAGAATGTGTTTCAGTCTTTTGCAGTCAACAGAGAGCGAACATGACCTCCTGGAGTCTGATGACCGAGAGAATGACAGGCAACAATTACGCGCATCCACGTGAGGAGGTAGCTGTGTTCCATAACGTTTTTCAAGACATTGGAATCGTTCGGTTGGAATATTACTGAAGTTTTACGTAAAAAAGGCCCTAAAGATTGATGTTTTACAACATTTGACATGTTTCAACGAACATAAATATAACTTTTTGTCATTAAATTTTCGGCGCGCTTCCTACGTTTGGAGTAGCTTACTGAACACGCAAACAACAAGGAGTTGTTTGGACATAAATTATGGACTTTATTGAACAAAACAACATTTATTGTGGACCTGGGATTCCAGGAAGTGCCTTCTGATGAAGATCATCAAAGGTAAGTGAATATTTCTAATGCTATTTATGATTTTAGATGACTCCAAAATGGCGGGTATCTGTATTGCCTGGTGTATTTTTCTGAGCGCAGTACTCAGATTATTGCAGTGTGCTTTCCCCGTGAAGCTTTTTGAAATCTGTCACAGCGGTTGCATAAAGGAGATGTTCATCTATAATTCTTTGAATAACAGTTTAATATTTTATCAACGTTTATGATGAGTATTTTTGTAAATTGTTGTGCTGATTCACCGGATGTATTGGAGGCAAAATATTTTCTGAACGTCACGCGCCAATGTAAAATGATGTTTTTGGATATAAATATGAACTTTATCGAACAAAACATACATGTATTGTGTAACATAATGTCCTAGGAGTGTCATCTGATGAAGATCGTCAAAGGTTAGTGCTTCATTTCGCTGTGTTTTGGGTTTTATTGACACGTCATTGCTTGGAAAATGGCTGTGTGATTATTTTTGTCTATGTACTCTCCTAACATAATCTAATGTTTTGCTTTCGCTGTAAAGCCTTTTTGAAATTGGACAATGTGGTTACATCAAGGAGACGTGTATATTTAAAATGGTGTAAAATAGTCGTATGTTTGAGAAAGTTGAATTATGACATTTTGTTGTTTTTGAATTTGCCTCCCTGATATTTCACTGGCTGTGTCCCGCAGTAGCCCATAGAAGTTAATCCCAATCTCTAAAAGTAATTGGACAAGCAGATATAAATTATTTGTGACATTGTGGTTACAATAAAGAATGTAAACAAGATGTAAACAACATGCTGTTTTTAATTACAGTAGTGATGGACAGCTGGTGGCATTTTGAAAATAGTTTTTCAAACACTTGTAGCCCGATTAGCAGGATAATAGACTCTTTATAGCCCGGCTACTGTAGGTGTGAACATCCCCCTACCTGCAATGTATTCGATGATTAAGTACTCTGAAGTGTTACATTTCTGCCTCAAAACAGCAGTACAGTATTTCTTCATCAACGTCTTTATGCTTTCGTTAATAAAATAATGATAAAAATACTGTTTCCAAATGCTGATGTTTATTTAGTTATGGATCCATAACGAATTACTATGGGAATATATCAGTGAATTACAGAAATATTGGAACGAAGTTGTCTAATGAAGGCAAACAAATAGCTGCTTACTGGA
This sequence comes from Salmo trutta, assembly GCF_901001165.1. Classification (NCBI taxonomy): domain Eukaryota; kingdom Metazoa; phylum Chordata; class Actinopteri; order Salmoniformes; family Salmonidae; genus Salmo; species Salmo trutta. Next base: position 44,799,236 of record NC_042985.1, read on the forward strand.
AAATACTCTTTCAAACACACGGTCACGTTGTACAGCGTCATTACGGCTATTAGCAGGGCTATATTTTGGCCTTTATAAATATTATTTTGGCCTTTATTCAGATTACAATCGCTCACTGTCATTTAAAATAAATACAAATAATCTCCAAAATATCACTATACATAGGCTTCCCGCTGTGGGTGTCTATTTCAGCACTGTTTAGCGCTGCTCTGAGACAAGCATGGAGAAATGAAAATGTTCCATGATATTCTTAAGATATATGTGTTGACTGAATATAAGCAAGTGATGTCTGCTAAATAATGAAGTTAGAGTAATTTATTTCTGGAGAAACCTAAATAACAAACGGGCTTTATTTACAAATTAGTGACAATATCTCACCCCATGTTCAAGCGATTATTATTATTATTAATTTAGAATGATATAAAATTCCTTTTATTCTCACAGATCCTAACGGAAAATGGCCCTTAGATATTTATTTAGAATCTTCCAATCCTTTAAATGTAATTATTGGCGGAGAGTCACGTCATTGAAAAACATATTTTTAGATATACTGTAGGCCTACCATAGGCGAAATGAGTATTGGTTACACTACAATTAGGGTGTGGAAATGTTATGCCCCTTAGATATTAATTTAGAATCCTCCAATCATCTTATGCTGTAGCCTACTCCCGACCGTCACGTTGTACAGCACAATATTTTCCATTCCATCCTAACGGAAACCCTGAGGGTTTCATTTTTCTCAGAATAGAAACACTATAATATTAAATCAAATTAATTAAGCCAAATTTCTTAAAATCAATCTCATGTACTATCTTATTACAAAAAAGGTTTTAAATTCTCTAGTAATGCCAATATGGGAGACTATCAAATGCTTCTCAAAGTTGCCCTCTGGTGGTCAAACTACCACCATTAACGTATAAAATGGCTGACAATTAACGTGCCATAGAATGCTGCAGCAGCCTGCAAGGTGTGTTGCAGTATGACACAACTTTTAAAGGAGCAACAACTGTAGCCTTCAGAGAGCTGGTCATTCAGGATATTGCTGACTACGGCACAAAGTCCACTGCAGCACCTTCCCTCTACTCCTGCCACCAGTGGTGTTCACCTGCCAAAACTGCAGACCTGAATGTGTCTCAGGGCTAAAAGAGCACAGCATGGAGGCGTCGTTGTACTCTGTGCCACAATAAATCTCCCATCACCTGCACTACTTGTGCTGTTACCCTCTGCTTTACAGCAGAAAGAGACTGCTTTGGGACTTGTCATCAGCAGCACAATCTTGTGTAGAGGAATGTGGGTGTTATAAATACTCTTATTGTAAATAGTGTGTAAATAGTTGTTTTTTCACTTTGTATGTGGTGTGCGCACTTATGACATTAGATCAGTGTTGGCTGCTAACTTGGCCCTTATCTTAAATAGTTCACTTCTGTGTTGGGAGGCATTGGATCAGCGTTCTCGTTGCATCTCCTGTTAGTACATTTTATGTAAGAAGGTAATGATCGATCATGTACGACATTCCTGGGAGTGTGTAAATTTAAATGTTTTATTACCATATCATTTTTGTATGTTCTCTATAGTTATGTACTTGAAAATGTATCAATTGACCAATTCGGCCACTTGGGTATATTTGGGCAAACTCGTGAGGGACACTTGGGAGACTTCATACTAAATATTATGTAGCTCTCTCATTCTTGAAAACTTTTGCACACACAATGTTGCCCTGTTGTGGACAACATCTAAATTATCCCCAGCTTCCTATCTCAAGTACAGCCTTTGATCGTTCAACAAAATTAAAATTTGAAAATTCATATATTTTTTTACATTTTGTTTTATCTTAACATATCTATTGTGTTATATTCTCCTACATTAATTTCACATCTCCACAAACTTCAAAGTGTTTCCTTTCAAATAGTATCAAGAATATGCATATCCTTGCCTCAGGTCCTGAACTACAGGCAGTTAGATTTGGGTATGTCATTTTAGATGAAAGGTCCTATCCAGAAGAGGTTTTAAAGTGACCAGTGTTCCATGACTATGTACTATCAGATTGTGACAACTAGGTGACTAAGTATTTTACTAAGTCTATTGTTGTGTTATTATTTTATTTTTATTCAACCTTTATTTAACTAGGCAAGTCAGTTAAGAACAAATTATTATTTACAATGACGACCTACCAAAAGGCCTCCTGCGGGGACGGAGCTGGGATTAAAAATACAAATGTAGGACAAAACACACATGACGACAGGAGACACCACAACACTACCCAAAGAGAGACCGAAGACAACAACACAGCATGGCAGCAACACATGACAACACAGCATGGTAGCAACACAATATGACAACCACACGGTAGAAGCACAACATGGTAGCAGCACAAAACATGGTAAACATTATTGGGCACAGACAACAGCACAAAGGGCAAGAAGGCAGAGACAATACATCACGGGAAGCAGCCACAAGTGTCAGTATTAAAAGGGGTATTAAAAGGGGTAAGCTAGCTAATGTCACATTCGGACTCTTTTAGAGTCAAATGGCAAGTGCTCTCAAGGACCTCAGCTACCCGAGCCACATCCTGTTCACTCTGCTACCATCCAGAAAGATAGGTCAGTACAGATGCATCAAAGCTGGGACCGAGAGACTGAAAAACAGATTCTATCTCACAGGCTGTGGTTTGGGTGGCTGAGGTCCTTGAGAGATTAGAGTCAAATGTGTATGTTCCCTCAAAGTGAACTTAAACCTATATCTCCAGCAGCTCAACAGACAGGGCAAACGTAAAAAGAAGGGGGTGATCAAAAAAACGAGTGGTGGATTTGAAAACAGCTGTAGATCTTGTCAGTGGGGGCCAGAGAGGAGCACTACAGGGACCAGGCCAGCATCTGCACATCACCCATTAGCTAGCTCACCCCTTCTAATAACACATGGCGGTGGTGATCTACAATCCACCAATCACGAGGAAGTGAGATGTAAACAATGAACAGATGCGGCATACTCATGCTCTTCAGCCCTTGTGGCTGTGTTATCTAGTGGGAACCCTTTAGCACGGTAGGCGCTGGGGTTTGTTGCCGAGGTCTCAAAACGAAAGAGAAAATCATACCGGCTTGCTCTAATTGTGTAGTACCTCGTCTGTACTCCTTTTTGTTTTGCCAACTTTTTGGTATGTTGTCTGTGAAGTAGGCTACGGGAGTGTTGTAACTTTTTCCACCTTGGCTTAGTGTTAGCGCGCTAGCTGGAATCTATCTATTTTTTAATTTTCTCGCTATATAGCTATTGGATTTCTCTTCCCCCCACTTGCTTTGGTAGCTAACTGAGCCTGCACTCTTAGAAGTTTTACCATCAAATGGGCTCCAGCCAACAAGCTGTAAGTCTCTGCTCTCCATTTGCTTTTGATATGCGGTTATGATTTAGTTGTGGCGGTAGGCTAATAGCTAGTTGGCTAAAGAGCTAACGCTAGCTGGCCGGCTAGCTTGCTGGCTAAGATAACTGCACATACAGTGCATTCAGAAAGTATTCAGACCACTTCCCCATTCAGACCACTTCCCCTTCAGACCACTTCCCCTTCAGGAGTCCACCTGTGATAAATTCAATTGAATGGACATGATTTGGAAAGGCACACACCTGTATATATAAAAGGTCCCACAGTTGACAGTGCATGTCAGAGCAAAAACCAAACCATGAGGTCGAAGTAATTGTCCGTAGAGCTCCGAGACAGGACTGTGTCGAGGCACAGATCTGGGGAAGGGTAGCAAAAACTTTCTGCGGCACTGAAGGTCCCCAAGAACAGTGGCCTCCATCATTCTTAAATGGAAGAAGTTTGGAACAACCAAGACTTTTCCTAGACCTGGCTGCCCGGCCAAACTGAGCAATCGGGGGAGAAAGGCCTTGGTCAGGGAGGTGACCAAGAACACGATGGTCACTCTGACAGAGCTCCAGACTTCCTCTGTGGAGATGGGAAAACCTTCCAGAAGGACAACCATCTCTGCAGCACTCCACCAATCAGGCCTTTATGGTAGAGTGGCCAGACGGAAGCCACTCCTCAGTAAAAGGCACATGACAGCCCGCTTGGAGTTTGTCAAAAGGCACCTAAAGGACTCTCAGACCATGAGAAACTAAATTCTCTGGTCTGATGAAACCAAAATTGAACTCTTTGGCCTGAAAGCCAAACGTCACGTCTGGAGGAAACCAGGCACCATCTCTATGGTGAAGCACGGTGGTGGCAGCATCATGCTGTGGGGCTGTTTTTCAGTGGCAGGGAAAGGAGAGACTAGTCAGGATCGAGGCAAAGATGAACGGAGCAAAGTACAAAAGAGATCCTTGATGAAAACCTGCTCCGGAGCGCTCAGGACCTCAGACTGGCGCAAAGGTTCACCTTCCAACAGGACAAGGCAGGAGTGGCTTTGGGGCAAGTCTCTGAAGTCCTTGAGTGGTCCAGCCAGAGCCCGGACTTGAACCCGATTGAACATCCCTGGAGAGACCTGAAAATAGCTGTGCAGTGACGCTCCCCATCCAACCTGACAGATCTGCAGAGAAGAATGGGAGAAACTCCCCAAATACAGGTGTGCCAAGCTTGTAGCGTCATACCCAAGACAACTCGAGGCTGTAATCGCTGCCAAAGGTGCTTCAACAAAGTACTGAGTAAAAGGTCTGAATACTTATGGATAGTGCATTCGGAAAGTATTCAGGCCTATTTTCTTTTCCACAGTTTGTTTCTTTACAGCCTTATTCTAAAATGTATAAAAAAAATATTTCCCTCATCAATCTACACACAATAACAAAGCGAAAACGGGTTTTTAGAACATTTTCAAATGTATTAAAAAATAAACCAAAATGTGGAAAACTCAAAGGGTCTGAATACGTCCCGAATGCACTTTAACATTTGATAACTGGTTAGCTGGTGTTATGTTCTTCCAAAGCTTTGGTTAACTTTCATATAAGCTAGGTGTTGATAGCAACTGGGTGACTCATTCAGTGCTAATGTAAAGTTAGCAGGCTGGTAGGGCTAACGTTAGCAGGTTAGTATGGCTAACACTAACACGGAACCCAAACCGGCTGCGCGCGTGCGCTACCGTGCATACATTTATTTTGTCCCCCTACACCAAACACGATCACGACACGCAGGTTAAAATATCAAAACAAACTCTGAGCCAATGACATTAATTTGGAGAAAGGTCGAAAAGCATTAAACATGTATGGCAATTTAGCTAGTTAGCTTGCACTTGCTAGCTAATTTGTCCTATTTAGAAAGCTTGCTGTTGCTAGCTAATTTGTCATTGAGTTGTTATTTTACGGTCCTCTACTCCAACAATTAATCCACACATAAAACGGCCAACTGAATGGTTTCTAGTCATCTCTCCTCCTTCCAGGCTTTTTTATCTTTGAACTTATATGGTGATTGGCATCTACACTTTCATAGTATTACCACGACGACAGGCAAAACATTGTCTTTCAATCACCCACGTGGGTATAACCAATGAGGAGATGGCACGTGGGTACCTGCTTCTGTAAACCAATGAGGAGATGGGAGAGGCAGGACTTCCAGTGCGATCTGCGTCAGAAATAGGAATGACTTCTATATTAGCCCTTGGCATCGCAGATGCGCGTTGGCGTGCGCGAGCAGTGTGGGTGCAATAATTGAATAATGTGGATTTCTACATTTATTTTGCGACGCTCGCACACGCGACGTGTCCAATCGGGTCAGCATGTAACAGGCTAGTTGGCTAGCAACTTTGTTGGCTAGCAAAGTTGATTTGTAACAATAAATTCAGTATTTGCTTGTAAGTTGGCTGAAAATGTAATTGAAACCAGTAGTCAGTCATGAGTGCAAAAAGATTTGGTTTAATTTGAAGTTATACATTTGAAGTGATTTATATTGGAGTTTACATCATAGGGAATAGGCTGGCTTGCCGGGTCCTTCACATTACATCACACGCCGGAAAAACATTTTCCGACATGACTTCTGCATTCTGATCAGTTTTATGTAATAATTTGAAAAGTAGAAAAGTGAGGCAAACTTTGCATTGGGACTTTTGATGCGTATACTAATGCAAATGCATATGTTACGTTTACACTACTTACCCTTTAAAAGTCATTCAATAGTAAGGCTACCTGGGGCTTCATTATGTAAAGATTCTGTATGGCGCAAATTAACAGGGTTTTAAAGTCATGGTGACATTCCAACTTCTCTGCAATCTCAGACTGGCCTCAGACCAGGATAAGACAAACATGGCCATGTAGTCATGGAGCGTAGAGCTGAGGATATCCAAAGTGTAATGAATAAAATATTACACCTAAACAGGTGTCGTGGGGGGGTCTCCAATAGATAGTAAAAAAACTATAATCCTTTAAATTCTGCTTCGCATGCATCATTCTAAGAAACAAGAGAGGTGAAGGCTAAAGTCAAAACCTGGCAGTATTAGTATTGGTATCTATCGATTCATAGTTCATAAGGCTAGATTATGCATTCAACTCCAGGCTCCTAATTAAGGGCCAGAAAGTGACCTAAACTAAGCTAGGTTCCCTGGTTTTAAAGAGAGAGAAGAAAGTCAGTAGAAGAAACCACAATCCTTAAGGACTAGAGTTGAACACCTTTGGTCTAAATGTCTGGTCTGCAGCCTGCCTCGGCAGACAAACAGTTTGAACATCTCAACTGATTCCAAGAGGAACAATTGCACTGTGGTCAGTACAGAAATGCTATACAAGAGGTTCAAACTAGTGCTGCCATCAAACTCCTCAGACAGTTTTATATTGGGCCCACTCACCTGTAAAGCAGGTTGCATTGAAGGAATGTAGAGACAACTGGGAAAGGATGACTGGCAGTTATGAGGAGGCTGTGAACTAAAACATTGCTGTCGAGTCAGGTGCTGGAATTCATCAGATTCTATTTCTGATGGTACTGACCTCGTCCCCAGGTGTGAATAACTGGCACCTAGAGCCTGGTAACAATGTGCTACAAAGAGAGACTTGAAAGGGGTGCGGTTAAAATTTTGTCTGGAGAGGGAGTGAGCCTGCTACAGATGGTGAAAATTGGCAATCAATCAAAATAAATGTTCTATAACACTGACCACATAATTTTTGGGAAGCCCAATTGATTCTGAGTTTGGGCATATAGTTTAAATGTGAGAACAATTTCTAAGATGCGTACTATCCAATTTTGCAAACTCGTGCCTTGAAGTCCACAATGAAAGTGAGGGAGGGGTTCTAAGGGGTGCACTAAATGGTGATAGACTGTGAGATCAGCCAATTAAAACTGGTGGTTGTTTTCGCCGCTCCTGCCAAGTCCCGTTCTGAGGCGGTGTGAAACCAGACGTCTCGACAGAGACTGGTGGGCGAGACTATGATGGCACAAATATCACCTCCATACTGGAACCATAAGCTCTTGATTCCAGCATCAATGGATTCTATGACAATAATAACAGAACACAATTTGTCTTACATCAAATAGTGCAACTTCCATCTGCACTGAGGGACTCAAGTTCTGTAGCCACTGGATGTGTACCTGTGGATGTATTTCAAGGCCTACCTTCAAACTCAGTGCCTCTTTGCTTGACATCATGGGAAAATCAAAAGAAATCAGCCAAGATATCAGAAAAAAAATGATTGTCGACCTCCACAAGTCTGGTTCATCCTTGGGAGCAATTTACAAACGCCTGAAGGTACCACGTTCATCTGTACAAACAATAGTACGCAAGTATAAACACCATGGGACCACGCAGCAGTGATACCGCTCAGGAAGGAGACACATTCTGTCTCCTAGAGATGAACGTACTTTGATGTGAAAAGTGCAAATCAATCCCAGAACAACAGCAAAGGACTTTGTGAAGATGCTGGAGGAAACAGGTACAAAAGTATCTAACCACAGTAAAACGAGTCCTATATCGACATAACCTGAAAGGCCACGCAGCAAGGAAGAAGCATCTGTTCAAAAACCACCTGTCACGTCCTGACCAGTAATAGGGGTTATTTTGTTATTGTAGTTTGGTCAGGACGTGGCAGAGGGTATTTGTTTTATGTGGTTTGAGGTGGTTGTGTGTTTAGTGGTGTGTTTGATTTATTATTCCGGGTTTTGGGCACTGGTCTATGTTAAATGTATTTCTATGTTTAGTCTAGTTCTTTGTATTTCTTTGTTTAGTTAATTGGGGATTGGACTCTCAATTGGAGGCAGGTGTTTTCTAGTTGCCTCTGATTGAGGGTCCTATATATAGGTATGTGTTTGTTTTAGTGTTTTGTGGGAGATTGTGCTAGGTATAGCTTTGTTGCCTTACCGGCCTGTTATTAGTCGTTGTGTTTTTGTTGTGTTTGTTTTGGTTCACCTTCTTTGTCCATTCAATAAAAGAAGATGAGTGCACATTTCCCCGCTGCGTCTTGGTCCACTTTAACCTACGACAACCGTGACACCGCCATAAAAAAAGCCAGACTATGTTTTGCAACTGCACATGGGGACAAAGATCGTACTTTTTGGAGAAATGTCCTCTGGGCTGATGAAACAAAAATAGAACTGTTTGGCCATAATGCCCAGCGTTATGTTTGGATGAAAAAGTGGGAGTCTTGCAAGCCAAAGAACACCATCCCAACCGTGAAGCACGGGAGTGGCAGCATCATGTTGTGGGGGTGCTTTGCTGCAAGAGGGACTGTTGACTTCACAAAATAGATGGCATCATGGGGTAGGAAAATTATGTGGATATATTGAAGCAACATCTCAAGACATCAGTCAGGAAGTTAAAGCTTGGTCGCAAATGGGTCTTCCAAATGGACAATGACCACAAGCATACTTCCAAAGCTGTGGCAAAATTGCATAAGGACAACAAAGTCAAGGTATTGAAGTGGCCATCACAAAGCCCTGACCTCAATCCTATAGAAAATGTGTGGGCAGAACTGAAAAAGCGTGTGGGAGCAAGGAGGCCTACAAACCTGACTCAGTTACACCAGCTCTGTCAGGAGGAATGGGCCAAAATTCACTCTACTTATTGTGGGACGCTTGTGGAAGGCTACCCGAAACGTTCGACCCAATTTAAACAATTTGAAGGCAATGCTACCAAATACTAATTGAGTGTATGTAAACTTCTGACCCACTAGGAATGTGATGAAAGAAATAAAAGCTTAAATAAATCATTCTCTCTACTATTCTTCTGACATTTCACATTCTTAAAATAAAAGTGGTGATCCTAACTGACCTAAAACAGAAATGTTTTACTTGAGTTAAATGTCAGGAATTGTGAAAAACTGAGTTGAAATGTATTTGGCTAAAGTGTATGTAAACTTCCGACTTCAAGTGTATTTTATCTTCTTTAGGTCGAGTTCCACTCTGAACACTATGACCAAAACACTAAAGACTAAATGGCTCTCCTCCAGCAACAGTTAAATCTTTAATCTAGGGTCAGCTACCTCAGGGGCACACAAAATAAATGCACGCTCATCTTTATTTACAATTCCACTTAAGAATATGTTTCCTTTGCTAATACAGTGGCTTTTATTACTTCTGGCAACCCTTGCCTTCACACACTACTCAATTAGGGGACACCTTGAGGTCATTATGGAATAATTACTCATTTGTTATTGATGACAAATGTGCTTTTGGCATGGGAACCACTGTCTATTAGTGCAGTGCAAGTGCAGTAATTCCCATGCCGACATCCCATGTAGTGGATCCGCTTGGCTTCCTGTCTCCAACTTTTAAAATGCCCATTTAGCACTCCCATTCTGATCATCAATTTAAAGCAGAGGTCATCTGATGTGTAATTACTGGAAGACTTTAAGGGGTTGACGTCATCGACTGCATCCCAAATGGCACCCTATTTCCTATATAGTGCACTACTTTTGAAAAAAAATGTTGTGCACTATGTAAGGAATAAGATGCCATTTGGGACACAGCCTTTCTCTTTTCGAAACATATGACCATCTGGGGCTAGGGCTTGATGGCAACAGTCATAAAGGATTAGGCCGCAAGTCGACAGACTTCTACAACTTTGTTTGCTAATGTGTTTTACTGCATAAGTGAGGGGATGGGGCATGTATTTCACTAATGGACTAAATTAAGAATGACAGACCAGAAAAGACATTACACTTATGGTATTTTTATCTGGCAGAAAACTAGTTATTACATTTGCTGTCCACATGCAATCATCATTTGTCCTTCCATAGCTGGAAAAAAATCAAATATGATCAGATTAAATTCATACTCAATCTTGAGAGAGTAGATTTAATTGAAGCATGGTATACAGCAACAAAGAAAACTGTTAGGGAGATTGACAAATCATTATACAGATAAACTTTTTAACAGTACAAAAATAAAGATTCTATATTTTCACCACAAAAGCAATTGTGGCAAATTACTGAGTCAAACAACTAAGAAAGCATAGAAATAAACAAGTGAGAATATATATTGCCTCTATTCATGTTTATGGCATATACAACTTTATACTTAAGGTATCTAAATCACACTGTATGCTACAGAAAGATGAACTTGTTAGTCCAGTGATATGGCTCTTTGGGTAACTCTGCAGTTAAACTAATTTGCCATTGAAAAGGCAGCAAACATCTAAAAACAGGAATGTGCATTACAATAGCCCAAATGTTATCAACTGCCCTAGAAACAAACAAATTACTTGATTTTTAATTACAAGGTTATCTGTGCATTTAAGAATAAAAAATCATAGGTTAAAGTATGTCTTGTCATCAGAAAAAATTGTAGGGAGTAATCATGTAACGAATCATAGCATATGTTCTTGCTTACACAAAAACAATTATGTTAGCGAGAAACAAAGTGTACTGGTTGGGATACTGTGGAAGCTAGGTGCTTCAAAAATATAAATAAATCACACTTACATTTGCCATACAAAAACAAATATTTTGAACAGGTAGAATGAAAGCGGCTTAGCAGTCTTGAGCACAGAAGACATGCTGGGTTTATATTTGCACTTGGTGAGAGATGCAACATCAAATTTCAAAACATCATTTACCATATTAGCAGTGAATACATAAAATTGGGAGAGCATCCGTGTGAATATTACACTAACAATCCTTATTCAACAAATTTACTTAAATACCCATGTACATGAGGATACATACATAAGATTAAATCAAACTCATAATATCCCAGCTCTCTAAAATATAATTTTGATAAGCATTTATTACACTTAGGCTTAAAACTAGGATGTCTAATGTAGGAATAATAACTCATTTATCAGCATATTTGTCTCAAAACTGAAATTAGATATCGCACCTTCCTGAACAGAAAACATAACAATGACACAGAAGAAATACATGATTAAATAAGAAATGACAGATACCATAGCAGGAATTTAGTTCGAAATTAAAACTTTTTTCCAACATTCACACATTACATTTCAATCTCTCAAAATTAAAAATTTTCTACGTAAAAACACAAATCAAAAAGCAAACGCATGCTTAAAACATCGTTCACAAAAACAAAACTGTCATTATACTCAAGCCTCAAGACTGCTAAGCCAATACCATTTTATTGCAAAAACTAGACAAAATAGATTATACTACATCTCGTTCAAAGACACGGCGATACATTTAAAAAAAAAAAAAAAAAGTATACTGAAGACGAGTGTATCCCAAAATTGCCAAGTAAAATATCAGTTTTTAGGTTTAGTTATTCTACAGCGAATGCATTACAAAAAGGAAAGGTACGCCGCAAAGTGTTGAAAATATACTTTAGAAACCTCAATAGTACTGTTAGTAGTTATCTTTTTGTCTCAATGATTCCAAAGTCTTAATTAGATGGGTATCCACTCTAATGCTCCTGGAAGATATTTTAAAAAGGAAAATGTTATGTAGTTTACCATGTACGCAACAGCACATCCCAATACACACAGGCATGTAAACTTTTCAAGACTTGCCAGTAATAGTTTTAACATACACTGAGTGTACAAAACATTAAAAACAGCTGTGATCCCTTATTGATGTCACTTGTTAAATCCACATCAATCAGTGTAGATGAAGGGGAAGAGAAAGATTAAATAAGGATTTTAAAGCCTTGATACAATGAGACATTTATTGTGTATGTGTGCCATTCAGAGGGTGAATGTGCAAGACAAAATATTTAAGTGCCTTTGAATGGGGTATGGTAGTATGTGTCAAGAACTTCAATGCTGCTGGGTTTTTCACGCTTAACAGTTTCCCGTGTGAATCAATAACGGTCCACCACCCAAAGGACATCAAGCCAACTTGACATAACTGTGGGAAGTATTGTAGTCAACATGGGCCAGCATCCCTGTGGAACACTTTCGACACCTTGTAGAGTCCATGCCCCGACGAATTGAGGCTGTTCTGAGGGCAAAATGGAGGAGGGGGTGCAACTCAATGTTAGGAAGGTGTTCTTAATGATTTGTACACTCAGTGTATATAAAGAGAGAGTGCTGTTTAGCGGCAGAGCTGTTCATAGGCAGAGCAGGCACTTTTAAGAGGCAGAGAGAGCTGTGTTGAGGCAGAAACAGAGCTGTTTGAAGGCAGAGACAGAGCTGTTCAGAGAGAGCTGTTTAGAAGCAGAAACAGAGCTGATTAGAGACATACGTTTAGAGGCAGAGTGGTTTAGAGGAAGAGTTGTTTAGAGGCAGAGACAGAGCTGTTTAGAGACAGAGCTTGTATAAAGACAGAGAGCTGTTTAGAGTCATATTGAAGAAAACGTAATTAGTGGAAGAAACCATTGTTTAGAGAGCTGTTTAGAGCCATTGTTAGTATAAGTTTGGCAGTGTTGTACATTACCTGAAGACCTGGGCCCTGGGTTGCCTGTGCACCCGGCCAGTGGTACGCTCCCTGCTGCCTGTAATATTCTGCCATAGCTGCACTGTATTCTGGGAGTGAGCTCTGCTGCTGAGATGTCTGACCTTTTGGGGCACAAGCGTATAGACATTGCAAGAAAACAGCATCAAATAACGCTATCACAATTGAAATTGCAATCTTGAATATGTCTAAAGACAACTGACAAAATGAATGAGGCTACTCTGTTTCTTATAATAATCCTCCCATGCTTTGCTGTAGTCATGGACAATACTCTGAGCTTGGGTCTTTTGGCCTGCAAACACAGAATGGGCCATTACACAACGGTGGACATAGAGAATCATAATCATTGTGTTATCTGTAATGTCTACTACTGGTGATACATTGCCCAAAATGCCGAACCTCAAGCTTTGCTGCAGTTGCACTAAATGTATGGCAAAAATATTGCAATTGTTCGAAAAGTCATGTGGGTATGACAGGGTTTTTACTGTCTCAGAGCACTTGCCTAGCTTTTTATAATACTGCTCCCAAGCTGTAGAGTAGTCCACCTGGCCTGCCTGGGATCCATTGTGACCTGTACCCAAATAAAAGAACATTGCATTAAATATAGAACAAATACCAGTGTATTTCAAATGGACTCTAACTTTTTTTTCTTGCTATACAGCTTTTTGCCCAAACCTATCAGAAGTAATTTGCTTTGGGAATAATAAGAACATTTAAATGAAACGGTTGCCTAACTAAAAGCCTTTCCGGCAATTTTCTGACAATTTTTATGTGTTATTTGTTGGACATTTATGTTTCCCCAACGTCATTGGCTCAAGCCATGGTAGACTCCCCTTTCAATTGGCTTAGAAGTAAAATAGATGAGTGGATGAAAGCTAATGTGTACCTTCTACACCTGGTTCATTGTAGGGCTGCATGATTAATCCAATTTACATTGAAATAGCGATATTGACACGTGCAAATTATCAAATGCCACACAGCCGCGTGCAACGTCTGTTATTATAGTTTACTCGTTGTTACTTAGGATTTTTTTAGATGCTTGAGCAGCAATGTCTCCCAACTACTTCACCAATTACTGAGCACCCCGAGATGATGAAATACTCAGAGGACACCGTTATCCCGGACACATCAAACTCTGACAATCGGCTTGTATGCATTTATGAGTCTTAACTTACATTTGAGAGATATTTGTAAGACAGTGAAATGAGCAAAATGTTGCAGAGTCCATCTTTACATGTCTATTTCATATACAGTGCATTCAAAAAGTATTCAGACACCTTGACTTTTTCCACATTTTGCTACGTTACAGCCTTAATCAAAAACAGATTAAAATGTTTTTTTTCCCCCTCATCAATCTACACATAATACAGCATAATGACAAAGCAAAAACAGTTTTTTGACATTTTTGCAAATTTATTACAAATTTAAAAAATAATAATATAACATTTACATAAGTACTCAGATTACAGCCTCAATTCTTTTTTGGTATGACGCTACAAGCTTGGCACACACGTACTTAGGGAGTTTCTTACATTCTTCTTTGCAGATCCTCTCAAGCTCTGTCAAGTTGGATGGGGAGCTTCGCTGCACATTATTTTCAGATCTCTCCAGGGATGATCGATCAGGTGGGCCACTCAAGGACATTTAGAGACTTGTCTTGAAGCTACTCCTGCGTTTGTCTTGGCTGTGTGCTTAGGGTTGTTGTCCTGCTGGAAGGTGAACCTTCACCCCAGTCTGACCCTCTGAGACCTCTAGAGCAGGTTTTCATCAAGGGTCTCTCAGTACTTTGCTCCGTTCATCTTTCCCTTGAGCCTGACTAGTTTCCCAGTCCTTTCCGCTGAAAAACATCCCCACAGCATGATGCTGCCACCACCATGCATCACCGTAGGGATAGTGCCAGGTTTCCTTCAGACATGACGCTTGGCATTCAGGCCAAAGAGTTCAATCTTAGTTTCAGCAGACCAGAGCATCTTGTTTCTCATGGTCTGAGTCCTTCAGGTGCCTTTTGGCAAACTCCAAGCGGGCTGTCATGTGCGTTTAACTGAGGAGTGGCTTCCGTCTGGCCAATCTACCATAAAGGCCTGATTGGTGGAGTGCTACAGAGATGGTTGGCCTTCTGGAAGGTTCTCCAATCTCCACAGAGGAACTCAGGTTCTTGGTCACCTCCCTGACTAAGGCCCTTCTTCCACGGTTGCTCAGTTTGGCCGGGCAACCAGCTTAAGGAAGAGTCTTGGTGGTTCCAAACTTCTTCCATTTAAGAAAAAAGGAGGCCACTGTTCTTGGGAATCTTCAATGCTGCAGAAAGTTTTTGGTACCCTTCCCCAGATCTGTGCCTCGACACAATCCTGTCTCGGAGCTCTACGGACAATTCCTTCGACCTCATGGCTTGGTTTTTGCTCTGACATGCACTGTCAACTGTGGGACATGATATACACAGGTTTATGCCATTCCAAATCATGTCCAATCAATTGAATTTACCATAGGTGGACTCCAATCAAGTTGTAGAAACATCTCAAGGATGATCAACGGAAACAGAATGCACCTAAGCTCAATTTTGAGTCTCCTTGCAAACATTTAAAAAAAACTGTTTTCGCTTTGTCATTAAGGGTGTATTGTGTGTAGATTGATGAGAGCATAATAGTAGAGAGAACGATTTATTTCAGCTTTTATTTCTTTCATCACATTCCCAGTGGGTCAGAAGTTTACATACACTCAATTAGTATTTGGTAGCATTGCCATTAAATTGTTTAACTTGGGTCAAACGTGTCGGGTAGCCTTCCACAACCTTCCCACAAAACGTTTGGTGACTTTTGGCCCATAACTCCTGACAGAGCTGGTGTAACTGAGTCAGGTTTGTAGGCCTCCTTGCTCCCACACGCTTTTTCAGTTCTGCCCACACATTTTCTATAGGATTGGGGTTAGGGCTTTGTGATGGCCACTCCAATACCTTGACTTTGTGGTTCTTAAGCCATTTTGCCACAACTTTGGAAGTATGCTTGTGGTCATTGTCCATTTGGAAGACCCATTTACGACCAAGCTTTAACTTCCTGACTGATGTGTTGCTTCAAAATATCCACATAATTTTCCTTCCTCATAATGCCATCTATTTTGTGAAGTGCACCAGTCCCTCCTTGTAACGGCTGTCGTGAGAGAGAGTAGACCAAGGTGCAGCAGAGTTAGAGTTCATCATTGAATATTTAATAAAGAAAGAACACTATACAAACAAAACAAGAAAACCGACAGCCAAACAGTTCTGTCAGGTGCAAAAAACTAACAGAAACAATTAACCACAAAATCCAAAGGAAAAACATGCTCCTTATGTGTGACTCCCAATCAGCAACAACGAACTTCAGCTGTGCCTGATTGGGAGCCACACACGGCCCAAAACAAAGAAATACAAAAACATAGAAAAAGGAACATAGAACGCCCACCCAATGTAACACCTTGGCCTAACCAAAATAAAGAACAAAAACCACTCTCTATGGCCAGGGCGTTACACTCCTGCAGCAAAGCACCCCCACAACATGATGCTGCCACTCCCGTGCTTCATGGTTGGGATGGTGTTCTTCGGCTTGCAAGCCTCCCACTTTTTCCTCCAAACATAACGATAATGACAACGTCATTATGGCCAAACAGTTCTATTTTTGTTTCATCAGACATTTCTCCAAAACGTACGATCTTTGTCCCCATGTGCAGTTGCAGACCGTTGTCTGGCTTTTTTATGGTGGTTTTGGAGCAGTGGCTTCTTCCTTTCTGAGAGGCCTTTCGTGTTATGTCGATACAGGACTCGTTTTACTGTGGATACAGATACTTTTCACCTGTTTCCTCCAGCTTCTTCACAAGGTCCTTTGCTGTTGTTCTGGGATTGATTTGCACTTTTCAAACCAAAGTACGTTCATCTCTAGGAGACAGAACGCGTCTCCTTCCTGAGCGGTATGATGGCTGCGTGGTCCCATGGTGTTTATACTTGCGTACTATTGTTTGTACAGATGAATGTGGTACCTTCAGGCGTTTCAAAATTTCTCCCAAAGACGAACCAGACTTGTGGAGGTCTACATTTTTTTTTTCTGATGTCTTGGCTGATATCTTTTGATTTTCTTATGATGTCAAGCAAAGAGGCATTGAGTTTTAAGGTAGGCCTTGAAATACACCCACACCTCCAATTGACTCAAATGATGTCAATTAGCCTATCAGAAGCTTCTAAAGCCATGACACCATTTTCTGGAATTTTCTAAGCTGTTTAACATCTCTGGTATCAAAGCGTCCCACCTCGACAACAGCCAGTGAAATTGCAGGGCGCCAAATTCAAACAACAGAAATCCCATAATTAAAATTCCTCAAACATACAAGTATTATACACCATTTCAAAGATAAACTTCTTGTTAATCCAACCACAGTGTCCGATTTCAAAAAGGCTTCACGGCGAAAGCACACCATGCGATTATGTTAGGACAGCGCCTAGCCACAAGAAACCATACAGACATTTTCCAGCCAAGGAGAGGACTCACAAAAGTCAGAAATAGCGATTAAATGAATCACTAACCTTTGATGATCTTCATCTGGTGGCACTCCCAGGACTCCATGTTACACAATAAATGTTTGATTTGTTCGATAATGTCCCTCTTTATGTCCAAAAACCTGTTTTGTTGGTGCGTTTAGTTCAGTAATCCAAAAGGCACAAAGCGCACTCTCAACATCCAGACGAAAAGTAAAAAAAGTACAATAAAAGTTCGTAGAAACATGTTAAACGATGTTTAAAATCAATCCTCAGGTTGTTTTTGTCATAAATAATCAATAATATTTCAACCAGACAAAAGCTTCGTCAATAGAAAAGGAGAAACAAGAAAGGCACGCTCCCGATCACGCTCTGGGCTCATGTCTGGAAATTTCCACTGTCCACTCATTGAAAGTGCTGTATCTCCCTCATTTTTCAGAGTAAAAGCCTGAAACAATGCCTAAAGACTGGCCACATGTAGAAGAAGATAGAGATTGTGAACTGGGTCCCAAGTCTGTGTATGGTGGATAGGCTTTCAATGGAAAAAGCCTTTCAAAATAATAGTAGTTCCTGGATGGATTTTCCTCAGGTTTTCGCCTGCCACATCAGTTCTGTTATACTCACAGATATTATTTTAACAGTTTTGGAAACTTTAGGTGTGTTTTCTATCCAAATCTACCAATTATATGCATATCCTAGCGTCTGGGCCTGAGTAGCAGGCAGTTTAATTTGGGCACGCCTTTCATCCAAAATTCCGAATGCTGCCCCCTACACTAGTGAAGTTAAAGGCACAGTCAGTTTAGTGTATGTAAACTTCTGACCCACTGGAATTGTGATACAGTGAATTATAAGTGAAATAATCTGTCTGGAGTGGTTGAAAAATGAGTTTAATTGACTCACTCCAACCTAAGTATATGTAAACTTCCGACTTCAACTGTATGTCATTATGGGGTATTGTGTGTAGATTGATGAGGACATTTTTTAATTGAACCTATTTTAGAATATGCTGTACTGTAACAAAATGTGGAAAAAGGGAAGGGGTCTGAATACCTTCCGGAATGCACAGTAAACACAGCGTAAAATTATTTCAAAACAATGTTTAAGCTGAGGAAATATAAATACAAAGTAATTGCTGCAGCGTTTTAGCCAAGTGCAACCAGCTTGATCGTTGCGTTGACCATTCTGTTTCAGTGGTGAACATAGAGTTCAGCCTGGTTCCACCATGTAAGCAGAGTTGATATTAATTGTAAAATACAAGACAACGTTGCCAAATGTTTACGAGATTTGCTTAAGACAAGTTGTAGCGCTAAGGTGACTTACTGTGGTCTTGCTGGCCTTGAGGCTGCCATGTTTGATAAGCAGTCCCCCATCCCCCTGTCATTAAAGTCTGGGCTCCACTGCCACAACTGATTAAGACAGAGAGCAGACAGAACGACAGCAACACAAAGAAAATGCATATAGTAGACAAAAAATTACAGGGACAAACAGAAACTGTGACTTACTTTTGATGAGTTGCAGGGCTTTGAGTGTAAGGGCTCAACCCAAAACTACCATTGCTTACTATTCCTGAGCCCTAAAAAAAAAAACGAGACATTCAACATTGTTAACTAGAGTAAATAACAACAGTTTAATTTATTTAAATCATGGTGGTATTTATTTAGTTGACTAACAGTTAATAATGAAACAGAAATTGCAAGCAATTTGCCTAGGTAGCATTGCCTAGCTTTTATTTTTATTTAACCTTTATTTAACCAGGAAAATACCATTGAGACTCTTTTTCAAGGGAGACCTGGCCAAGAAGGCAGCAACAATCAATACATAACATAATTAAAACATACAACAACATGATCCAGCCTAAAAACAGCATTTACACTCTGCAACAGAGTCTCCCATCAATATTTTAAATTCATTCAGTGGCACTAACAAATCTAGATGAAGCATGGATTGTAGACTATTCCATGCGTCTTGTGCACAAGAAGAGAAGGCAGTCATGCTTAATACTGTGAAGGTCCTGGGGTCTTTAAGTAGCAACCACCTAGTAGACCGGGTATGGTAACTGCTGGTGGTGAAGGAGACCAGACTACAGAGGTAAAGAGGGAGTTTACCCAAAAGGGCTTTGTAGATGAACACATACAAATGTATCTTTCTGCGCATATAAAGGGAGGTCCAACCTACCATTTGGTACAATGTGCAATGGTGGGTGAGTGTCTTGGCATTTGTAATAAAGCGCAAGGATGCATGATAAACAGAGTCCAGTCTCTGTAAGACGGAGGTGGTTGCATGCATATACAACAAGTCACCATAATCAATTACAGAGAGAAAAGTGGCCTGAACAAGCTTCTTTCTAGCCATAAGCGGGAAGCAAGCCTCATTACGAAAATAAAAACCCAATTTCCGCTACCCAAACTTGTTGCTCCGTCCAAACACTACGCCACACCCACAAACGTTAGTTTCTTCTCCGCAATGAGTCTGGATCTAAGTACTTCCACAATGATTGTTCCCAGAAACCGATGGGTTGGGCCAGAGTAAGAATATACGTGGGTAAAGCGGCATTGTGAAAATTCACCATTTGCTTTGATAATCTGAATTGTTAGAGATTATCCAATCGCTGGTAACTTTGTTTTGTACAACACCCCTCATTTTGATGTCTCCACAAACGACTTCAAAGACGGCCATCTCAGACTGAAGTATGAAGCGAACACAGAGCAGTGGAAGAATTCAGTTTAAGTCGTCAAGCAATACAGTTTAAGTCGTCAGGCAATAGGTAGTCATGTTGACTTATCGAGACTTAGTCTTTGGACTTAAAGGCACTTGACTTGGGGGAACTTACTCCAATCTTGTCGTCAATGAGCTGACATGCTACCTCCATCTGTTGCGGGGTGCCTCTGATGGAGAACACGCGAACATTGGGGTCGGTGTTGGGAGGGGGGTTCCTCTGCAGCTCCACGTGGGCTCCAGACTGCTGGTTGATGCTCTTGATGGTATCTCCGCCTGGACAAACAACACACATCATCACACCACATGAGACCACTGACGGCTAGGAATAACACATCCTTTGTCATCGCCCTTGATGTTTTGGATACAATAGTGTTGGCAATATTGACCTCGATGATTTATGGTTAAGATATCGTGATGCGCAAGATTATTCTCCATTTGAAATCAAAACCGTGCAGTTTAACTAAATTATTTTTATTATTTTTAAATGACGAATGATGTTTTTCACCATAACAGTATTTTTAATGAGCAACTATATAATCACAAATAAGTACACAAATAGCACAGTCTGGAATTATTTAGTCATTAGTGGCGCAAAACGATATCGGATATCCCTTTAAATCTTTTGATGATAATATGATCAACAAGTACTTCAACTGCATTCATACACACTGTATATAAAAAGGTGCATTTCTAATATTATGACTCAATGGCCGAGAGGTCTGGAGTTTGTATTTGAAGTGTAAGGGAATGTTGTACGCTTATTAACTAAAAAAGGAAGCAAAAAAGTATACACCTCTCCACGTCTCAATTTTCCTTTACATCCGTGAAAATTTGCAACAAAAATAGATCACACTTCCCACCGACACGACATAAAGGGTGAGTGCCACCTGATGAGTGCCACCAGTCTATGTGCTGTCTGCAACTCGACTTCTGTATGTGGGGAGCAATTACACGTCAGGCCAAACAGAATCATTAAGGCTGGGCAAGGACTTTTTTCTTTTATTAAACCGTATCCCTTTTTTTGTTGTTGAATTTTGCTGTCTGTGGCTCTTTTGAAGCGAGCAGGGCAGGCATTCAGAAATCGGTTCCCCCCTGTGCCAAGTCCTCTCAAAGACCCCGGACGGCCACCCGTTCCTTCCACCTCGACTCAAAAGAGCAGGCTGGCTTCTCGGCTAGGGGCCGCTGATGTCCGAACATCAATTACATGTTTGTTCACAATTTGTGACACGTTGTCAACCCCGCTTGAACCCGGGCTGAAAAAGCCGGAGAAAAGAGTCCCCCTCCCGCTGCCAATAGACTACCCCGGGACCATTAACCCATTGTCAACCAAATGAAACTTCTGCATTAATGAAGCCATTATGAGGTCTCCAGTCAGAAGGAGAGAGGAATAAAGGCACTGACTATTCAGTGCCAAGGAGTGGGCCATGGTTAGAGGAGATAATAAGGCCCTCTCAATGAAGCTGCTGGTTCAGGTCGCCAGAGACAGAGAAGGGGGATTTGGGGGGGATTTGGACTTATATGAGGGAGACGCAGGACCACTAAGTACTATCTCTTATATGTGAATAAGAGTTTGTAGCAGTCAAATCCACATAATCTTTTCGTCCGACCTGTATGATTGCGTGTGCCACGGGTGTTAACCGCACATGTTGTTCCGACTCAGGTGTATTAAAATGTAGCTTTAATCTGTGTAGAGGAATTTCACATCGGAAATTAATTTCTGAATGGTGTAGAGCCAGTGTTGTATGAATGCATTTTGAAATGCAATGAAGTTGTTGGATAAACTAGCATTTCTGAAGAATTTAGTAAACAGTGGGTAGGTCCTGATCATGTATGTCTCCTATCAATATTGTTATACAAAACACTTGCATCAATTTCCGACCATTTCAGATACCTGCTGCTAGCCTTCAGTGGCACAAGTAGCGGAGGGCAGAAGTCTGTTATGACTTAACAAGTGAATTCAATTGCCACATTGTAAGTACTTCCCAAGTCAATAATCTTTTCTTATTATTGACTTAGGAAGTACTTACAAGGTGGCAACTGAATACCGTAAATTCCGGACTATAAGCCGCAACTTTTTTCCCAGGCTTTGAACCTCGCGGCTTAAACAATGACGCGGTTAATATATGTATTTTTTCCGTTTTAAAAATGTTTTTCTCCAAAAAAACACATTCTGTGACGTGCTCAGTTTTTTGGCGGCATGACGATTTCATTAGACCAATGAAATTGCAGAACGGGTTAAGGTCAAACATCTTTTTTGTTTACTGTTTAGATTAAATCGAGCGCTCTCAAACTTCCCATCATTCTGATTACGGTAGTCATTTTGTCACCCTCATCATGGCAAAGACACGGAGAAATGCATATGATGCAGCTTTCAAGTTGAAGGCGATTGATCTGGCTGTTGGAAAAGGAAATAGAGCTCCTGCACGGGAGCTTGGTCTTAATGAGTCGATGATAAGACGTTGGAAACAGCAGCGTGAGGAATTGACTCCAAAAAAAGACAACTAAAGCTTACTGCTAATTTTTTATTTTTTGTTACAAGCCATGTTTCGTTAAAGCCTATTTATTTTTGTTACAAGCCGTGTTTCGTTAAAGCCTATTTATTTTTGTTACAAGCCGTGTTTCGTTAAAGCCTGTGTAAAGTTAATTTGTTTCAATGTACCGGTAGGCACCTGCGGCTTATAGACATGTGCGGCTTATTTATGTTCAAAATAATGTATATTTTTTAAATTCAGTGGGTGCGGCTTATATTCAGGTGCGCTTAATAGTCGGGAAATTACGGTATATATATACATATACAGATGAAGTCGGCAGTTTACATACACCTTAGCCAAATACATTTAAACTCAGTTTTTCACAATTCCTGACATTTAATCCTTGTAAAAATTCATTAGGATCACCACTTTATTTTAATAATGTGAAATGTCAGAATAATAGTAGAGGGAATTATTTATTTCAGCTTTTATTTCTTTCATCACATCAAAGTGGGTCAGAAGTTTACTTACACTCAATTAGTATTTGGTAGCATTGCCTTCAAATTGTTTAACTTGGGTCAAACGTGTCGGGTAGCCTTCCACAAGCTTCCCACAAAAAAATGTGGTGAATTTTGGCCCATTCCTCCTGACAGAGCTGGTGTACTTGAGTCAGGTTTGTAGGCCTCCTTGCTTGCAAAATGTTTTTCAGTTCTAACCACAAATTTTCTATGCGATTGAGGTAAGGGCTTTGTGATGGCCACTCCAATACCTTGACTTTGTTGTCCTTAAGTAATTTTGCCACAACATTGGAAGTATGCTTGGGGTCATTGTCCATTTGGAAGACCCATTTGCGACCAAGTTTTAACTTCCTGACTGATGTATTGAGATGTTGCTTCAATATATCCACATAATTTCCCTTCTTCATGATGCCATCTATTTGGTGAAGTGTACCAGCAAAGCACCCCCACAACATGATGCTGCCACCCCCGTGCTTCATGGTTGGGATGGTGTTCTTCGGCTTGCAGGCCTCCCCCTTTTTCTTCCAAACATAATGATGGTCATTATGGCCAAATGGTTCGATTTTTGTTTCATCAGGCCAGAGAACATTTCTCCAAAAAGTACAATCATTGTCCCCATGTGCAGTTGCAAACCATTGTCTGGCTTTTTTTATGGCGGTTTTGGAGCAGTGGTTTCTTCCTTGCTGAGCGGCCTTTCAGGTTATGTCGATATAGGACTCGTTTTACTGTG
Source organism: Salmo trutta (assembly GCF_901001165.1). Taxonomy (NCBI): domain Eukaryota; kingdom Metazoa; phylum Chordata; class Actinopteri; order Salmoniformes; family Salmonidae; genus Salmo; species Salmo trutta. The sequence continues at coordinate 44,822,906 of NC_042985.1, forward strand.
GATAGAGATACTTTTGTACATGTTTCCTCCAGCATCTTCACAAGGTCCTTTCCTGTTGTTCTGGGATTGATTTGCACTTTTTGCACCAAAGTATGTTAATCTCTAGGAGACAGAACGCGTCTCCTTCCTAAGCGGTATGACGGCTGCATGGTCCCATTGTGTTTATACTTGCGTACTATTGTTTGTATAGTTGAATGTGGTACCTTCAGGCGTTTGGAAATTGCTCCCAAGGATGAACCAGACTTGTGGAGGTCTACAATTTGTTTTCTGAGGTCTTGGCTGATATCTTTTGATTTTCCCATGATGTCAAACAAAAAGGCACTGAGTTTGAAGGTAGGCCTTCAAATACATCCACAGGTACACCTCCAAATGAAATTATGTCAATTAGCTTATCAGAAGCTTCTAAAGCCATGACATCATTTTCTGTGATTTTCCAAGCTGTTTAAAAGGCACAGTCAACTTAGCGTATGTGAACTTCTGACCCACTAGAATTATGATAGTGAATTATAAGTGAAATATTCTGTCTGTAAACAATTGTTGGAAAAATGACTTTTGTCATCCATAAAGTAGATGTCCTAACCGACTTGCCAAAACTATACTTTGTTAACAAGAAATTTGTGGAGTGATTGAAAAGCGTACGTAAACTTTCAACTTCAACTGTATATATATATATACACACACACACACACACATATATACACACTATCGTTCAAAAGTTGGGCCTCTGTACGCCTGTGTAGATATTCCATAAAAAAATCTGCCATTTCCAGCTACAATAGTCATTTACAACATTACCAATGTCTACACTGTACTTCTGATCAATTTGATGTTATTTTAATGGACAAAAAAAGCGTTTTTCTTTCAAAAACAAGGACATTTCTAAGTGACCCCAAACTTTTGAACGGTAGTGTGTGTGTGTGTGTGTGTGTGTGTGTGTATTTATATGACACACTATGCACCCCTTTGAGGAATTCCGTAGGGGATTGTTCTATCGCCATGGCCATATATTACACCCTGGGGCTAGGAAGGAACATGGCTCGTCGCTTTGGTTGTCCCCTTCTTCTCACTAGGGTTGTGGTGCAGTTCAGGGGTTTGTAGGTCTGACAGAGGGGTGAGCAGAGGCACTGGCTGCATGTGGCATCGTAAAGACATTAATCACTGTGCCGAAAAGGGTGTCGTGACAGGGCACAGAACGGCTGCCTTCCATCCATATTGGCCCATTTCTTATGGTAATGCCAAGATGGGGCCCTCTGCAACTAGGTTTATTTGTCCCATTCACCTCAGCACAGAAGACACTTGACATTTCAATTGCTCAGTTCTTTATTATAGGTGAAGACCCCCCTTCAACCGACCCACCCTTAACACAAATACCCCCGCCGTGGCTCGCACGCTCGCAGCGAGCCAATCGCTAAATGGTCAATGACTTTTACATAGCAGGCAATAGAGTAAGAATGAATAGCAAATAAGCTAATTCGAAACCGTCATTCCCTCATTTGAGCCCATTGCCCGGAAAACGGATCTCATTAGAAGGACCGGGGCAATCTTCCAGATGATTGAGGGCTGTTATAATGAAACTCAAACAATTAATATCACATTACTTCACATGCATTATTCCCCTCATTAAGCACTTTACGTAGGTGAGAATAGCACTTTTAAAAGCCATATATATATATATATATATATATATATACACTGCTCAAAAAAATAAAGGGAACACTTAAACAACACAATGTAACTCCAAGTCAATCACACTTCTGTGAAATCAAACTGTCCACTTAGGAAGCAACACTGATTGTCAATACATTTCACATGCTGTTGTGCAAATGGAATAGACAACAGGTGGAAATTATAGGCAATAAGCAAGACACCCCCAATAAAGGAGTGGTTCTGCAGGTGGAAACCACAGACCACTTCTCAGTTCCTATGCTTCCTGGCTGATGTTTTGGTCACTTTTGAATGATGGCGGTGCTTTCACTCTAGTGGTAGCATAAGACGGAGTCTACAACCGACACAAGTGGCTCAGGTAGTGCAGCTCATCCAGGATGGCACATCAATGCGAGCTGTGGCAAGAAGGTTTGCTGTGTCTGTCAGCGTAGTGTCCAGAGCATGGAGGCGCTACCAGGAGACAGGCCAGTACATCAGGAGACATGGAGGAGGCCGTAGGAGGGCAACAACCCAGCAGCAGGAGCGCTACCTCCGCCTTTGTGCAAGGAGGAGCAGGAGGAGCACTGCCAGAGCCCTGCAAAATGACCTCCAGCAGGCCACAAATGTGCATGTGTCTGCTCAAACGGTCAGAAACAGACTCCATGAGGGTGGTATGAGGGCCCGACGTCCACAGGTGGGGGTTGTGCTTACAGCCCAACACCGTGCAGGACGTTTGGCATTTGCCAGAGAACACGAAGATTGGCAAATTCACCACTGGCGCCCTGTGCTCTTCACAGATGAAAGCAGGTTCACACTGAGCACGTGACAGACGTGACAGAGTCTGGAGACGCCGTGGAGAACGTTCTGCAACATCCTCCAGCATGACCGGGTTGGCGGTGGGTCAGTCATGGTGTGGGGTGGCATTTCTTTGGGGGGCCGCACAGCCCTCCATGTGCTCGCCAGAGGTAGCCTGACTGCCATTAGGTACCGAGATGAGATCCTCAGACCCCTTGTGAGACCATATGCTGGTGCGGTTGGCCCTGGGTTCCTCCTAATGCAAGACAATGCTAGACCTCATGTGGCTGGAGTGTCAGCAGTTCCTGCAAGAGGAAGGCATTGATGCTATGGACTGGCCCGCCCGTTCCCCAGACCTGAATCCAATTGAGCACATCTGGACATCATGTCTCGCTCCATCCACCAACGCCACGTTGCACCACAGACTGTCCAGGAGTTGGCGGATGCTTAAGTCCAGGTCTGGGAGGAGATCCCTCAGGAGACCATCCGCCACCTCATCAGGAGCATGCCCAGGCATTGTAGGGAGGTCATACAGGCACGTGGAGACCACACACACTACTGAGCCTCATTTTGACTTGTTTTAAGGACATTACATCAAAGTTGGATCAGCCTGTAGTGTGGTTTTCCACTTTAATTTTGAGTGTGACTCCAAATCCAGACCTCCATGGGTTGATATATTGGATTTCCATTGATTATTTTTGTGTGATTTTGTTATCAGCACATTCAACTATGTAAAGAAAAAAGTATTTAATAAGATTATTTCTTTCATTCAGATCTAGGATGTGTTGTTTAAGTGTTCCCTTTATTTTTTTGAGCAGTGTATATATATATATATATACACACACACACACACGCACACGCACACACACACACACACACACACACACACGAGTGCAGGGGGAGAAAGTGAGAGACAGAAAGGGAGAGAGGGACTCCATGGCCACCCAGGTGCTTCTTGCACATCAGAGAAACTTAGTAACTTTCATTCTAAGAAATTCGATGGGAAAAAAAATATGCACTTCGCGAAAGGGATTTCTAACATAACTAGAAAAGTACAATGTAGTGTGCATGCTAGCTTGTGAAGGATTGATTGATAGGATAGCCTGACCATGTGAAAGTTGGTTTGGTGTCTAGCTTGAACAGGTCAAGAGTTTGTGGGTTATTTTATGCAAATGTGTATATATATACACACACTGAACAAAAATATGAAAGCAACATGTAAAATCCCAGAAATGTTCCATAAGAACAAAAAGCTTCTCAAATTGTGAGCACACATTTGTTTACATCACTGTTAGTGAGCATTTAGCCTTTGACATGATAATCCATCCACCTGACAGGTGTGGGATATCAAGAAGCTGATTAAACAGCATGATCATTACACAGGTGCACCTTGTGCTGGGGACAATAAAAGGCCACTCTAAAATGTGCAGTTTTGTCACTTAACACAAAGCCCAGGACATCCGGCTTCTCTACCTGCAGGACCATCTGAGACCAGCCACCCGGATGGACAGCTGATGAAACTGAGGAGTATTTCTGTCTGTAATAAAGCCCTTTTGTGGGGAAAAACTCATTCTGATTGGCTGGGCCTTGCTCCCCAGTGGGTCTATGCCCTCCCAGGCCCACCCACCATGGCTGCGCCACTGCCCAGTCATGTGAAATCCATAGGTTAGGGCATAATGATTAACTGACTTCCTTATATGAACTGTAACTCAGTAAGATCGTTGAAATTGTTGCATGGTGCATTTATATTTTAATTCAGTATAGTTACAGTTGATAAAAGTATTTGAAGTTAGGACTTGGTGTCTCTAGCTTGAACGGTTCAAGAGTCGCTGTTGGTGGGTTAATTTATGCAAATGTATTCAAATTTATATACAGTGCATTCGGGAAGTATTCAGACCCCTTGACTTTTTACACATTTTCATATGGTACAGCCTTAATCAAAATGGATCAAATTTATTTTTTTCCTTATCAATCTGCACACAATACCCCATAATGACAAAGCGAAAACAGGTTTTTAGAAATGATTGCCAATTTTTTTAAAGTAAAAACATAAATACCTTATTTATATAAGTATTCAGACCCATTGCTATGAGACTTGAAATTGAGCTCCGGTGCATCCTGTTTCCATTGGTCATCCTTGAGATGTTTCTACAACTTGATTGGAGTCTACCTGTGGTAAACTCAATTGATTGGACATGATTTGGAAAGGCACACACCTGAGCAAGAGCAAAAACCAAGCCATGAGGTCGAAGGAATTGTCCGTAGAGCTCCGAGGTAAAGATCTGGGGAAGGGTACCAAAAAATGTCTGCAGCATCGAAGGTCCCCAAGAACACAGTGGCCTCCTTCATTCTTGAATGGAAGAAGTTTGGAACCACCAAGACCCTTCCTAGAGCTGGTCCCCCGGCCAAACTGAGCAATCAGGTGAGAAGGGCCTTGATCATGGAGGTGACCAAGAACCCAATGGTCACGCTGACAGAGCTCCAGAGTTCCTCTGTGGAGATGGGAGAACCTTCCAGAAGGATAACCATCTCTGCAGAACTACACCAAATTAGGTGTTTATGGTAGAGTGGCCAGATGGAAGACACTAATCAGTAAAAGGCACAACAGCCTGCTTAGCGTTTGCCAAAAAACACCCAAAGGACTCTCAGACCATGAGAAACAAGATTATCTTGTCTGATGAAACCAAGATTGAACTCTTTGGCCTGAATGCCAAGCGTCAAGCCTGGAGGAAACCTGGCACCATCCCCACGGTGAAGCATGGTGGTGGAAGCATCATACTGTGGGGATGTTTTTCAGCGGCAGGGACTGGGAGACTAGTCAGGATCGAGGGAAAGACGAACGGAGAAAAGTACAGAGAGATCCTTGATGAAAACCTACTCCAGAGCGCTCAGGACCTCAGACTGGGGCGAAGGTTCACCTTCCAACAGAACAACGACCCTAAGCACACAGCCAAGACAACGCAGGAGTGGCTTCGGGACAAGTCTCTGAATGTCTTTGAGTGGCCCAGCCAAAGCCCAGACTTGAAACCGATCAAAAATCTCTGGAGACCTGAAAATAGCTGTGTAGCGACACTCCTCATCCAATTTGACAGAGCTTGGATCTGCAGAGAATGGGAGAAACTCCTCAAATACACAAGCTTGTAACGTCATACCTAAGAAGACTCGAGGCTGTAATCTCTGCTAAAGGTGCTTCAACAAAGTACTGAGTAAAGGGTCTGAATACTTACGTAAATGTGATATTTTAGTAAAAAAAAATCTGTTATTGCTTTGTCATTATGGGATATTGTGTGTAGATTGATGAAGAAAAAAAACAATTTCATCCATTCTAGAGTAACGTAACAAAATGTGGAAAAAGTCAAGGGGTCTGAATACTTTCCGAATGCACTGTACACTTGTGTTCGTAGCTCTGAGGTTCTACACTGCTTTGCGCACTGAGGGACTGAGTTGCCTTACCTTTGCCGATCACCAGACCACACTTGTCTGCAAGTATCGTGTAGGTGACTTCCTGCAGTCCCCCTGGTGAGCCCATGCCCCAGTCCCCGTGGCCTCGTCCCCTTCCTCTTGGTCCTCCAGAGCTTCCAAAGCCATCATGTTCCTGCTCCAATCACACGTAAGATAATGATGTTATTATCTCCTTGTGGAAATTTTGTTTGTGGCATACATTAAAACAAATCATCAAGCATAGACAAATGGACAAATCAAGACAATTACATACAATAAATACAATGAGAATAGAGTGCAGCGATACATAATGATCCAACATTAAATTAAACTTTTTATATACAGCAAGGAGACACTCACCAGCTAGTACAGATATACCCTGGGCGCTTAAACCAAGCCTGGAGCGACCTTTATTGACAATGTCCTTCTGATATGACATTTCAAATAATATATTAAAATACATGCCATGCAATATCTTATCAACCCTGATATCGTCTGTGCATGTAAAGTCAACCAAAGGTATGACATTTCAATGCATATATTCAAATACATGCCATACAATATCTTATCAACCCTGATATCGTCTGCGCCTACAAAGTCAACCAAAAGGTATGACATATCTGTAAACTGAATTTGACAAGGAGTTGCAGATCTTATTTGCATATCTAAATGGTAATTCTCTTGTAATGGCCACCTGAGCAATACACGCCAGGAGACTACAGCAACATAGGCCAAGTCCCAAATGGCATCCTATTCCATACGTAGTGCACTATTTTTGACCAGAGCACTATGCAGGAAATAGGATGCCATCGGGACACAGCCATGGGTCAAGAGGCAGCTTGGTGGGAAATAAATTGACTGGGAAATAAGAATCACAAGTGGTACGTGTGCTTGCTTGGCACATGAGGTTTGTGTTCTGTGCCGAGTGCGTGTGTGTGTGTGTGTGTGTGTGTGTGTGTGTGTGTGTGTGTGTGTGTGTGTGTGTGTGTGTGTGTGTGTGTGTGCACTCTACTTGTCCGTAATGTGTGTGTTCTGTGCAGTGTGTTCCTTGCTCTGAGTGCTTACTTGCATGGTATTCATTCGTTCTGTCTCTGTGTGTGTACCTGTGCTGTTTGGGTGAGCTCGTTGATGAGTTGGACAGCATGCTGACACCTGTCTGGTTGTCCCATCACTTGGGCGATGCGCTCTGGGCTGATGCCATCATCTGTCGGTGGGAGGGAGTAGGGTCAACACTAAGCTAACTGTGGTGACTGACAGCAGATACAGCCACACACCAACACACAGAAGCAGTCGCCTTTCCACATATATAATTGGTCATGGTACGATAAGAGACATGGCATACCCCAATATAATTCCAACTCTACAGAGAAGAGAAACCTTCATTCATATGACACATCTGACATATGTTAAAAGAAATACACACACACACCTGGTTTGAATTGGATCCTCACTCCGGATTCTCCCTGGATCTTCTTGATCATCTCGCCACTCCTGCCGATGACAATCCCCACAGCAAACCTGGGTACAGCCACCTGAAGGGAGGGATTGGCCTGAAGCATGTGAGCTCAAACATCAAGGTTGTGTTCAAAATGGCACCATAGTCATTGGTTGTTACATTCACTGGACGTCCTGTACATTGCATTCTTACATCCAAAGTACTTCCACCCAATCTTGACGCAAAGTCATTTCGGCCACTGCGGAAGTCTCCCTGGTATTTGTCGCGAATGATCTCTATCACCAATTCCCGCGCTTGCTGTGAAGGGGAGAAGAAAATGGGATTCACGTGACGGTACATCCCAGAGGTGAATGAGATGCCATAACGGGATCTACAAAGAGTGAAGATTGACCACCTAATGCATTTTTCAAAGTGCAAACTGATCTGTATCACAAATCAGAAATAGTCTAAATAATTGTCAACAGAAAGCCTCACTGGAATGTAGAGAGGAGGGTCTGTGTTGGATTGAAAAGTGAGGATTTCTGCAAATAATTCTGTGTGCACTGTGGCTGTCGACTGAAGCCGCACCCCACCCACTCTTCACTCACTTGGACTTTGTAGGGATCCCCAGTGATTCTCAGGGGTTTGTCTGCCCCAGTGGGCATGGGGCCGTCCTGGATCATCATCATCTTCACTCCTATTCTCTCCTAAGAAAGAGCACACACAGTGAATGAATGTGTTGTGCAAGTTGTTTTCCTCTCAGTCAGCTGAACGCATCGCTTAGTTCATAGAACTGTGGTTATAGAGATAATGCCAAAAAGGCCAGCTTAAAAATGGAATAATTTTTACACATTTGTTTCTGATACCCCAAAGTATCCTAACATAGATAATTGAAGAGCTTGATGGTGCATGTTAATACTATCTTAAAATACATCTACATGTTAGGGCAGTAAATATCATACAGAAAACACTTTTTGAAATATAGTTCAAATGGCATCTCTTGCAGGTAGAACATTTTCAATTATAACAATAAGCTTTGCAAGTTGAAAAAGGTTAGCCTGGAGCCCTGACTATAGGTTAGTGATTTTAGATCTGCCTGACTGAATGAATCAAACCTCTTCTTCTTAGGGAAGCCAATATGAACCTGAGAAATATTGCTTTGATAGCCTAATCGTCACCTCAAAAAATATGTTTCCATGAAATTTCCACTTTCCATGAATTAGGCCTGCTGTCCACAATTAGGTGTAAAACTAACATTGTTCGTTTTTAAAGGAGAATGTGATATCATGTATGAATCAACTTGCCTTTGTAACCTCCCCAACTCACCTTCTCCGATGGGTATGGCGACTCGCACCCAGTGAGGTAGTTTCACAAAAGTGGTTGCCTTAGAAATATTAGTGACTACCACTGAGGCAGAGAGACACTGTAAGTAGGGAGAGTACGGAGAAACAAATCCTGTGCTAACAAGCCTCGTGAGCTTTGTGTTAATCCATACGAGGGAGATAACGAAAATGGTGAACATGGTACAGGAGATAAAGGAAACAGCAACAAGTGTCTTAACCTCTCTGGGAAATGTGGGACGCTAGACATCATTTAAACAGTTTTAGAAACTTCAGAGTGTTTTCTATCCAAATCTACTAATTATATGCATATTCTAGCTTTTGGGCCTGAGTAGCAGGCATTTTACTTTGGGCACACTTTTCATCCAAGCTACTCAATACTGCCCCCCTTTCCAAAAGAAGTTAATAGGGTGTTGGGCCACCACTAACTGCCAGAACAGCTTCAATGTGCCTTGGCATAGATTCTATAAGTGTCTGGAACTCTATTGGAGGGATGCGACACCATTCTTCCATGAGAAATTCCATAGTTTTGTTGCTAAAGGAAAACACTCTCAGGTGCCACTTCAAAATCTCCCATGATTGTTCAATTGGGTTGAGATCTAGTGACAGAGACGGCCGTGGCATATGGTTTACATCGTTTTCATGCTCATCAAACCATTCAGTGGCCACTCTGTGGATGGGGGCATTATGTTGGAAGAGACCACTCCCATCAGAATATAAATAATTCACCATAGGTTGCAGGTGATCACTCAGAATGGCTATGTATTTATTGGCGTTTACCTTGCCCTCTAAGGAGTTGAGTAGACCTAAACCATGCCAGGAAAATGCACCCCACACAGGGGTTAAAGCAACAACAACAAAAATCCCATGACTGAAATTTAAATCCATCTCAGATCGATTGTCTGGGGCCAAGTTAACCTCCTTTTCATGTAAGAAAGTCATGACCATCATGCTTTTAGGGAAAGAGGATAATTTTGTACATGTATTAAACCTGCGAGTTTGACCAATTCCAGGTCCCTTGCTTGGGGGGTTGGATGGTCCTCTCAGGGATAATTTTTTACGTTGAAGGACTGAGAAGCTCAGTCCTGGTGTCTTATTTATTTATATTATTTTTCAAACAATAACAACTATACATAAACACAATAAAGACAAACACATTTCTAAACATCATCACACCTGCTCAGACCCACGTTCCCACTGCAACCATACAAATAAAATAAAATTGTATTTGTCACATGCGCCGAATACAACAGGTGTTGTTACTTACAAGCCCTTAACCAACAATGCAGTTTTAAGAAAATTGAGTTAAGAAAATATTAACTAAACAATAAAATAACAACAATGAGGCTATATACAGGGGGTACCGGTACTCAGTCAATGTGCAGGGGTACAGGTTAGTTGAGGTATGTCTCACAACCACACTCATCCTTCATCCCCCGGAACATTCCATTGCTTGTAGCACTATGTCATATGGCCTTAAACCGAACTGTTAGATTTATCTCTGTAGCACACATATACATTTGATTCATCCAGTGGCATAGTGATGGAGGATAATTTGATTTCCAGCTTTTAAGTACAGAAAAGTATGGTCCACCGCATTGGGTATCTCATCGCACCCCCATATGCCATGTCTTGAAATATGCTGATTGTAAAGTTTAATTCTAATCTTTCTTTGTAAAACCTCTGACAGCCAACTTTCTAAGTCTGCCCATGAATTTTGGACTTTATAGCACTCCCAGAAGGCATGAATTATTGAGACCTTGTTAGTTTTACACTTAAGACATGACACTGCCATTGTGCTGTATAATTTGTGAATTTTGTTTCTTGTATAATACATTCTATACATTGGTTTATACTGGGTTTAAGTTGCATGCATTGGAAAATGTCTACATTGGTCAGTCAAAAATTGCTTTTGAAATCTGTGATGGAAATAATTGAACTTCCTATTACTAAGTTATTTACGGTTTCTATGCCTTTAGTTTTCCATGTGGGCCAATTCTGAAAAGCTATCAAAGGATTGTTTCATAGGGTTGTGTTTTTAGGGAATAATATTGGTTCTTGTAGAATACGTTTAATTTTCTTCCATATTGTTATAGCGTTCTTAACTATGAAGTTGTTAATGTTCTTAGATTTATCTTTTCAAAAATCGATGGCAAGGTGGCGCCTACAGACATGGCAGCTCTGCTTCTAGCTCCTAAGCAAATTTGCTAAGGATATTTTTTTTGTGTGTGCTGGTAACTCACCAACATTACAACTTTATCCCAGAGGATGCTCCAAGATGCCGCTGGCGGAGAAGAGGTATTCGGAGTGGACTTCTAGTCCGACTCAGGAGTTGCGCACACCATCCACCGCTTCAGAGTATATTACTCGCTAATGTTCAGTCTCTGGACAATAAAGTAGACGAGCTCAGGGCGAGGATCTCCGTCCAGAGAGACATCAGGGACTGTAACATACCATGTTTCATAGAATCATGGCTCACTCGGGATATACTGTCGCATCCATACAGCCAGCTGGGTTCTCAGTATATCATGCAGACAGGAAAAAAGAACTCTCCGGGAAGAAGAAAGGCATGGTGTATGTTTCATGATAACATACAGAAACTCAAGTCCTTCTGTTCACCCAATCTAGAATACCTCAATCAAATGCCGACCGCATTACCTCTCAAGAGAATTCTCCTCGGTTAGTCACAGCCGTGTATATTCCCGCTCAAGCCGATACCACGACGGCCCTCAAGGAACTACACAGGACTTTCTGCAAACTGGAAACCACATATCCCGAGGCTGCATTTATTGTAGCTGGGGATTTAACAAAGCAAATTTGAGGAAAACGCTACTGAAGTTCTGTCAACACATTGACTGTAGTACTCGTTCTGGAAAAACACCTGACCCCTGCTAATCCTCCTTTCGAGATGCCTACAAGGCCCTCCCCAGCCCTCCCTTCGGCAAATCAGATTGCGACTCCATTTTGCTCCTTCCCTCCTATAGGCAAAAACTCAAACAGGAAGTACCAGTGCTAAAGTCTTTTCAAAGCTGGTCTGACTAATCGGAATCCATGCTTCAGGATTGTTTTGATCACATGGACTGGGATATGTTCCGGGTAGCCTATGAGAATAACATTGGCGTATACATATACACGAGCTCAGGGCGACATGGTGACTGTTATTGCCACTGTGACTATTAAAACCTACCCAAACCAGAAACCATGGAAATATGACAGCATTCACACAAAACTGAAAGGGTGAACCACTGCATTTAACCATGGCAAGGTGACTGGGAATATGGTTGAATACAAACAGTGTAGTTATTCCCTCCGTAAGGCATTCAAACAGGAAAAATGTCAGTACAAAGAAAGTGGAGTTGCAATTCAACGGCTCAGACACGAGACATATGTGGCAGGGTCTACAGACAATCACGGATTACTAAGGGAAAACCAGTCACGGACACGACGTCTTGCTACAGGACAAGCTAAACACCTTCTTCGCCCACTTTGAGGATAACACAGTGCCACCGACATGGCTCGCTCACGAAGACTGTGGGCTCTCGTTCTCCGTGGCCGACGTGTGAGTAAGACATTTAAGCGTGTTAACCATCGCAAGTCTGCCGGCACAGACTGCATCCCTAGCCGCATCCTCAGAGCATGTGCAGACCAGCTGGCTGGAGTGTTTATGGACATATTCAATCTCTCCCTATCCCAGTCTGCTGTCCCCACTTGCTTCATGATGTCCAACATTGTTCCTGTACCCAAGAAAGCAAAGGCAACTGAACTAAAGTATTATTCTACATTTCTTTTTACAGCTTTTGATACGGTAGACAATTCCATTCTTGTGGGCTGGCTAAGGAGTATTGGTGTCTCTAAGGGGTCTTTGGCCTGGTTTGCTAACTACCCCTCTCAAAGAATGCAGTGTATAAAGTCAGAACATCTGCTGTCACCAAAGGGAATACCCAAAGACTCGATCCTAGGCCCCACGCTATTCTCAATTTACATCAACAACATAGCTCAGGCAGTAGGAAGCTCTCTAATCCATTTATATGCAGATGACACAGCCGTACACTCAGCTGGCCCCTCCCCGGAATTTGTGTTAAACGCTCTACAACAAAGCGTTCTTAGTGTCCAACAAGCTTTCTCTGCCCTTAACCTTGTTCTGAACCCCTCCAAAACAAAGGCCATGTGGTTTGGAAAGAAATCACACCTTGTGGAGAGGGGCTGACTACCTCTGTGGGTTTAGAGCTTGAGGTAGTCACCTCATTAACCTGTTATGGATAGGGGGCAGTATTTTCACGGCCGGATAAAAAAACGTACCCGATTTAATCTGATTATTATTCCTGCCCAGAAACTAGAATATGCATATAATTATTAGCTTTGGATAGAAAACACTCCAAAGTTTCTAAAACTGTTTGAATGGTGTCTGTGAGTATAAAAGAACTCATTTGGCAGGCCAAAACCTGAGAAGATTCCAAACAGGAAGCGCCCTCTCTGACTATTTCTTGGCCTTCTTGATCATCTCTATCCAAAACAGGGGATCTCTGCTGTAACGTGACATTTTCTAACGCTCCCATAGGCTCTCAGAAGGCGCCAGAACGTTGAATGATGACTTTGTAGGCCATGGCTGAAAAACAGTAGCGCATTTGGTAAGTGGTCGATCTGAGAACAACGAGACTGGTGCGCGCATGCACGAGACGACTCCATGTTTTTATTTTCAGTCTTTGAACGAAAACAGGGTTTCCCGGTCGGAATATTATCGCTTTTTTACGAGAAAAATCGCATAAAAATTGATTTTAAACAGCGTTTGACATGCTTCGAAGTACGGTAATGGAATATTTTGATTTTTTTTGTCACGAAACGCGCCGGGCGCATCACCCTTCTTTACCCTTCGTATAATGTCTTGAACGCACAACAAAACGGCGCTATTTGGATCTAACTATGGATTATTTGGAACCAAACCAACATTTGTTATTGAAGTAGAAGTCCTGGGAGTGCATTCTGACGAAGAACAGCAAAAGTAATCCAATTTTTTTTATAGTAAATCTGAGTTTGGTGAGTACCAAACTTGGTAGGTGTCAAAATAGCTAGCCATGATGGCCGGGCTATCTACTGAGAATATTGCAAAATGTGCTTTCACCGAAAAGCTATTTTAAAATCGGACACCGCGATTGCATAAAGGAGTTCTGTATCTATAATTCTTAAAATAATTGTTATGTTTTTTGTGAACGTTTATCGTGAGCAATTTAGTAAGTTCACCGGAAGTGTTCGGTGGGAATGCTAGTTCTGAACGTCACATGCTAATGTAAAAAGCTGGTTTCTGATATAAATAGGAACTTGATTGAACAACACATGCATGTATTGTATAACATAAATGTCCTAGGAGTGTCATCTGATGAAGATCATCAAAGGTTAGTGCTGCATTTAGCTGTGGTTTTGTTTTTTGTGACATTATATGCTAGCTTGAAAAATGGGTGTCTGATTATTTCTAGCTGGGTACTCTGCTGACATAATCTAATGTTTTGCTTTCGCTGTAAAGCCTTTTTGAAATCGGACAGTGTGGTTAGATAAAGGAGAGTCTTGTCTTTAAAATGGTGTAAAATAGTCATATGTTTGAAAAATTGAAGTTTTCAGATTTGAGGAGTTTGTATTTCGTGCCACGCCTATCATTGGATATTGGAGCAGGTGTTCCGCTAGCGGAACGTCTAGATGTAAGAGGTTTTAAAGTACTTGGGAGTATGGCTAGATGGTACACTGTCCTTCTGTCAGCACATATCAAAGCTGCAGGCTAAAGCTAAATCTAGAGTTGGTTTCCTCTATTGTAAATGCTCCTCTTTCACCCTAGCTGCCAAACTAACCCTGGTTCAGATGACCATCCTACTCATGCTAGATTACGGAGACGTAATTTATAGATCAGCAGATAAGGTTGCTCTCGAGAGCGGTTAGATGTTCTATACCATTCGGACATCAGATTTGCCACCAATGCCCCTTATAGAACACATCACTGCACTCTATACTCCTCTATACACCCGTCGCAAGACCCACTGGTTGATGCTTATTTATAAAACCCTCTTAGGCCTCACTCCCCCCTACCTGAGATATCTACTACAGCCCTCACCCAACACCCGTTCTGCCAGTCAAGTTCTGTTAACTTCTCTGGGCTACGTGTACCCGCGGTACACACTATCAACAGCCAGTGAAATATCAGGGCGGCAAATTCAAAACAACAAAATCTCATAATTCAAATTTCTCAAACATACAACTATTTCACAAGATACACTTCTCCTTAATCCAACCACATTGTCCGATTTCAAAAAGGCTTTACGGCGAAAGCATAAAGTTAGATTATGTTAGGACAGCGCCTAAACAAGAAAAACCACACAGCCATTTTCCAAGCAGGAGAGGTGTCACAAAAACCAGAAATACAGCTAAAAGTAAGCACTAACCTTTGACGATCTTCATCAGATGACACTCCTAGGACTCAATGTTACACAATATAGTGGGGGGAAAAAGTATTTGATCCCCTACTGATTTTGTACGTTTGCCCACTGACAAAGAAAGGATCAGTCTATAATTTTAATGGTAGGTTTATTTGAACAGTGAGAGACAGAATAACAACAAAAATATCCAATAAAGTTCATATTTATATCCAAAAAACCCATTTTACATTGGCGCGTGATGTTCAGAAAATATTTTGCCTCCAAAACTTCCGGTGAATGAGCACAACAATTTACAAAAATACTCATCATAAACGTTGATAAAATATTAAATTGTTATTTAAAGAATTATAGATAAACATCTTCTTAATGCAACCGCTGTGACAGATTTCAAAAAAGCTTCACGGTGAAAGCACACTTTGCAATCTGAGTACAGCGCTCAGAAAACAACAGCAGGCAATACAGACACCCGTCATTTTGGAGTCATCTAAAATCATAAATAGCACTATAAATATTCACTTACCTTGGATGATCTTCATCAGAATGCACTCTCAGGCATCCCAGGTCCACAATAAATGCTGTTTTGTTCGATAAAGTCCATCATTATGTCCAAATACCTCCTTGTTGTTAGCGCGTTCAGTAAGCTACTCCAAATGTAGGAAGCGCGATGAAAATTTCACAACAAAAAGTCTAAAAAAGTTATATTTACGTTCGTAGAAACATGTCAAACGATGTATAGCATCAATCTTTAGGGCCTTTTTAACATAAATCGCCCATAATATTCCAACCGGACGATTCCAATGTCTTCAAAAACGTTATGGAACACAGCTACCTCTCACGTGAACACACGCCACTGAACTCATGTCATTTTCTGAGTCACCAACTTCAAGGCCTTCTTGTTCGCTCTCTGTTCACTGGAACAACGTTCTAAAGACTGTTGACATCTAGTGGAAGCCTTAGGAAGTGCAAAATGAACCCTAAGTCACTGTGTGTTAGATAGGCAATGACTTGAAAACACTACAAGCATCAGATTTCCCAGTTCCTGGTTGGATTTTTCACAGGTTTTGCCTGGCATATGAGTTCTGTTATACTCACAGACATCATTGAAACAGTTTTAGAAACTTCAGAGTGTTTTCTATCCAAATCTACTAATAATATGCATATCCTACCTTCTGGGACAGAGTAGCAGGCAGTTTAATTTGGGCACGTCATTCATTACGAATTTCCGAATACTGCCCCCTATCACTAAAAAGTTAAAGGTCCCCAAAGCACACACATCCCTGGGTCGCACGTCTTTTCAGTTCGCTGCAGCTATCGACTGGAACGAGCTGCAACAAAACACTCAAACTGGACAGTTTTATCTTAATCTCTTAATTCAAAGACTCATGGACACACTTACTGACAGTTGTGGCTACGTTGCGTGATGTATTGTTGTTCTCTACCTTCTTGCCCTTTGTGCTGTTGTCTGTCTAATAATGTTTGTACCATGTTGTGTTGCTACCATGTTGTTGTCATGTGTTGCTACCATGCTGCTACCACGCTGTGTTGTCATGTGTTTCTGGCTTGCTATGTTGTTGTCTTAGTTCTCTCTTTATGTAGTGTTGTTTCTAATCGTGATGTCTGTTTTGTCCTATATTATTATTTTTAGCCCAGCCCCCATCCCCGCAGGAGGCCTTTTGGTAGGATGTCATTTTAAATTAGAATTTGTTCTTAACTGACTTGCATAGTTAAATAAAGGTGAAATAAAAATAAAATGACTATCCCCCCCGTAGCACTCACTTGTCATCGTGAAGCGTTTGAGGCTAGTTAAGGATCATATCACCTTAAGGGGCGGCAGGTAGCCTAGTGGTTAGAGCGTTGGCCTAGTAACCGAAAGGTTGCAAGATCAAATCCCCGAGCTGACAAGATAAAAATCTGTCATTCTGCCCCTGAACAAGGCAGTTAACCCACTGTTCCTAGGCCATCATTGAAAATAAGAATTTGTTCTTAACTGACTTGCCTAGTTAAATAAAGGTAAAAGAAAAAAAATAAACACCCTAGACCCACTCCAATTTGCTTACCGCCCCAATAGATCCACAGACGATGCAATGGCCATCGCAATGCACACTGCTGTATCCCATCTGTACAAGAGGAATACCTACATAAGAATGCTGTTCATTGACTATAGTACCCTCCAAGCTCATCATTAAGCTCGGGGCCCTGGGTCTGTGCAATTGGGTCCTGGACTTCCTGATGTGCCACTCCCAGGTGGTGAAGGTAGGAAACAACACCTCCAGTTCGCTGATCCTCAACACAGGGGGCACACAAGCATGCGTGCTCATCCCCCTCCTGTACTCCCTGTTCACCAATGACGCACGCCTCCAACACAATTATCAAGATTGCAGACGACACAATCAGACGACCTGATTACAAACAATGACGATACAGCCTATAGGGAGGAGATGAGGGCCCTGGCGGAGTGGTGCCAGGAACGTCAACAAAATAAAGGAGATGATCGTGGACTTCCCATGTAGCTCAATTGGTGTTTGCAACGCCAGGGTTGTGGGTTCGATTCCCACGGGGGACCAGTACGGAAAAACAATGTATGACTGTAAGTCGCTCTGGATAAGAGCGTCTGCTAAATGACTAAAATGTAAATGTAACTTCAGGAAACAGCAGAGGGAGCACATCGACAGGACCGAAGTGGAGAAGGTGGAAAGCTTCAAGTTCCTTGGTGTACACATCACTGACAATCTGAAATGGTCCACCCACACAGACAGGTGGCTGCAGAAATTCGGCTTGGCCCCTAAGACCCGCATAAACTTTTACAGATGCGCATCCTATCGGGCTGTATCACCGCATGGCAACTGCATCGCTTGCAACCGCAGATCTCTCCAGAGGGTGGTGCGGTCTGCCCAATGCATCACCGTGGGCACACTGCCTGCCCTCCAGGACACCTACAACACCCGATGTCATAGGAAGGCCAAAAAGGTCATCAAGAATAACATCCACCTGAGCCGCTGCCTCTTCACCCCACTATCATCCAGAAGGCGATGGCAGTACAAGTGCATCAAAGCTGGGACGGAAGGACTGAAAAACAGCTTCTGTCTCAAGGCCATCAGACTGTTAAAAAGCCATCACTAGCACGCTACCACCCGGTTACTCAACCCTGCACCTTAACCTGTTGAGTATAGGGGGCAGTATTTTCACGGCCGGATGAAAAACGTACCCAAATTAAACTGCCTCCTACTCAGAAGGTAGGATATGCATATTAGTAGATTTGGATAGAAAACACTATGAAGTTTCTAAAACTGTTTGAATGATGTCTGTGAGTATAACAGAACTCATATGGCAGGCAAAAACCTGAGAAAAATCCAACCAGGAAGTTTGACCTCACATGGTTGTTGTCATTTCAAATGATGTTCTATCTAAACTACAGTGTCTGTGATGTCATATTGCACTTCGTAAGGCTTCCACTAGATGTCAACAGTCATTAGAACCTTGTTTGAGGCTTCTACAATGCAATTTGATTGAATAATACCCGGAACAGTAAGTGGTCGACCTGGTGTCATTGACTTACCTCGTGCGCACTCACGTAGGGCTAGCCATTTTTATTTTTCTTCTGTAAAGAATCTGCTAATGTCCAGTTGGAATATTATCGAAATTCTACGTTAAAAACACCTTAAAGATTGATTGTGAACATGGTTTGACATGTTTCTACAAACGCTGAGGGAACTTTATAACTTTTCGTCGACGGTAGATAGATGCATTTTGGAATGGTGATCTGGACGCGTCATCAAAAAGGATTTATTTCGACATAAATTATGGACTTTATCGAACAAATGAACATTTCTTGTGGAAGTGGGAGACCTTCCGAGTGCATTCAGCCGAACATCAGCAAAGGTAAGATAATATTTTTAACATATTTCAGCGTTTTGTGGATGCCGTGGCTGGACGGCTGGCTAACTGAATAGCTTGGGGCTCAGTACTCAGAATATTGAACAATGTGCTTTCTCCGTAAAGTTATTTTGAAATCTGACAAAGCGGTTGCATAAATGAATAGTTCATCTATACTTCTTTAATTAATTGTTATATATTTTGTCCAGGTTTATGATGACTATTTCTGTAAATTATGGTGCCCATTCACCAGACATTTTGGGGTGAATACATTTTCTGAACGTCACGCGCCAATGTAAAATGGGTTATTTGGATATAAATATGAACTTGATGGAACAAAAAATGCATGTATTGTCTAACATAATGTCCTAGGAGTGTCATCTGATGAAGATCGTCAAAAGTTAGTGCATAATTTTAGCTGGTTTTGTGCTTTTGGACGGCTACCCTTGCTTGGAAAATGGCTGTCCTTGCTAGGAAAATGGCTGTGTTGTTTTTTTTGTTGCTGTGGTGGTATCCCAACATAATCTAATGTTTTACTTTCGCTGTAAAGCCTTTTTGAAAATCGGACAACGTGGTTGGATTCAGGAGAGGTTTATCTTTCAAATGGTCTAAAATAGTCGTATGTTTGAGAAAATTGAATTGTGGTTTTTTAGTTGTTTTTGTATTTCGCGCCATGGGATCCTATTGGCTGTTGGCTTGGGGTTCCGCTAGCGGAACGCCTAGATCTAAGAAGTTAAGAGGCTGCTGCTTTATGAACATAGAATCACTGGCCATTTTAATAATGGAACATTAGTTACCTTAATAATGTTTACATACTGCTTTACTTATCTCATGTGTATATACTGTATTCTATTCTACAGTATTTTTGTCAATATCATTGCTCCTCTTAATACTTATATATTTCTGAACTCAATTCTTTTACTTTTAGATTTGTGTGTATTGTTAGATACTACTGCACTGTGGGAGCTAGGAACACAAGCATTTCGCTATACCCGCAATCATATCAACAAAAAAAAGTGTATGTGACCAATACAATTTGATTTGAAAATAGACTTACTAAAGGTTCAGAGGATTAGCATGCGCATCTTCAATATGTACTGATTGTTCCTCTTTAGTTCATTTAACAATATATTGCAAGTAAAAGCTTGGGTAGCGAGTTGATACAATTCCAAGTCCGGAAATTTAGGAAGATGTAAAACTTAATTTATTCTATGAGTTTAACTTGCCCACATAAAGTCTGTTATAGCAGAGTTTACTTTTTTAAAGAATGTCTTTGGTGGAGGCAATTGATATTACAGAGAATAAATATAAAAATGTTTGAATGCATGTCATTCTGAAGAGGTTTATTCTAACAGTAAGATTCATGGGAAGATTGCTTCATTTAACTAGATCTGCTTTAAACCTGTTGAGTAATGGGATAAAATTACCTTTAAATATTTGTTGTTTGTTGTCACTTATTAAACATCATAAGTGTTAGATATTTTTTGTGGTCCATGAGATATTATTTTTCCTATTGCCATTATTTCATTTTTTTACCATGTAAATTTGATATCCTGAGATTTTTGAGTATTCTGAAAGTTTTCAATATTAGTCAGGTATATCAGGAGATCGTTGGCAAATAAATGTAGTTTATATTCATGTTTACCAATACTGATACCTGTTATGTTTGGGTCCTGTCTCAGTTCAATTGCCAAAGCAAACAGGAGGGGGGAGAGAAGACATCCCTGTCTTGTGCCCCTTTCTAAAGCAAATTCATCAAATAATGTATTATTGGTTTATATTTTTGCTTCTGGATATTTATATAATATTTTTATGAAAAGTATTGTTTCAGCTGGAAAGTTGAAGGCTTCCAAAGTTTTGAATAGAAAAAAGGCCCTTCAAGATGGTCGAAAGCAGTGTTACGAGACTGTTCTTGAGACGACAGAGTGTCTTGGTCTCGTCTCGGTGTCAGATACATTTGTACTCGGTCTTGATTCTATTTTCTTCCCGAGACCAGCCGAGATCAGTGGAGTAAAAAACTAAATTATCAATTTCCATTCAGTCAGAGAAAAAGACGCTTTGCCAGGCCAAATATACACTCCTTTCTTGAAACACTAATATCTTAAGTCTTCATAATCTACACTGAACAAAAATATAAACTCAACATGTAAATGTTGGTCCCATTATATATGAGCTGAAAAAAACATGCCAGAAATGTTCCATAAGCACAAAATGCTTATTTCTCTCAAATATTTTTACATCCCTACTAGTGAGTATTTCTTCAGGAATGACGGCCAGAGCAGTTGCCAGACAATTTAATGTTCATTTCTCTACCATAAGCTGCCTTTAACGTTGTCTTAGAAAATGTGGCAGTATGTCCAACTGGCCTCACAACCGCTTGCGTCATGTGAGCGACCGGTTTGCTGATGTCAACATTGTGAACAGAGTGCCCCATGGTGGCAGTGGGATTACAGTATGGACAGGCAAAAGCTACGAACAACGAACCAAATTCCATTTTATTGATATCAATTTGAATGCACAGAGATACCGTGACGAGATCCTGAGGCCCATTTTCGTGCCATTCATCCGCCGCCGTCACCTCATGATTCAGCATGATAATGCACGCATGGATCTGTACACAAATACTGGAAGCTGAAAATGTCCCAGTTCTTCCATGGCCTGCATACTCACGAGACATCACCCATTGAGCATGTTTAGGATGCTCTGAAATGACAAGTATGACAGCGTGTTCCAGTTCCCGCCAATATCCAGCAACTTCGCACAGCCATTGAACAGGAGAGGGACAACATTCCACAGAGAGTGTAAAAGAAATTGTAGACCACAAGTCTGGTTCATCCTTGGGAGCAATTTCCAAACACCTGAAGGTACAACGTCCATCTGTACAAACAATAGTACGCAAGTATAAACACCATGGGACCACACAGCCGTCATACCGCTCAGGAAGGAGTTGTGTTCGGACTCCTAGAGATGAAAGTACTTTGTAAAGATGCTGGAGGAAACAGGTACAAAAGTATCTATATCCACAGTAAAACGAGTCCAATATCGACATAACCTGAAAGGCCGCTCAGCAAGGAAGAAGCTACTGCTCCAAAACCGCCATTAAAAGCCATACTACAGTTTGCAACTGCACATGGGGACAAAGATCGTACTTTCTGGAGAAATGTCCTCTGGTCTGAAGAAACAAAAATACAACTGTTTGGCCATAATGACCATCGTTATGTTTGGAGGAAAAAGGGGGAGGCTTACGAGCCGAAGAACACCATCCCAACCGTGAAGCACAGGTGTGGCAGCATCATGTTGTGGGGGTGCTTTGCTGCAGGAGGGACTGGTGCACTTCACAAAATAGATGGCATCATGAGGTAGGAAAATTATGTGAATATATTGAAGCAACATCTCAAGATATCAGTCAGGAAGTTAAAGCTTGGTTGCAAATGGGTCTTCCAAATGGACAATGACCCAGAGCATACTTCCAAAGTTGTGACAAAATGGCTTAAGGACAACAAAGGTATTGGAGTGGATATCACAAAGCCCTCACCTCAATCCTATAGAAAATATGTCGTCAGAACTGAAAAAGTGTGTGCGAGCGAGGAGTCCTACAAACCTGACTCAGTTACACCAGCTCTGTCACGAGGAATGGGCCAAAATTCACCCAACTTATTGTGGGAAACTTGTGGAAGGCTACCCGAAATGTTTGACCCAAGTTAAACAATTGAAAGGCAATGCTTCCAAATACTAATTGAGTGTATGTAAACTTCTGACCCACTGGGAATATGATGAAAGAAATAAAAGCTGAAATAAATCATTCTCTCTACTATTATTCTGACATTTCACATTCTTCAAATGAAGTGGTAATCCTAACTGACCTAAGACAGGGCATTTTTACTAGGATTAAATGTCAGGAATTGTGCAAAACTGAGTTTAACCTCTCTGGGCCAGTGGGACGCTTGCGTCCCACCTACTCAACAGCCAGTGGAATCCTGTGGCGCATTATTCAAATACCTTAGAAATGCTATTACTTCAATTTCTCAAACATATGACTATTTTACAGCATTTTAAAAATGGGCACATATTTTTTCCAAAATTCTCAATGCTGCCCCCTAGCCCGTAGAGGTTAAGTACTGCAGTGCATCTCCTCCTCATGGACTCTACCAGATTTGCCAGTTTTTGTTGTGAGATGTTACCCCACTCTTCCACCAAGGCACCTGCAAGTTCCCGGACATTTCTGGGGGGAATGGCCCTTGCCCTCACCCTCCAATCCAACAGGTCCCAGACGTGCTCAATGGGATTGAGATCCGGGCTCTTCGCTGGCCATGGCAGAACACTGACATTCCCATCTTGAAGGAAATCACTCATAGAACGAGCAGTATGGTTGGTGGCATTGTCATGCTGGAGGGTCATGTCAGGATGAGCCTGCAGGAAGGGTACCACATGAGGGAGGAGGATGTCTTCCCTGTAACGCACAGCGTTGAGATTGCCTGCAATGACAACAAGCTCAGTCCAATGATGCTGTGACACAACGCCCCAGACCATGATGGACCCTCCACTTCCAAATCGATCCCGCTCCAGAGTACAGGCCTTGGTGTAACGCTCATTCCTTCGACGATAAACGCGAATCTGGTGAGACAAAACTGCCACTCGTCAGTGAAGAGCACTTTTTGCCAGTCCTGTCTGGTCCAGCGATGGTGGGTTTGTGCCCGTAGGCGACGTTGTTGCCGGTGATGTCTGGTGAGGACCTGCCTTACAACAGGCCTACAAGCCCTCAGTCTAGCCTCTCTCAGCCTATTGCGGACAGTGTGAGCACTGATGGAGGGATTGTGCGTTCCTGGCGTAACTCTGGCAGTTGTTGCCAGCCTGTACCTGTCTCGCAGGTGTGACGTTCAGATGTACCGATCCTGTGCAGGTGTTGTTACACGTGCACGTCTGCCACTGCGAGGACGATCAGCTGTCCGTCCTGTCTCCCTGTATCACTGTCTTAGGCATCTCGCAGTACGGACATTGCAATTTATTGCCCTTGCCACATCTGCAGCCCTCATGCCGCCTTGCAGCATGCCTGGCACATTCACGCAGATGAGCAGGGACCCTGGGCATCTTTCTTTTTGTGTTTTTCAGAGTCAGTAGAAAAGCCTCTTTAGTGTCCTAAGTGTTCATAACTGTGACCTTAATTGCCTACCGTCTGTAAGCTGTTAGTGTCTTATGTTGGGGATGGGGGCAGTATTTGCACGGCCGGATAAAAAACGTACCCGATTTAATCTGGTTACTACTCCTGCCCAGTAACTAGAATATGCATATAATTGTTTGATTTGGATAGAAAACACCCTAAAGTTTCTAAAACTGTTTGAATGGTGTCTGTGAGTATAACAGAACTCATTTGGCAGGCCAAAACCTGAGAAGATTCCAAACAGGAAGCGCTCTTTCTGACCATTTCATGGCCTTCTTGATCATCTCTAACCAAAACAGGGGATCTCTGGCATGACGTGACATTTTCTAACGCTCCCATAGGCTCTCAGAAGGCGCCAGAAAGCTGAATGGTGGCTTTGCAGGCCCTGGCTGAAAAACATTAGCGCATTTTGTAAGTGGTCGATCTGAGGACAATGAGACTGGAGGCGTGTGCCCGAGCTGACACCATGTTTACTTTCTCTCTCTTTGAACGAAAACAACCACTCCCGGTCGGAATATTATCGCTTTTTTACGAGAAAAATGGCATAAAAATGGATTTTAAACAGCGGTTGACATGCTTCGAAGTACGGTAATGGAATATTTAGAATTTTTTTGTCACGAAACGCGTCGGGCGCGTCACCCTTATTTACCCTTCGGATAGTGTCTTGAACGCACGAACAAAACGCTGCTATTTGGATATAACTATGGATTATTTGGGACCAAACCAACATTTGTTATTGAAGTAGAAGTCCTGGGAGTGCATTCTGACGAAGAACACCAAAGGTAATCAAACTTTTCTAATAGTAAATCGGAGTTTGGTGAGTACCACACTTTGTGGGTGTCAAAATAGCTAGCCTGTGATGGCTGGGCTATCTACTCAGAATATTGCAAAATGTGCGTTCACCGAAAAGCTATTTTAAAATTGGACATAGCGAGTGCATAAAGGAGTTCTGTATCCATAATTCTTAAAATAATTGTTATGTTTTCTGTGAACGTTTATCGTGAGTAATTTAGTAAATTCACCGGAAGTGTTCGGTGGGAATGCTAGTCACATGCTAGTCACATGCTAATGTAAAAAGCTGGTTTTTGATATAAATATGAACTTGATTGAACAAAACATGCATGTATTTTATAACATAATGTTCTAGGATTGTCATCTGATGAAGATCATCAAAGGTTAGTGCTGCATTTAGCTGTGGTTTGGGTTTATGTGACATTATATGCTAGCTTGAAAAATGGGTGTCTGATTATTTCTGGCTGGGTACTCTGCTGACATAATCTAATGTTTTGCTTTCGTTGTAAAGCCTTTTTGAAATCGGACAGTGTGGTTAGATTAACGAGAGTCTTGTCTTTAACCTCTCTAGGGTCGGCGGGACGAAATCGTCCCACCTACGTAACAGCCAGTGGAATCCTGTGGCCCGTTATTCAAATACCTTAGAAATGCTATTACTTCAATTTCTCAAACATATGACTATTTTACACCATTTTAAAGACAAGACTCTCGTTAATCTAACCACACTGTCCGATTTCAAATTTTTCCATTTTTGCCTGCCATATGAGTTCTGTTATACTCACAGACACCATTCAAACAGTTTTAGAAACTTTAGGGTGTTTTCTATCCAAAGCCAATAATTATATGCATATTCTAGTTACTGGGCAGGAGTAGTAACCAGATTAAATCGGGTACGTTTTTTATCCGGCCGTGTAAATACTGCCCCCTAGCCCTAACAGGTTAACTGCCTCCTACACCAACTCAGAAGCTAGAATATGCATATTATTGTTCAGGTTTGGATAGAAAACACCCTAAAGTTTCTAAAACTGTTTGAATGGTGTCTGTGAGTATAACAGAACTCATTTGGCAGGCAAAACCCTGAGACAGATTCTGACAGGAAGTGGATACCTGATGTGTTGAATTGACTTTAAGCCTATGCCATTGAAAAACAAAGGGGCTGATGAATATTTTGGCACTTCCTATTGCTTCCACAAGATGTCACCAGCCTTTACAAAGTATTTTTAGTCTTCTACTATGAGATCTGACCGAACAAGAGCCTTGGAACGGTGATGGCCGATTAGACACCTGGCACACGAGTTCATGTTGGGTACTCTCGTTCCAATACGTTTTAAAAGAGAACCCAATCGTCCGCCTTGAATTTTATTCATGTTCTGGTTAACCTCTTACATCTACACGTTCCGCTAGCGGAACGTCTGCTCCAATATCCAATGATGGGCGGGGCGCGAAATTCAAACTCCTCTAAATCCGAAAACTTACACTTTTCAAACATATGACTATGTTACAGCTATTTAAAGACAAGACTCTCCTTTATCTAACCAAACTGTCCGATTTCAAAAAGGCTTTACAGCGAAAGCAAAACATTAGATTATGTCAGCAGAGTACCCAGCCAGGAATAATCACACAGCCATTTTTCAAGCTAGCATATCATGTCACATAAACCCAAACCATATCTAAATGCAGCACTAACCTTTGATGATCTTCATCAGATGACACACCTAGGACATTGTGTTATACAATACATGCATGTCTGTTCAATCAAGTTCATATTTATATCAAAAACCAGCTTTTTACATTAGCATGTGACGTTCAGAACTAGCATTCCCACCGAACACTTCCGGTGATTTTACTAAATTACTCACGATAAACGTTCACAAAAAGCATAACAATTATTTTAAGAATTATAGATACAGAACTCCTCTATGCACTCGATATGTCCGATTTTAAAATAGCTTTTCGGATGAAGCACATTTTGCAATAATGTAAGTACATAGCCCGGCGTTACAGGGCTAGCTATTTAGACACCCACCCAGTGTAGCCTTCACCAAAATCACATTTCCTATAAGAAAAATGTTCTTACCTTGCTTGTTCTTCATCAGAATACACTGCCAGGACTTCTACTTCAATAACAAATGTAGGTTTGGTCCCAAATAATCCATCGTTATATCCAAACAGCGACGTTTTGTTCGTGCGTTCTAGACACTATCCCAACGCTAAATCTCGGCCACGAGCATGACGCAAAATATGACAAAAAATTTCGAAATATTCCATTACCGTACTTCGAAGCATGTCAACCGCTGTTTAAAACCAATATTTATGCAATTTATCTCGTAGAGAAGCGATAATATTCCGACCGGGAATCTGCCTGTCTGTAAACTGAGGAAAAAACCAAAAGCCGGGGGCGGGGCGTGTCACGCGCCTAAGGCTTAGTCCATTGACTGACCACTCAGCATTTGCTCTCGTGTGCTTCAGCCAGGGCTTTGAATGACATCATTCCTGTTTTTCCCGGGCTGTGAGACTCCATTGTTGACGTGAGAAGTGTCACGTAAGAGCAGAGATCCTTTGTAAACGATAGAGAGAATCAAGAAGGGCAAGAAATGTTCAGACAGGGTACTTCCTGAACAGAAGCATCTCAGGTTTTTGCCTGCCATAGGAGTTCTGTTATACTCACAGACACCATTCAAACAGTTTCAGAAACTTTGGAGTGTTTTCTCTCCAAAGCTAATAATTATATGCATATTCCAGTTTCTGGGCAGGACTAATAATCAGATTAAATCGGGTACGTTTTTTATCCAGCCGTGAAAATACTGCCCCCTAGATGTAACAGGTTAAAGAAGGCACTAATGATTTATGCGATACAACGTTTGACATGTTTGAACGAACGTAAATATATTTTTTCCGTTCGCGAAGTGAAGTCCGGCTGGCTTAGATCCTGTGCTAACAACACGGAGCTTTTTGGACATAAATGATGAGTTTTTGGAACAAAACTACATTCGTTATGGACCTGGGATTCCTGGAAGTGACATCTGATGAAGAGAATCAAAAGGTAATGGATTATTTACATAGTATTTTAGATTTTAGATCTCTCCAACATGGCGGTTAGTCTGTATCGCAAAGCGTATTTTTCTGGGCGCAGTGCTCAGATTATTGCAAAGTGTGATTTCCCAGTAAGGTTATTTTTAAATCTGGCAAGTCGATTGCGTTCAAGAGATGTAAATCTATAATTCTTTGAATGACAATATAATATTTTACCAATGTTTTCTAATATTAATTAATTATTTTGTTGTGATGACTTGACTGCCGGTTATTGGAGGGAAATGATTTCCTGAACATCAACGCCATAGTAGAACGCTGTTTTTGGATATAAATATGAACTTGATAGAACTAAAAATGCATGCATTGTCTAACATAATGTCCTAGGAGTGTCATCTGATGGAGATTGTAAAAGGTTAGTGCATAATTTTAGCTGATTTTATGGTTTTGGTGACGCCTGTCTTTGAATTGACAATACATTACACACAGCTATTGTCAATGTACTCTCCTAACATAACCTAACTTTATGCTTTCGCCGTAAAACCTTTTTGAAATCGGACAACGTGGTTAGATTAAGGAGATGTTTATCTTTCAAAGGGTGTAAGATAGTTGTATGTTTGAGAAATTTGAATTTTGACATTTATTTGGTTTCAAATTTGCCGCTCTTGAAATGCACCTGCTGTTGATAGAGTGCGCCACGGGTGGCACGCTTGCGTCCCACATAGCCCATAGAGGTTAATGCAGCTGGTGGCCACACCAGATACTGACTGTTACTTTTGACCCCCTCTTTGTTCAGGGACACACTATTCCATTTCTGTTAGTCGCATGTCTGTGGAACTTGTTCAGTTTATGTCTAAGTTCTTGAATCTTGTTATGGTCATACAAATATTTACACATGTTAAGTTTGCTGAAAATAAACGCAGTTGACAGTGATAGGACGTTTCTTTTTTGCTGAGTTTAACTGGTTTGGCGTGTGTTAAATAGTATGCTTTATTGGAGTTTAACCAATAGTTGTTGGATCTCTTCAAAAGTAAAATATATTATTCCTGCTTAAGTTCAGGAATTGTATTTTCTTCTTTACCTTGTAAATATATCTTATGGGTTCTTTATAAAAAAAAATGTTTCTTCTGTCTCCTCTGTCTACAGTAAAGATTTATTTTAAATCATTTACGTATTTCATAAATTTCAGGTTCTTGAAAATGTTCATTCTCCATATTCTGTCACTAACTGTCCATGGTGGTTGGGAAAAGTAATATCCAGGTGTCCTGTAAATTATTTGTATGTAGATATGACATTTTTCAGCATCTTTGGAGGCTCCTTAATGTGCCTTTTTAATTGCTATGTCTGTCGAACTTGACAAATGTGTGATTTAGGTCACCTGCTAAAAAAATTGTTCCTGTCTGGATTTGATCTAATATAGCTTGAATTACACTACGTTCAAAAGTTTGGGGTCACTTTTGAAAGAAACGCACATTTGTTGTGCTTTTCTTTCAAAAACAAGGAAATTTCTTAGTGACCCTGTAACGTCTGTCGTTCAAGGTAGACAAAGGCGCAGCGTGAGTTGAGTTCATCATCTTTTATTCTAAAGGTGAACCAGCAAAAAACAATAAACAACACAACGAACGAAAAGCTTCGTAGTCAAAATACATGCAACCAAACAAAGACAAGATCCCACAACTGACTGTGGGAAAAAGGGCTGCCTAAGTATGATTCCCAATCAGAGACAACAATAGACAGCTGCCTCTGACTGGAAACAATACTAGGCTTATCAAAGGAAAAACCAACATAGAATTACAATACATAGAATGCCCACCCCATGTCACACCCTGACCTAACCAAACAGAGAAAAACCGGCTCTCTCAGGTCAGTGCGTGACAGACCCCAAACTTTTGAACAGTAGTGTATATCTAAAAAACACAGATTTGCTCCTAGGGGGATATGCAATGAAATAATGTGTTTTTCACCCCATGTAAGGTACAATGCAAGATTAAAAAGCAACCTTCTTGGTCTGGGGGCTGGGATATAAGGGAAGAAAATGTGTATTTGTCACGATTTCCGCCGAAGTCGGCTCCTCTCCTTGTTCGGGCGGCGTTCGACGTCACTGGCTTTCTAGCCATCACCGCTCCATTTTACATTGATCCATTTGTTTTGTCTTGTTCCCTGCACACTTGGTTTTCATTCCCCAATCACACTGCATGTATTTATTCCTCTGTTCCCCCTCATGTCATTGTGTGGAATTGTTTGTGTTACGTGTTAATTGCTGACGCGCCAGACTGGTTTGCTTTTACCGTGTTGTTCACGAAGATGTTTATTGTTAAACATAAATTATTGTGACTGTTTTGCGCGTTTTGCACTTTTGCCTATTGGCTGGAGGTTTTGACGCAGTTCTGTCTGTCTGTTTGTTTCTCTTGCCTTAATAAAGTGTGCGCCTGTTCACAACTCTCTGCTCTCCTGCACCTGACTTCGCTACCAGTATGCACACACCTGACAGTATTATTTATCAGGATGCCTTCACCTCTGCTGTTACTATAGTAGGTAGCAGCATAGGCTTCTCCAATGTAGCTCCTCTTTAAAAAAAAATGTTTATGCAACTCTTGCAGAAAAAAACACATCTGCTGACAATTCCATGTAATAATAAGACGAGAGAGTCATAGTATGAATACATAATTATTATATACAGTCGGCCAAAAGATTTGAGAATGACACAAATATTAATTTTCACAAAGTCTGCTGCCTCAGTGTGTATGATGGCAATTTGCATATACTCCAGAATGTTATGAAGAGTGATCAGATGAATTGAAATTCATTCTCTCGTTAACACAGGTGTGAGTGTTGACGAGGACAAGGCTGGAGATCACTCTGTCATGCTGATTGAGTTCGAATAACTGACTGGAAGCTTCAAAAGGAGGGTGGTGCTTTGAATTATTGTTCTTCCTCTGTCAATCATGGTTAACTGCAAGGAAACACGTGCCGTCTTCATTGCTTTGCACAAAAAGGGCTTCGCAGGCAAGGATATTGCTGCCAGTAAGATTGCACAAAAATCAACCATTTATCAGATCATCAAGAACTTCAAGGAGAGCGGTTCAATTGTTGTGAAGAAGGCTTCAGGGCGCCCAAAAAAGTTCAGCAAGCGCCAGGACCGTCTCCTAAAGTTGATTCAGCTGCGGGATCGGGGCACCACCAGTACAGAGCTTGCTCAGGAATGGCAGCAGGCAGGTGTGAGTGCATCTGCACGCACAGTGAGGCGAAGACTTTTGGAGGATGGCCAGGTGTCAAGAAGGGCAGCAAAGAAGCCACTTCTCTCCAGGAAAAACATCAGGGACAGACTGATATTCTGCAAAAGGTACAGGGATTGGACTGCTGAGGACTGGGGTAAAGTCCTTTTCTCTCATGAATCCCCTTTCCGATTGTTTGGGGCATCTGGAAAAAAGCTTGTCCGGAGAAGACAAGGTGAGCGCTACCATCAGTCCTGTGTCATGCCAACAGTAAAGCATCCTGAGACCATTCATGTATGGTGTTGCTTCTCAGCCAAGGGAGTGGGCTCACTCACAATTTTGCCGAAGAACAACAGCCATGAATAAAGAATGGTACCAACACATCCTCCGAGAGCAACTTCTCCCAACCATCCAGGAACAGTTTAGTGATGAACAATACCTTTTCCAGCATGATGGAGCACCTTGCCAAAAGTGATAACTAAGTGGCTCGGGGAAAACAAAACATTGATATTTTGGGTCCATGGCCAGGAAACTCCCCAGACCTTTATCCCATTGAGAACTTGTGGTCAATCCTCAAGAGGCGGGTGGACAAACAAAAACCCACAACTTCTGACAAACTCCAAGCATTGATTATGCAAGAATGGGCTGCCATCAGTCAGGATGTGGCCCAGAAGTTAATTGACAGCATGCCAGGGCGGATTGCAGAGGTCTTGAAAAAGAAGGGTCAACACTGCAAATATGGACTCTTTGCATCAATTTCATGTAATTGTCAATAAAAGCCTTTGACACTTATGAAATGCTTGTAATTATACTTCAGTATTCCATAGTAACATCTGACAAAAATATCTAAAGTCACTGAAGCAGCAAACGTTGTGGAAATTAATATTTGTGTCATTCTCAAAACCTTTGGCCACGACTGTACATTATGCAAATTATATAACGTGTGACCATGTAGAAAGAACAGCCATTTAACAGAGAACACACACATTTTTTTAAAGTAAAGTACTTCTTTATACTTTGAGGCAGTCTGCCTTTTTAGGGCTTTTAAACTCCAACTCCTCTCCTAACAAATTAAAATATAGTGGCTGGTGGGGCTCTACTTGGAGAGAGTGGGTCCACAAAGAGACCGAAGGCATCACACCTAATTCAGAGAAGTGTCTGATGCCCTCCCAGCCACACCATCCCAATCCCATCTCCACTCTCACCAATAACAACCATTGAATATTAGCTATAAATGGCAAACAAGGAATAATAATGACTAGACAGCCTCTCCTAATCTACCCAGAACGCTTATTCATTTTACTGCCTCTCCAACCTAATGTGTGTTTGTGTGGATGTGTGTGTATATCTGTCGGGTTGGATAAAAGCAGAAGACATATTTCACCCTGTATGGACTAATAAAGGCTGTATCACAACCGGCCGTGAATGAGAGTCCCATAGGGCGGCGCACAATTGGCCCAGCATCGTCCGGGTTTGGCCGGTGTAGGTCGTCATTGTAAATAAGAATTTGTTCTTAACTGACTTACCTAGTTAAAAAAAGTATACATTTAAAAAATGTATTTAAAATAGTCTTATCTTATATCTGTTCTATTGTATGTGCGTGGGTGTGTTTGTGTATATGAACAGGAGTATGAGGGAAGAGTAAGGGATGGTGAATATGAATATGTCTAGGAGGGTGGGAGAGAATGGGTGTGTGGATGCATAGGCTATATGTTGTGTGGGAATGAATGAGAATGGATGAGTAAGTCGATGGATGGATAAGTGTTTCTGAGAGGAAGGGAGAACTTTAACCCCTGACCCCACACCATAACAGAGCTGCCACAACCCTCATTTACTCAAGTGTTTCCTTTATTTTGGCAGTTACTTGTAATTACTTGATGTTCAAATCACAAATGAGCTTTACAGGTGGATACAGTTGAGAAAAGACTGCAGAGACTAGAAAAAGAACATTTCCAAATGAAAATGTGTGTGCATGCTTGTCTTGAAGTATTTATGGTTGCGAAATAAGTTGTAGTGGGGTTAAAAAAGCTTTGTAGGCCTAGTACCAGTAGTGACTGCGGTTATAATGGTAGTAATAAGGCTAGTTGTAGATCATAGTGGATTAGTATAGTAGGCTAGAGGGAGTATTATAGCCCAAGAGAACTGATTACATTTTTCTTTCTCTTAGAAGGCATACCTGCAGTTGCTTGATGGTGTCCCCTCCCCTCCCGATGACTAGGCCCACTTTGCTGGCTGGGATGAGCATCTCGTGGACTGAGCTGATGTCCTCAGCCACGCTGTGGAACCCAGGGCTGTTTCGACAGCGGTCCACTATCTGCCCAAGCATTCTTTTGGCCTGCCTGGTGGAGAGCAAACAGTTGCATATCAATGATGTATAGATGATGTGATGTATTATAGTCAATACCAATTACATACTGTACTATGATTGCCTACTATGACTGCTTACAGTGTCAACATTTTATGATTGGTCCACAATGTGGTTTTTAAAACTGTATTATGTATTGTCAATTACTGTAATATTATGGAGTAACAGTTAAATAAATGTGTATCAACAGAGTTGCAGTTAATACAGCGTGTGAGAATCTATAGACCATCAATAAGGGGACATATTGTTCTTTTCAAAATGACAAAGGATTGTTGCCGATACTGCTACTGAGTTTATAGAATTTCTGTCACGTTCAACGTCTCAATATAGAAACTCACTCAATGCTCTCTGGGGTTCCATTGAGGGAGCAGGCTCTGTCCATCATACCACCACTCTCTACAATGAGAAAGAACCGCTGGCATACAGTTAAAGGAGTCAAGGTTTTGAGATAGAACCCTTTCGGTACAGAACATAAACAGTCATGATAATGCATTTTGCATCATCACCTCATTGCTGACAGCCTTGATTAGCATGTGTCCTACTGTATGTTGCTGAGATATAAAATTAAAAGCAATCTGATATTGGTTATTATCTAACATAAGGACAGGAAGTGTTGGGAAGTGTGTGTAGTCACAGACATTAGGGACATACTGTACGATGAGGCCGACAAACATCGCAGCTCTGCTTCTAGCGCCTAAGCAACTTTGCCGTATTTTGTTTTTTGGTGTGTTAATTCTTACATTATTAGCCCACAATGTTTTTTTTGTGTTATTACATACAGCCGGAAATAACTTTGGGATATCAGAGCGGCGGTAACTAACCAGCATTGCGACCACGAATATGCCTTCGCCGAATTGGATTCTTTGTTCTTACCCCCCAGGGCAATTGAACTTACCCCAGAGGCTGCTCCAAGATGCCGCCGGCGGAGAAGAGGTATTCTAGTCCGACTCAGGAGGCGTGCACACCATCCACCGCTTCCGAGTATATTACTAGCTAATGTTCAGTCTATGGACAATAAAGTAGACAAGCTCAGGGTGAGGATCTCCCTCCAGAGAGACATCAGGGACTGTAACATACACTGTTTCACAGAATCATGGCTCTCTCCCGTCTCCATCCATAAAGCCAGCTGGGTTCTCAGTACATCCCACAGACAATAATAAAGAACTCTCCTGGAAGAAGAAAGGCGGTAGTGTTTGTTTCATGATAACACACAGAAACTCAAGTCCTTTTGTTCACCCAACCTAGTATACCTCACAATCAAATGCCGACGAATTATCTCCCAAGAAAATTCTCTTCGGTTATAGTCACAGCCGTGTATATTCTCAAGGAGCTACACTGGACTGTGTGAAAACTGGAAACCACATATCCTGAGGCCGCATTTATTGTAACAAAGCAAATTTGAGGAAAACACTACCAAAGTACTATCAACACATTGACTGTGGTTCTCGATCACTGCTACTCCCCCTTCCGGGTTGCCTACAAGGCCCTCCCTTCGGCAAATCAGATCACAACCCCATTTTGCTCCTCCCTTCCTATAAGCAGAAACTCAAACAGGATGTACCTGTGCTAAGGTATATTCAACACTGGTCTGACCAATCAGAATCCATGCTTCAAGATTGTTTTGATCACACAAACTGGGATATGTTCAGGGTAGCCTCAGAATAACATTGGCGTATACACAGACACGGTGACTGAGTTCATCAGGAAGAGTATAGGCGATGTTGTTCCCACTGTGACTATTAAAACCTACCCAAACCAGAAACCGTGGATAGATGGCAGCATTCGCGCAAAACTGAAAGTGCAAACCACCTCATTTAACCATGGAAAGGTGACTGGGAATATGGTTGAATACAAACAGTGTAGTTATTCCCTCCGTAAGGCAATCACACAGGCAAAAAGTCAGTAGAAAGACAAAGTGGAGTCACAATTCAACGGCTCAGACAAGGAGACGTATGTGGCGGGGTGTCACGACTTCCACCGAAGTCGGGTCTTCTCCTTGTTCGGGCAGCGCTCGGCGTCACCGGTCTTCTAGCCATCATCGATCCACTTGTCATTTTTTATGTTTAGTCTTGTTTTTCCTCACACCTGGTTACAATTCCCTCAATCATTTGTTGTGTATTTAACCTTCTGTTCCCTCCATGTCTTTGTGTGGGATTGTTTATTGTAAATGCTTGCGCACGTGATGATTGGTGCACGACGGGTTTTTGTATCCAAATGTCTTGTTATTTTTATGCCGTGGGTTTTGCTATGAAACTGCTCCAGCAATTACCAAGTTCTGCTCTCCTGCGTCTGACTTCCCTGCCACCGATTACGCACCCCTTACACAGGGTCCACAGACAATAACGGATTACAAAGTGAAAACCATCCATGTCACGGACACCGACGTCTTGCTCCCGGACAAGCTAAACACCTTTTTTGCCCACTCTGAGGATAACACAGTGCCACCGACGCGGCCCGCTACCTAGGACTGTGGGCTCTCGTTCTCTGTGCACAACGTGAGTAAGATATTTAACCTCTTATGGCTAGGGGGCAGTATTTTCACGGCTGGATAAAAAACGTACCCAATTTAATCTGATTATTAGTCCTGCCCAGAAACTAGAATATGCATATAATTATTAGCTTTGGATAGAAAACACTCCAAAGTTTCTAAAACTGTTTGAATGGTGTCTGTGAGTATAACAGAACTCATTTGGCAGGTCAAAACATGAGAAGATTCTGTTCAGGAAGTACCCTGTCTGACCATTTCTTCCCTTTGTTGATTCTCTCTATCTATTACAAGGGATCTCTGCTGTTACGTGACACTTCCCACGTCTCCAATGGGCTCTCAGAGCCCGGGAAAAACCTGAATGACGTAATTCAAAGCCCTGGCTGAAACACACGAGTGCTTTTGCTAAGTGGTCTATCAGCAGACAAAAGGCTTAGGCGCGTGACCTGCCCGCCCCCGCCTTTCTGTTTTGCCCTCTGTTTACAGACACGCAGATTCCCGGTCGGAATATTATCGCTTTTCTACGAGATAAATTGCATAAAAATTGATTTTAAACAGCGGTTGACATGTTTCGAAGTACGGTAATGGAATATTTAGACATTTTTTGTCACGTTATGCACCATGCGCACGACCGTGATTTACCATTCGGATAGTGTCTAGAACTCACGAACAAAACGTCGCTGATGGAACATAACGATGGATTATTTGGGACCAAACCTACATTTGTTATTGAAGTAGAAGCCCTGGGAGTGCATTCTGACGAAGAACAGGAAAGGTAAGACCATTTTTCTTATAGGAAATATGATTTTGGTGAAGGCTAAACTGGGTGGGTGTCTAAATAGCTAGCCCGTGATGGCTGGGCTATGTACTTAGAATATTGCAAAATGTGCTTCATCCGAAAAGCTATTTTAAAATCGGACATATCGAGTGCATAGAGGAGTTCTGTATCTATAATTCTTAAAATAATTGTTATGCTTTTTGTGAACGTTTATCGTGAGTAATTTAGTAAATTCACCGGAGGTTTGCGGGGGGTATGCTAGTTCTGAACGTCACATGCTTATGTAAAAAAGCTGTTTTTTTATATAAATATGAACTTGATTGAACAAAACATGCATGCATTGTATAACATAATGTCCTAGGGTTGTCATCTGATGAAGATCATCAAAGGTTAGTGCTGCATTTAGCTGTCTTCTGGGTTTTTGTGACATTATATGCTAGCTTGAAAAATGGGTGTCTGATTATTTCTGGCTGGGTACTCTGCTGACATAATCTAATGTTTTGCTTTCGCTGTAAAGCCTTTTTGAAATCGGACAGTGTGGTTAGATTAACGAGAGTCTTGTCTTTAAAATGCTGTAAAATAGTCATATGTTTGAAAAATGGAAGTTTTCGGATTTTAGAGGAATTTGTATTTCGCGCCACGCCCATCATTGGATTTGGAGCAGGTGTTCCGCTAGCGGAACATCTAGATGTAAGAGGTTTTTGACACGCAAAGACCCAAACGGCGTTCCATAGTATCTATGTCGTGAAACTAATAGCAGTGAAGCTATTACTGTGTAACTCCGGTAGGGCAACATCAGGAAAATAGCCCACTTCGTAGTGTGTACCGGTGTTCGACCAGTCAGCGAAAGCCAATATCACCCATGACAGAGAACGGTTGATTGTCAAGGGCAATGAATTCCATTATCTTGGCTTTAATGGATTTTGCCTTTGAGTTGTCTCACTGAAATTTTCTTACTCTTTCAAATGACTGCTCGACTTGTTGACTGCTTGATCCACACAGCAGACATTGTGGGCTAGGTTAACAATGCTTTGTTACACGTGAAGCCCAACATTTTACGTGGCGTCATTACGTCCTGTACCTACGTTATATAGGTATGCATGGTAGCTTTGGCATCGGTTTTTAACATTGCCGTTAAACTAAACATCGGGCCGACACCGATGTTGGCATTTTTGGCTAACATTGGCCGATTCCGATATGTTCACCAATATATCGTGCATCCCTACACTGTACATAGACAAGGAATCACTGGCCACTTTAATGTTTACATACTGCTTTACTCATTTCATATGTATATACTATATTGTATTCTATTCTACTGTATTTTAGTCAATGCCACTCCGACATTGCTCATCCTAATACTTATATATTTCTTAATTCCATTATTTTACTTTAGATTTGTGTGTATTGTTGTGAATTGTTAGATACTACTGCACTGTTGAAGCTAGGAACACAAGCATTAACATTTGCTACATGTGTATGTGACCAATAAAATTTGATTTGTATATTTAGAACTGCTTACCAGAGGCAATTTGAATCTTGCACCCGGACTCCAGCTGGATTCTCGTAATTTGTTCACCTCCTCTGCCTATGACTAAAATAAGCGGGAGAAGGAGGAGAGAAAAAAAGTGGGATGGGAGTGGAGAAAATAGTTCAGGTAATGTGTCAGTTTGACAAAATAAATACATCCTTTAACATATCTCAAAATCAAGCATCCAAGGATGAAAACATCCCAAACCACATAACGTACCTCCCATAACATGTACTTACTGAATCCAACCATTCTATCAGGCACTTTGAAGTCTTCTGTCAAAACAGCCCTAAATTACAAGAGAGTGGGGTGAAAAGAGACAAGATATATACTGAGTGTACAAAACATTAAGAACACCTGCTCTTTCCATGACATAGACTAACCAGGTGAAAGCTATGATCCCTTATTGATGTCACTTGTTAAATCCACTTCAAATCAGTGTAGATGAAGGGGAGGAGACAGGTTAAATTAAGATGTTTAAACCTTGAGATAATTGAGACATGGATTGTGAATGTGTGCCATTTAGAGGGTGAATGGGCAACAAAATATTTAAGTGCCTTTGAATGGGGTTTGGTAGTAGGTGCCAGGTGCACCAGTTTGTCAAGTACTGCAACACTGCTGGGTTTTTCACACTCAGCAGTTTCCCAGGTGTATCAAGAATGGTTCACCAGCCAAAGGACATCCACCTAACTTGACACAATTGTGGGAAGCATTGTAGTCAACATGGGTCAGCATCCCTGTGGAATGATTCTGACACCTTGTAGAGTCCATGCCCAGACGAATTGAGGCTGTTCTGAGGGCAAAGGAGGGGGGGGGTGCGCAACTCAATATTAGTAGGCTGTTCTTAATGTTTTCTACACATTAAAAAATGACCATTTAATATCTGTTTGTGGACAGTAGCAGTAGATGGATACAGTGTAGAAAGGCCAGCAGATGAGTCAATGAATGATTACGTTGCCCACCTACACTACAGGGCTATGGCTAACACTTATCTGCTGTTCCATCACTGTGATAGAACATATGAACTACAGATAATGTAAACGCTTGAGTAAATGAGGGATACCAAGTATATTTTAGAAAGCAGGTGCTTCTACAGAGGTGAGGTTCCTGAGTGAATTAAACAATTAACATCCCATAAGATGCTATGCTCCCATAAGCTGACAATGCCCCCATCCATAGGGCACGAATGGGGCATGAATGGTCACTGAATGGTTTGATGAGCATGAAAACGATATAAGCCATGGCCGTCTCAGTCACCAGATCTCAACCCAATTCACCACTTATGGGAGATTCTGTAGCGACGCCTGGGACAGCGTTTTCCACCACCATCAACAAAACACCAAATCATGGAATTTCTTGTGGAGGAATGGTGTCGCATCCCTCCAATAGATTTCCAGACACTCATAGAAGTTATGTCAAAGGGCATTGAAACTGTTCTGGCTCAAGGTAGCCCAACGCCCTATTAAGACACTTTATGTTGGTGTTTCCTTTATTTTGGCAGTTACCTACACACATAACAATTTAGACTTCGCTATATTTGCAAAGCAGAAGACGGTGAAGCTGTCCACAAATCATTATCTGGTCTAAGTACTTCAGCGCTATCCCGCTGGGGATCCAGTGTTGTGTATTTGGGTTGGATAGTGAGCTAAAATGAAGTGGAGGAGAGGGAGTAATCCCACAGATTGCTCAATCAATATGTATTTACTGTCTGTCAATACAGCGGGTAAATTGGTGCTGGCTACAGGCTTACCTTTGATGTACCATGGCTCCCAGCTGGTTACCTACTATGAGGGGAGGCGGCAAGAGCCAGACGGAAAGGGGACCAGTGCCAGATGGAGATGCAGAGGAGAGAGAAAAACATATTAGTGAAGGAAACTTTTTTTTCTTAAAAAATATTTAATACAAAATATAATAAGAAAAAATTACTGGCTGCACCCATGCCAAAGAGCCTGAAATGCGCTGCAATGGATAGCTGCCCTTTTAAGGGTTCCAATTCTACTATTTTGTGTGTTTTTTGGCGCTGATAATAAAAGGTGCAATATGCAGAAATTGCTCCGACATTTACTGGTTGCAAAAATTCGTATAGTTTGCCTAATTTCTGCTTGTGACAAAACAAGCAGTCATTGCTTAGAGAATCAACGTACCGTCTAAACAGCTGTGAAATATCTTTTCCATAACCAAAAACACTGTATTTTCAGCTGTTCAAACCTGGTGTACAAAACCAAAAGTAAAAGGCAAAAACTAAACTTAAGAACGGAAAGCATAGAAATAGCACACATAGAACAGATCTACTGCTTCTTTGACTTACTTTCAATGAAAACATTAACTCCACATACAAAACTATGTGGACACCACTTCGAATTAGTGGATTCCGCTATTTCAGCCACACCCGTTGCTGACAGGTGTATACAATCCAGCACACAGCCATGCAATCTCCATAGACAAACATTGGCAGTAGAATGGCCTTACTGAAGAGCTCAGTGACGTTCAACGTGGCACCTTCATAGGATGCCACCTGTCCAACAAGTCATTTCGTCAAATTTCTGCCCTGCTCGAGCTGCCCCTGTAAACTGTAAGAGCTGTTATTGTACAGTGGAAAGGTCTAGGAGCAACAACGTCTCACCCGCAAAGTGGTAGATCACACAAGCTCACAGAACGGGCCCAATGGGTGCTGAAGCATGGAGAGCGTAAAAATAAGTCTATCCTCGGTTGCAACACTCACTACCGAGTTCCAAACTGCCTCTGGAAGCAACGTCAGCACAAGAACTGTTCATAAGGAGTGTCATTAAATGGGTTTCCATCGCCGAGCAGCCACACACACCAGCCTAAAGTCACCATGCGCAATGTCAAGCGTCCGCTAGAGTGGTGTAAAGCTCGCCGTCATTGGACTCTGGACCAGTGGAAACGCGTTTTCTGGAGTGATGAATCACGCTTTACCATCTGGCAGTTCAACGGACGAACCTGAGTTTGGCGGATGCCAGGAGAATGCTACCTGCCCCAATTTATAGTGCCAAGTGTAAAGTTTGGTGGAGGAGGAATAATGATCTGGGGCTGTTTTTCATGGTTTGGGTTAGGCCCCTTAGTTCCAGTGAAGGAAAATCTTAATGTTACAGCATACAATGACATTCTAGACGATTCTGTGCTTCCAACTTTGTGGCAACAGTTTGGGGAAGGCCCTTTTCCGTTTCAGCATGAATATGCCCCAGTGCACAAAGCCAGGTCCATACAGAAATGGTTTGTCGTGATCAATGTGGAAGAACCTGACTGGCCTGCACAGAGCCCAGACCTCAACCTCATTGAACAACTTTGGGATGCATTGGAACGCCGACTGCGAGCCAGGCCTAATCGCTCAACATTAGTCACCGACCTCACTAATGCTCATGGCTGAATGAAAGCAAGTCCCCGCAGCAACGTTTCAACCCATATGAGTGGAGGCTGTTACAGCAGCAAAGGGGGGACCAACTCCATATCAATGTCCATGATTTTAGAATGAGATGTTTGACGAGCAGGTGTCCACATACTTTTGGTCATATAGATTATCTATAACTCACATTTCTATGCGAATTTGGACGGGTCACTCAAAAAGTTGAATATTTATCTTTTTTTGTACATAATGATTCCTATGACTGAAAAGAGCTTCTGGACACCAGAACAACGATCAATCACTAACCTCGATTTGGATGGTTTCTACTTCAACGAGTCGGCGGTGCAAGACATACTGCTCACCCCGGACCAGGCCCTAATCCCTGCAGGCACCCTGACAAAACTACATTGGCAAATAAATAATCTGCCTCTTACCCTCTGTTCTATTGGCGAACTGAAAAACTGTAATATCCTATGTTTCTCGGAGACGTGGCTGACACGGATAATATACATCTAACTGGTTTTTCAATGCATCGTCAAGACCGTATTGCAGCATCGGGTAAGGTTAGGGGGGAGAGGTGTGTCTTTGTTAAAACTTCTTAGGGCTAGGCCTCTTTTTTCTCCACTTCCTGTCTGAATGACATGCCCAAAGTAAACTGCCTATAGCTCAGGCCCTGATGCCAGGATAGGCATATAATTGGAACCATTGGAAAGAAAAAACACTTTGAAGTTTGTAGAAATGTTAAAATAATGTAGGATAATATAACACAATAGAAATGGTAGGAGAAAATCCAAAGAAAAACCAACCAGATTCTTTTTGAGAGAGAGACCATCCTATTAGAATTGAAAGAGAAAGGTCATATTGAAAATTAGCTCCCTGGATGCAATTCCTATGGCTTCCACAGGGTGTCAGCAGTCTATGATCAAGGTTTCAGGCCTGAAAATTTAAAAACAAATAAGAAATATCAGTTTTAGTAGAGGGACACAGTCTTGGAAAATCATGTTTGCGCACATGAAGACATTACGCACCTGCTAAAATCGGTTTCCTATTGAACATACTTCTTTCCAAAATGAATATTATAGTTTGATTACATTTTAGGGTATCTGAGGAGTAAATAGAAATGTACGTTGACTTGTTGAAACAAAGTTTAGGGGTAGATTTTCTGATTCCTTTCTCTGCAGGTTGAACGAGTGGATTACTCAAATCGATGGCGCCAACTAAACTGACTTTTTAAAAAAGATTTTATATAACAAAATGACAATACATGTTATAGCTGGGACCCTTTGGATGACAAATCAGAGGAAGATTTTCAAAAAGTAAGTGAATATTTAAATCGTTATTTGTGAATGTATGAAACCTGTGCCGGTGGAAAAATATTTTGATGTGGGGTGCAGTCCTCAAACAATCGCTTGGCATGTTTTCGCTGTAATAGCTACTGTAAATCAGACAGTGCGGTTAGATTAACAAGAATTTAAGCTTTCAGCTAATATAAGACACTTATATGTACATAAATGTTTAAAATCCATCATATTTATGATTATTTATTTGAATTGCGCGCCCTCCAGTTTCACCGGAAGTTGTCTCGCTAGTGGGACTCCTATCCATAAGCAGTTAAGAACAGCTGGTGCGCAATCTCTAATATTAAGGAAGTCTCAAGGTTCTGCTCACCTGAGTTAAAATACCCCATGATAAGCTACTATTTACCAAGTTTATCTATATTTTTCCTACCACCACAAACTGATGTTGGCAACCACACTCAACCAGCTGTATCAGGCCATAGTAAACAAGAAAATGCTCAACCAGTGGCTAATGATTTTAATGGAGGGAAACTAAAATCCATTTTACCTCATTTCTACCAGCATGTCACCTGCACAACTAGAGAAGACAAAAAAACTCTAGATCACCTTTACTCCACACACAGAAACACATACAAGCTCTCCCTTGCCCTCCATTTAGCAAATCTGACCATAACTATCTTATGCTAAGCTACAGGTCTGTTTCACTAACACAGACTGGAATATGTTCTGGGATTCATCCGATGGCATTGAGGAGTTTACCACATAAGTCACCGGCTTCATTAACCCTCGAGTCTATTTCTGTCTGTTTAAGCTAGAGATATCCTTTCGCATCTGCGATGTAAGGTGGCTGAGCTACAGCGGTGTGTGTCAGACCATGATGTCCCGAAAATCGGTCTTATCACGAAAACGTCTGTAGCATCAGAACAGTATGGCCTACAACCTATTATGGCCCCTCTATCGAAAGGTGAGTCTCTCACGAACAGGTATTCGTCAACTCCATATTAATGCCCATGATTTTGGAATGACATGTTAGACGAGCAGGTGTCCACATACTTTTGGTGTATATATGGAAGTAGTTTAGTGCCTAAAAAAGGAGGTTAAATATGTTCCCAAAAATGTCCTGGTCTTTTTATATAAACTTTTTCAGGAAGCTGTCTTTCAAAGATAATTCGTAAAAATCCAAATAACTTCAGATCTTCATTGTAAAGGGTTTAAACACTGTTTCCCATGCATGTTCAATGAACCATAAACAATTAATGAACATGCACCTGTGGAACGGTCGTTAAGACACAAACAGCATACAGACGGCAGGCAATTAAGGTCAGTTATGAAAACTTAGGACACTAAAGAGGCCTTTCTACTGACTCTGAAAAACACAAAAAGGAAGATGCCCAGGGTCCCTGCTCATCTGCGTGAATGTGCCTTAGGCATGCTGCAAGTAGACATGAGGACTGCAGATGTGGC
Organism: Salmo trutta; assembly: GCF_901001165.1. NCBI lineage: Eukaryota > Metazoa > Chordata > Actinopteri > Salmoniformes > Salmonidae > Salmo > Salmo trutta. The sequence continues at coordinate 44,867,333 of NC_042985.1, forward strand.
CAGGGCAATAAATTGCAATATCCGTACTGTGAGACGCCTAAGACAGCGCTACAGGGAGACAGGACGGACAGCTGATCGTCCTCGCAGTGGCAGACCACATGTAACAACACCTGCACAGGATCGGTACATCTGAACATCACACCTGCGGGACAAGTACAGGATGGCAACAACAACTGCCCGAGTTACACTAGGAATGCACAATCCCTCCATCAGTGCTCACACTGTCCGCAATAGGCTGAGAAAGGCTGGACTGAGGGCTTGTAAGCCTGTTGTAAAGCAGGTCCTCACCAGACATCACCGGCAACAACGTCGCCTATGGGCACAAACCCACCGTCGCTGCAAAAAGTGCTCTTCACTGACGAGTCGTGATTTTGCCTCACCAGGGGTGATGGTCGAAGGAATGAGCACTACACCTAGGCCTGTACTCTGGAGTGGGATCGATTTGAAGGTGGAGGGTCTGTCATGGTCTGGGGCGGTGTGTCACAGCATCATCGGACTGAGCTTGTTGTCATTGCAGGCAATCTCAACGCTGGGCGTTACAGGGAAGACATCCTCCTCCCTCATGTGGTACCCTTCCTGCAGGCTCATCTTGAGATGACCCTCCAGCATAACAATGCCACCAGCCATACTGCTCGTTCTGTGCGTGATTTCCTGAAAGACAGGAATGTTAGTGTTCTGCCATGGCCAGTGAAGAGCCCGGATCTCAATCCCATTGAGCACGTCTGGGACCTGTTGGATCGGAGGGTGAGGGCTAAGGCCATTCCCCCCCAGAAATGTCCGGGAACTTGCAGGTGCCTTGGTGGAAGAGTGGAGTAACATCTCACAGCAAGAACTGGCAAATCTGGTGCAGTCCATGAGGAGATGCACTGCAGTACTTCATGCAGCTGGTGGCCACAGCAGAAACTGACTGTTACTTTTGATTTTGAGCCCAGCCTTTGTTCAGGGACACATTACATTTCTGATAGTCACATGTCTGTGGAACTTGCTCAGTTTATGTCTCAGTTGTTGAATCTTGTTATGTTCATACAAATATTTACACATGTTAAGCTTGCTGAAAAATAAACAGTTGACAGTGAGAGGACGTTTCTTTTTTTTCTGGAGTTTACATCTCTCACATACCATCTGTTTTTCCATCTGTTATTCAAAGTGTTTCTATGGGCTAATAACATTAACTTTTTAAGGTATAGGGGGCAGTATTTTCATTTTCGGATGAAAAGCGTGCCCAGAGTAATAATATTTGCATATTATTAGTGTGACACAAGAGGAAATGAAGGCCAATCTACCGGAGGAATTTAAAAGCTACCCAGACACGCAGGTCATTGTTGACTGCACCGAGCTTAGGTGTCAGAAATCGTCCTTTCTTCTGCTGTAGAGTGAGATGTTCTACAACTACAAATCCCACTGCACAATTAGGGCATTATTGGAAATAGCTCCTCATGGACCGATCACGTTTGTGTCCTCACTGTATGCAGGCTCCATCCTCATCGATGACCTTGGGTGATTCGGAGGGGGAAAGAACAACTTATAAGAACAAGGAGGTATGAGATGCAAACTTGTGCGGTTGGGGTGATGACACCGTTGTGAAATCAGTTGTTTGCTTCAGCGTTGAGAGAAAAGGTGCAAAATCCGACTACTCATCGTTTATATTGATGCTGATGAATTTATGTGATATTTGATATCGACATGCTGTTTTTATACTTTAACTTCTCTAGGGTAGGGGGCAGTATTTTGACGTCCGGATGAAAGGCGTGCCCAAATTAAACTGCCTGCTACTCAGGCTCAGAAGGTAGGATATGCATATTATTAGTAGATTTGAATAGAAAACACTCTGAAGTTTCTAAAACTGTTTGAATGATGTATGTGAGTTTAACAGAACTCATATGGCAGGCAAAAACCTGAGAAAAATCCAACCATGAAGTCGGAAATCTGAGAATTGCAGTTCTTCTTTTGAATCCCTATCGAAACTACAGTGTCTGTGGGGTCACATTGCACTTCCTAAGGCTTCCATTGGCTGTCAACAGGGCAGAAAATAGGAGCTCAGTCAATAAGTGGACTGCCTGGGACCAGTGAGTTGTTTACTGCGCGGGCACATTTGGCAAGCCGCTCCTTCTTTTTCCTCTGTAATGAATACGCTATTGTCCGGTTGGAATATTATCGACGTTTTATGTTTAAAAGACCCTAAGGATTGATTGTAAACAACGTTTGACATGTTTCTACGAACGATAATGGAACTATTTGACTTTTCATGTCTGGATTTACGCTTGTGCGTTATGCCTTTGGATAGTGATCTGAATGCACGTCCAAGGTCCAAGGTATTTGGACATAAATATGGAGTATTTCGAACAAAAATAACATTTCTTGTGGAAGTTGGAGTCCTGGGAGTGTATTCTGACGAAGATCAGCAAAGGTAAGAGAATATTTATAATACTAATTCTGAGTTTAGTTGACCCCAGAACTTGGCGGGTATCTGTATAGCTTGCTTTGATGGCTGAGCTATGAACTCATAATATTGAAAAAGGTGCTTTCTCCGTAAAGCTATTTTAAAATCTGACACAGCGGTTGCATTAAGGAGAAGTATATCTATAATTCTTTCAATAACTGTTGTAAATTTTTATCAACGTTTATGATGAGTATTTTTGTAAATTGATGTGCTCATTCAACAACGTTTTGGTGGGAATACATTTTCTAAACATCACGCGCCAATGTAAAATGGGACTTTATCGAGCAAAACATACATGTATTGTGTAACATGAAGTCCTATGAGTGCCATCTGATGAAGATCATCAAAGATTAGTAAATATTTTAGCTGTATTTTTGTTTTTTGTGATGCATGTCCTTGCTTGGAAAATGGCTGTGGTTTTCTTGTGAAGTTTATGTCCTAACATAATCTAATTTTATGCTTTCACCATAAAGCCTTTTTGAAATCGGACAATGTGGTTAGATTAACGAGAAGTTTATCTTTAAAATGGTGTAAAATAGTTGATTGTTTGAGAAAATGAAATTATGAGATTTTTGCTGTTTTGTATATCGCGCCATGCTATTTCACTGGCTGTTGAATAGTGTCCCACGTAGCCCATAGAAGTTAAAAGTATATATATTTTTTATAGCTAAAGGGGTCTTAAAATTCCGAACTAAATATCTAAATGATCCGAGATTACAACCCCCTCCCCCCACAGTGCATCGACGATGTTGTCCCCACGGTGACCGTACGTACATATCCCAACCAGAATTAGCTTTTGTTGAATAAAACAAATAATAAATAACAAATCTGTAATCACAAGCAACTAATATATTTTATATCTTTTAATTAGCAAAATATATTTCAATTGGCCAGTCATTTTGTTTTTACATAGAGTGTGACACTATTAGAAGACTATCTAGCTGATGGGAACTTTTACAGTAGGTGCCTCACAAGAAAGGTGGCTTAGGCCTAAGAGATTTATGGAGGATTTCCATTGTAGCAAACCAGCAGTCATGGATTTCAAATTTTACATTTTTTTCTCTCTCCGACAGACAATACACAGACAGTAATCCAGTCGGGTGTCATTGGCTACAGTCAGCTCCAGTAGAACCACATTTAAACAGTATTTAATCTTCCCACTCAGTATGGATCTTCCCACGATCAGCCTGGCAGGCCCCCAAAATGGACAAATAAAAAGAAGTGACTTAGAGGAGCAGCGGGATAGTGCCATCATAGCAAACAATGGCATTTGTCACTCAAATCCAACTTTCCTTAGCTTGGCTTTTTAAGACTGTACGCTTCACCATCGCCACAGGATAGGGCGTCCAGTGCAGGAGAACTGGCCAACTCTTATACCCTTTTCACACTGTCATGCAGTCCTGAACCATACTGTGCTGGCTCTGATATTTTCTTTTCACATTGTCCTGGTTACATCAACGATGGTGCATGCGTAACGAGCCCAGCGCATTAGAGCTTGGCTCAGCTCAGTAGTGTCAAAACGCTGATTGTTTGGGATCTCAAATACAAATCTCTACCCCTTTCCTATGGTCCATTCGACAACTCCCATATGTTTTCAGTCTCAATGTCCTTTGTACTAAGATTAAATTGATGAAAGTGTCTCTAAACTGTTGCCCCTTATCATCTTCGTACCTAGCTTAGATTGGGTTGTGGATGAATGGATTTGTGATGAAGAGAATAAAAAACTGTAACATTGAATAAATACCTTTGGATCCTGACAGATTAGCAGGGTCCAAAGGTAGCAAATTGCTACCTTTAGCGGCAATGTACCAAACCTGTACCAAACATTCCAAGGCTTTGGTACAGGCTTCAGCAAGCCCTACAAGGTAGGCCTCCACCACTTTGTGCAAAACGAGTAGGCCTATGAATACTTGGCAGGGCTCGACATTAATGCTGGTCCTCTTGTCTGGGACAAGTAAAAAAATTGTTGGACAAGAAGAATATAGATTGAAGATGTCTGAATGGACTAGTTAATTACATTTTTTTTTTTAAACGCAATATCAAACAATTAATCCCATCAGAATTGGATCAGAGAGGTCAACATCGAAATAATATTCAAATCTATTTTTCATGTACATAAAAAGGGTTGCACATTTTGGGGAATATTCAGAGGTGGAATTGAACTTTAATTAAATTAGTTGACTCTCCACATGGGATGATTTCACTAAACAACAAAAGGAAATATTGAATGATCCCCAATGATCCATCGCATCTCCCAAAAACGTTTTCAACATACATCTGTAAAATGATAGTCTAGAAACTAAAGCTTTGGTTGTCTTCTCAGGCTTCCATGTCTTCTCCCTGGACCTCCTCAATGTCCCCCTCTTGAACATCAGACTCCGAGGCCTCATCTTCACTGTCACTTTCCAACCTTGTTGAGGATGGCTCACTGTCAGGCTCAAAAACCCTCAAATTCGCACAGATGGCCACCAATTTTCCAACCCTTGTATTGGTCAGCCTGTTGCGTGCTTTGGTGTGTGTGTTCCCAAACAAGGACCAGTTGCGCTCTGACGCGGCTGATGTTGGTGGGATTTGGAGGATGATGGAGGCAAAAGAGGAAAGAGCCTCAGATCCACAAAGTCCCTTCCACCAGGTGGCTGATGGATATGATGGCACGACTGCCATATTGCATCTCCATCCCAAAGCCCTTACTTGGAAGTGTACTTCACCAGACTGCCAAGAACCTTGCCCTCATCCAGGCCAAGGTGGCGAGACATGGTAGTGATGGCATTATAGGCCTTGTTGATCTCTGCACCAGACAGGATGCTCTTGCCAGCATACTTGGGGTCCAACATGTACGCTGCGGTGTGTATGGGCTTCAGGCAGAAGTCTTCACGCTTTTTGATTTATTTCAGAACTGCAGTTTCCTCTGCTTGGAGCAACAGTGAAGTGGGCAGGGCAGTACGGATTTCTTCTCTTACATCTGCAAGCAGAGTCTGAACATCAGACAGGATGGCATTGTCTCCCTCAATCTGTGCAATGGCTACTGCTATAAGAGTTTCAGGCTGCTTACCACTCTCTCCCAAAATACATTATCCAGGAGGATGGGGCTGTCCAGGAGGATGGGACTGTGATATGGCAATATCTTGGAGACCCCTTCCCCTCCAGGAGACTGTCAAACATGATGACAACACCACCCCAACGGATGTTGCTGGGAAGCTTCAATGTGGTGCTCTTATTCTTCTCACTTTGCTTGGTGAGGTAGATTGCTGCTATAACTTGATGACCCTTCACATACCTAAATATTTCCTTTGATCTCTTGTAGAGTGTATCCATTGTTTTCAGTGCCATGATGTCCTTGAGGAGCAGATTCAATGCATGAGCAGCACAGCCAATGGGTGTGATGTGAGGGTAGGACTCCTCCACTTTAGACCAAGCAGCCTTCATGTTCGCAGCATTGTCTGTCACCAGTGCAAATACCTTCTGTGGTCCAAGGTCCTTGATGACTGCCTTCAGCTCATCTGCAATGTAGAGACCGGTGTGTCTGTTGTCCCTTGTGTCTGTGCTCTTGTAGAATACTGGTTGAGGGGTGGAGATGATGTAGTTAGTTATTCCTTGCCCACGAACATTCAACCACCCATCAGAGATGATTGCAATAGTCTGCTTTCTCTATGATTTTCTTGACCTTCACTTGAACTCTGATGAACTCTGCATCCAGCAAATGAGTAGATAAAGCATGTCTGGTTGGTGATTAATCGTTCATGGACTCATTTCAAAGCAAAAAAGTTTAGACATTGTGAAAACCATCCCTTTAAATCGCCGGCAAGAGAAGAATGAAATGGCTAATAGCAACCAGCTTACCTCCGTCTTCCACCGATCGCTTCTGGTCCCCGTAGCCATACATGGAGGGGTCTACAATAGGTGGGGAACTATTTAGGTGAGAAATCTGCTCATTCCTAATTTTTCCTGCCATCTGAAATGTGAGGAAAATAATAATTACTTCACAGATTTTCTATACAACAGTTCATTCATCCATTGTATTCATTGTTGTTACATTCTGAGAAACATTTCACCCAAAAATTGCTTATTACATTTTACAAAATTGCCAGTCCTATGACCACTAAAGCCCATTCATACGCTACCTTTAGCGACGATAGTATCATCTGGCCGGGGAAGTTTTGTTATGAGCTCCGACGCTTGTTCTGAACATTAAAATGCATTGCTTGCGGTACGGTTTTGGAAAGGAACGTATCGTTCATATCAGCGAGAAATTATTTTCAAAAAATAAATTACTACACACCTTTATAGGGTTAGGGTTCCCACACAGCCATATGTCCATGATACAGTGCTTGTTTCTGGAAAACAGACAAAAGACCCCTGCACATCGACTTGGTACTGGTACCTTGTGTATATAGCCAAGTTATTGTCACTCATTTTGTATTTATTATGAGTTATTACTTTTCTATTATTTCTCAATTTTCTCTCTCTCTGCATCGTTGGGAAGGGCCCGTAGGTATGCATTTCACTGTTAGTCTACATCTTTTGTTTACAAAGCATGTGATAAATAACATTTGATTTGATCGCAGGTTTTAAGCGACTGGGCAGATAGGATGAAAATAGAATGAGATTGATCTGTCAATATTTTCTATATCAGACACACAGCTGGATGGGCATATGTTCGTTTATGTGTGCGGTACACCACCCCACTAAGGGATGAGCCTACGGCAGGTATAAAGCTGAGTGTGCTACCTAAACTAACCCCCTCCCAGCCTAAAGTAAGGAGCAGGCTGAGTTAATAGCATATTAGACAGGCCTCCCCCTGGCCAGAACCCAATGGGCCAGGGGACGAAGGGTGGGACGGCACCAAGTCTAGCTATTCCTTCATCATTTACAGACCAGAGATAATAATACAACAGGCAGAAAACAACTGGAGAAGCAGAGTGGGCTTGTCTGAAATGCTGTGTGTCATGTAACAGCCCAGCTAAGTAAAGGCTACACTGTCCATGTTACAGTGCTTGTTTATGGAAAACAGAAGTGTACATGCGCTAATTAGCCATCGGCGTCTCAAGAAGACCTGTGTGTAAAGGGAAGACTGACGCCACAAACGGCTTGCCGCTGAAAAATACTGTTGGCTGCAACTACGTTTAGGTGGAGAATTTGTCTGTTTTGACTGCCAGAGCCAATTCACCTCTAAACAGAACATATAAGGTCCTTGGACTATAAGGAGTAATGTTAGGCCCATTTAGTTCATTATTGGGTTATATGACCACGTCAGGCAATTGCAATCTGTTGGTCAAAAGCACTTGTAACCATGAGAGCTAGAGCAATTATCTGCTGAACAACACAACAAGGTTGACTCATCGGCAACTGAAATGTCTAAACAAAATAGCCTAACCTTGAGAAATCAAATTACAAAGATTTTTTTTTTTTTTTATTAAAAAGTGCATCACTGTATAGAATAATTTTCTGTTGCTCTTATTCACCCTCACGTGCTTTAAAAGCCATGGGGACGTTGTAAGTGTAAAGGATTTAATAATGTATCATCTGAGCTTTGAGTAGCCAATGGAGCCATGCAGTTCTACCATTCCCCTTCCAAAAAACGTATTGTCGACACTTGAGATGATTTTGAATCTTTCAGAGACCGAGTTGTTATCACTCCTATCCATGAGTTTTGGGACCAAAGAGCTAGTTAGTGAGCATTCTGTCAAACAATGTGATAGAGGGTTCAATCAAACAAATCACATATATTTTGCATGAGAGGGGGCATTGTAATATCTAAGTTTACCCGAAACCTTTATGTAGCAGAAATAGGCATATTAGCTATGGTATCTAGTGAAAAAACATAAGTACTAAGGTGTTAGGTGACGCGATAAACAATGGACGCTATTTGAGAATTCTACAAAAACAACTGCAGTAATCAAATTAATTTTCACTAAATGTCAATAATGTTGTTGTCAAAATACATAAATCATTTGAAAAAATGAATGTGGGAGTTGTCTAAAAATCCCAACACTGTACGTTATGATATTTACGCGAAAGTGTCATGCTTAAACGTACTCGGGACTGAAATATAAGGTTAAACGTTTTTCCTTCTCTTTGGTCATTCAGATGTTCTCAGAGACACTGAGAAAACATAGCAGGTTACAAAGTAGAGCTTCATAGCTACGTTTTGATGATGGGTTGTCAGGGATTGGTCCAAATTCACCATTCGCCACCCCCATTTCCATGACCTGTGCTAGCTTGCTAGCTGTGTGGGACACCTGATACCGTTCACTGAGGCAACGAGCCAGGCGAGAGGCTGTAACGTGCCATTGCGGCTGTATTGTGCCAAAAGCTATTTTTGTGACTGATGGTTTATTCTTTCAAGTAAAAACTACAATAACACAGTGGCTACAGTCCTACAATCAATAATAACATAGCTAAATATCAGTGAATTGAAAATGTGTCCTAACTACCTTTCTGTGCAGCTGGCTCACTGACAGCACACCGATTGTCACTTACCGGAAATGGTGGAGTTTATCCTCCCATCAACAACGTAACGCATCAACACCAAAAAATACATTACAATGTAACCCAACTCAGGTGTAGGCCTACCTTAAACTGTGTTACAGTTTAGACTTAGTGAGAAGTGTGTGTCTGTGCTAGCCTAACACAGACATACCCAGCCTATGTGTGATGTGGTGTGTGTTAGAGATGCACGATATATCAGTGAACATATCGGAATCAGCCGATAAAAGCTCAAAATCCCAACATCGGTATCGGCTGATGTTTAGTTTAACGCCCGATGTGCACAACCGATGTCAAAGCTGACGTGCATACCTGTATAACGAAGGTACATGACGTAATGACGCCACGCACATTTTTGCTCTATACGTGCAACACAGCATTCCTAAACTAGCCCACAATGTCTGCTGTGTGGATCGAGCAGTAAACAAGTCAAGCAGTCATTTGAAAGAGTAAGAACATTTCAGAGACAACTCAAAGGCGAAATCCATTAAAGCCAAGATAATGGAATTCATTGCCCTTGACAATCAACCGTTCTCTGTAGTGGGCGATGTTGGCTTTCGCCGACTGGTCGAGCACCGGTTAACACTACCAAGTGCGCTATTTTTCAGATGTTGCCCTACGGGAGTTACACAGTAATAGCGTCACTGCTATTAGCTTCACGACATACATACTATGGAACGCCGTTTGGGTCTTTGCATGTCAAAAAAGATACAGTAGCACTGTCAAAAGCTGTACAAAAAAAGGCAGCAAACACCAGCCATGAACGATGCGTTTACAATACCAAGTTGGTAATAAAGCATAATTTGTTCGACCACAACGTCTGGGGTAGCTAGCTTTAGCTTGGTACCTAGCTAGCACCAATACAACCAGCCTGAAAACAATGACCAGTAGAAACTGCAGTCATTTTCATTACTCTTAGCAATGATTTAGGAATCCTTGTGAGTAAGTATTAGCTAGGTTGCAACTTGTTCAGTCGGGAGGAACTATTGGATATAAGAGCAATGTCAACTCACCAACATTACGACCAGGAATACAACTTTCCCGAAGCGGATCCTCTGTTTGGCCCACCACTCAGGACGATGGATCGGTTCCCAGCCGGCGAGTCAAAACAACGACGCCGCAGAAGGGGCAGACGGAGCGGTCTTCTGGTCAGGCTCCATAGACGGGCACATCGTTCACCGCTCCCGAGCATACTACTCGCCAATGTCCAGTCTCTTGACAACAAGGTAGACAAAATCTGAGCAAGGGTAGCATTCCAGAGAGACATCCGAGACTGTAACGTTCTTTGTTTCACGGAATCATGGCTCACTCGAGACACGCTATCTGGGTCGGTACAGCCACCTGGTTTCTTCACGCATCGCGCCGACAGAAACAAGCATCTTTCTGGTAAGAAGAAGGGTGGGGGTGTATGCCTTATGATTAACGAGACGTGGTGTGATCATAACAACATACAGGAACTCAAGTAATTTTGTTCACCTGACTTAGAATTTCTCACTATCAAATGCCGACCGCATTATCTACCAAGAGAATTCTCTTCGATTATAATCACAGCCGTGTATATCCACCCCCAAGCAGACACATCGACAACCCTGAAAGAACGTCATTGGACTCTATGTAAACTGGAAACCACATATCCTGAGGCTGCATTTATTGTAGCCGGGGATTTTAACAAGGCTAATCTGAAAACAAGGCTCCCCAAATTCTATCAGCATATCGATTGTGCTACCAGGGCAGGTAAAACCCTGGATCATTGTTATTCTAACTTCCGCGACGCATATAAGGCCCTCCCCCGCCCTCCCTTTGGAAAAGCTGACCACGACTCCATTTTGTTGCTCCCAGCCTATAGACAGAATCTAAAACAGGAAGCTCCCGCCCTCAGGTCTGTTCAACGCTGGTCCAACCAATCGGATTCCACGCTTCAAGATTGCTTCGATCACGTGGACTGGGATATGTTCCGCATTGCTGCGAACAACAACATTGACGAATACGCTGACTCGGTGTGCGAGTTCATTAATAAGTGCATCGGTGATGTCGTAACCAACAGCGTCTATTAAAACATTCCCCAACCAGAAACCGTGGATTGATGGCAGCATTCGCGCAAAACTGAACGCGCGAACCACTGCTTTTAATCAGGGCAAAGTGACCGGAAACATGACCGAATATAAACAGTGTAGCTATTCCCTCCGCAAGGTAATCAAACAAGCTAAGCGTCAGTACAGAGACAAAGTAGAGTAGCAATTCAACGGCTCAGACACGAGAGGTATGTGGCAGGGTCTATAGTCAATCACGGACTACAAAAGAAAAATCAGCCCCGTCGCGGATCACGATGCCTTGCTCCCAGACAGGCTAAACAAGTTTTTTGCTCGCTTTGAAGACAATACAGTGCCACTAACACGGCCCGCTACCAAAACCTGCGTGCTCTCCTTCACTGCAGCCAACGTGAGTAAAACATTTAAATGTGTTAACCCTCGCAAGGCTGCAGGCCCAGACGGCATCCCCGGCCGCGTCCTCAGAGCATGCGCAGACCAGCTGGCTGGTGTGTTTACAGACAATCAATCCTTATCCCAGTCTGCTGTTCCCACATGCTTCAAGAGGACCACCATTGTTCCTGTTCCCAAGAAAGCTAAGGTAACTGAGCTAAATGACTACCGCCCTGTAGCACTTCCGTCATCATGAAGTGCTTTGAGAGACTAGTCAAGGACCATATCACCTCCACCCTACCTGACACCCTAGACCCACTCCAATTTGCTTACCGACCCAATAGGTCCACAGACGACGCAATCGCCATCACACTGCCCTAACCCATCTGGACAAGATGAATACCTATGCAAGAATGCTGTTCATCGATTACAGCTCAGCATTAAACACAATAGTACCCTCCAAACTCGTCATTAAGCTCGAGACCCCGGGTCTCGACCCCGCCCTATGCAACTGGGTCCTGGACTTCCTGACGGGCCGCCCCCAGGTGGTGAGGGTAGGTAACAACATCTCCACCCCCCTGATCCTCAACACTGGGTCCCCACAAGGGTGCGTTCTCAGCCCTCTTCTGTACTCCCTGTTCACCCACGACTGCGTGGCCATGCACGCATCCAACTCAATCATCAAGTTTGCAGACGACACTACAGTGGTAGGCTTGATTACCAACAACGACGAGACGGCCTACAAGGAGGAGGTGAGGGCCCTCGGAGTGTGGTGTCAGGAAAATAACCTCGCACTCAATGTCAACAAAACAAAAGAGATGATCGTGGACTTCAGGAAACAGCAGAGGGAGCAGCCCCCTATATACATTGACGGGACAGTAGTGGAGAGGGTGGAGAGTTTTAAGTTCCTCGGCGTACACATCACGGACAAACTGAAATGGTCCACCCGCACAGACAGCGTGGTGAAGAAGGCGCACCACGCCTCTTCAACCTCAGGAGGCTGAAGAAATTTGGCTTGTCACCAAAAACACTCACAAACTTTTACAGATGCACAATGGAGAGCATCCTGTCGGGCTGTATCACCGCCTGGTACGGCAGCTGCTCCACCCATAACCGGAAGGCTCTCCAGAGGGTAGTGAGGTCTGCACAACGCATCACCGGGTGCAAACTACCTGCCCTCCAGGACACCTACACCACCCGATGTCACAGGAAGGCCATAAAGATCATCAAGGACAGCAACCACCCGAGCCACTGCCTGTTCACCCCGCAAACATCCAGAAGGCGAGGTCAGTACAGGTGCATCAAAGCTGTAACCGAGAGACTGACAAACAGCTTCTATCTCAAGGCCATCAGACTGTTAAACAGCCATCACTAACATTGAGTGGCTGCTGCCAACATACCGACTCAACTCAAGCCACTTTAATAATGGGAAAATTGATGTAATCAATTTATCACTTTCCACTTTATATTATTTATATTGGACAATGTTTACATAACCTACATTATTCATCTCATATGAATATACTGTACGGCATACCATCTACTGCATCTTGCCATCTTGATGTAATTAGATGTATCACTAGCCACTTTAAACAATGCCACTTTATATAATGTTTTCATAACCTACATTACTCATCTCATATGTACAGTGGGGGAAAAAAGTATTTGATCCCCTGCTGATTTTGTACGTTTGCCCACCTACAAAAAAATGATCAGTCTATAATTTTAATGGTAGGTTTATATGAACAGTGAGAGACAGAATAACAACAACAAAAATCCAGAAAAACGCATGTCAAAAATGTTATAAATTGATTAGCATTTTAATGAGGGAAATAAGTATTTGACCCCTCTGCAAAACATGACTTAGTACTTGGTGGCAAAATCCTTGTTAGCAATCACAGAGGTCAGGTTGTAGTTGGCCACCAAGTTTGCACACATCTCAGGAGGGATTTTGTCCCACTCCTCTTTGCAGATCTTCTCCAAGTCATTAAGGTTTCGAGGCTGACGTTTGGCAACTCGAACCTTCAGCTCCCTCCACAGATTTTCTATGGGATTAAGGTCTGGAGACTGGCTAGGCCACTCCAGGACCTTAATGTGCTTCTTCTTGAGCCACTCCTTTGTTGCTTTGGTCGTGTGTTTTGGGTCATTGTCATGCTGGAATACCCATCCACGACCCATTTTCAATGCCCTGGCTGAGGGAAGGAGGTTCTCACCCAAGATTTGATGGTACATGGCCCCGTCAAATGATGCGGTGAAGTTGTCCTGTCCCCTTAGCAGAAAAACACCCCCAAAGCATAATGTTTCCACCTCCATGTTTGACGGTGGAGAGGGTGTTCTTGGGGTCATAGGCAGCATTCCTCCTCCTCCAAACACAGCGAGTTGAGTTGATACCAAAGAGCTCCATTTTGGTCTGATCTGACCACAACACTCTCACCAGTTGTCCTCTGAATCATTCAGATGTTCATTGGCAAACTTCAGACGGGCATGTATATGTATTCTTGAGCAGGGGGACCTTGCAGGCGCAGCAAGATTTCAGTCCTTCACGGCGTAGTGTGTTACCAATTGTTTTCTTGGTGACTATGGTCCCAGCTGCCTTGAGATCATTGACAAGATCCTCCCGTGTAGTTCTGGGCTGATTCCTCACCGTTCTCATGATCATTGCAACCCCACAAGGTGAGATCTTGCATGGAGCCCCAGGCCGAGGGGTATTGACAGTTCTTTTGTGTTTCTTCCATTTGCGAATAATCGCACCAAATTTTGTCACCTTCTCACCAAGCTGCTTAGCGATGGTCTTCTAGCCCATTCCAGCCTTGTGTAGGTCTACAATCTTGTCCCTGACATCCTTGGAGAGCTCTTTTGTCTTGGCCATGGTGGAGAGTTTGGAATCTGATTGATTGATTGCTTCTGTGGACAGGTGTGTTTTATACAGGTAACAAGCTGCGGTTAGGAGCACTCCCTTTAAGAGTGTGCTCCTAATCTCAGCTCGTTACCTGTATAAAAGACACCTGGGAGCCAGAAATCTTTCTGATTGAGAGGGGGTCAAATACTTATTTCCCTCATTAAAATGCAAATTAATTTATAACATTTTTGACATGCGTTTTTCTGGATTTTTATGTTGTTATTCTGTCTCTCACTGTTCAAATAAACCTACCATTAAAATTATAGACTGAATTTCTTTGTCAGTGGGCAAATGTACAAAATCAGCAGGGGATCAAATACTTTTTTCCCCCACTGTATATACTGTACTCTATACCATCTACTCCATCTTGCTATCCTGATGTAATGTATCACTAGCCACCTTAAACAATGCTGCTTTATATATGTTTTCATACCCTACAATACTCATCTCATATGTATATACTGTACTCCATAACATCTACTACATCTTGCCTATGCCGTTCGGCCATCACTCATTTATATATTTTTATGTACCTATTCGTATTCATTCCTTTACACTTGTGTGTACAAGGTAGTTGTTGTGGAATTGGTAGATTACTTGTTAGATATTACTGCATGGTCGGAACTAGAAGCACAAACATTTCGCTACACTTGCATTAACACCTGCTAACCATGTGTATGTGACAAATACATCTGATTTGGTTTGATTTGTTGTTCGCCTATTGAAATTGAACTTCAGTTCATGAAAATAAATAGCTATAACTAACTATAGCTACTGAAACAGATGATGTATTTTTGCTATGTTTTTGGGGAAGAACATTGTTTGCATCCATGAGCTAGCTAGCTTTTTTTTTTATGGCCAGCACTGTAGGTATGCGAGACAACTTTACCAGCATCATAGCACACGTATCGATGAATCGTTGTGACATATGAAATACAAGTGATAGTGTAATCAATGTGTAATAACTACTTTAAAAAAAATGATGAACGTGTTAAATTATCATGTGACGTGCAGTCATATTCAGGTCCTGATTGGTCAACAAACTTATTTGACAAGTCAAATAGTGTTATTTGACACGTCAAATAGTGTTAACAACACAGCAAGTAAGTGAAAGAAATAGGTTTTGATTATGTTTTACTGATAATGGGGACATAAGTAAATGCCAACAAAATAACTTTTTGGTCAGTGTGGTGTGTGTGTAACCTTTATTTAACTAGGCAAGTCAGTTAAGAACAAATTCTTATTTACAATGAAGGCCTACCCCAGCCAAACCCGGACAACGCTGGGCGAATTGTGCGCCACCCTATGGGATTCCCAATCATGGCCGGACATGATACAGCCTGGATTCGAACCAGGGACTGTAGTGACACCTGTTGCACTGAGATGCAGTGCCTTAGACCGCTTCATCCATGTGTGTGTGTTAACTATTTAACTGTACTAGAATGCTTAAAAGGCCACTAAAATGTTTAATATCGGTATCAGTTATTTTGGCAAGGAAAATATCAGATATCGGTATTGGCCAAAAATGTCATATCGGTGTGTGTCTGTGTTAGACTGTGTGTGTGTAAGTGGCACAGGCACAGGGTTGGGCGTATTATTTTGCACTCTAGGCCTAATCAGTTGGCCTACTGAATACAACATTACTGTGATATATACAGCCTAACAGTTACTAATTGGTAAATAGTATCCCTGCTTTTTTTCATGATTATGTAATCTCAATTATGTGTCCTCCATTACCACCCCAGGTGTGTGCACGGGCTGCACCTTACTCTTCAGTATAAACTCCCAGGTCCGCATAAAACGGCAATACTTAATTTAATTCCGTACAAACTAATTAGCATAATATGTATCTAATTTGCATAAGGCTGTATAAAAAGTTGTATTCTAATTTCATAAATTGTTTCAAATTGTTACCCACTCTGTTTTTCATCAACCATGAAGATTTGTTAATATGTCCACCCTACTTTAAATTATTGGGCTTAAATTACTAAATGACATATTCCATACTGCCTAATTAGTAGCCACCCCATCTTAACGGCCTATTTTGTATAATATAGCATTTTAATCTTTTTTTGTTGGGGGGGGTCATCTCTGTGTTCTACAGCAATTGTGACCACCCGATCTTGTGTTATTGGACAAAAAGTGTTGAATTTAAGAATCCAGACAGGTTATTTGGTGCTTTATTGACAAAAGATTAACATTCACCTGTCCTTTTCCGATCAATTTAAAATAAGATCTCAGAATTGGTAAATCCTATCCTCATGAAATAAAATGTTCTGTGTTCCTGGGAAGCTTCTCTATAACATGGAATACAGTGTATAACACCAGAACCACAGTTTCATTTTGGCCTTTAAAACAGTGTTTTTAATGGGTCTGAGTAAAAAAAAAAAAAAAAAAATATATATATTTTTTTTTTCATGAAGAAGAAGAAAAAATACTCCAGTCTGAACTATTTAAACCATATTGAAGTGTAGAAATTATAATTAATTTAATCTCTGAACAATTTTTCTTCAATCAGTATTTTCAATATAGCCATTTTTGGTTGATTTTGGTCTCAAACCAGTGAGTTTATTAACATTCCTCAAGAATATGAACAAAATGTAATTGCTGACAGTGAAAGAGGTGGGAATGTTGTTCCTTTGTCATATAATTGCTACATTTACTATAAATATAGCATCAAAAATAGTTTTCCAGATTGAATTTTGGCGATGCGAATATTGGTTCAAGACAGACAACCTGGTTCAATTTGGGTCAGGAGTCTAACATCCTAATACTTGTGACAATCTACCCTTACCTGCTCTTTAATCGTGTTCCTAACTAGACACACCCTGTGCGGGTGTGCATAATATGGTGCTTGCTAGTTACATAATGGAGCCTACTTGCACGGGGGGCAATTGACTCAATGATGTTTACAACTGGGAAATAATATGGATAACGATCTGTTTAAAAACGTGTGGGTGTGTTTGGAATCTTTGCCTACATGTCACTGATTGTTATGGGTTTGAGAGCACAGCCACACAGTTCAACCCCAGAACTTCAGTGACTGAACAACAAGTTGCATATGGACACGTGTGGAAAACGTAGTTAGCTACTGTAGCGATCTTAACATGAATTAACTTGAAGACTTCGTGGTAACAACACGGTAAACTACATAACATCGTTTCCAGTCGTGACCTGTTGCAGCCAAAATGAACAAGCGCGAGTACGCATTGCAAACTCGAAACTATTGTGATTGTCAACTAGCTTAGAATGTTAGCTAGCTGGCTAGGTCGCTGGCTAGTGTTTTTCATGAACACATAGCACAAGCTGCAGAGATGGGCGAGTTAAAAAAAAGTTATTTCTCGTCGTTTAAAAGGCCTAGCTCAACCACAGTTGATTCCTTTGCGAATTCCTCTACTCCTATTACCTGTCGGGCCCGATGTAAAGCGTGGGCGAAGCCGTCAGCTTTCATTCCGGACTGAGCAACAGAGGCCTGTCCCTGCACCAACTCCGCCATCATCATCTCCACCCAGACTTCTCGGTTGTAAATAGTTACCACAGCCACAAAGTCAGAATTGGCTATTGTAAAAAATAAAAAATAAAATGCACTTTTGTCTTAACTTAAGGTTAGGTACAAGGTTATCAGTTTGGTTAATGTTAGGTTTATAATCAGATTGTGGAAACAGGTGGGGTTTAGCTATAATTATGACTTTGTAGCTGTAATAACTAGTGACGGCCAGGCTGCTCAGTTGTTGGACGCGTTCGAGTAAATCACTTTTGTCAGGGCTGCAGTACAAACACTTAAAAGACACACCCTCGTCCACTTACCCTAGCCTTATGCCCTTGGGTGAATCCCCGTTGCCATCTTGGTCGGCGGTCCAAATGATTAGCCAAGCAAGGGAAGTTTGCAACCTAAGCCCTCGTTCTTAGTCGGTTTTGCGAGTGTACAATTATGTTAACTAAGGGGCCTGAAACTCCCCATAATCCGCTAATGAAAGTCCATAATTTAAAAACAACATCACTGGAGAAGTCAACATGCAAGTAAGTAAAAACGAATGCAAATAAGTTAGATACTGTGCTACTGATGCAAATGACGGCACAACCGTCTCATTAAAAAGTACATATGTTTTTGTTTGGTAATCTTTTGGACATTTTTTAAAAACATTTTCCTTCTTCAGAAGTTCCAGCTAGGCAGGATAACGTTAGTTAACTAATTAATTTGCTAGCTATCATACAGTAGGCTTATATTAATAATTATTTAATATAAGTAGACATGCACTGACTGTAGCTCATATAAAGCACCCACAAGCTACCGGTGGATGAAAACACAATCACTGGATGAACGAGTGACGAATTTCCGGCCAAGGCTGGTCTGGAAATTGTCCGATTTGCGCCTACTGAATGAACTTCACATAAATCATGTGATCAAAGGTCATGCCTTTTTGACTGCAGCCGACTGTAATGGTGCGTTCAAGACAACTGGGAACTGTGAAAAATACGAGGTCAGATCATGACGTTAGTGAAATTCATGTCGGAGTTCTAGAAAGAGGCCCGAGTTCCCGAGTGGGAATTAGGAGTTGGATGACCGTTTAAAACGATCTTTCCCAGTCGGAGCTTGTTTTTTCCGAGTTCCCAGTTGTGTTGAAATCTCGGAAGAGTTCCCAGTTGTTTTGAACATGGCACAAGTTTTTGCAGTTGCTCGTAATATTCATCCTGCAGCCATCGCTTGTCTTGTGGGAGGCTCTATTGTCAACCAATCATGTGGGTGATTTTGTTTGACGCACGCGGACATGACCAAAGACGTGACTGAAACAGGAAACAATTTTGCCGCAGTTTGTAAAATAGGCCTACAGTGGATATGTGCAAATTAATGTGATAATTGATTGTACAATGTGCACGTTTTCAGTTTGTGAGTGTGTGTGTGCGCTATAGGAGTTGGATACATGTTTATTTGTAGGCTACATTATCAATGTAGACTTTTATTCACTATGGCAACACAAGCCTTGCTTGGAAAAAAAACAATTAATCTGGTTTCCATACAGCCATTTCTTGCAGATTAATTACCTGACTCATAAAAAAAGTAATGACCGGTCTGATGGAAACACAATATGCCAGTACAATTTTATAAATGCTGACAGACAATTTGTTTGACATGGTAGGATCTTTTTGTATCGGTAACATTAATTATGCGAGAAATGGAGGTAGAAAGGCCTTTATACGCAAGTATCTTGCAGTCACTCGAATTACTGCAGCACTTAACAAAGAGCAGCAGTCAGTTTCAGAATGGGTGGCAAGAATAAGTTATTCCTAAATATTTCAAAAACTAAAGCATTGTATTTGGGACAAATCAGTCACTAAGCCCTAAACCTCAACTAAATATTGTAATTAATAATGGTAAATTGAGCAAGTTGAGGAGACTAAACTGCTTGGCGTAACCTTAGATTGTAAACTTATGGTCAGAACATATTGATGCAACAGTAGCTAAGATGGTGAGATGTCTGTCCATAATAAATCGCTGCTCTGCCTTCTTAACAACAATACCAGCAATACCAGCAACAATACTTCCCAGTCGTGTGATCAGGTGCCACAAAGAGGGACTTGGGAAATTACAACTAGCCCAGAACAGTGCAGCAAGGTTGTCCCTTAAATGTACATGTAGAGCTAACATTAATAATATGCATGTTAATCGCTCTTGGCTCAAAGTAGAAGAGAGATTGACTTACAAAACAAGTAGCAATGAAGAAGTATTGACATGTTGAATGCACCGAGCTGTCTGTTTTAAACTACTAGCACACAGCTTGAACACCCATGCATATTGTGATAATGGCGACGGAGGGAATGGCTGCTGTTTTATGGCCTCTAAACCAACCGTGCTATTTTGTTTGTTTTTTCGCATTGTTTGTAACTTATTTTGTACATAATGTTGCTGCTACCGTCTCTTATGACCGAAAGTAGCTTCTGAACATCAAAACAGCGATTACTCACCTTGGCTGCTCTTTAATTATTTGTTACTTTTATTTATTTTCTTTTTTTCTTAACTGCATTGTTGGTTAAGGGCTTGGAAGTAAGCATTTCACTATTCTATTTGGCACATGTGACAAATAGCATTTGATTTGATACCCCACAAGACATGCCACCAGAATTCTCTTCACAGTCCCCAAGTCCAGAACAGACTGGGAGGCACACAGTACTACATAGAGCCATGGCTACATGGAACTCTATTCCACATAAAGTAATTCACGCAAGCAGTAAAATCAGATACATAGAAGAAAAAAATTGATAAAATACACCTTATAGAACAGCGAGGACTGTGAAGAGTCACACACTGAGATACAAACACACATAACATACACACTATGCACACCTGGATTGTGTGTTGTAGTGGCCTGAAGGGACATAATGTATTGTGAAATCTGTTTTAAAATGTATTAGTTCTTTTTCTAAATTATAATACAGTTGACGTCGGAAGTTACACTTAGGTTGGAGTCAATCAAACTATTTTTTCAACCACTCCACACATTTCTTGTTAACAAACTATAGTTTTGGCAAGTCGGTTAGGACATCTACTTTGTGCATGACACAAGTCATTTTCCCAACAATTGTTTACAGACAGATTATTTCACTTATAATTCACTGTATCACAATTCCAGTGGGTCAGAAGTTTACATACACTAAAATGACTGTGCCTTTAAACAGCTTGGAAAATTCCAGAAAACAATGTCATGGCTTTAGAAGCTTCTGATAGGCTAATTGACGTCATTTGAATCATTTGGATGTATTTCAAGACCTACCTTCAAACTCTGTGCCTCTTTGCTTGACATCATGGGAAAATCTAAAGAAATCAGCCAAGACCTCAGAAAAAATATTGTAGGCCTCCACGCTCTGGATCATCATTGGGAGCAATTTCCAAGCGCCTGAAGGTACCAAGTTTATCTGTACAAACAATAGTACGCAAGTATAAACACCATGGGACCACGCAGCTGTCATACCACTCAGGAAGGAGATGCATTCTGTCTCCTAGAGATGAATGTACTTTGGTGCGAAAAGTGCAAATCAATCCCAGAACAACAGCAAAGGACCTTGTGAAGATGCTGGAGGAAACAGGTATCTATTGCCACAGTAAAATGAGTCCTATATCGACATAACCTGAAAGGCCGCTCAGCAAGGAAGAAGCCATTGCTCCAAAACCGCCATAAAAAAGCCAGACTACGGTTTGCAACTGCACATGGGGACAAAGATCATACTTTTTGGAGAAATATCCTCTGGTCTGATGAAACAAAAATAGAACTGTTTGGCCATAATGACCATTGTTATGTTTGGAGGAAAAAGGGGGAGGCTGGCAAGCTGAAGAACACCATCACAACTGTGAAGCACAGGGGTGGCAGCATCATGTTGTGGGGGTGCTTTGCTGCAGGAGGGACTGTTGCACTTTACAAAATAGATGGCATCATGAGGAGGAAAATGATGTGGATATATTGAAGCAACATCTCAAGACATCAGTCAGGAAGTTAAAGCTTGGTCGCAAATGGGTCTTCCAAATGGACAATGACCCCAAGCATACTTCCAAAGTTGTGGCGAAATGGCTTAAGGACAACAAAGTCAAGGTATTGGAGTGGCCATCACAAAGCCCTGACCTCAAGCCTATAGAGAATTTGTGGGAAGAACTGAAAAAGCATGTGCAAGCAAGGGGAGGCCTACTAACTTGACTTAGTTACACCAGCTCTGTCTGGAGGAATGGGCCAAAATTCATCCAACTTATTGTGGGAAGCTTGTGGAAGGCTACCTGAGACGTTTGACCCAAGTTAAACAATTTAAAGGCAATGCTACCAAATACTAATTGAGTGTATGTAAACTTCTGACCCACTGGGAATGTGATGAAAGAAATAAAAGCTGAAATAAATAATTCTCTCTATTATTCTGACATTTCACATTCTTAAAATAAAGTGGTGATCCTAACTGACCTAAGACAGGGAATTTGTACAAGGATTAAATGTCAGGAATTGTGAAACTGAGTTTAAATGTATTTGGCTAAGGTGTATGTAAACTTCCGACTTCAACTGTATAATGTATATTACTGCCATAATTTTTGCTGGACCCCAGGAAGAGTAGCTAGCGGGGATCCATAATAAATACAAATGTGTTGTGTGGTTCTCCCATTACATCTCAGGAAAAAATGCTGTTTATTAAGCTACAGATGAAATAAGTGATGATGAACATCACAGGATGGTGAAAGTGCACATGATGAGCTTGATGCTCCTTTCTAATAAAAATCTATATTGATTAAATGTTGGTGTTTTCATGGAAATATCCACAACAAAATATTCATAAAATATACTTTTTTTTCACCCACAAATTTAGCTTTTCAAATCGTCAGACATTATAACAATTTGAATCCTATATTTTAACCACCATTTGTTTTGTGACAATGTTACTGCGCAAGTGCTAGGGTAACAAAATACTTTGAGCAAGCCAATCAAATCATTTTATTTGTCACAATTTTTTTTTAAATAAAAGTAACATAATTAAACAGTAGCAGTAAAATAACAATAGCGAGTCTATATACTGGGGGTACCGGTACAGAGTCAATGTGCGGGGGTCCCAGTTAGTCGAGGTAATTGAAGTAATATGTAGGTAGAGTTAGTGACCATGCATAGATAATAAACAGAGAGTAGCAGCGGCGTAAAAGAGGGGTCTGGGTAGCCCTTTGATTAGCTGTTCAGGCATCTTATGGCTTAGGGGTACATGCTGTTTAAAAGCCTTTTGTCCCTAGACTTGGTGCTCCGGTACCACTTGCCATGCGGTAGCAGAGAGAAAAGTTTATGACTAGGGTGGCTGGAGTCTTTGACCATTTTTAGGGCCTTCCTCTGTCACCGCCTGGTAGAGATCCTGGATGGCAGGGAGCTTGGCCCCGGGGATGTACTGGGGAGTACACACTACCCTCTGTAGTGCCTTGCGGTCGGAGGCCAAGCAGTTGCCATACTAGGCAGTGATGCAACCAGTCAGGACGCTCTCGATGGTGCAGCTGTAGAACTTTTTGAGGATCTAAGGACCCATGCCAAATATTTTCAGTCTCCTGAGGAGGAATAGGCTTTGTCCTGCCCTCTTCACGACTGTCTTGGTGTGTTTGGACCATGATAGTTTGTTGGTGAGGTGGACACCAAGGAACTTGAAGCTCTCAACCTGCTCCACTACAGCCCCGTCGATGAGAATGGGGGCATGCTCAGTCCTCCTTTTCCTGTAGTCCTCAATCATCTCCTTTGTCTTGATCCTGTTGAGGGAGAGGTTGTTATCCTGGCACCACACTGCCAGGTCTCTGACCTCCTCCCTATAGGCTGTCTCATCGTTGTCGGTGATCCGGCCTACCACTATTGTGTCATCGGCAAACTTCATGATGGTGTTGGAGTCGTGCCTGGCCATGCAGTCATGAGTGAACAGGGAGTACAGGAGGGGACTGAGCACTTACCCCTGAGGGGCCCTCGTGTTGAGGATCAGCGTGGCAGATGTGTTGTTACCTACCCTTACCACCTCGGGGCCGTCTGTCAGGAAGTCCAGGATCCTTTTGCAGAGGGAGGTGTTTTGAGGGGACTATGGTGTTGAATGCTGAGCTGTATTCAATGAATAGCATTTTCAGATAGGTATTCCTTTAGTCCAGGTGGGAAAGGGCAGTGTGGAATGCAATAGAGATTGTCAACATGTTTTTGATGCATACTCTGTGTGTGCATCATATATCTATCCCTATCTCTCTCTCTCTCTCTCTCTCTCTCTTATTTATATATATATATTCTCAATACATTTTAATAAAAAGTTATCAAAAAAAGATAAGATCTTGCTACCATGGAAAGGAAAATACCTGTCTATTTGTGGAAAAATCACCCTGATTAACTCTTTAGTCATATCCCAGTTTACCTATTTGCTTATGGTCTTGCATACACCGAGCGACCTGTTTTTTTATTTATTTTATGAGCAAGAAATATAAAATTTTATTTGGAATGGCAAGCCAGACAAAATTAATTAAATAGGCCTATTTCTATAATGAATATGAATTCTGGGTTCAGAAATGATTAAATATTAAAGCATTAGACCTCTCACTAAAGGAGTTAGTCATACAAAAGTTATACTTAAATCCAAACTGGTTCTCTAGCAGATTAGTAAGAATGTCTCACCCCATGTTCAAGAAAGGCCTTTTTTCCCCTTAATTCAGATTACAACCTCTCACTTTCAGTTATTTGAAAATGAAACAATCTCTAAAATATCTATATTTTTAAAACGAGCCATAGAAAGTTGGTTGCAGTTTCAGTTTAATCCACCAGAAAAGACAGAACAAATAATACAACGAATATTGTGGTAAAAATCAAATCTACTAACTGATAAAAAAATATCATCTTTGTAAATTATATCATAAATAGGACTGGTGGCGTTATGTCATTCATGCAGCTAACAAAAATGTATGGAAATGTGGGCTCTATACAAAATTTCTAATTGCAACATTACTACAAAGAATTATAGATTTACATCTCTTGAACGCAACCGGATTGCCAGATTTAAAAATAACCTTACTGGGAAATCACACTTTGCAATAATCTGAGCACTGCGCCCAGAAAAATACGCTTTGCGATACAGACTAACCGCCATGTTGGAGAGATCTAAAATCGAAAATACTATGTAAATAATCCATTACCTTTGATTCTCTTCATCAGATGTCAGTTCCAGGAATCCCAGGTCCATAACAAATGTAGTTTTGTTCGAAAAAGCTCATAATTTATGTCCAAAAAGCTCCGTGTTGTTAGCACATGATCTAAGCCCGCCAGACTTCTCTTCATGAAAGAGGGGAGAAAAAATATTTACGTTCGTTCAAACGTTGTATAGCATAAATCATTAGGGCCTTTTTCAACCAGAACATGAATAATATTCAAGGCGGACGATTGCATTCTCTTTTAAAACGTATTGGAACGAGAGTACCCAGCATGAACTCGCGCGCCAGAGTCTTGTCGGCCACCACCGTTCCAAGGCTCTTGTTCGTTCAGTTCTCACAGTAGAAGACTCAAACAACTTTGTAAAGACTGGTGACATCTAGTGGAAGCCATAGGAAGTGCTCAACGATTAATAAGCCCCTGTGTGTTTCAATGGCATAGGCTTAAAGGTAATTCAACACATCAGGTATCCACTTCCTGTCAGAATTTGTCTCAGGGTTTTGACTGCCATATGAGTTCTGTTATACTTACAGACACCATTCAAACAGTTTTAGAAAATTGAGTGTTTTCTATCCAAACCTGAACAATAATATGCATATTGTAGCTTCTGAGTTGGTGTAGGAGGCAGTTAAAAATGGGCACATATTTTTTTCAAAATTCTCAATACTGCCCCCTATCCCCAACAGGTTTTAAGGAAAATTGTGATAAATAAAAAAAGTATACCAGTTTAATTAGAATTTTTTTAAAGGAACAAAAAAATGGACAACTGTGCAATATAAATTGCAAAATAGATTTTTGATTTACCGATTCCATGGCACCTGGTTTATGAACTGATATGCAAAAGGATGCCGGATTCAAAACTTAATTTTTCCATTTGAATTATTATACAACATTTTTCCATTTGAATTATTATACAAAATTCTTGCAACCAATAGAATGTTTATATATATATATATATATATATATATATATATATATATATATATATATAACATTCTATTGATTGCAAGAATTTTGTATAATAAAAAATATAAATAAATAGCGCTACTGGGGGATTTGAAAAGTCATAGTCAATTGATCAATAGTATATTACTTTTAGCAAAAATGTTTATCTTTAATTTACAATCTGTAGAAACTATGAGAATAGAAAGGTTCAGAACTTTTGTAAAACATAACAGCACAGTGGAAAAATATGCCAAATAGAAATCCAATATGGATGGTGTTAAGACATAGATGGGAGAGGTTGAGTGGAGCTGAAGGGTGGGACTAATAACTAATGTAAAATATACTGTGTCCTTAAAATGTATATAGGTTCAGAATGTTTGAAACAGCACAGTTAAATTGTTTTATGGCAAATGGAAATCAAATGGGATGGTCTTCAGAAATAGATGGAATAAGATAACAATTGAAAAATAACATTATTTCTGTAAAATTTATATAGTATGTATAAGCTGGAAGTAGAAGCCTAAGTGGTGGTGTTCATTAGTTTACTCCAATTAGGGGAGGGGTGGAAGGGTTAGTGGAAAATCATTTAGAAATATATATTTTAAAAGTGTGTGTGTGCTTGATGGACAAAATGAACTGGCAACAGACAAACAGAGAATACAGGTATAAATATACTGGGGATCATGGGGAAGATGGGAGACACCTGGAGGGGGGTGGAGACAAGCACATAGACAGGTGAAACAGATCAGGGTGTGACAAGAACTGTCAATAACTTTAATAATAAAACATCTGATTGGCTTAGAATAAAAACTGCTATGGATATAATAACCAGATGAATTGGTTGAAACATTTAATCAAAAAATGGAAGTGGGTTTAATGGGTACATGGCCTTAATAGGTATATTTACCCTAACGGACTACCGTTGAATCTGTTACTTCCCAACCCTGGATACTTTGAATTGATGAGCTGCATCTAGGTCACACACGCACGCACGCACACACACACACACACACACAAACACACTATATATCATATATTATTTGCTTTATTTGAACAAATGATTTATTTTGACAAATTATTATTCTCTGAGAAAGTTAAAGAAAAAAGGCAATAAATGAAACCCAAATGACAGATTTATTCCTGAGATGAACACACCAAAAGCTCTGTAGAATGAAAAGAAGGAAAACACTTGGTAGTAGGAGATGCACAATCTAATCTCTTTAGGGTAGTACCCTGCATTATTACACCCCTTTGCTTTTATTCATCTCTGTATCTGTGTTTTTAGTGACTCAATTACACTGCATCCTGTGGTGAAAATTACAGATGTTTTCCCCATACCTTTCTCTGCTGGGACAAGAGGATAGAGGACCTCCCTGTTCCCCCCAACCCTCCCCCGGGCCTTTTCTATTTCTCTACCTTGCCTATCATCACTCTTCTCACTACGCTATTCCCCATTTCTCCCATCTCTCCCAGACATTCACACGTTGAGGTTTGTCTGAATGCAGAGGGAGAATGAAAGGTGAATTAAGTTGTTAGAGAGATACTTTTACCATTCCTCTGCAATCATCTCTGAAAAAGTATATGCAAAGCAGCTGTCTCCAATGACATATTTCCAGTGTACATATGGTATTTGATCTCTATTTGAATTCTATATTTTTTTTATACTTTTATTAGATAACATAATTGAGAGGATAGTTTGCAAGTAGGCAAAGCATTTCAATGTACTGTGAATACTGTGCTGTACCCTGTGCATATGACAAATACACTTTGATTTGACTTTGGTGCAGTGTTGTTAAATATACCCACAGTGGGACAGAAACATTTAGTATCAAATCAGGTACATTATTTTAAACAGCTGAAATGACGTGAACTCATACTAAAGATTCCTCAGCATATTTACGTGATCCTGATACGTATTTAAATACATCAGGTATTCCAATGTTCAGTTCACAAGTGAGTATCAAGGCATTCAAATGGGGTTGCCAATAAGTCTAAAAATGTTGCCATCACCACAGCCCACACATTTAGGCATCAGTCTGAAGGTTGCCTCCCAATTGTAAACTCACTGAACTGTAACTGGATATACATTTACAATGCTTCTTGTAGTTGTTATATGAATCCATTTCAATTTTAGTGAGTGCACTATGCTCATGGATCTCTAACATTAAGTTATTCTCTGACCATTAACTTCTTTAGATTTCCCACCTGTTTTCTTAACGAGAAATATGTATTGTCCTTTTATCAGGGCTGATCTGAAGAAGTAAAACCCATTCAATGGAGAGAGCTTTTAGTGAAATGATCGCTCCTTTTTTATTGCATCAATGCTTTGGTTGTTAGTATTGCTCTAATTGACTCAATTGTCTGCCCCCCATCTCTCACTCACTCACTCACTCACTCACTCACTCACTCACTCACTCACTCATTCTCTAAGTTGCTGTAATGCCTCTGGTGCCTGTTTGCAGATATTAGTAAACATATATTGTACTACAGCCAATGCATTGGATGGATTGGTCCAGCGAGTCCCATCTGCAGAAATATATCTGAGTGTCTTAATGCTTGGGTACACTTGCCTATTCTATCTCGCATTATTCTAATATTCTAGTATGAGAAAACAAGAAGGAGGTTAAGTGGAGGAGAAATTAATGGTGGGGAGGTCAGATGTGCCTCTCACCATCCTAATGAACTCTTTTGGCTGTATGTTTCCTGTTGTTGTTCAAAGAGCTCTTCAGAAACCATTATTTTCCACTTGACAGACCTCTAAACACACCAGCACAGCCCTGCCATGTGGTGAAGAGCTGTGTTGATGGAACAGTCTTATTTACTCTGTTGTGCGTGTGCATGCACACATGCGTGCATGGACGCGCACGTGCAAAGGCACACACACACACGCACACAAACGTTCATAATAAAGCATAAACAAATAATAATACAGTTGAAGTCGGAAGTTTACATGCACCTTAGCCAAATACATTTAAACTCAGTTTTTCACAATTCCTGACATTTAATCCTAGTAAAAATTCCCTGTCTTAGGTTAGTTAAGATCACCACTCTATTTTAAGAATGTGAAATGGCAGAATAATAGTAGAGAGAATGATATATTTCAGCTTTTATTTCTTTCCTCACATTCCCAGTGGGTCAGAAGTTTACAAACACTCAATTAGTATTTGGTAGCGTTGCCTTTAAATTGTTTAACTTGGGTCAAACGTTTCTAGTAGCCTTCCACAAGCTTCCCAGAATTGGTTGGGTGAATTTTGGCCCATTCCTCCTGACAGAGCTGGTGTAACTGAGTTAGGTTTGTAAGCCTCCTTGCTCGCACACACTTTTTCAGTTCTGCCCACAAATCTTCTGTAGGGTTGAGGTGAGGGCTTTGTGATGGCCACTCCAGTACCTTGACTTTGTTATCCTTAAGCCATTTTGCAACAACGTTGGAAGTATGCTTGGGGTCATTGCCCATTTGGAAGACCCATTTGCAACCAAGCTTGAACCTCCTGACTGATGTCTTGAGATGTTGCTTCAATATAGCCACGTCATTTTCCTTCCTCGTGATGCCATCTATTTTGTGAAGTGCACCAGTCCCTCCTGCAGCAAAGCACCCCCACAACATGATGCTGCCACCCCCGTGCTTCACAGTTGGGATGGTGTTCTTCAGCTTGCAAGCCTCCCCCTTTTTCCTCCAAACATAACGATGGTCATTATGGCCAAACAGTTATATTTTTGTTTCATCAGACCAGAGGACATTTCTCCAAAAAGTACAATCTTTGTCCCCAGTTGCAAACTGTAGTCTGGCTTTTTTATGGCGGTTTTGGAGCAGTGGCTTCTTCCTTGCTGAGCGACCTTTCAGGTTATGTCGATATAGGACTCGTTTTACTGTGGATATAGATACTTTTGTACCTGTTTCCTCCAGCATATTCACAAGGTCCTTTGCTGTTGTTCTGGGATTGATTTGCACTTTTCGCACCAAAGTACATTCATCTCTAGGAGACAACGCGTCTCCTTCCTGAGCGGTTGACGGCTGCATGGTCCCATGGTGTTTATACTTGTGTACTATTGTTTGTACAGATGAACGTGGTACCTTCAGGTGTTTGGCAATTGCTCCCAAGGATGAATCAGACTTGTGGAGGTCTACAATATTTTTTCTGAGGTCTTGGCTGATTTCTTTTGACTTTCCCATGACGTCAAGCAAAGAGACACTGAGTTTGAAGGTAGGCCTTGAAATACATAGGCTAATTGACATCATTTGAGTCAATCAGAAGCTTCTAAAGACATGACATAATTTTCCAAGCTGTTTAAAGGCATAGTCAACTTTGTATATAAACTTCTGACCCACTGGAATTGTAATACAGTGAATTATAAGTGAAATAATCTGTCTGTAAACAATTGTTGGAAAAATTACTTGTCATGCACACAGTAGATGTCCTAACCGACTTGCCAAAACTATAGTTTGTTAACGTGAAATTTGTGTAGTGGTTGAAAAATGAGTTTTAATGACTCCAACCTAAGTGTTTGTAAACTTCCGACTTCAACTGTATATGTGCCGTAGTACAAGGTCGAAATATTCATTATAGCATCAGTACTTATATACTGATTTATAGTATCAGTACAAACAAATATTTATGCTGTTGCAGCAATAAACAATGTAGCCTATTGTCTGTACTAAAACAAATAAACAAGGTTTATTAAAAATCTCTTAGATGTTAAGCCCCCTATTTAGGGGACTTTGAGAGGTTCTGGATTGGTTCCGACCGATATTTCTGTGTAAAGCACACTCTGTGAAGGGCACAACATCAATTGCTTTACACTCCCTAATAAAAGCACAGGTTGTCCTATATGGAGCCAGATACCTGCCAAAATGTTGAACGTACGTATCGTAAGAAAAGCCATGTGTGAAACATGAAATGTAAATGTTTGTATGTTTACAGATCTATGTTACGACTATGAATGAACATTTACACGTTAAATTCTTACTTTGTCTCCCTTTACTCAGTTACAGATCTTTTTATGCGTACAAACTTGTGTCAGTAATTTGGCGTCTGCAAAGGACATGAACCGAATGTAGCTAGTCGAATTTAGTTATATTCGTGAATTCCACTCAGTAAAAAGTGGCCTTGAGTCCAATTTGACATTTTTGGTTCCAATCGCTGCCTTTATGAGATGCGGTGTGGCTGAACGGATGATCTCCGCATGTGTATTTCCCACCGTAAAGCATGCAGGAGGAGGTGTTATGGTGTGGGGGTGCTTTGCTGGTGACACTGTCTGTGATTTATTTAGAATTCAAGGCACACTTAACCATCATGGCTACCACATCATTCTGCAGCTATTCGCCATCCCATCTGGTTTGCGCTTAGTGGGATTATCATTTGTTTTTCCACAGGACAATGACCCAACACACCTCTAGGCTGTGTAAGGGCTATTTGACCAAGAAGGAGAGTGATGAAGTGCTGCATCAGATGACCTGGCCTCCACAATCCTCCACGACTTCAACCAAATTGAGATGGTTTGGGATGAGTCCGACCGCAGAGTGAAGGAAAATAATGTATCTCACAGGAGAACGAGTATGGCATTGTTGCCGCCCGTAGCATTGAAGGTCAGGGAAGTCAGCGAGCGTCTGGCCTCCCTTGACAAATGTATTTTTGAAAATGTGCCAATCAGCATTGATCTAAACTGAGCGAGCTCAACTGTGAATGGTCCTTGTGCACAAAAAAATTGTCAAAGGAAGCCAGCTTGGATTTGGCGTCACTCCTATCCAATCCCATTGAGAGCATACGTCATTGACTGAAACATCTAATTGTTGCATCTTGTTGCGTTGTTGTCCTCCAGTAGCTAGCTAGTCAGCTAGCTAAAATTGTCCCTTTCCTAAATTAGCCATGGATGGATAGGGATTTTGACTTGTTGTTTTATTTAATTCTCCTTACTGGCCAATGACTATAATGGCGATTCTGAACCAACCATTAATTCATACATTTAGTGCCCCTGGCCTGAGGATGGGAGTTCAATATGTAGCTTGATGTAGAATGCTAATGGAAGTTAGGGTAGCGAGCAAGCATTTCAGCAGGTAGCCTAGGACAACAAAAAAGAAAAGCGTGAACTGTATGCCAGAGTGATAGACCATTTCATCAACATTAAAGAGAGGAGGATGGCACTGGCGTTTCTCTACAAGTAGGGTGAGTCATGTTTTCTACTTGCACGAATGCATACGCACACACAGAAATCAGAACCATGGACAGCCACATCATATTTAGATTACGTTGATTGGACTAAATCGTTTTTTGCTATCTTTTAGTTTTCACTGTATTAGACTAAGCAGAGGTGATTTGATTATGTTGAAATGGTGCTGGAATAGTGGAGGCAGCTTCTGTTTTCTTTGACTTGCTGTAACTCTGTGGTTCTAAATCAATAGTTTAGAACCACAAAAATGTCGGAAACATTGACTTGCTTGACCATGCTGTAGGTCATGTAACTGTCTGTTGCTGTACACGCGATATGCTTTGTGGACTTCACTGGCCAGAGGTTGCTATCCAGTTTTGTGATATAAAAAAAAAAGGTATGGTTGAATTTATTCTGCCACTGTCTTCTTATTGTCTCGGCCTATGTATCATGAATTAACATGTTATAGAGGAAACAACGCAATTATCACAACACGTCGATTGTTGTATGGCTTTTTTAGGGGTGGGGGTGCTTAACTTCCCCAAAGATTTTACCCACGAACCGCTACTGTGTCAGTCAGAATTTGTTCAAGCCTAGAAATGCTAGTCCATAATCGTAACATGGTGTTTGTACGTTCACAGATTAAATTTGACGTTCATGTTTCACGCATGGCTTTTCTTACAATCCTAACAATTTACGTATGGATTTTCTTACGAACCTAGCGATATGTACGTTCAACCTTTTGGCAGGTATCTGGCTCCATAGTCCTGATTCATATGCGCTAATGCAAGCGCATATGAAGGTTCACAGACACAAGAAATCTGCTATTTGCATACCGAGCAACACTTCACATTTTCTGGCCTAAGCAGACAAAATAACGATTTCCTGTGCCTGTGTAGCTTGTAGCTGTGCTTGCAATAGCTCATATAAAATGGGAGAGTCTAGCGAATACAAAAACAGCAGTTTCATCTCACTGTGATGATTGATTTATAGCTCTCAATCAGGAAAAATACAAAATAATTTAGTTGAATTGAAACGAGACCACTTTCTCTTGGTCACAGACGTACAAAATCACTCTATGCTTAAAGCTGATCGTAACGAGTCTGTACACATTTGAATGGTGTCTCTGTGCCTCTCAGTGGATGCTTGGCAGAACACTCTGTCATCAGTTATATGAAATGATGCCAATATATACACTAAGTATGATCATATTTATTTTACGGTTATAAGAAATGTGACATCTTATAGTTAGTACTTTATCATTTTATTGTTACTATATTTAGAAAGCCTTTCAGTCATTTCAAGCGCTATTGCCCCACTTATGTTGAATATTTTCATAGTACTGTATTTCTAGTATGTACTTGAGCTTGTGTCCTCAAATGTGAATAAACCTCAGCAATGTATAACTATTTTTATCATCAAGGTGAGTTCCATACCTTTCTACAACCTATACAGCATTACCAGTTATTATTTATGGCCATCTCATGAAAAATGTTGTTTGGGTATGCCTAATTAGGCAGAAATCTACATGTTTCCCGATTTGTTTAAGAGGTTTTAAAGGAGCATTATGAAGTTGACTTACCTTGTGACATTGTCAAAATCAAAATATGCTCTCCCTGTGCTCAAGCAGATGGGTTGTTGTTGCCATAGACATACCCTGAACGTGAAAGCTGATCTAGCCATCCACAATGCATTACAGAAACAAATCGAAAGCCATAATAAGAATGCTTGCAAACAAACTACAGGACTCCAGAGATTAAAGGAGACATCAGTGAGAGTGAAAGGATTGTATTGATTGGCATGAGCCAACACTGAATTATTGTTACCCTGGGGTTGATGTAGGAGGCTGAAGCTGTGTGGTTCTGTGTTGAAATGGAAAGAGGGACTAA
This sequence comes from Salmo trutta, assembly GCF_901001165.1. Lineage (NCBI taxonomy): Eukaryota > Metazoa > Chordata > Actinopteri > Salmoniformes > Salmonidae > Salmo > Salmo trutta. The sequence goes on from NC_042985.1 coordinate 44,901,226, forward strand.
ACATAAGGCAGCTTGTGGCAAAGGTTTTAAGGACCTCTCCCACCCCCTGTTCTCCTCTGTGGTTTTGTCATCTCTATTTTGGAACTGGTCAATAATTGACTCCAGACGACCTTCTTGTCCACTCCATATTGGAGTCGGTTGAGTGAAAGGGAAGAATGTGAAGAGGATGCTGCAAGAAGTTTAAAATGGCAGAACAGATGTAGCTCTGACTCGCTCTGTGAAAATGGAACAGAATCTCTTGAGAATTAGTTTTGTATACAGAAGCCATACAGTATGGAATAAGTACTGCTGAATACACAACAGTCAGGCACAGATACCCACCACATATGCTACAATGAGCTAGTAAGATACTCTTTTTCAATAATTTAATCAGAAACGTAAAAACTAACAATCCAACATATTCATCACCATGAGTGGTTCTTATCTCAAATCAAATCACAATTTATTTGTCACATGCTTCGTAAACAGCAGGTGTAGACTAACAGTGAAATGCTTACTTAAGGCCCTTCCCAACAATGCAGAGAGAAATAAAGATAAATAACAGAAAAATATTAACACAAGGAATAAATACACAATGAGTAACAATAACTTGGCTATATACACGAGGTACTAGTACAGAGTCAATGAGGGTGTGAGGTAATTCAGGTAGATGTACTACATGGCCAAAAGTACTCATCGAACATCTCATTCCAAAATCATGTGCATTAATATGGAGTTGGTCCCCCCCCCTTTGTTTCTATAACAAGCTCCACTTTTCTGGGAAGGCTTTCCAATAGATGTTGGAACATTGATGCGGGGAATTGCTTCCAGTCAGCCACAAGAGCATTAGTGCGGTCGGGCACTGATATTGGGCAATTAGACCTGGCTCGCAGTCGGCATTACAATTCATCCCAAAGGTGTTTGATGTGGTTGAGGTCAGGGCTCTGTGCAGGCCAGTCAAGTTCTTTCACACCGATCTCGACAAACCATTTCTGTATGGACCTCGCATTGTGCACAGGGCCATTGTCATGCTGAAACAGGAAAGGCCTTCCCCAAACTGTTGCCATAAAGTTGGAAGCACAGAATCGTCCAGAATGTCATTGTATGCTGTAGAGTTAAGATTTCCCTTCACTGGAACCACAGGAGGCTGGTGGCACCTTAATTGGGGAGGACGGGCTCATAATAATTGCATGGAATAAATGGAATGGTATTGGACACATGGAAATCATGTGTTTGATACCACTCTATTCCAGCCATTGTTATGAGCCGTCCTCTCCTCAGCAGCCTCCTGTGACTGGAACTAAGGGACCTGAACCATGAAACACCATGAACCATGAAAAACAGCCCCAGACCATTATTCCTCCTCCACCAATCTTTACCGTTGGGACTATGCATTCGGGCAGGTAACATTCGCCTGGCATCTGCCAATCCCAGATTCATCTGTCATCGGTGAAGTTCGATTAATCACTCCAGAGAACGCGTTTCCACTGCTCCAGACTCCAATGGCGGCGAGCTTCACACCACTCCAGCCAAAGCTTGGCATTGCACATGATGATCTTAGGCTTGTGTGTGGCTGCTTGGCCATGGAAACCCGTTTCATGATGCTCCCAATGAACAGTTCTTATGCTGATGTTGCTTCCAGAGGCAGTTTGGAACTCGGTAGTGAGTGTTGCAACCAAGGACAGACAATTTTTACGAGCTACCCACTTCAGCGGTCTCATTCTGTGAGCTTGTGTGGCCTACCACTTTGCGGCACCGTTGTTGCTCCTAGAAGTTTTCACTTCACAATTACAGCACTTACAGTTGACAGGGGCAGCACTAGCAGGACAGAAATTTGACGAACTGACTTGTTGGCAAGGTGGCATCCTATGAAGGTGCCACGTTGAAAGTCACAGTACGGGCCATTCTACTGCCAATGTTTGTCTACGGAGATTGTATGGCTGTGTGCTCGATTTAATACACCTGTCAGCAACGCCTGTGGCTGAAGAACCGAATCCACTAATTTGAAGGGGTGTCCACACACTTTTGTCCATATAGTGTATTTGTATTATTGATCCCCATTAGCTGCTGTCAAGGCAGCAGCTACTCTTCCTGGGGTCCGGCAGAATTAAGGCAGTTATACAATTTTAAAAACATTACAATACATTCATTACAGGCCCATACTCCGCTACCACATATCTAGAACACATCTGTGTGTGTGTGTGTGTGTGTGTGTGTGTGTGTGTGTGTGTGTGTGTGTGTGTGTGTGTGCGTATGTTATCGTGTGTGTAAGCATGTGTCTGTGCCTATGTTTGTGTTACTTCACAGTTCCTGCTGTTCCATAAGGTGTAGTTTTACCTGCTTTTTAAATCTGATTCTACTGCTTGCATCACTTACCTGATGTGGAATAGACTTCCATGTAGTCGTGGCTCTATGTAGTACTCTGCACCTCCCATAGTCTGTTCTGGACTTGGGGACTGTGAAGAGACCTCTGGTGGCATGTCTTGTGGGGTATGCATGGGTGTCCGAGCTGTGTGCTAGTATTTTAAACAGACAGCTCAGTACCTTCAGCTTGTCAACACCTCTTACGAAAACGAGTAATGATGATGTCAATCTCTCTTCCTCGTTGAGCCATGAGAGATTGACATGCATGTCATTAATGTTAGCTCTTACTGCAATTTTCACAAGTCCCTCTTTGTGGCACCTTACCACACTACTGAACAGTAGTTCAGGTGCAACAAAACCAGGGCCTGTAGGACCTGCCTTGTTGATAGTGTTGTTAAGAATGCAGAGCAGCGCTTTATGGACAGACTTCTCCCCATCTTAGCTACTGTTGTATGTACATATAGGTAGGGATAAAGTGACTAGGAAACATGATAGATAACAAACAGTAGCAGCATATGTGATGAGTCAAAACAACGCAAAAAACGGTCAATGCAGATGGTCCGGGTAGCTACTGGTTAACTATTTAACTAACTATATAGCCGTCTTATGGCTTGAGGGTAGAAGCTGCTCAGGGTTCTGTTGGTTCCAGACTTTCGACATCGGTACCACTTGCCATGCGGTAGCAGAGAGAACATTCTATGTCTTCGGTGGCTGGAGTCTGACAATTTTTAGGACCTTCCTCTGACACCGCCTGGTATAGAGTTCCCTGCCATCCAGGACCTCGGCCCCACTGATGTACTGGGCTAGTGATGTACCTTCTGTAGCGCCTTGCGGTCAGATCCCAAGCAGTTGCCATACCAAGCGGTGATGCAGCTAGTCAAGATGCTCTCTATAGTGCAGCTGTAGAACTTTTTGAAAATTTGAGATGCCCATGCCAAATATTTTCAGCCTCCTGAGGAGGAAGAAGCATTGCTTACTCTCACCACCTAGGGCGGCCCGTCAGGAAGTCCAGGATCCACCTGCAGAGGAAGGTGTTCAGTCCCAGGGTCCTGAGCTTAGTGATGAGCTTGGAGGGCAGGATGGTGTTGAACACAGCTATAGTCAATGAACAGCATTCTCATCTAGGTGTTCCTCTTGTCCAGGTGGGAGAGGGAAGTGTGAAATGCAATAGAGATTGCATGATCTGTTGGTGCGGTATGTGAATTGGAGTGGGTCCGGGGTGTTTGGGATGACGGTGTTGATGTGAGCCAGGACCAGCTTTTCAAAGCATTTGATGGCTACATACGTGAGTGCCAAGGGGCGATAGGCTTTCTTGGGCACAGGGACTATGGTGGTCTGCTTGAAACACGTTGGTTACAGAGCGAGATCACACAGCTGATTCTGGAACAGCTGGTTCTCTCATGCATGGTTCAGTGTTGCTTGCCTCGACGCGAACATGGAACGCTTGCTTCACTGGGCAGCTTGCGGCTAGGTTTCTCTTTGTAATCTGTGATAGTTTGCAAGCCCTGTATTTTTTTTATTGTAGGCAAATGTGAAGTCATGCACATAGAAACAGAAAATTTTGAAAATACAAAAAATATTGAATTGTATGAATTTTTTTAATTCAAATGAAAGCCTTAAGTTTGTTTGCATCCAATCTGGAACTTTCTTTGGTTTTTACTCTCGGTTCTTGAGGACCTTTTTTTTCGGTCCTTCAAGTCATCTTTTCTTTCCACCGAGTCTTGGTACTCTTTTTGACGTGGAGGCGGGGATAGGGGGGAAGGGTGTGTTTTTAATTTAACCTTTATTTAACTAGGCAAGTCAGTTAAGAACAAATTCTTATTTACAATGACAGCCTACACCGGCCAAACCCGGACGACGCTGGGCCAATTGTGCGCCGCGCTATGGGACTCCCAATCACGGCCGGTTGTGATACAACCTGGATTTGAACCAGGCTGTCTGTAGTGACGCCTCAAGCACTGTGATTGCTGCGCCACTCGGAGGCCCAATAAATGTCATGGCGATCTGCTTCCGGTGAACTATTTCCTGTTTTTTGCCATTGGTCGCCCATAATAGTATTAGCTCGCAATTTCTCTCTGGTCCTTCTATTTGTGGTGTGTGTATGTGTATAAATGGTGCCTTCGGAAAGTAGGCACTGTAATACAGATTTACATAAGTAATCAGAGCCTTTGCTATGAGACTCGAAATTCAGCTCCGTTGCCTCCTGTTTCCATTGATCATCCTTGATGTTTCTACAACTTGATTGGAGTCCACCTGTGGTAAATTCAATTGGTTGGACATGTTTTGGAAAGGCATACACCTGTCTATATAAGGTCCCACAGTTGACAGTGCATGTCAGAGCAAAAACCAAAAACCATGAGGTCGAAGGAATTGTCTGTAGACCTTCGAGACAGGATTGTGTCGAGGCACAGATCTGGGGAAGGGTATTCTTAAATGGAAGAAGTTCAGGACCACCAAGACTCTTCTTAGCGCTGGCCGTCTGGCCAAACTGAGCAATCGGGGGAGAAGGGCCTTGGTCAGGGAGGTGACCAAGACTCAATGGTCACTCTGACAGAGCTCTAGAGTTCCTTGTGGAGATGGTTGTCCATCTGGAAGGTTCTCCCATCTCTGCAGCACTCCACCAAGCAGGCCTTTATGGTAGAGTGGCCAGATGCCACTCCTCAGTAAAAGGCACATGACAGCCCGCTTGGAGTTTGGCAAAAGGCACCTTTAAACTCTGACCATGAGAAACAAGATTCTCTGGTCTGATGAAACCAAGATTGAACTCTTTGGCCTCAATGCAAAGTGTCAAGTCTGGATGAAACCTGGCACCATCCCTACGGTGAAGCATGGTGGTGGCAGGATCATGCTGTGGGGATGTTTTTCAGCAGCAGGAACTGGGAGACTAGTCAGGTTCGAGGCAAAGATGAACGTAGCAAAGTACAGAGAGATGCTTGATGAAAACCTACTCCAGAGTGCTCAGGACCTCAGACTGGGGCGAAGGTTCACATTTCAACAGGAGAACGACCCTAAGCACACAGCCAAGAAAATACAGGAGTGGCTTCGGGACAAGTCTCTAAACCTTGGGTGGCCCAGCCTTGAACCCGGACTTGAACCCGATCTGAAAATAGCTGTGCAGCAATGCTCCCCATCCAACCTGGCAGCGCTTGAGAGGATCTGCAGAGAATTGGAGAAACTCCCCTAATACAGGTGTGCCAAGCTTGTCGCATCATACGCAAGACTCGAGGCTGTAATCGCTGCCAAAGGTGTTAACAAATCACTGAGTAAAGGGTCTGACTCCTTACGTAAATGTGATATTTCAGTTTTTTGTTGTTGAATAAATTAGCAAAAATGTTCTTATTTTTGTTTTGTCATTATGGGGTATTTTTTGTAGATTGAAGAAAAAAAACGATTTAATCAATTTTAGAATAAGGCTGTAATGTAACAAAATGTGGAAAAAGTCAAAGGGTCTGAATACTTTCCAAATGCACTGCATGTCTCAAGTTTTACACACGTGTGTAAAACTTGTGTGTATATATAGATGTGTGTGTGTGTACGTACATACATACATACATACACACACACACACACACACACACACACACACACACACACACACACAACTTAAGTGCTTTTTTTGTTTGTAATAGTCGTGTAAGTGGAATACTATAGCTAGTGTGAGTATGGTGTGTTTCTTCAAATGTAGTATTTTCTAATTCAAGTTGCTGCATTTACTGCTAGCTACCTAAGTTAGCTAATAAGTGCTAGCTAGCTGTTGGAACATATCGACATCACCATAAAGAGGATCAAGACGTGTACCATGAAGAAAAGAAGTCAGAGAAGAGAGGTTAGCTGTTCTGAACATTGCTGTGCAGCTCATCTGCAAAATTCAATGAAGAGCTGCCAATGAAGAGCTACGAAAGAAGCGGGTGAAACAACTTCAACATCGGGAATAGCTGTAAGGTCTGTGGCTGAAGATGTGGTTGAGCCAACTCCAGGAGGGCTGTGTTGTCTGAAGATGGGGGCAGTGCCACTTCTTTTCCAATGGAACAATTATGTTCTTCCCCCAAGGCCTATTGTTTGGGAGAGGAGAGAGAGAGACCGAGCACCGACCATGCAGAGGATGGTGGAGATTAAATTGATGATGAGATGAACTGTGCCCAGGACCACGACTACTGTGCAGTACCTGAGCCAACAGCAGTTGATAGCTAGGCTTAGGAGAGACCTGGAAGAGGTGACTGTCAGATGTTGTATTGGTCTGCAGCAGTTTGTGGGATCAGATAATTACATATGATTCTACACTAGGTAGGTTGATGACTCTAAACCAGCACAACTTGTATTGTATGTTATCATTAGATAGGTAATGATGAAAGTTATGCTTTTGCTGAGACCTTATCAGTCTGCTTTTGTTTCATTCTTCCAACAGATTTCCCAGTTATGACCATCTTGTGTCTTTTTGGAGACTGATTTGAATCAGCAACTGCCAAGTTTGTGCAGGTCACTCAAGCAGCATGAGGTCACTCTTCCATCCAAGTACACTGTAAGATTGTTATAATTTTCATGTTGTGAATTGGTTGAAATGTGTTATCAATAATTATTTTCTTGAGAATGTGATGTTAAATTAAATACACAATACAATGTTAAATTAAATACATGACGCATGCAGAGTCAACCTCCTGAAAACATTATTATGCTGCAGACTATAAAATGGATGTGCAGGCCCTATAAAACAAACAGTTGTGATAAAAATGTACAGCAATGACACTGAACTAATCAATTATTTATATATATATATATATATATATATATATATATATATATATATATATATATATATATACACACAGAGACAGTTGCTTGTTGCAGCCAGTGGATGAGCTTTGCCTCTTCCTGACACTGGATCTCAGAGACCTGGGCCAACACTTTCTCATCCATCCCTCTGCAGTCAGTAGGATCATCATCACCTGGGCCAACTTCCTATACACACTGCTTGGAGCAGTGACCATCTGTATGACACAAGAGGAAATGAAGCCCAATCTACCGGAGGAATTTAAAAGCTACCCAGACACGCAGGTCATTGTTGACTGCACCGAGCTTAGGTGTCAGAAATCGTCCTTTCTTCTGCTGTAGAGTGAGATGTTCTACAACTACAAATCCCACTGCACAATTAGGGCATTATTGGAAATAGCTCCTCATGGACCGATCACGTTTGTGTCCTCACTGTATGCAGGCTCCATCCTCATCGATGACCTTGGGTGATTCGGAGGGGGAAGAACAAGTTATAAGAACAAGGAGGTATGAGATGCAAACTCGTGCGGTTGGTGTGATGACACCGTTGTGAAATCAGTTGTTTGCTTCAGCGTTGAGAGAAAAGGTGCAAAATCCGACTACTCATCGTTTATATTGATGCTGATGAATTTGTGATATTTGATATCGACATGCCGTTTTTATACTTTAACTTCTCTAGGGTAGGGGGCAGTATTTTGACGTCCGGATGAAAGGCGTGCCCAAATTAAACTGCCTGCTACTCAGGCTCAGAAGGTAGGATATGCATATTATTAGTAGATTTGGATAGAAAACACTGAAGTTTTTAAAACTGTTTGAATGATGTCTGTGAGTATAACAGAACTCATATGGCAGGCAAAAATCTGAGAAAAATCCAACCAGAAAGTGGGAAATCTGAGGGTTGTAGTTTTTTTTCAAGTGATTGCCTATTGCCTATACAGTGACTTAGGGTTCATTTTGCACTTCCTAAGGTTTCCACTAGATGGCAACAGTCTTTAGAACGTTGTTTCAGGCTTTTACTGTGAATATTGAGCCAACGAGAGGGCCTGGAGTCCGATGAGTGAGGAAATGACATGAGCTCAGAGGTGCGCTGACGTGAGTGTGAGCTGTGTTCCTTTTCTTTTCTGAAGACATTGCAATTGTCCGGTTGGAATATTACTTAAGATTTATGTTAAACATCCTAAAGATTGATGCTATACATCGTTTGACATATTTCTACGAACGTAAATATAACTTTTTTTGACTTTTCGTCGTGACATTTTTGCATGCTTCCTGCATTTGGAGTAGTGGACTGAACGCGTGAACAAAAAGGAGGTATTTGGACATAAATGATGGACTTTATCGAGCAAAACATACATGTATTGTGTAACATGAAGTCCTAAGAGTGTCATCTGATGAAGATCATCAAAGGTTAGTGATTCATTTTAGCTGTATTTCTGGTTTTTGTGACGCCACTCCTTGCTTGGAAAATGGCTGTGTGGTTTTTCTTGTCAAGGTGATGTGCTAACAAAATCTAATGTTATGCTTTCGCCGTAAAGCCTTTTTGAAATCGGACACTGCGGTTGGATTAACGAGAATCTTATCTTTAAAATGGGATATAATAGTATAATATGTTTAAGAAATTTGAATTATGAGATTTTTGTTGTTTTGAATTTGGCGCCCTGCTATTTCACTGGCTGTTGAATAGTGTGTCCCGCAGGTGGGACGGTCACGTCCCACATACCCAAGAGAGGTTAATTACTAGTGATATTGACATGCTATTTTGAACCTTGATTATCAGTTGATTACCATTTTAAATACATTTAAATATTACCAAATAAATATGCCAGCTTAGGTTTTCTTATTTTAAGTTTCCTTCCAGTCTCATTAATCCTACTAGAGCAAACCTATCCTGATTACGAGTATCTTAGACCAGTTGCACGTAGTTTAAGGCAAGAGTATTTTAGTAATTGTGCATTGAAGTGACATTTCTATTCCAAACACACACATAGATACTGTTACAATAAATATATTTTATATATTTACACTACCGTTCAACAACACATTGAACTATAACTTAGGTGTTTTCGAGTTTATAGAAATCTAACAATAGCGGATGCACCGACAGCACGGTGAAAAGACTGTATGGGCTCTAGCCAGCCATTCCCCTTAGGCCTCTGACTGTACCCAATGACTGTTGTACAATGTAATTTTATAATTCTAAATATAATTCATACAAATACAAATGTGGCTCTTACATCTAGACTAGAATCACCTTGTAAACAAATCAATCATCAACAAGAAATGTGTTAAATTAAATTTAAGGCCTTCACACATTGTGGGGCTGCGGCTCGGCTACCCTAGTCAAAATATTCTATAGGATTAGTGATTTTTTTTTCCCCCAATAGAATCCTATAGGATTTTGTGTCACTTCTATCATAATCCTATTGGAAATCAAATGTCATCTGAATGGATCCTATACTTTGTTACTTGAAGGAGTTCAGTAATCAGAATCCTATAATAACTTTTTTCTTAATTGAACCTAATAAATTATAGTTCAACATCCACCGCGCTTGTGCATTATCATAATTCAAAAGTGCACCACTAAAAATCCCTGCATTAGCATGTTTCTGTTAGCCAAACATCCTGACAAAATACAACATAATATTAGTGGCCTGTTAATGTGCCTGGACCTTGTAGACTAAACTGCAGAGAAAAATCCCATCACTGATCCAAATGGTTGCCCAATCAGATAGGTTAGATGCAAGTATTTCTCAATGAATACCAGGATGCATTCAAAACGCCAGGCTTTTGAGCGGCTATTCAAATGACAGGTTATTCACTGCAGTTTACAGCCTAGACTAGTTTTGTACGCTCTTGAAAACAATAATAACATTCTTCATTACATTGTATTGTTGTAGCCTAGGTAGGATACATTTCTTGTCCCTAAAACAACTTAAGCATTTGGTAGCTTTTCCAGATGCATGCCTGGGAGGGAGTGACTCAACCTTGGGCGCGCACATATGATTTCGTTATCTGATTAAAAAAAATATCTATTTTGCTGTGTAAATTGACTGGATGTATTCTCTGCAGTATTAAGCATAACATTGAGCTTATGGATTATGGTCTAATATCCAAACGCTTCTACTGACAGTAGCCTATAGGCTACAGCTCGAGCCTGTCTGTCTTTGTTCTGTTGCAACAAACTCGCAGGAGCTAAATAACAAACCTAACAATTCTCCCCCCCTCCCAAAGTCTATGTATGGAAGGTAGTATCAAAGTCCTGAAAACGCCCAGTGCGTGCACGAGCCCTGACAAGTCTGGGCTCAGGGGCAGCCAGAGCTGGCTGTTGTTCGGGAGGCTGAGCAGGTGGCATGGCAACAGGACTGTCCTGCCTGACCACATTCGGTGTGTTCACGGGAGCAGGGACCCTGCATAGACAGCTGGAATGCCACTGGGCCCAGTTGACGGCTGACCTGAACGTGCTCAGTTTGCTGGCCCGATGAGGTCGACGGACTCCGACCCATTCAGACACCTCGATGGCTGGCGGCTGAGCTCTCTGCTTCATATCATGCTGATGCTTCCTCACTGAAGATCCACGAAGTCTGGTGATGGGCAGCACAAGCTCACGCCCCAACATGAGTTAGGTGGGGAAGACTCCCGTAGTGAAGTAACAAGCTGCGCGGTATTGAAGAAGAGAGCAACATTCGGCCATGTGCTCGCGCAGTCCATTTTTTAGGAACCGATTTTTAAATCACCCCCCCCCCCTCTGTTCGCCTGCATGTGATGGAAAGCAGTATGGATGTGGTTGACACCTTTGGCTGCGAGGTAAGAGAGGAAGTGGTTCGATAGGAACTGGGCACCATTGTCCATGGTAATGGCCTGAGGCAGGCCCCAGCGAGCGAAGAACTGATCCAGAAAGTTGACTATGGTCTCCGCTGTGACTTTGCCCATTGGACTGTCTTCGGGCCATTTAGAGTGAAGGTCAAACGGCACAACGAGAAACCTTTGATGGTGTGGGACGTTGTGTAGCTCTCCACAGACGTTGAGTGCTCCCAATATTTGTGTCATTCTCAAAACTTTTGGCCACGACTGTACATACCACCACAAGCCGATGCTACATACATACAGTGGGGGGGAAAAGTATTTGATCCCCTGCTGATTTTGTACGTTTGCCCACTTACAAAGAAATGATCAGTCAATAATTTTAATAGTAGGTTTGTATTTTAATGAGGGAAATAAGTATTTGACCCCTCTGCAAAACATGACTTAGTACTTGGAGGCAAAACCCTTGTTGGCAATCAGAGGTCAGATGTTTCTTGTAGTTGGCCACCAGGTTTGCACACATCTCAGGAGGGATTTTGTCCCACTCCTCTTTGCAGATCTTCTCCAAGTCATTAAGGTTTCGAGGCTGACATTTGGCAACTGGAACCTTCAGCTCCCTCCACAGATTTTCTATGAGATTAAGGTCTGGTGACTGGCTAGGCCACTCCAGGACCTTAATGTGCTTCTTCTTGAGCCACTCCTTTGTTGCCTTGGCCGTGTGTTTTGGGTCATTGTAATGCTGGAATACCCATCCAAGACCCATTTTCAATGCCCTGGCTGAGGGAAGGAGGTTCTCACCCAAGATTTGACGGTACATGGCCCCGTCCATCGTCCCTTTGATGCGGTGAAGTTGTCCTGTCCCCTTAGCAGAAAAACACCCCCAAAGCATAATGTTTCCACCTCCATGTTTGACGGTGGAGATGGTGTTCTTGGGGTCATAGGCAGCATTTCTCTTCCTCCAAACACGGCGAGTTGAGTTGATGTCAAAGAGCTCCATTTTGGTCTCATCTGACCACAACACTTTCACCAGTTGTCCTCTGAGTCATTCAGATGTTCATTGGCAAACTTCAGACGGGCATGTATATGTATTCTTGAGCAGGGGAACCTTGCGGGCGCTGCAGGATTTCAGTCCTTCACGGCGTAGTGTGTTACCAATTGTTTTCTTGGTGACTGGTCCCAGCTGCCTTGAGATCATTGACAAGATCCTCCCGTGTAGTTCTGGGCTGATTCCTCACTGTTCTCATGATCATTGCAACTCCACGAGGTGAGATCTTGCATGGAGCCCCAGGCCGAGGGATATTGACAGTTCTTTTGTGTTTCTTCCATTTGCGAATAATCACACAATGTTGTCACCTTCTCACCAAGCTGCTTGGGCGATGGTCTTGTAGCCCATTCCAGCCTTGTGTAGGTCTACAATCTTGTCCCTGACATCCTTGGAGAGCTCTTTGGTCTTGGCCATGGTGGAGAGTTTGGAATCTGATTGATTGCTTCTGTGGACAGATGTCTTTTTTACAGGTAGCAAGCTGCGGTTAGGAGCACTCCCTTGAAGAGTGTGCTCCTAATCTCAGCTCCTTACCTATATAAAAGACACCTGGGAGCCAGAAATCGTTCTGATTGAGAGGGGATCAAATACTTATTTCCCTCATTAAAATGCAAATCATAACATTTCTGACATGCGTTATTCTGGATATTTTTGTTGTTATTCTGTCTCTCACGGTTCAAATAAACCTACCATTAAAATTATAGACTGATCCTTTCTTTGTCAGTGGGCAAATGTACAAAATCAGCAGGGGATCAAATACTTTTTTTCCCCCACTGTACCCCAACCAGAAGCCATGGATTACAGGCAACATCCGCACTGAGCTAAAGGGTAGAGCTGCCGCTTTCAAGGAGCGGGACTCTAACCCGGAAGCTTATAAGAAGTCCCACTATGCCCTCCGAGGAACCATAAAACTGGCAAAGCGTCAATACAGGACTAAGATTAAATTGTACTACACCGGCTCGTCGGATGTGGCAGGGCTTGCAAGCTATTACAGACTACAAAGGAAAGTACAGCCGCGAGCTGCCCAGTGACACGAGCCTACCAGACAAGCTAAAATACTTCTATGCTCGCTTCGAGGCAAGTAACACTGAAGCATGCATGAGAGCATCAGATGTTCTAGATGACTGTGTGATCACGCACTCCGTAGCCGATGTGAGTAAGACCTTTAAACAGGTCTACATTCACAAGCCGCAGGGCCAGACGGATTACCAGGACGTGTACTCCGAGCATGCGCTGACCAACTGGCAAGTGTCTTTACTGACCCGTAGCACTCACATCTGTAGCCATGAAGTGCTTTGAAAGGCTGGCCATGGCTCACATCAACACCATTATCCCAGAAACCCTAGACCCACTCCAATTTGCCCTGTGGTTCCAGGACAACAACCTCTCCCTCAACGTGACCAACATTTATATTACATTTAAGTAATTTAGCAGATGCTCTTATCCAGAGCGACTTACAAATTGGTGCATTCACCTTATGATATCCAGTGGAACAACCACTTTACAATAGTGCATCTAAATCTTTTAAGGGGGGGGGGGTTAGAAGAATTAATTTATCCTATCCTAGGTATTCCTTAAAGAGGTGGGGTTTCAGGTGTCTCCGGAAGGTGGTGATTGACTCCGCTGTCCTGGCGTCTTGAGGGAGCTTGTTCCACCATTGGGGTGCCAGAGCAGCGAACAGTTTTGACTGGGCTGAGCGGGAACTGTGCTTCCTCAGAGGTAGGGAGGCGAGCAGGCCAGAGGTGGATGAATGCAGTGCCCTTGTTTGGGTGTAGGGCCTGATCAGAGCCTGAAGGTATGGAGTTGCCGTTCCCCTCACAGATCCGTAGGCAAGCACCATGGTCTTTTAGCGGATGCGAGCTTCAACTGGAAGCCAGTGGAGAGAGCGGAGGAGCGGGGTGACGTGAGAGAACTTGGGAAGGTTGAACACCAGACGGGCTGCGGCGTTCTGGATGAGTTGTAGGGGTTTAATGGCACAGGCAGGGAGCCCAGCCAACAGCGAGTTGCAGTAATCCAGACGGGAGATGACAAGTGCCTGGATTAGGACCTGCGCCGCTTCTTGTGTGAGGCAGGGTCGTACTCTGCAAATGTTGTAGAGCATGAACCTACAGGATCGGGTCACCGCCTTGATGTTAGTGGAGAACGACAGGGTGTTGTCCAGGGTCACGCCAAGGTTCTTAGCACTCTGGGAGGAGGACACAATGGAGTTGTCAACCGTGATGGCGAGATCATGGAACGGGCAGTCCTTCCCCGGGAGGAAGAGCAGCTCCCTCTTGCCGAGGTTCAGCTTGAGGTGGTGATCTGTCATCCACACTGATATGTCTGCCAGACATGCAGAGATGCGATTCGCCACCTGGTTATCAGAAGGGGGAAAGGAGAAGATGAATTGTGTGTCGTCTGCATAGCAATGATAGGAGAGACCATGTGAGGATATGACAGAGCCAAGTGACTTGGTGTATAGCGAGAATAGGAGAGGGCCTAGAACAGAGCCCTGGGGGACACCAGTGGTGAGAGCACGTGGTGCGGAGACAGATTCTCGCCAGGCGACCTGTCAGGTAGGATGCAATCCAAGCGTGGGCCGCGCCGGAGATGCCCAACTCGGAGAGGGTGGAGAGGAGGATCTGATGGTTCACAGTATCAAAGGCAGCCGATAGGTCTAGAAGGATGAGAGCAGAGGAGAGAGAGTTAGCTTTAGCAGCGCGGAGCGCCTCCGTGACACAGAGAAGAGCAGTCTCAGTTGAATGACCAGTCTTGAAACCTGAGTAGCGGGGGAGAGAGAGCGAAGGTTGGGACGGCGAAATACCATCCGAGTAGGGGCAGAGTGAGAAGTGTTGGATGAGAGCGAGAGGGAAAAGGATACAAGGTAGTGGTCGGAGACTTGGAGGGGAGTTGCAATGAGATTACTGGAAGAACAGCATCTAGTAAAGATGAGGTCAAGCGTATTGCCTGCCTTGTGAGTAGGGGGAGAAGGTGAGAGGGTGAGGTCAAAAGAGGAGAGGAGTGGAAAGAAGGAGGCAGAGAGGAATGAGTCAAAGGTAGACGTGGGGAGGTTAAAGTCACCCAGAACGTGAGAGGTGAGCCATCCTCAGGAAAGGAACTTATCAAGGCGTCAAGCTCATTGATGAACTCTCCAAGGGAACCTGGAGGGCTATAAATGATAAGGATGTTAAGCTTGAAAGGGCTGGAAACTGTGACAGCATGGAATTCAAAGGAGGCGATAGACAGATGGGTCAGGGGAGAAAGAGAGAATGTCCACTTGGGAGAGATGAGGATCCCAGTGCCACCACCCCGCTGACCAGAAGCTCTCGGGGTGTGCGAGAACACGTGGGCAGACGAGGAGAGAGCAGTAGGAGTAGCAGTGTTATCTGTGGTAATCCATGTTTCCGTCAGCGCCAAGAAGTCGACGGACTGGAGGGTAGCATAGGCTGAGATGAACTCTGCCTTGTTGGCCGCAGACCGGCAGTTCCAGAGGCTGCCGGAGACCTGGAACTCCACGTGGGTCGTGCGCGCTGGGACCACCAGGTTAGAGTGGCAGCGGCCACGCGGTGTGAAGCGTTTGTATGGCCTGTGCAGAGGGGAGAGAACAGGGATAGACAGACACATAGTTGACAGGCTACAGAAGAGGCTACACTAATGCAAAGGAGATTGGAATGACAAGTGGACTACACGTCTCGAATGTTCAGAAAGTTAAGTTTACGTTGCAAAAATCTTATTGACTAAAATGATTAAAATGATACAGTACTGCTGGCTGGTGAAGTAGGCTAGCTAGCAGTGGCTGCGTTGTTGACTTTGTTTGAAAGTGTAGCTGGCTAGGTAACCTCGATAGTTTCAGTACTACACCTTATCATGATACAAAGGCAACTATTTAGCTAGCTAACATAACACTAATCAAGATGTTCCTTTGTAATGTATTTAGTTTCTACAATGCTGCTCGTCGGTAATAGTTGGCTAGGTTTGGAAATGGCGTCGTGAGGGACGAAAATAGCTGGCCAGCTAACCTCGATAATTACTCTAAACTACACAATTATCAAACTATGACAAACTATGACAAAGACAACTTATTGACTAAAATGACTAAAATGATACAGTACTGCTGGCTGGTAAAGTAGGCTAGCTAGCAGTGGCTGCGTTGTTGACTTTGTTTGAAAGTGTAGCTGGCTAGGTAACCTCGATAGTTTCAGTGCTACACCTTATCATGATACAAAGGCAACTATGTAGCTAGCTAACACTAGCTAACCTCGATAATTACTCTAAACTACACAATTGTCTTAGATACAAAGACCGCAAAGACAACTATGTAGCTAGCTAACACTAATCAAATCGTTCCGTTGTAATGTATTAGTTTCTACAGTGCTGCTAGTCGGTAGAAGTTGGCTAGCTAGCTAGCAGTTGTTGACTAAGTAGGAGAACGGTGGCGCGAAAATAGCTGGCTAGCTAACCTCGATAATTACTCTAAACTACACAATTATCTTTGCTACAAAGATGGCTAAGTAGCTAGCTAAAAAATTGCTCAGATCAAACAAATCAAACCGTTGTAATGTAATGAGATGTGCTGCACTCCGCTCCGCAGGTAATATCACGACTACTCGCTCCAAACAGTAAGCTATTTATCAAGACAAAGGAGATTGCGGACTACAGGAAAAGGAGGACTGAGCACTACCCCATTCTCATCGACGGGGCTGCAGTGCAGCAGGTCGGGGCTGCAGTGGAGCAGGTTGAGAACTTCAATTTCCTTGGTGTCCACATCACCAACAAACTATCATGGTTCAAACACACTAAGACAATTGTGAAGAGGTTACGACAAAGCCTATTCCCCCTCGAGACTAAAAAGATTTGGCATGGGTCCTCAGATCCTCAAAAGGTTCTACAGCTGCACCATTGATAGCATCCTGACTGGTTGCATCACTGCCTGGTATGGCAACTGCTCGGCCTCCGACCGCGAGGAGGGTAATGCGAACGGCCCAGTACATCACTGGGACCAAGCTTCCCGCCATCCAGGACCTCTATACCACGTGGTGTCAGAGGAAGGCCCCAAAAATTGTCAAAGATGCCAGCCACCTTGTCATAGGCTGTTCTCTGCTACCGCATGGCAAGCAGCACCGGAGCGCCAAGTCCAGGTCCAAAAGGCTTCTTAACAGCTTCTACCCCAAGCCATAAAACTCCTGAACAGCTAATCAAAGGGCTACCCAGACCCCTCTTTTACGCTGCTCCTACTCTGTTTATTATCTATGCATGGTCACTTTAACTCTACATACATGTACACCACCGTTCAAAAGTTTGGGGTCACTTAGAAATGTCTTTGTTTTTGGAAGAAAAGCACACTTTTTTTGGTCCATTAAAATAACATCAAATTGATCTTAATACAGTGTTGACATTAATGTTGTAAATGACTATTGTAGCTGGAAACGACAGATTTTTTTTATTTTAATGGAATATCTACATAGACCTACAGAGGCCCATTATCAGCAACCATTACTCCTGTGTTCCAATGGCACGTTGTGTTAGCTAATCCAAGTTTATCGTTTTAAAAGGCTAATTGATCATTAGAAAACCCTTTTGCAATTATGTTAGCACAGCTGAAAACTGTTCTGATTAATGAAGCAATAAAACTGGCCTTCTTTAGACTAGTTGTGTATCTGGAGCATCAGCATTTGTGGGTTTGATTTACATGCTCAAAATTGCCAGAAACAAAGACCTTTCTTTTGAAACTCGTCAGTCTATTGTTGTTCTGAGAAATGAAGGCTATTCCATGCAAGAAATTGCCAAGAAACTGAAGATCTCGTACAACGTTGTGTACTACTCCCTTCACAGAAAAATGCAAACTGGCTCTAACCAGAATAGAAAGAGGAGCGGGAGGCCCCGGTGCACAACTGAGCAAGAGGACAAGTACATTAGAGTGTCTAGTTTGAGAACCAGACACCTCACAAGTCCTCAACTGGCAGCTTCATTACATAGTACCCGCAAAACACCAGTCTCAACGTCAACAGTGAAGAGGTGACTCCGGGATGCTGGCCTTCTAGGCAGAGTTCCTCTGTCCAGTGTCTGTGTTCTTTTGCCCATATTGATCTTTTATTTTATTGGCCAGTCTGAGATATGGCTTTTTCTTTGCAACCCTGGCTAGAAGGCCAGCATCCCGGAGTCGCTTCTTCACTGTTGACGTTGAGACTGGTGTTGTGCGGCTTCTGTTTAATGAAGCTGCCAGTTGACTTGTGAGGCATCTGTTTCTCAAACTAGACACTCTAATGTACTGGGCCGTGTGTGTGTATGCTCGTCGGAGGTTGTAGAGGGATTTCCTATAAGCCTTTGGATCAGCTCTGGCCTTTAGCTCAGTATGGATGTTGACATGGCTTCTGGTTGGGATATGTACGTAAGGTCACTTTGGGGATGATGTGGTCAATGCACTTATTAACTTCTATGAGCTACGTGGGACGTTCGCGTCCCACCCGCGGTACACACTATCAACAGCCAGTGAAATATCAGGGCGGCAAATTCAAAACAACAAAATCTCATAATTCAAATTTCTCAAACATACAACTATTTTACACCATTTTAAAGATACACTTCTCCTTAATCCAACCACATTGTTCGATTTCAAAAAGGCTTTACGGCGAAAGCATAAAGTTAGATTATGTTAGGACAGAGCGTGAACAAGAAAAACCACACAACCATTTTCCAAGCAGGAGAGGCGTCACAAAAACCAGAAATACAGCTAAAATGAACCACTAACCTTTGACGATCTTCATCAGATGACACTCCTAGGACTCAATGTTACACAATACACGTATGTTTTGTTCGATAAAGTTCATATTTATATAAAAAAAAAACATTTTACATTGGTGCGTGATGTTCAGAAAATATTATGCCTCCAAAACTTCCGGTGAATGAGCACAACAATTTACAAAAATACTTATCATAAACGTTGATAAAATATTAAACTGTTATTCAAAGAATTATAGATAAACATCTCCTTAATGCAACCGCTGTGACAGATTTCAAAAAAGCTTCAGCACACTTTGCAATAATCTGAGTACAGCACTCAGAAAACTGAACCAGCAATAACAGATACCCGCCATTTTGGAGTCATCTAAAATCATAAATAGCATTATAAATATTCACGTACCTTTGATGATCATCAGAATGCACTTCCAGGAATCCCAGGTCCACAACAAATGTTGTTTTGTTCGATAAAGTCCATAATTTAAGTACAAATACCTCCTTGTTGTTTGCGCGTTCAGTAAGCTACTCCAAATGTAGGAAGCGTGATAAAGTTCACAACGAAAAGTCAAAAAAAGTTATATTTACGTTCGTAGAAACATGTCAAACGTTGTATAGCATCAATCTTTAGGGCATTTTTAACATAAAACTTCAATAATATTGCAACCGGATGATTCCAATGTCTTGAAAAATGTTATGGAACACAGCTACCTCATCACGTGACTGCGCGCCACTGAACTCATGTCATTTTCTTAGTCACCAACTTCCCGGCTGCCTTGTTCGCTCTCTGTTCACTGCAAAAGCCTGAAACAAGGTTCTAAAGACTGTTGTCATCTAGTGGAAGCCTTAGGAAGTGCAAAATGAACCCTAAGTCACTGTGTGTTAGATAGGCAATGACTTGAAAAGACTACAAGCATCAGATTTCCCACTTCCTGGTTGGATTTTTCTCAGGTTTTTCCTGCCATATGAGTTCTTTTATACTCACAGACACCATTCAAACAGTTTTAGAAACTTCAGAGTGTGTTCTATCCAAATCTACTAATAATATGCAAATATTTGACTCTGGGCCCGAATATTAGGCAGTTTACTCTGGGCACGCTTTTCATCCGAAAATGAAAATACTGCCCCCTATACCTTAAGTTTGAAATGGATGATCAATGTGGTAAACTTCTGCCATCGGATGAATCCCGGAACATATTCCAGTCTGCTAGCGAAACCGTCTTGTAGCTTAACATCCGCATCATGGGATGGGACATGGGGTTGCACAGGTGACATGCTGGTAGAAATGAGGTAAAATAGATTTCAGTTTCCCTGCAGTAAAATCACTGGCCTCTAGCCTCTCTGGGGTATGTGGGACGCCACCTGCGGGACACACTCGCCAACAGCCAGTGAAATAGCAGGGCGCCAAATTCAAAACAACAAAAATCTCATAATTCAAATTTCTCAAACATACAACTATTATATCCCATTTTTTAAAGATACACTTCTCGTTAATCCAACCACACTGTCCGATTTCAAAAAGGCGTTACGGCGAAAGCATAACATTAGATTGTTAGGACAGCGCCTAGACAAGAAAAACCACACAGCCATTTTCCAAGCAAGCAGAGGTGTCACAAAAACCAGAAATACAGCTAAAAGTAATCACTAACCTTTGATCTTCATCAGATGGCAGTCGTAGGACTTCATGTTACACAATACATGTATGTTTTGCTCGATAAAGTTCATATTTATATTAAAAAAATTATAATAATTTACATTGGCGTGTAATGTTCAGAAATGTTTTGCCTCCCAAAACTCTGGTGAATGAGCACATCAATTTACAGAAATACTCATCATAAAAGTTGATAAAATATACAACTGTTATTCAAAGAATTATAGATACACCTCTCCTTAATGCAACCGCTGTGTCAGATTTCAAAAAAGCTTTACAGTGAAAGCAAACTTTGCAATAATCTGAGTACAGCGCTCAGACATCAAAACAAGCCATATCGATACCCGCCATTTGAGTCAACAGAAGTCACAAATAACATTATAAATATTCACTTACATTTGATCTTCATCGGAATGCACTCCCAGGAATCCCAGTTCCAGAATAACTGTTTGTTTTGTTCGATAAAGTCCATCTTTGTCCAAATACCTCCATTTTGTTCGCGCTTTCAGTTGAGTAATCCAAATGCACTGTGCTCGCACAGTAAATTCAGACAAAGTCAAAAATGTTATATTACAGTTTGTAGAAACATGTCAAACGATGTATAAAATCAATCTTTAGGATGTTTTTATCATAAATCTTCCATAATATTCCAACCAGACGATTCCTTTGTCTTCAGAAATGAAAAGGAACACACCTAACTCCCACGGGAGTGCACGCGATTGAGCTCATGTCATTTTCTCAGTCATCTGACTCCATATGCTCTTATTCTCACCCCAGTCACAGTAGAAGCATGAAACAACATTCTAAAGACTGTTGACATCTAGTGGAAGCCTTAGGAAGTGCAAAATGACCCCACAGACACTGTGTATTAGATGGGCAATCACTTGAAAAACTACAAATCTCAGATTTCCACACTTCCTGGCTGGATTTTTTCTCAGGTTTTTGCCTGCCATATGAGTTCTGTTATCACAAACATCATTCAAACAGTTTTAGAAACTTCAGAGTGTTTTATATCCAGATCTAATAATAATATGCATATCCTTCCTTCTGGGCCTGAGTAGCAGGCAGTTTACTACGGGCACGCTTTTCATCCGGACGTCAAAATACTGCCCCCTACCCAAGAGAGACTAGGAGCACAGCCTCTGGGTGAGCATTTTCGTGCTCGTTGAGTGCTGTCTTCATGCCAGCATTGTTTTGAGCATAAAAAAATATAGATGGAAAAACTGTCTTGGTCTACAGTTTATCATGAGAACCTTGAGCTGTTTTTAACAGAGACACACCCCTCCCCCCTAACTTTACCCGACAGTGCCATACGGTCTTGACAATGCATAGAAAAATCAGCTAGATGTATATTGCCCTTGTTCAGCCACGACTCCGAGACACATAGGATATTACAGTTCTTCAGGTATCATTGATAGGATAGTCTCAAACGGAGCTCGTCCAGTTTGTTCTCCAGTGATTGTACTTTGCCAATAGAACAGAGGTTAGAGGCAGATTATTTATTCGTCAGGGTACTCGCACGTTGGCGTCTCTTACGCTGTCTTCTCCTCTTCTGAGTTTCTGGGATTAGGGACTGGTCCGGGGTTAGCATTATGTCTTGCGCCGCTGACTCATTGAAGTAGAAATCTTTATCCAAATTGAGGTTAGTGATCGCTGTTCTGATGTCCAGAAGCTCTTTTCTGTCATCGGAAATGATGGCGGAAATGTTATGTACAACAACAAGTTAAGATCAGTGCAAAAAAAACACAAAATAGCAGACGTGGTCAGGAGCCCTTAAAACGGCTGCTATCCATTTCAGCGCCATTTTAGTTGACAACCTGGCTATAACTATGGAGGATGTCTTTCTCTCTCTCTGTGAACTTCTGTCTGTGGGAGTGAGGACCCAGGACCCAGATGCTAAACTGACTTATATCCTTACATATCCCTTGCTTACAATCACATCATGAGTAACCTGCTTAATTTCTTACAAATAACTTAGCAAAGGTCTGACGTATATGCGTCTTCCATCACCCTGTGCATCTGATTACACCGGACACAGCGGTCCTAGAGGTCTCAGGAACTTCTCACAATTCAACTTTGAACTGGCTCATACTGCTGTTACCACACTGTGTACCGGACAGAGATCAAAAGAAAAGGTAGCAGAACTCAAGAAGTCGCACCATTCTCATTATTCAACTGAAATGTATCAGTTTCATATTAACCAACGTTTGTAAGCACGCATGTATACATAATTGAGGATGCCTGTATAAACTCAAGACTGATGAGACTTTGTACTAGCCTTTTGCATTATGATGTGACTGCGTGTAGGCCTACCCCAAGTACTCTATATTAAAGCTGACGCTTCAACCGCTTCCAGACTCAAGTTTCTTTTATATTTACAGAGTCAACATGCATTTGAATATTTCTGTCTTCTGTAATCAAGTCATGGACACCTGCTTTCCTTATGAGAAGCAACTCAAATGAGCAGTGTCCTGCATGCTCTCATGAGTTGACATGGGCTATCATGAGACCAAGAAATTGATTAGTGTTTAAAAGCATCCACGTGATAATTCCTGTTTTTTGTTTTTCTGGATAGGCGATCTTCTCAGGTTTTTGTGAACATTCCAAGGGGTGGCTAGCTCCAGTTGATAAACAGCACAGATGGACCGTGTTTATAGTCAGAGATGAGGCTGTAGGTGTTTGGGGGTGCTGGAAGAACACCTCTGCCCCTGGCTTGGTTGGACACATCTAGGTAATGGAATAACTAAGGTTGGGGTCCTCTGCTATCAAGGCGCATAATCTGCTTCTTCTGGATCGCAAGCCTGCCTGCTGCAGCCACCCATGCTAGCTCTTATCAGGGCCTCTGGCTGTCTTCGTTACCAACCATCATATTGCTCACCTGGTCACCCAGGTGGGTCAGAGTTCAAGTTTCTCTTTTCCCACGGCCCCAAACGCTCATTTCCACTGTGTAGTCATCATGACCTGGTCTTCCTCTTCTGAACCTCCTTCCCTCCTGCAAATGCACACCATGACGACATCATGGTGGTAGGCCTGATCATCGACGGTGAGGAGACAGCCTATAGGGAGGAGGCCAGAGACCTGGCAGTGTGGTGTCAGGACATCAACCTCTCCCTCAACATCAGCAAGACAAAGGAGCTGATCGTGGGCTACAGGAAATGGAGGCTCAGCACGCCCCCATTCACATCGATGGGGCTGTAGTGGAGTGGGCCAAGAGCTTCAAGTTCCTCGGTGTCCACATCACTAAGGATCTATCACGGTCCACACACACCAACATAGTTGTGAAGAGGGTACAACAATGCCTCTTCCCTCAGGAGGCTGAAAATATTTGGCATGGGTCCTCAGATCCACAAAGTTCTACAGCTGCACAATTGAGAACATCTATACTGGCTGCATCACCGCTTGGTATGGCAACTGCTTGGCATCCGACCGCAAGATGCTACAGAGGGTAGTGTGTACAGCCCAGTACATTATTGGGGCCAAGCTCCCTGCCATCCAGGTCCTCTATACCAGGCGTTGTCAGAGGAAGGCCCTAAAAATTGTCAAAAACCCCAGCCACCCAAGTCATAGACTGTTCTCTCAAGTGGTACCGATGCACCAAGTCTGGAACCAACAGGACCCTGAACAGCTTCTACCCCCAAGCCATAAGACTGCTAAAGAGTTAGTCCGGCTACCTATTGGTTATCTGCATTGACCCTTTTTGCACAAACTTTTTTGACTCCTCACATTCGCTGCTGCTACTTGTTTTATTATATTTTCTGATGCTTAGTCCCTTTATTCCTAGTTATACAGTGCCTTCTAGAGTATTCAGACCCCTTGACTTTTTCCACATTTTGTTACGTTGCAGCCTTAATCTAAAATGGATTGAATAAAACATGTCCATAGCAATCTACACACAATACCCCATAATGACAAAGCAAAATCAGGTTTTTAGACATTTTTGCAAATGTATATAAAATGAAATGCCTTATTTACATAAGTATTCTGACCCTTTGCAATGAGACTCAAAATTTAGCTAAGGTGCATCCTGTTTCCATTGATCATCCTTGAGATGTTTCTACAACTTGAATGTAATTCACCTGTGGTAAATTCAATTGATTGAACATGATTTGGAAAGGCATACACCTGTCTATGTAAGGTCCCACAGTTGACAGTCTACGTCAGAGCAAAGCCAAGCCATGAGGTCGAAGGAATTGTCTGTTGAGTTTCGAGAAAGGATTGTGTTGAGGCACAGATCTGGGGAAGGGTACCAAAAAAGGTCCCCAAGAAAATTGTGGCCTCCATGATTCTTAAATAGAGGAAGTTTGGAACCACCAATTCTCTTCCTAGAGCTGGCCAAACTGAGCAATCGGGGGAGAAGAGCCTTGGTCAGGGAGGTGACCAAGAACCCGATGGTCACTCTCTGATAGAGCTCAAAAGTTCCTCTGTGGAGATGGGAGAACCTTCCAGAAGTACAACCATCTCTGCAGCACTCCACCATGCAGGCCTTTATGGTAGAGTGGCCAGATGGAAGCCACTCCTCAGTAAAAGGCACACGATAGCCCGCTTGGAGTTTGCCAAAAGGCACCTAAAGGTCTCTCAGACCATGAGAAACAAGATTCTCTGGTCTGATGAAACCAACATTTAACTCTTTGGCCTCAATGCCAAGCGTCAAGTCTGGAGGAAACCTGGCACCATCCCTACTGTGAAGCATGGTGATGGCAGCATCATACTGTGGGGATGTTTTTCAGCAGCAGGGACTGGGAGACTAGTCAGGTTCAAGGCAAAGATGAACGGAACAAAGTACAGAGAGATCCTTGATGAAAACCTGCTCCAGAGCACTCAGGACCTCAGACTGGGGAGAAGGTTCACCTTCTAACAGGACAACGACCCTAAGCACACAGCCAAGATGATGCAGGAGTGGCTTCGGGACAAATCTCTAAATGTCCTTGAGTGACACAGCCAGAGCCTGGACTTGAACCCGATCAAACATCTCTGGAGAGACCTGAAAATGGCTGTGCAGCTACGCTCCCAAACCAACCAGACAGAGCTTGAGAGGATGTGCAGAAAAGAATGGGAGAAACCATTACACAGAGGGTTCTACATGGCACCCAGAAGAGTTATACCTGGAACCAAAAAGGGTTATCCTATGGGGACAGCTGAAGAACCCTTTTGGAACTGTTTTTTTCTAAGAATGCTTCTAAGAACTCCCCTATTGCCAATCCGTTTCTGCTCATAGCCGTAGCCTAAGTTGGTGGATCAAATTAAGATGAAAGACTCAAATTGTTTACCATAAAAAAGAAAAACAATCTCTGTTTTTTTCAAGGTCTGTGTAAGTGGGCATTTCCTCTCTCGCGTGAGCTGTCTTTGTTGTTGTCTAATTGGGCACCCCCTCTGCGGTTCTCTGTCGTAGATTCAGCTGGGTGTTATGGGACTTGCGTTCCCTGTGCACCAGATACAAGCACCAGCCCGGCTCTAAGGTTACAGGTTGCAAGTGCTGAGGATCCCTAATTGGTAGCGGACAGTCTGCGGTCATTGTCGAATGGCCTTTGTGGAATCCAGCGGTCAGCGGTGAGGTCAGCGAATCAGGACCCTGACACATGAAGGTCAGGCAGGATTGAATGACCACTGGAAGACTGCTCCTTCTGTTGGGGAATCTACTTATTCTCTTCTATGTCATCTGCTCCCCTCTAGCTTGCCCTCAGGGTTCGTACTTACATTTATATACCCAATAGAGTTGTAAACAATGGATTTGTTGTTGAAATACAAACTTTAGAACACCTTCAGAAACATTTGGTGATAAGTGGCCATCTTCATGGTGCACAGTTATAAATTGTTTTACCTGTTGCACTTTCAGATACTGGTATTTCAATCCAAATCATACCTTATTATAGGATTTTATAGTATTACATGATGTTTGTAACTTTCCATTGGATGTATTTTTTTTCTCAAATTGTATTTTTATATGGCTCCTACATAATGTCAGAATGTTACGAAACACTGCGTATTGTATATTGAATTTAAACTCACATTACACCCACAGACATTTTACAAACTGAACAAACCCCTTACTCAATAACTATGATTCTGAAAACACAAATAATGTCCAATCTACAATAGGTATAACCATCAGTGCGCATGTACCTGAAAACGCTTTAATCACCATTAATACATGCCATTTAGCAGATTCTTTTATCCAAAGCAACTTATAGAAGTGCAGGCATACATTTTCAAATGTTTTGCCCAAGCAGGGAGACCCGAACCTACGAGAGAGTAAAGACCGGGTGACACAAGAAGGCCCTTTTGAGAGAGTGATGAGAGGAGGTAAGTATTCTCCAAGGAATAGAAAGTGAATCAATTAGGATGTTTTCTTAGTAACAATATCAGGGTGGTTTTATCATCTTTGGGCTAAGAGGATTCTCATGAGATACTCTTTGGAGGACCCTGTGGCCCATGTGTTTGTTAATCGGCTATAATTGATGTAGGTTAAGCATCATTACCTCTGCTTACAATACTGCTTTACCCCTGATAGGAATCCCGCCTCCCCTCCTTTTTTGACTGCTGGCGATAGAGAAATGAGCAACATGATTCCAGCAGTATAACAATAGCCAGGTGTTCACTGGGGCCGAGCAATTCCCCCTAACCCCTCTGTCTCTGTCCTTTCCTCTGACATCATCCCCTCCCATGGCCATGAGCTACACTTCTGTTATTCCAAACAAGCGGTAGTACACAAAGGTAATATTCAAACCATGGCACTTTTGGCTGTACTGTGATTCATCTGGACTGGAACTACCTCATTTGAACTCTTGCCGTGGCAATCTAGCATTCTCTTTAGCCTCACTGAGTCGTAGCTAAACACTGCTTTGTTGTGCTACAGCATTTTATTGGTCTTGCCAATGGAACCAATGGAATAGGCCCAAAAGTGCAAACCCTGCCCATCTGGCCCTCCAGGCAGGCTCGAAAAGTATTTAAATACTATTTGAACCCAGGTTTGATCTGATGATGTATGTGGGCCTGGCGTGATGGAGCATGGAGATGGAGAGGCTTGTGGGGTTACCAAAGAGGCTGAATCATGATTGCAGTATAATTGAACAGGTTAAGATGCCTTTGAAATAATAGAGCAGCGGCAGACCGGTTCTCCCTGTCAGTGTGATCAGCAGGGATTCTGAGGTTTCCCCATGACCCATCCTCCCCAATCCCATCCCTCTCTATCGGTTTAGAACCAAATTATGACAACATGTACCACAATCTGATGATCTCTTCTGTGAAAA
Organism: Salmo trutta; assembly: GCF_901001165.1. Taxonomy (NCBI): domain Eukaryota; kingdom Metazoa; phylum Chordata; class Actinopteri; order Salmoniformes; family Salmonidae; genus Salmo; species Salmo trutta. Next base: position 44,928,791 of record NC_042985.1, read on the forward strand.
CGTACAGTTGAAGTCGGAAGTTTACATACACCTTAGCCAAATACATTTAAACTCAGTTTTGCACAATTCCTGACATTTAATCCAAGTAAAAATTCCCTGTCTTAGGTCAGTTAGGAAAACCACTTTATTTTAAGAATGTGAAATGTCAGAATAATAGTAGTGGGAATGATTTATTTCAGCTTTTATTTCTTTCATCACATTCTCAGTTGGTCAGAAGTTTACATACTCAATTAGAATTTGGTAGCATTGCCCCTATTATTGTTTAACTTGGGTCAAGCGTTTCGGGTAGACTTCCACAAGCTTCCCACAATAAGTTGGGTGAATTTTGGCCCATTCCTCCTCACAGAGCTGGTGTAACTGAGTAAGGTTTGTAGGCCTCCTTGCTCCCACATGCTTTTTCAGTTCTGCCCACAAATGTTCTATAGGATTGAGGTCAGGGCTTTGTGATGGCCACTCCAATACCCGGACTTTGTTGTCCTTAAGCCATTTTGCCACAGCTTTGGAAGTATGCTTGGGGTCATTGTCCATTTGGAAGACGCATTTTCAACCAAGCTTTAACTTCCTGACGGATGTCTTGAGATGTTGCTTCAATATATCCACCTAATTTTCCTTCCTCATGATGCCATCTATTTTGTGAAGTGCACCAGTCCCTCCTGCAGCAAAGTACCCCCACAACATGCTGCCACCCCCGTGCTTCACGGGTGGGACGGTGTTCTTCAGCTTGCAAGCATCCCCCTTTTTCCTTCAAACATAACAATGGTCATTATGGCCAAACAGTTTTGTTTCATCAGACCAGAGGACATTTCTCCAAAAAGTACGATCTTTGTCCCCATGTGCAGTTGCAAACCGTAGTCTGGCTTTTTTATGGCGGTTTTGGAGCAGTGGTTTCTTCCTTGCTGAGCGGCCTTTCAGGTTGTGTCGATATAGGACTCGTTTTACTACCTGTTTCCTCCAGCATCTTCACAAGGTCCTTTGCTGTTGTTCTGGGATTGATTTGCACTTTTCGCACCAAAGTACGTTCAACTGTAGGAGACAGAACGCGTCTCCTTCCTGAGCGGTATGACGGCTGCGTGGTCCCATGGTGTTTATACTTGCGTACTATTGTTTGTACAGATGAACGTGGTACCTTCAGGCGTTTGGAAATTGCTCCCAAGGATGAACCAGACTTGTGGAGGTCTACATTTTGTTTTTCTGAGGTCTTGGCTGATTTCTTTAGATTTTCCCATGATGTCAAGCAAAGAGGCACTGAGTTTGAAGGTAGGCCTTGAATACATCGACAGGTACATCTCCAATTGACTCAAATGATGTCAATTAGCCTGTCAGAAGCTTCTAAAGCCATGACATAATTTTCTGGAATTTTCCAAGCTGTTTAAAGGCACAGTCAACTTAGTGTATGTAAACTTCTGACCCACCTGGAATTGTGATACAGTGAAATAATCTGTCTGTAAACAATTGTTGGAAAAAGTTGATAGTAGATGTCTTAACCGACTTGCCAAAACTATAGTTTGTTAACAAGAAATTTGTGGAGTGGTTGAAAAACGAGTTTTAATGACTCCAACCTAAGTGTTTGTAAACTTCCTACTTCAACTGTATATAGTGGTGGTGGATTATCTAGCCCAAAATGACCACCACCGTGCTCACCTTCCATTTGGGTACTGCATATGGAAGTGAGTTGTCCCACAGTAATGAAGATTAGGACAGAGAGCAGAGATGGTGTTTGATCTCCCTGTACAGGAGAAGAGTCCGTAAAGGTTCTGTGTATGAGCCAGTCCCCTCTGAGCCTATCCCTGGCGCTGTCCACACAGGTCGTCTGACCAGAGCACACCTGCTGGCACTGGCCTTTTGGCACCGCATTAGCCTTTTCCTTCCACTAGAGAAGAGCCATTTCATCTGAAATAGTCTCATCACTTCCGCCACTGCTGAGAAATTGCCTATCGACCAGCAGTGACCCCACTGACGACCCCCCCCCCAATCCCCCTCCACCCGATTTTTATACATGTTTAAGTAATGTTAGCTGCACCAACTCCAATACACAACTGTCCAGAAAAAGGGAGTTGGGTTCTATTTTCTGCATGATGAAATGAGAGGTGAGATAGAACTACTCGACACTAGGAAAATAAACTTAATTGAACGAGCAAGGTTATCAGTTGTGATATTATGGTGGTTATTGGACAAATCCTACATAGCATGTTATGAATCATATAAAGGGCTGATAAAATATTACACTTATTACACAATTAATATGCGCCAGGCCAGGATAACGAACTACAGATTCAGTCTTTTTTGTGTGCATTCATGCATGCATCACAGCACTGCATGCCATAGCATTTTTAATGCCAATGGTATAGAGATCCAATCTTTGTAAATTGTAATGTGAAAATGACAAATGCATTTATCATTTTCACATTCCAATTTAGCATTCAAGCATTGCATGTATTTATTTATTGGAGTTTATTTGAACTGGGACAATGTACAAAACCATAAGTCTCAGAGCACTGAGAAATGATGTGTTGAACCAGATTTAGCAAATGTACATCTGTAGTCCCTTCACTGCATTTATTATTTATTTATCATTTTGAGATTTTTGATCAGCAATCCATATTACCAGTTTTCTTTTATTTTCCAGGATTGGGGGAGTTCCACTCCTTTCGTAATTTCTTTGCTTTATTGAAGAAATACACTGAGTGTACAAACATTAGGAACACCTTCCTAATATTGTGTTGCCCTCAGAACAGTCTCAATTCGTAGGGGCATGGACTCTACAAGGTGTCGAAAGCTTTCTATAGGGATGCTGGCCCATGTTGACTCCAATGCTTCCCACAGTTGTGTTAAATTGTCTGGATGTCCTTTGGGTGGTGGACCATTCTTGATATACACGGGAAACTGTTGAGCGTTCTTAACACACTCAAACCGGTGCGCCTGGCACCTACTACCATACCCTGTTCAAAGCACTTCATGTTTTGTCTTGTCCATTCACCCTCTGAGTGGCACACATACACTATACAGTAAATACAAAAGTATATGGAGACCCCTTCAAATTAGTGGATACGGCAATTTCAGCCACACTCGTTGCTGACAGGTGTATACAATCGAGCACACAGCCATGCAATGTCTATAGACAAACATTGGCAGTAGAATGGCCTTAGTGAAGAGCTCAGTGACTTTCAATGTGGGATGCCACCTTTCCAACAAGTTAGCTCATCAAATTTCTGCCCTGCTACAGCTTCTCCGGTCAAGTGGAAATGTCTAGGAGCAACAGCAGCTCAGCCGCGAAGTGGTAGGCCACACAAGCTCACTGAACGGGCCCGCGGTCGTCTGTCCTCGGTTGCAACACTCACTACTGAGTTCCAAACTGCTTCTGGAAGCATCGTCAGCACAAGAACTGTTCATCGGGAGCTTCATGAAATGGGTTTCCATGGCCGAGCAGCCGCACACAAGCCTAAGGTCACAATGTGCAATGCTAAGCGTCAGCTGGAGTGATGTAAAGCGCGCCGCCATTGGACTCTGGAGCAGTGATGAATCACGCTTCACCATCTGACAGTCCAATGGACGAATCTGGGTTTGACTGATGCCAGGAGAACGCTACTTGCCCCAATACATAGTGCCAACTGTAAAGTTTGGTGGAGGAGGAATAATAGTCTGGGGCTGTTTTTCATGGTTCGGGCTAGGCCCCTTCCAGTTAAGGGAAATCTTAATGCTACAGCATACAGTGACATTCTAGACAAATCTGTGCTTCCAACTTTTTGGCAATAGTTTGGGGAAGGCCCTTTCCTGTTTCAGCAGCAAAGTGAGGTCCATAGAGAAATGCATTGTTGAGATCGGTGTTGGAGAACTTGACTGGCCTGCACCAGCCCTGACCACAACCCCATCGAAGTCCCCGCAGCAATGTTCCGACATCTAGTGGAAAGCCTTTCCAGAAGAGTGGGGCATTTTAAATCAGCAAAGGGGGACCAACTCCATATTAATGCTCATTATTTTGCAATGAGATGTTCGACGAGCAGGTGTCCAAATACTTTTCGTCTTGTAGTGTACATAATCATAATGTCTCAATTGCCTCAAGGCTTAAAAATCCTTCTTTAACCTCCTCCCCTTCATCTACACTGATTTAAAGTGGATTTAACAATTGACATCAATAAGGGATCATAGCTTTCACCTGGTCAATCTATGTAATGGAAAGAGCATGTGTTCATAATGCTTTATACACTCAGTGTAGTATAGTGTTGGAAAGATGGGAGAGTGAGTCAAAGGGCAGTGGGACAGATTCGAACCCATGCCAACTGACATACATGTGTGCCAGGGTCAGCGACTGTAACCGCTGGACCAGACAGGCCTCATATTCGCAAGTTTTCATGAGTGACATGTTTGTTTGTATTTGATATTTACTATTTATTTTTCTTACCCTTTTTCCATATTCCCATCAACATACTTTATATGTGCACTGCATTCTGAGATGGAATGCTCAATCAAATGTGGTATTCATTTATTCATTCATTAATGATGACATATAAAGAGTGTTTGTCCTTGTTATTCCAGCCCCAGTCATCTGGCCCAAGGCAGGAGTATAGACATAACAGCAGTTATGCAGACTGCCTTAAAGTCTTTACAAATTAACAATTAAAAAGCAAGCAGTGCTTGTGGGTTGGGGGGAAGGGGGGGCATGGGAGGTTGATTCGCGGAAATGAAAGCACAGTGGATGGCTTGGTGGCCTTCATATTCACTTTAGGTCCTCTCACTGACAATGAGCAGAACAAAGCAATGCTTTAAATGCACATATCTACAACCATGGCTCATGTCAGTATGTTCTTCCCCTTAACCATAATTCCCCATAATTCCCCATTTTCACTTTCTCCACTTGTGGAGCGATTTGCAAGCAGTCATTTTATTTCTAGACTGTGACTTTTCTATAGGCAACTGTTGTCTAATCATTAATCAATGATGATTAAACAATCAATGTTTACCAAGAGAAATTCTGCTAAATTGTTAGATTAAAATTCTAATATTAATAGCTGAAAAAATTGCTTGCATTCCTCCAATTGAGATCTTCCCGCTGCTCTCTTTTCTGCAAGAGTGTGGTGTGATGAACAATGTGTGCTCTCGTGGATATGGTGACCTATTGACACATGCTCCGAGGTTGCAAATCCATTCTACCTGCTCCATTGTGTTGTTGATGGGATGCGTAGGCAGGTCATGCTGCCCTCATGCTGCTCATTGATAGAGCAGTGCTGCTATATAATACATCACTTTCACTCTCTGATGAAGACAGAATACCTGTTGACCCCATTGTTGTGGCCTTTGACAGAGCTCTAAGATAATACATATTCAGGATATTCCATCGTTCTGCATACTTTGGCTGCCAGTCTCGCAGTACTTTTTCGAATGGAGTATTTCAAAAGACTTAGCTGACAAGTCTCCTTGTTGATTTCACTAACACTGTATGACAAGAAATAATAGATTTAATAAACAGAAACTTTGAGTATATGATGATCTTGTAGTGACAGGTAAATTATCCTCCTTTAAATTTGATTACGACACTACATTTTCCAGAACCTCAGTAACACAGCAGCAACCTGCTATGCTATGATAAAGAAGACCGACATGTATGTAAGATTAAAATTAAAACCTGTAGTATGTATATTTCTCTGTCCTTTTACTTTGTTAGTCACTTCATCGCAATAAAGTGTATTTTCAAACAGCTAATGCAGACGTATCTTTCAAAAAGGTCTACTTCTATATGAGTTAGATTGGAGTGGTTGTAAGGTGTTAATAATTGGAAAACAAGAAACCTTGCAGACAGTTTTAGACCACATGAAAAACACAAACCCAAGGTAAGCAAAGTATTGCCCCCCCATTGTCCTCTTCTCCCCAAGCTGTTATCATTCAACACTGATTCATACAGCCTCATTGACATCCAGGTGCTTGTTTAGCAAGAGAACATTGATGCATCCTCCCTAGCAATATCAACAGGCCCAGGGCCGGCTCCAGCCTTTTAGGAACCCTAAGCGAGATTTGGTTGGACCCCCCCACACACCACGCGGCAAAACATTTTAGTGGCCTCTTGATGGTGGAGAGAACAATTTAAGTTTTAAAGTTAATTTCCTGCAATTCTACAAATTTTGCCATGGGGCATAGAGAAAATGTTGTAGTTTTATAACTCATTTCATGCAATTCTACACATTTTGTAATGACATGCCATGTTAGTATGATGTCTGAGTGAGAATGACTAACAAAATCAATGGATACCGCCTGAAGGTCAGGGCCCTTGGGCACGTGCCCTGCTTGCCTGGTCGGTATTCAATAGCTGGCTAGACCAAGTACCAATCAAAAAATTGTTAGCTGACATGCCTAATTGAGTGACTGTCAGTGACTGACATAACAATAGTACACCTGCTGATGCACAACCAAAGAGTTTATCTACATTTTTTGTAGCTGTCTATTTACCACCACAAACCGATGCTGGCACTAAGACCGCACTCAATGAGCTGTATAGGGCCATAAGCAAACAAGAAAATGTACATTCAGAGGCAGTGTTTCTCATGGCCAGTGATTTTAATTCAGTGAAACTGAAATCCTTTTCATAAATCTTTTACCAGCAGAGGTGACAAAACACTATATCACCACAAACACAGAAACGCATACAAGGCCCTCCCTCGCCCTCCGTTTGGCAACTCAGACCATAACTCTTTCCACCTGCTTCCTGCTTACAAGCAAAAACTCAAACAGGAAGTACCAGTGACGCGCTCAATACGGAAGTGGTCCAATGAAGCAGATGCTAAGCTACAGGACTGTTTTGCTAGCACAGACTGCAATATGATTCATCCGATAACAGGAGTTTACCACATCAGTCACCGGCTTCATTAATAAGTGCATCGAGCTGCCCAGCGACCCGAGCCTACAAGATAAGCTAGATGCCTTCTATGCTCACTTCAAGGCAAGCAACACTGATCCATGCATGTGAGCACCAGCTGTTCTGGACAACTGTATGATCTCGCTTTCCGTAGCCGATGTGAGTTAGACCTTTAAACAGGTTAACATTCACAAGGCCGCGGGGCCTTATGGAATACTAGGAGGCAAACTAAGAGCATGCGCTGACCAGCTGGCATGTGTCTTTACTGACATTTTCAAGCTATCCCTGACCCCGTCTATAATAGCAACTTGTTTCAAGCGGATCACCATAGGCCCCGTGTGGAAGAACACCAAGGTACTCTGCCTAAATGACTATCGCCCGTAGCACTCACGTCCATAGCCATGTAATGCTCTGAAAGGCTGGTCATGGCTCACATCAACACCATCATCCCAGACACCTGGACCCACTCCAATTCGCATACGCCCCAACAGATCTGTTGATGACACAATCTCTGTTGCACTCCACACTGCCACCCACCTGGACAAAAGGAATACCTATGTAAGAATGCTGTTCATTAACTACAGCTCAGCATTCAACACCATAGTCCTCAACAAGCTCAGGACCCTGGTACTGAACACCTCCATCTGCAACTAGATCCTGGACTTTCTGATGGGCCGTAGGCAACAACACATCCTCCACACTGACCATCAACAATTGGGCCCCTCAGGGGTGTGTGCTTAGTCCCATCCTGTAATACCTGTTCACCCACTATTGCATGGTCTGCCACACGACTCCAACACCATCATCAAGTTTGCTGACACCACGACAATGGTTAGACTGATCACTGATGACGATGAGGCAGCCGATAGGGATGAGGTCAAAGACCTGGCTGTGTGGTGCCAGGACAATAGCTTCTCTCTCAACATCAGCAAGACAACGGAGTTGATCGTCGACTACAGGAAATGGAGGGGTGAGCACGTCCCCATCCATATTGATGGGGCTGTAGTGGAGCGGGTCGAGATCTTCTTCAAGTTCCTCTGTGTCTACATCACTAAGGAATTAACATGGTCCACACACAGCCACACAGTTGTGAAGAGAGAACAACAGTGCTTCTTCCCTCTTGGGAGGCTGAAAAGATTTGTCTTGGGCTCTCAGATCCTCAAAAGGTTCTTCAGCTGAACCATTGAGAGCATCTTGACTGGCTGCAACACGGCTTGGTATGGCAACTGCAAGGCACCTGACCTCAAGGGGCTACGGAGTGAGTATGGCCCAGTACATCACTGAGGCCGAACTCCCTGCCATCCAGGACCTCTTTACCAGGCGGTGTCAGTGGAATGCCCAAGAAATTGTCAAAGACTCCAGCTACCCAAGCCATAGACTGTTCAAATCAAATCAAATGTATTTATATAGCCCTTCTTACTTCAGCTGATATCTCAAAGTGCTGTACAGAAACCCAGCCTAAAACCTCAAACGGCAAGCAATGCAGGTGTAGAAGCACGGTGGCTAGGAAAAACTCCCTAGAAAGGCCAAAACCAAGGAAGAAACCTAGAGAGGAACCAGGCTATGAGGGGTGGCCAGTCCTCTTCTGGCTGTGCCGGGTGGAGATTATAACAGGACATGGCCAAGCTGTTCAAATGTTTATAAATGACCAGCATGGTCAAATAATAATCACAGTAGTTGTCAAGGGTGCAGCAAGTCAGCACCTCAAGAGTAAATGTTAGTTGTCTTTTCATAGCCGATCAAAAGATTTATTATACATGTTATATTTCTTACATTATCTTACAGCATTTTTATGCAAAGTGCCTAATTGTCAAACATCAAGCAATGTTTTTATAGAGTTATCTTTTTCTGTAATACTGCTGGAACATTATATTCAGGGAATGTTTCCTTAGACATTTTCTAAGACAACGCACTGTTCTCTCTGCTACTGCAATGCAAGTCTGGAACCAACAGGACCCTGAACAGCTTCTACAAATGGGTACCTGGACTACCTGCATTGACTGTTTTCTGTAGTAACAATCTTGCACTGACTCCATGCACACTCACTGCTCTACCCACACATTCACACATGCTTACATAGACACCCGAACACACACACACACACACACTACATGACCAATGGTATGTGGACACCTGCTCATCAAACATCTCATTCCAAAATCATGGGTATAAATATGGAGTTGGTCCCCCCTTTGCTGACACCCTCCACTCTTCTGGGAAGACTTTCTACTAGATGTTGGAACATTGCTGTGGGGACTTGCTTCCATTCAGCCACAAGAACATTAGTGAGGCCAGGCACTGATTTTGGGCAATTTGGCCTGGCTCGCATTCGTTGTTCCAATTCATACCAAAGGTGTTCGATGAGGTTGAGGTCAGGGCTCTATGCAGGCCAGTCAAGTTCTTCCACACAGATCTTGACAAACCATTTCTGTATGGACCTCGCTTTGTGCATGGGGACATTGTCATGCTGAAACAGGAAAGGGCCTTCCCCAAACTGTTGCCACAAAGTTGGAAGCACAGAATCGTCCAGAATGTCATTGTATGCTGTAGCGTTAAGATTTCCCTTTACTGGCACTAAGAGGCCTAGCCCGAACCATGAAAAACAGCACTAGATCATTATTTCTCCTTCGCTAAACTTTACAGTTGGCACTGTGCATTTGGGCAGGTAGCGTTCTCCTTGCATTAGCCAAATACAGATGGTGTATCATGATTCATCACTTCAGAGAACGCGTTTCCACTGCTCCAGAGTCCAATGGCGGCGAGCTTTACACCACTCCAGCCGACGCTTGGCATTGCGCATAGTGATCTTAGGCTTATGTGCGGCTGCTCGGCCATGGAAACCCATTTCATGAAGCTCCCGACGAACCATTCTTGTGCTAACGTTGCTTCCAGAGGTAGTTTGGAACTCGGTAGTGAGTGTTGCAATCGAGGACAGATTATTTTTTTCGTGCTTCAGCACTCGGTGGTCCCGTTCTATGGGCTTGTGTGGCCTACCAATTTGTGGCTGAGTCGTTGTTGCTCCTAGACGCTTCCACTTCACAATAACAGCACTTAGCAGGACAGAAATGTGACGAAATGACTTGTTGGAAAGGTGGCATCCTATAACGGTGCCACGTTGAAAGTCACCAAGCTCTACTGTCAATGTTTGTCTATGGAGATTGCATGTATTGCATGCTTGATTTTATACACCTGTCAGCAACGGGTGTGGCTGAAATAGCCGAATATACTAATTTGAAGGGGTGTCCACATAGTTTTGTATATATAGTGTAGCTGCCTCAATTAACTCGTACCCCTGCAAATCCACATTGTACTGGTTATTCACTGTATATTTATTCCTTGTGTCATTATTTGTATTTTTATTACATTTTGTATCTTTATCAAGCATGTTATCTTTAAAAGGACCTGTAAGGAAGCATTTCACTGTTAGTCTACACCTGTTGTTTACGAAGCATGTGACATAAGATTTGAGAATGCCAATTCTGCAGATCTTCTATATAGTGTAACCTAGACCCCCTTCATATTCATCCCTTTTTAAGACACCTCAGTGACAGCTTCATTTCCACAGTTAATTTTTCATTTTATTTATTTTCTCTCCTGTGTGCTCTGCCCCCTCCACGCAGCCAGCAGTGTGTTAATTGCAGGGTTGGGGGAATGCAGGCCCCTCAGAACTGGGCGGCCGAGCAGGCCCTACCCTGTCATTTAGCGGCGCTCTGCGCCTCGCAGCCACGGGGAAGCTGGAGATTTTCGCGCCGGGCCCGGGAGTGGAGTGGACTTGTCTGCTCCTCAGCGGGACCGTAATGACAGCTGCCTTTTAACGGCGCGCTGAGAGGGGAGAGGGGGCCGAACCACAGGGGCGCTCATCAACTTGAAGGGGGATCATTTTTGTCACAGGCATTAGATTTTTTTGGGGACTGCTTTATGACTTTGTGTGTGTGTGTGTGCGCGTCTATAGGGGAATCTGGGCTGGATGTGCCACACAAGTTTGTGACACAGAGCCAAAGTAGTATCATAGAGCTACATTTGCACCATGCTCTCTTTGAAAGAGATCGTATTCCAACAAGAGGTCAAAAGCCAAGCATGTTATGGGAGTCCAATAGGGATTTAAGTTCTGAGCTCCTATTCGCCCCCCGGAATCAATAGTTGCTGGACAATGTATTTCAACAATCTAAGAGTCATCAATCGAATGTGAAACCATTCCGATTAGTCACTGCATAGCCAAGATGGCTGCAATTACAAGCATGGCTGTTAGGAATGGAGCCTATATACCCTTAGGCAGTGTGCGAGTGATCAGGAGAGCGGGACAGAGGGACAGATGGAGAGAGTGAAAGCCCTCATTGAGAGCCGTGTCTCCAGGCCTATACCCAGCTGCCCTATGCTCAATGGGGGAGGGAAAGGTGAACCTTACCTGGTACACACACACACACACATCTGTTGAGAGGATGACAGGGGGACTGAGAGAGGATTGGGCTAGGTCTGAGGATCCCCAGTTTACAACCATTCCAATGTCAGGCCTCAGGTTACCTCTATGCAGTGACAGATGTTGACATGAAAGCAGTGCCCTTTGAAACTGTTACAGGTCACCTAGATTATCACGGTGACCAGGAAATCTCAGCCTGCAGTATCTGCAGTATCCATCCCTTTCTAACAAGCCTCTTATGGACTCTCCTCAGTACTGTTTGGGATTGCTTGAACTGGTATATGAGAACAATGCCTATATGACAGAGGGACATTGGTTTTTGAATGGACAAAGAACAACATGATGGTGTTTGGAAAGGAGGTCCGCTAGCTCAGATTCACAACATCTTAATACTCAGTAATCCATGAAATTCAGAGGTTGTGGAACATGACATCCATTTGCATAGAACAACAGTTCATCCAGAGGATGTCGCCAAGAGCGTAATGTCGCTGTTCAATATTACAACGCGTCACATGGACATGGCTGTTTTGGATGACAGTTTAGTTTTTTTTAAGAAAAAATAAGACATATCTCCTATACGTTTTGAGCCTATCCAGAGGACTCTGACAAACTCTGCCCCAGGGTTAATATCCCAGTGGAACCCCCCCCCCTCCCCATATGGCTAACAATCCATCTTTCAGCCCTAATCACCGGATAATGGACGAGGGAGGGATTGTTTTAAGTATGAGCTCCATTTTATTCAAGTAAAAAAATAAAAGTAACATATGAGAACTTTCTCTCTGGCTGCATTTGTCTGGGCCCCCATATTCAAAAAGCATGTCAGAATTGGAGTGCTGGTCTGGGATCAGGTCCCCACTATCTATTATTTATTATGATCTGAAAGGCAAAACTGATCCTAATCAGCACTCTACTCTGAGACTTTGTGAATATGGGCCTTGTGTATTGTTCCCATCAGGTAACCTGATTTCAGATGTGTCCATGTAAACAGGATTATTAGGGAAATCGTTATTGCAAAGCATGTCAACTTTTAAATCAAATTATTTTATTAATCTGACTATTCACAATCATTGTATTATTATGTGCATGTAACTGTACTCAGTGTCTGTCTGACAGAGAGAAGCCTGTCTTACACCAGAGGAGAGCAAAATAAATACATGGAGTGAATCAACATGAAACTCTCCATACACAGTCTATTTATTCTATATATATATATATATATATATCTCTCTCTCTCTCTCTTAATTTTTGTCTTTTGATTTCTGCACCATTGCTTTCTAAAGGCTTTGAGTGACAGTGTCACATTAGCCATCGGGCCACCAGTGCGCACGGGCGAGGGTTGGAAGCTCTTTGGCGCAGTAGGTAGAAACGACTGTAATTATAGTGCAAAGACACACTGGAGAGGAGAAAAGGAGGAGAACAAGGAGCACCTATTAAAAAGAAAAGCACAGAAATAAAAGCAAGAGGGTTTCATGGTGAAGAAAAGCAAAAGGAAGTTGAAAGAGAAAAACATTAAGATGGCTGAGAAAAGGATATTTAACTGGTCTTGAATTGCCTGTTTGTCGTTTGCCTAATGCTGGCGGCGTATACAAGTATTTGTGTACACATTTATTGTCTGGCTTGTAGCCTAGCATTCGTGGATTGTTGAGTTGATACTAGTTTAAGAATTGCTATGAGGGAATGAAAATAGTCTTGGAGCCGGGAGGCTGCCTGACTCGTGATCTATACAGTAAGGAGAATCACCTTAATCTAGGGGTGAGGCTCCATAAGCAGCACAACCATGGAACATGTTTTAGCTTACAGTAAAGACTCCCTTGAAAATGGGTGGAAGTAACATCACTTTTTAAACTAATTTCAAAATGGTTAGAGTTTGTTGTGAGAAATATTACCCCTACAAAATGTAAAAATAGGAGATTTTCTGCCACATCACTTTATCTATGCAGATGTTTTTTCCGAATGTACATTTTTCAGACACTTTTGCAATAGGCTAAAGTTGAATCGGTGTGTCTGAAAGATGTTTTAGATAAATATTATTTTGAATGAATGGGGGGCCCTATGGTGATATGACTAACAAACATCTAAGTAGCCCTAAATAAAATACATGTCCTAACACTGTCTTGGAGATTCATCCTAAACTGTATTTTGAGTCAAATTCCCTTTGAAAGTTATTGTACTTCGTTCAGAGTGGTACCAAAACTTCTAACATCAACTAAAGCTTGTCAAGGCCAATCAAATGTTTTTGTACTACTCTACTGCACATTGGAATGACAGCTTGAGTTAGTCTAAAAATAACTGCATAAAAGCAGGAAAGGTAGAAAGGTAAATGGAGTCAGACTTTGTACTTAATTTAATTGCTCACTTGGTGGCTTGACTTGTTGGGAGTAGTTTCCTCCCTGCCTCAGCCCTGATGGCACTGCAGGGGTTGGATAATGGAACAGGTAGGAAATGCATTTATTACATTTGCTTTTATTAGGAGCATTTTTATGACAATGGAGAGGTAGACCTGCCATGGAGAGAACCACTGTCATCATTACATGTCCCCTCCTCCTTCAACAGCCAATCTTAATAAATTAGGGCCCCCAAATGGCCACTGCTATGTATTCATCATACTCAGCACAGAATGACACTCCTTAACATAAAAAATAAGTCACTCTATATTAAAGACACAATATGTAATTTCAACAGGCTGACCCTGCCACATTGTTTGGTAAGCTGAGGGAAGGGGATAAGGAAATGTAAACACTGAGGGTCCATGAGATCGACATCATAAACATATTTGAAGCACTATACTGTACATTGTTTACAAAAACACATGACAAAAACATAAACAGTGGAATAATGCAGCCTTAAATTTGTTTATGATTATGCTAAAACAGTCCAAGCTCGAAGAAATGTATGTCTTAAAATGCCTGAAAAATCTATGTGTATATATCATGAGTAAAAAATATCCAACAGGCAACTGCAAGACATTTTGATTGGGCTGTGAAAAACATTATTATTATTATTATTAACAGTGAAAATACCAAATCATGCAACTGATGAGCGTACAAGTGAAGAGTTTATTTCCAAAACTCTTTATCCACCAATTTTTCACATGTTTTTTCATCAGAAATGATTGCTTATGTGTACCTTCATGTGTGTGTAAAATATTGTTCTCAGGTTTTTAATTCAGAGATTTTTAGATGTGTATGAAAACGTTGTTCATATCCTGTATATTTGACTGTGATATGTGGTTGTTATACCTAGCTATCTTAAGATGAATGCACTTACTGTAAGTCGCTCTGGATAAGACCATCTGCTAAATGATTAAAATGTCAAATGTAAATGTTTTACATACAGATCTCATATTACAGTATTTAATTATTTAATATATATATATTTATATGTATCATTTGTACAATTCTTTATAAAAAATTTAGTACTACTTATATAACATTTTGCAAAAAAACATGATTTGTCTCTCTGAAATGAAACCATCAAGGGATTTTAAACAAATGCATATCTGTCATTGAACAACCCAATGCCATGATTATAACGTTTAAACACACCAATCTCTTTCATAATTTCTTTAAACAATAAAAGCTAATTGACCAACATTTCTGAAAATAGCGTTTTGGAATGAAACTCTTCAAGTGGTACATGACAGACATGACTAAAGGTATTTTACGGTACAACTGTCTGACACTCATAGATTTATAGGGAGTCCGCATCCACTTCATGCTTTGATAGAAACGATACGTGACAAGAGCTGCCAGCATCGGAACCATTCAAACCATCACCCTCTGTAAACATCTTGACAAATATGACACATTCTGATTCCCCCCTATTTCAGTCCATCCACTTCCAGTTGTTGCTCTGAAAAGAGTACCTGTCACCCACATCTCTGCTGCCACTTACGCACTTATTACATTCACATAAAGAGGAGGGAGTTGAAAGAAAACAGGACGCAAAGAGGTAAGACTGTAATCTGTTGAGCAATCACTGGAGAAGTGCGTTTCACATTTTTCAATTTATACCTGCCACGAGCTGAGTAAGAAAAAACTTCCAGGGTGAAATAATAAATGATAGTGAGCGTGATTCTATCACTAGGAAAAACTTGAATCAAATATAAAAGCAGACCAATGTCTTTCTTTCAGGAGGAGGCAAAGATGTTTTCCACCTAGATCATAATGTGTGTGTGTGTATGTATGTATGTATGTATGTATGTATGTATGTATGTATGTATATATATATATATATATATATATACACACAATTTACTGTAGTTCAGAGTCGGGCTCACAGGACTGACAAATGGACAGTATGCACACACACACACATATATATATATATATATACATATACACCCACACAGACTCACACACACACAAAGTCACAGAGGGAACCTGCCTCCAATGTTACTACCTCAATTTTCGGCAATTAATTGTCCCTCCTCCTGTGTGAGAAGGGATAATTTGCTAACAAGGGGGCAGTCTAAGCTGACAGACATAGAGGCTTGATAGAGCCAGTGAAGGAGAGTGGAGCTCTAAATGTCTGGAGGTCTGTAATATGGATGGATGTGAATGATGCTCAGGCTTATCTGATAGGATTAGATAGAAACTAAAATGTTTGGTATGCAATAAGTAAAGAGATGTGCCACATTTTTGGTGAATTGTTCACATTTTCATAAAAGCATAGCATTTGGTACACTTAGGGCTGTTGCGGTGAACGTATTACCACCACATCGGCAGTCATGAGTCATGACCGCAGTCAAATTCCACGTGACCGTTGAGTCATGGTAATCTCCTCCTACGCACTCTGTACTTGAATGGTGCTGATGCGTTGGTAGTACCCAACTCGCTAACGACTGTCAGGTCGCTAATGGCCTGCTACTCAATGCTCTATTGTCCCTCTAATCACTCTGACATCAATGGAAATGATATCGAACACGTATCATCAAAACAGTATCATGCTTTTATAACTCACCGTTAGGCTACATTGTTTGACCTCACTGTGATCGATCAATTTGAAGAAAGAAGTTCAACAACAGCTTGAAACTGAGTGGAAAACATGATAGTTGCAGATCTTGTTTCAAAGTCAAATACGCTTATTAGAGCTTATGCATATGCATAGGCCTATATACAGTATGAGCCCAAGCCCGAAAAAAATTCTGAATTAAAATAATGAGTGTGTCATTATACAATACATAGCCTAATAGCCAGAAAAACATACAAAAAATAGATTTACATAATTGGTCTAGCCTGTACTGTATTAAACAAACTCTAGTAAATGCCTTTGAGTGTGGACTGTATTATTATCCATACTAGATGGACAGGTTATCTTATGCTAGGCTCCAAACTTTCTACCCATGAGTCTGGGAGAGTACATATAGGCCTAGGTGATGTTGTTGGTTCATTGATTGTGCAGGGCTGCTTACAGAGTTTAGTTAGCCTAAAATTATAGTGCATTTGCATTTGATTTTGAATAGCCTGGTGATAGGGCATTTTTTATATTTTCATAACTAATAGTCTGACACATTACCTTTAGCTAAAAAAAAATTCACCACCGTGCATTTCCATCTCCTCCTCTCTGAAATATGTTTAGTTGAAAAAACATGTTACTATTGATGTTCCTGAACAGATATCACTTGGTTTCACAAATTAAGCACTGGGTAGCTGCTGGAGCACGGTTGGAGAGCCAATAGCATACAGAGTTTCGACGGAATACCACCTGTCACTCAGCGAGAAGCTGCTTGTCAAACAGTAGTTGACACATGTATTGAAATGTGTTCCTATAAGCCCAGACTTTTTTATATGCAATCCTTTGTGAAAGCAGAGTTTCGATGGTTGCCACTAAAAGGAGGAGGATCCCAGCTTTCTACTGCAACTATATTTATTTCTCAGCTGCTTATTTTAAGCACATTACTCCGCTGTAAAACTGGAGTAGCCAGGTCCATTCGATGTTCGAGTGCATATAAATGACATGTCTTTTTCCCTCTGTTCCTGCCTATTTGATAATGGCCCATTCTAAATCTAAACTATTTTCAAATATTCGTATAGACAAGATTAAATTGAGAATAATCTGATTGGTGAGAATATTGTCACTTCATGAGAGAACAGCGTGTGCAGCCTGAGGCAAGGAAAAAGGCAAGGAACAAGTTTTTTGCAACTTTTTCAAATCATTTTTTCAAAGTGCATTTGGAAAGTATTCAGACCCCTTCCCTTTTTCCATTTCCATTTCCATTTTACATTTAAGTCATTTAGCAGACGCTCTTATCCAGAGCGACTTACAAATTGGTGCATTCACCTATAATATCCAGTAGAACAAACACTTTACAATAGTGCATCTAAATCCTTTAAAGGGGGGGGGGGGGTTAGAAGGATTACTTTATCCTATCCCAGGTATTCCTTAAAGAGGTGGGGTTTCAGGTGTCTCCGGAAGGTGGTGATTGACTCCGCTGTCCTGGCATCGTGAGGGAGATTGTTCCACCATTGGGGTGCCAGAGCGGCAAACAGTTTTGACTGGGCTGAGCGGGAACTGTGCTTCCTCAGAGGTAGGGAGGCGAGCAGGCCAGAGGTGGATGAACGCAGTGCCCTTGTTTGGGTGTAGGGCCTGATCAGAGCCTGAAGGTACGGAGGTGCCGTTCCCCTCACAGCTCCGTAGGCAAGCACCATGGTCTTGTAGCGGATGCAAGCTTCAACTGGAAGCCAGTGGAGAGAGCGGAGGAGCGGGGTGACGTGAGAGAACTTGGGAAGGTTGAACACCAGACGGGCTGCGGCGTTCTGGATGAGTTGTAGGGGTTTGATGGCACAGGCAGGGAGCCCAGCCAACAGCGAGTTGCAGTAATCCAGACGGGAGATGACAAGTGCCTGGATTAGGACCTGCGCCGCTTCCTGTGTGAGGCAGGGTCGTACTCTGCGAATGTTGTAGAGCATGAACCTACAGGATCGGGTCACCGCCTTGATGTTAGTGGAGAACGACAGGGTGTTGTCCAGGATCACGCCAAGGTTCTTAGCACTCTGGGAGGAGGACACAAGGGAGTTGTCAACCGTGATGGCGAGATCATGGAACGGGCAGTCCTTCCCCGGGAGGAAGAGCAGCTCCGTCTTGCCGAGGTTCAGCTTGAGGTGGTGATCCGTCATCCACACTGATATGTCTGCCAGACATGCAGAGATGCGATTCGCCACCTGGTTGTCAGAAGGGGGAAAGGAGAAGATTAATTGTGTGTCGTCTGCATAGCAATGATAGGAGAGACCGTGTGAGGATATGACAGAGCCAAGTGACTTGGTGTATAGCGAGAATAGGAGAGGGCCTAGAACAGAGCCCTGGGGGACACCAGTGGTGAGAGCACGTGGTGCGGAGACAGCTTCTCGCCACGCCACCTGGTAGGAGCGACCTGTCAGGTAGGACGCAATCCAAGCGTGGGCCGCGCCGGAGATGCCCAGCTCGGAGAGGGTGGAGAGGAGGATCTGATGGTTCACAGTATCAAAGGCAGCAGATAGGTCTAGAAGGATGAGAGCAGAGGAGAGAGAGTTAGCTTTAGCAGTGCGGAGAGCCTCCGTGACACAGAGAAGAGCAGTCTCAGTTGAATGCCCAGTCTTGAAACCTGACTGATTAGGATCAAGAAGGTCGTTCTGAGAGAGATAGCAGGAGAGCTGGCCAAGGACGGCACGTTCAAGAGTTTTGGAGAGAAAAGAAAGAAGGGATACTGGTCTGTAGTTGTTGACATCGGAGGGATCGAGTGTAGGTTTTTTCAGAAGGGGTGCAACTCTCGCTCTCTTGAAGACGGAAGGGACGTAGCCAGCGGTCAAGGATGAGTTGATGAGCGAGGTGAGGTAGGGGAGAAGGTCTCCGGAAATGGTCTGGAGAAGAGAGGAGGGGATAGGGTCAAGTGGGCAGGTTGTTGGGCGGCCGGCCGTCACAAGACGCGAGATTTCATCTGGAGAGAGAGGGGAGAAAGAGGTCAAAGCACAGGGTAGGGCAGTGTGAGCAGGACCAGCGGTGTCGCTTGACTTAGCAAACGAGGATCGGATGTCGTCAACCTTCTTTTCAAAATGGTTGACGAAGTCATCCGCAGTGAGGGAGGAGGGGGGGGAGGGGGAGGAGGATTCAGGAGGGAGGAGAAGGTAGCAAAAAGCTTCCTAGGGTTAGAGGCAGATGCTTGGAATTTAGAGTGGTAGAAAGTGGCTTTAGCAGCAGAGACAGAAGAGGAAAATGTAGAGAGGAGGGAGTGAAAGGATGCGAGGTCCGCAGGGAGGCGAGTTTTCCTCCATTTCCGCTCGGCTGCCCGGAGCCCTGTTCTGTGAGCTCGCAGTGAGTCGTCGAGCCACGGAGCAGGAGGGGAGGACCGAGCCGGCCTGGAGGATAGGGGACAGAGAAAATCAAAGGATGCAGAGAGGGAGGAGAGGAGGGTTGAGGAGGCAAAATCAGGAGATAGGTTGGAGAAGGTTTGAGCAGAGGGAAGAGATGATAGGATGGAAGAGGAGAGAGTAGCAGGAGAGAGAGAGCGAAGGTTGGGACGGCGCAATACCATCCGAGTAGGGGCAGAGTGAGAAGTTTTTGATGAGAGCGAGAGGGAAAAGGATACAAGGTAGTGGTCGGAGACTTGGAGAGGAGTTGCAATGAGATTAGTGGAAGAACAGCATCTAGTAAAGATGAGGTCAAGCGTATTGCCTGCCTTGTGAGTAGGGGGGGAAGGTGAGAGGGTGAGGTCAAAAGAGGAGAGGAGTGGAAAGAAGGAGGCAGAGAGGAATGAGTCGAAGGTAGACGTGGGGAGGTTAAAGTCACCCAGAACTGTGAGAGGTGAGCCATCCTCAGGGAAGGAACTTATCAAGGCGTCAAGCTCATTGATGAACTCTCCAAGGGAACCTGGAGGGCGATAAATGATGAGGATGTTAAGCTTGAAAGGGCTGGTAACTGTGACAGCATGGAATTCAAATGAGGAGATAGACAGATGGGTCAGGGGAGAAAGAGAGAATGTCCACTTGGGAGAGATGAGGATTCCAGTGCCACCACCCCGCTGGCTCGATGCTCTAGGGGTATGCGAGAACACGTGGCCAGACGAGGAGAGAGCAGTAGGAGTAGCAGTGTTATCTGTGGTGATCCATGTTTCCGTCAGCGCCAGGAAGTCTAGGGACTGGAGGGTAGCATAGGCTGAGATGAACTCAGCCTTGTTGGCCGCAGACCGGCAGTTCCAGAGGCTGCCGGAGACCTGGTACTCCACGTGGGTCGTGCGCGCTGGGACCACCAGGTTAGAGTGGCAGCGGCCACGCGGTGTGAAGCGTTTGTATGGCCTGTGCAGAGTGGAGAGAACCGGGATCGACAGACACATAGTTGACAAGCTACAGAAGAGGCTACGCTAATGCAAAGGAGATTGGAATGACAAGTGGACTACACGTCTCGAATGTTCAGAAAGTTAAGCTTACGTTGCAGAAAATCTATTGACTAAAATGACGAAAATGATACAGTACTGCTGGCTGGTGGAGTAGGCTAGCTAGCAGTGGCTGCGTTGTTGACTTTGTTTGACCGTGTAGCTGGCTAGGTGTAGCTGGCTAGGTGACCTCGATAGTTTCAGTACTACACCTTGTCATGATACAAAAGCAACTTTGTGGCTAGCTAGCATAACACTAATCAAGACGTTCCTTTGTAATGTATTTTAGTTTCTACAGTGTTACTAGTTGGCTGGGTTAGGAAAAATGGCGTCGCGGGGGACGGCAATAGCTGGCTAGCTAACCTCGGTAATTACTAAACTACACAATTATCAAGCTATGACAGAGACAACTATGTAGCTAGCTAGCCAACACTGCACTAGTCAAATCGTTCCGTTGTAAAGTATTGGTATCTACAGCGCTGCTAGTCGGTAACGGTTGGCTAGCTGTTGGCTAGCTAGCTAGCAGTGGATTAATGATGACTAGGTGTGTTGACTACGTCTGGTGATGACTAGGTGTGTTGACTACGTCTGGCGTCGCGGCTGGCTACTTACTAATAATTACTCTAAACTACACAATTATCTTAGATGCAAAGACAACTAAGTAGCTGGCTCACTAACACTAGTCAAGTCGTTCCGTTGTAATGTAATAGATAGTGCAGCTAGTCGGTGGAAGTTGGCTGGTTGGCTAGCTAGCAGTGTTCACTAGCTAGCTAGCAGTGATGACTACGTTAGGAGGACGAAGATAGCTAACTTCGATAATTACTCTAAGCTACACGATTATCTTAGATACAAAGACGGCTATGTAGCTAGCTAAGAAAAGAAAAGAATTGCTCGGATCAAACAAATCAAACCGTTGTAATGTAGTGAAGTGTAATATTACCTGTGGAGTGAAGCGTAGTGCGACTGCTCGCTCCAAACCGGAAATACAGTCATACCACATTTTGTTACGTTACAGCCTTATTCTATAATTGATTACATTCTTTTCCCCCCTCATCAATCTACACAGCCCCATAATGACAAAGCAAAAACGGGTTTTTAGATTTTTGGGGGGCATTTATTAAAAATCAATAACAGAAATATCTCGTTTACATAAGTATTCAGACCCTTTCCTATGAGACTCGAAACTGAGCTCAGGTGCATCCTGTTCCCATTGATTATCCTTGAGATGTTTCTACAACTTGATTGTAGTCCACCAGTGGTAAATTCAATTGATTGAACATGATTTTGAAAGGCGCACACCTGTCTATATAAGGTCCCACAGTTGACAGTGCATATCAATGCAAAAACCAAGCCATGAGGTCGAAGGAATTGTCCGTAGAGCTCCGAGACAGGAGTGTGTCGAGGCACAGATCTGGGGAAGGGTACCACAACATTTGTGACTCACAACCTGGATTCAGTCTTATGTAGCAACATGTGTAATTGTGTTTTTTACATTAGATAAAAGTAGAGACTCAAAATGGTATATCATACACTGCATTTGAGGAACAATGGGAAAGTAATTCTGCTTTGAAAGTTGATCAACTTGTAAACTCACTTTTAAGAAAATCGAGTTTGAATGTTTTGGTATCTAGTGAAGAGCTCATCCTTGTCTACACCCATTCAGCATCGTTCGCACCCTCCTAAGCTTTAGTCCCACCCATCTTGTTTTGCTCCCGGAGCGCACACTTGACGCTCTGGCTGATGATTTGTTAACCTCTGGATAACATGAAAACAGCCTAACCAGCACTGCTGGCAACAATTTCATTACGCTTTTTTTGCATATGTTTACTGACATTGGCCATATTCAACGGGTGTTGTACACACGTCACGTAACGTTAGCTAACGAGCCCAGTTAAGCAACAATGAACAAAGTGCCAACAATGCCTACATTGGGCTCTAACTATAAAAGCAAGCAACTCTGGGAAATGAATAATAACGTCCGCTAGGGAGCCAGTCAACATTAGTTAGCTAGCTAGCTAACAGTATACTTTAGTTAGCTAGCTAGCTAACAGTAAACAATGAACCTAGCTAGGTAAACGAGCCAGCTAGCTAATGTTAGCTAGTTAAACAACAATGAACAAAGTGCCAACAATGCCACAGTGCTGGGAGCTAACCAACCAGGTCCAATGTTAGCTAGCTAACATTAGGCTCTAACTAAAATAGCAAATGTCTCTGGGAAACAAATAATAACGTCAGCTAGGGAGCCAGCCAGCTAATGTTAGCTAGCTAGCTAACAGTACACTTTAGCTTGAAATGAAACCACATTCTGTCAAAATTAGAAACGTGTAATATCTGAAAATGTGGCTAGCTTACGCTAGACTATCTTACCTCTTTACATCATCATGCATGATGGACCTGTCTCCCTGTCAGGAATGTCATACCACGGTTGCCCTTAGTTTGAAGATGTAATTCAGAGAGAGATGTTTTCTCCATCTCTTTACCTATCATACTCTAATTCCACTGATTTCAAAACTTGATCCTCCAGAAAATGGAGAGCAACACTTATGTAGCTCCACTACACAATACATACAAAAAAAGCTGCGTTCGACAGGATTACCAACACAGACTGATGAGCTCAAAAAGACAGAAACCTTCAATATGGCAGACCAATCCAAACTCCTCTCTCAGCATGTCCAGGCCACTCATTATCTCAGCCAATCATAGCTAGTGGGAAGGTTGCTCACTTTTTCTGTGGCTTAACCAACAAGGCTCATCATTTAACAATTTTATTCGTATTTACAGATGGCATACAAGTTTGTTATTAAAGCACATGAAAGTTCACATGTTCGAGAAGGCATTTCTACCAAAAAAGCATTTTGAGAAAAACATTTTTTACGTTCGAATGGCTCTCCTGTGAAGTCGTGACTTGCGACATACGCCTAGTTTCCTGAAACGGGTCACATTTCTGCAGCATTGAACCTCTTCAAAAACACAGTGGCCTCCATCAATCTTAAATGGAAGAAGTTTGTAACCACCAAGACTCTTCCAAGACCTGGCCGACTGGCCAAACTGCGCAATCGGGGGAGAAGGGCATTGGTCAGGGAAGTTACCAAGAACCCGACGCTCCCCATCCAACCTGACAGAGCTTGAGAGAATCTGCAGAGAAGAATGTGAGAAACTCCCCAAATAGAGGTGTGCCAAGCTTGTAGCGTCATATCCAAGAAGACTCGAGGCTGTAATCGCTGCCAAAGGTGCTTCAACAAGGTACTCAGTAAAGGGTCTGAATACTTATGTAAATGTGATATTTCAGTTTTAAATTTTTTATACATTTGCAAATATTTCATTATGAGGTATTAAGTGTAGATTGATGAGTGGAAAACACTCTTTAATCCATTTTAGAAAAAGTCAAGGGGTCTGAATACTTTCATTCAACACATCTAATAATAGAGTCTTAAACGGCCCTGGCGGCAATCAAGATGAAAGGAGTTCTGCAGGCAATTCCAAGAATGGAACGGATTAAAACTTAAAGCGGATATATCTAGATTGGTACAGACTAGTGGAACCTCGAGAGTTAACCATCCCTGTGAACAGGTTTGGTGTCTCATATTTTTTTTATTTTAATAGTGAAGTTAGGTACTGTAGGTTGGAAGCTTTTTCAGCAGTGCTTTGTAAACAAAAATTGCGTAATGAAGTGATCTACGGGACTTTAGTGAGGACCAGACAACCTTCTGATGCAGGATGCAGTGTTGCCTATTAAACCTGCATCTGTGATAAAGTGAAGTGCGCTATGGTAGACTGCATCCAAAGGTTTTAGAGTGGTGTCTGCTGCATTTTGATAAATGATGTCACCATTTCTAGAAAGTTGATTGTCAGGAAAGTTGATTGTACAATCTGCTTCCTGCTGTTTAGAGAGGCAAGATCTATTTATAGGGAACCCCCTCGATGAGAGAATCAGCCAATGAGTAAATATGGAGTCCATCTGAATATTTTTTGTGTGAATTAGAGAACAACATATATTTTGTTTTGCCCGCATTAAGTACAAGTTTTAAATCGACAAGGGCTATCTGTAATGTAACAAAATCCGATTGCAGCTGTAACACAGCTTGGTCAACAGGTGCAGTGGCATACATAACAGTATTGTCTGTATATAGATGAATATTACAGGATTTAATAAATAGTAAAGAGAACAGGTCCTGTCTTTTGTGTCCTGTCTGTCAAATCGTTTTTAAACCATTTGCAAGACATTTTTACAATGGCTCGATCTCTGAAAATGTTCAGGGCCCCAAACTGTACAAGTGTACCAAGTTTGATGTTTTTATGTAAAAAGTGACCATTATTTTCACACAAGGAAAATATTTATTATCATCTTGAATTTCCTTTTACACATTCCAGATTTGAGATTTTGATTAGGTTTGAATGCACATGTGTGAGAGAAGGATGTATATCAACTTCATCATTAACCCTTGTGTGGTGTTAATGTTTTTGTTATTCACCCAATGTTCATGGGTGTGATGCACCCATAACATTATTGGGTTTTTAAAACAATAAGGCCATAGCAATTTACATAAAAATAGTTAATACTTAGATGTTGACTTATATCAATTACAAGCATTATAGACAGCATAAATTGTTAATATTTGCCATTTACCTCTGCTAGATCACATTTATCAATAAAAGCACTATTAGTTAATTTTTTTTTAAATTAATCAATTGTAATCAAGACGTGGGTGGTATAAATCATGTTTATCTTGAACAAATATAAATGAAACAAGGTTTTCATCACTATTGATGTTTATTGCTTTGAACTGAACAAATTGGAAGGACGAATTTTACATAGAGTATTTTATGGAAATGATAAATGGCCCCCACACTGTGTGTGTGTTGCGAATGTATTTCTTGCACTTGATGCATGTGTACTGTGTCTTCCTGGCCTTCTTGGGTCCACACACATTGCAGTGCTTCTTCTTGTTGCTACCGGCTGCAATCTAGAATGATGAAAACACTTAGTTCAGGAATTTGACTAACATCACTCACTCACTCATATAGTTACAGCAGGCCAAGGTAGGAGAGTCAGACACACACACATGCAACAACATCACCCACACTTACTTTCGGTATTGGAGTTGTTGGTTCTGTGGGTCTGGAGGATGGGGCACCAGCATCCTCCTCCTGAATCCTCCTCACGATGGTTTCAGAAGCTGGGGTCCTTGGGATATGTTGCCTCTTCTGGATTTAAGGTCTTACCAATGCCTTGCCCAGCTCCTCAAGAAAGAGCTGTCTCCTCTGGAGCTTCCCTCTGCTCCAATCTGTGTTCAACGCCATCCAGATGACAAATGTGTTGTACGCCGAGATGTCCAAGATGTAGAAGAATATCACAAGTGGCCAGCGTAGGGTTCTTCTTTTGCAGCTGTAGCCAGTCACCAGCTTGTCTAAATTGTCCACCCCTCCTTCTGTGTCATTGTAATACATTATGATTTCAGATTTTTGATTTTCCTGGCCACAGATTCTCCCATCCCTATGCAGAGTACCACATTGTTGCCTTTCTTTGGCACGTAGGACACTAGGGACGTGTCGGCCGTGAACACAAACTTAGAAGAATTGATAGGCCTGTTCTGTGTATTCAACAGCTGAGGTGGGAGTTCTGGCTTGTTTTTTCGTACTGTTCCTACCATCGTCAGCTTCCACTTGATGAGCTCCTGTCCCAACTTGTGCAAAGTAAAAAAGTTATTGAATGTGATGTTGTGGCCACAGAGTCCCTGTGTCAGGACAACCCCCATCCCTTGGTCTTCTCAGGGGCTCCTTCGTCTGGCTTCCCGGTATCAAAATTAAATCAAATCAAATCAAACTTTATTTGTCACATGCAAGTGGAGACCTTACCGTGAAATGCTTACTGACAAGCCCTTAACCAACAGTGCAGTTCAAAAAGAGTACATAAAGTATTTACAAAATAAACTAAAGTAAAAAAATATATAAATAAATAAAAGTAACACAATAACATAACAATAACAAGGCTATATACAGGGGTACCGGTACCGAGTCAGTGTGCATCTTCCTCTGATTAATGCATCTGATTCCAAAGGTTGCAAGTTCAAATCTAGCGATAGAAGGCTAATTCCTTGGGCAAAAAAACAATTCAATTTCACAATTTTTTACATCCATATTTCTCCTTCTGCAGAATGCTGATGAGCTGGTTGCTGACGGGCTGGTCCTGGGGCTGGCTGAGGGTCAATGTCATCCTCTTCTTCCAACTCACTGTCAGACTCCGAATTGACAGGACACTGGAGAGAAAGGCAGCCAGGTCACCGGTGATACATGTCAGTATTCGTCTTCCATCCATGTCTAAGGACGTCGGGAGATGACTTGAAAACCGGCCACTAGGAGCAACAGTGAGTTGTTACCTTCAAGTAGGTTTTGATTTTGCTACAGCATTGTGGATGGGAAAGGAAAGGGAAAGGTGGATACTTAGTCAGTTGTACAACTGAATGCCTTCAATTGAAATGTCTCTACTGCATTTAACCCAACCCCTCTGAATCAGAGAGGGATGTCAGATGGGCGTAAGCATCTTCCTCTGATTAATGCCTTTGATTCCAAAGGTTGCAAGTTCAAATCCAGAGCTAGAAAGTTTGTTTTAAGCCTATCCCTAACCTGGGCTCCCGATTGTCGCAGTGATCTAAGGCACTGCATCTCAGTGCTAGAGGTGTCATTACAGACCCTGGTTCTATCCTGGGCTGTATCACAACTGGCTGTGATTGGGAGTTCCAGAGAGAGGTCATTCTTCCCAGCGTACTTTAGCTTGAGCCTGCATAAAATATATAATTTTCTATTGCAATTCCCAAGGGCACTTTTAGTTCCAATCAATTGAATAGGGAACCTCAATACCTAATGGCTCTCTTTATAAGCAACCTGGTCTCAGATCATTTCGTATTATTCTGTACGTAAATCCTAGACACTCCATTTAGTATGATATGTTACGTTTCGTATGATATGTATTAATTTGTGGATGTCCATCACCCATTTCGTATGATACAGTGACTTGCACAAGAATTCATCACCCTTGGTGTTTTCCCTATTTTGTTGCATTACAACCTGTAATTTAAATTGATTTTTATTTGGATTTCATGTAATGGACATACAGAAAATAGTCCAAATTGGTGAAGTGAAATAAAAAAAATGGCTTGTTTCAAAAAATAAATAAAAAATGTAACGAAAAAGTGGTGTGTGCATATGTATTCACCCACTTTGCAATGAAGCCACTAAATAAGATCTGGTGCAACCAATTACCTTCAGAAGTCACATGATTAGTTAAAGCTTGGTCGCAAATAGGTCTTCCAAATGGACAATGACCCCAAGCATACTTCCAAAGTTGTGGCAAAATGGCTTAAGGACAACAAAGTCAAGGTATTGTAGTGGCCATCACAAAGCCCTGACCTCAATATTGTAGAACATTTTTGGGCAGAACTAAAAAAGCATGTGCGAGCAAGGAGGCCTAAAAACCTGACTCAGTGACACCAGCTCTGTCAGGAGGAATGGGCCAAAATTCACCCAACTTATTGTGGGAAGCTTGTGGAAGGCTACCCGAAACGTTTGACCTAAGTTAAACAATTTGAAGGCAATGCTACCAAGTCCCAATTGAGTGTATGTAAACTTCTGACCCACTGGGAATGTGATGAAAGAAATTAAAGATGAAATATATCATTCTCTCTACTATTATTCTGACATTTCACATTATTAAAATAAAGTGGTGATCCTAATTGACCTAAGACAGAGAATTTTTACTAGGACTAAATGTCAGGAATTGTGAAAAACTGAGTTTAAATGTATCTGGCTAAGGTGCATGTAAACTTCCGACTTCAACTGTATATACTGAGATCATGTGGCAAATCATGTGACACTTAGATTGCACACAGGTGGACATTATTTAACTTCCTGACTGATGTCTTGAGATGTTGCTTCAATTTATCCACATCATTTTCCTGCCTCATGATACCATCTATTTTGTGAAGTGCAGCAATCCCTCCTGCAGCAAAGCACCCCCACAACATGATGCTGCCACCCCCGTGCTTCACGGTTGGGATGGTGTTCTTTGGCTTGCAAGCCTCCCCCCTTTTTCCTCCAAACATAACGATGGTCATTATGGCCAAACAGTTCTATTTTTGTTTCATCAGACCAGAGGACATTTCTCCAAAACAGTACGATCTTTGTCCCCATGTGCAGTTGCAAACCATAGTCTGGCTTTTTTTGGAGCAGTGGCTTCTTCCTTGCTGAGCGACCTTTCAGGTGATGTCGATATAGGACTCGTTTTACTGTGTATATAGATACTTTTGTACCTGTTTCCTCCAGCATCTTCACAAGGTCCTTTGCTGTTGTTCTGGGATTGATTTGCACTTTTTGCACCAAAGTACGTTCATCTCTAGGAGATTGTTAACTACTATTGTTTGTGCAGATGAACGTGGTACCTCCAGGCATTTGGAAATTGCTCCCAAGGATGAACCAGACTTGTGGAGGTCTACAATTTTATTTCTGAGGTCTTGGCTGATTTCTTTCGATTTTCCCATGATGTCAAGCAAAGAGGCACTGAGTTTGAAGGTAGGCCTTGAAATACATCTATAGGTACACCTCCAATTGACTGAAATTATGTCAATTAGCCTGTCAGAAGTTTCTAAAGCCATGAAATCATTTTCTGGAATTTTCCAAGCTGTTTAAAGGCATAGTCAACTTAGTGTATGTAAACTTCTGACCTACTGGAATTGTCATACAGTGAATTATAAGTGAAATATCTGTCTGTAACATTATTTGGAAAAATCACTTGTGTAATGCACAAAGTAGATGTCCTAACCGACTTGCCAAAACTATAGTTTGTTAACAAGAAATGTGTGGAGTGGTTGAAAAACGAGTTTTAATGACTCCAACCTAAGCATATGTACATTTCCGAGTTCAACTGTATACACCTGTTCTGAAAGGCCCCAGAGTCTGCAACACCACTAAGCAAAGGGCTCCACCAAGCAAGAGGCACCACAAAGGCCAAGGAGCTCTCCAAACAGGTCAGGGACAAAGTTGTGGAGAAGTACAGATCAGGGTTGGGTTATAAAAAAATATCCAAAACTTTGAACATCCCACGGAGCACCATTAAATCCATTATTAAAACATGAAAATATGGCACCACAACAAACCTGCCAAGAGAGGGTCGACCACCAAAACTCACAGACCAGGCAAGGAGGGCATTAATCAGAGAGGCAACAAAGAGACCAAAGATATCTCTGAAGGAGCTACAAAGCTCCACAGCAGAGATTGGAGTATCTGTCCATAGGATCACTTTAAGCTGTACTCCACAGAGCTGGACTTTACAGAAGAGTGGCCAGAAAGAGCTATTGCTTAAAGAAAAAAATAAGAAAACACGTTCCGTGTTCGCTAAAAGGCATGTGGGAGACTCCCCAAACATAAGGAAGAAGGAACTCTTTTCAGATGAGACTAAAATCGATTTTTTGGGCCATCAAGGAAAACGGTATGTCTGGCACAAACCCAACACCTCTCATCACCCCGAGAACAACATTCCCACAGTGAAACATGGTGGTGGCAGCATCATACTGTGGGGATGTTTTTCATCGGCAGGGACTGGGAAACTGGTCAGAATTGAAGGAATGATGGATGGCGCTAAATTCAGGGAAATTCTTGGGGGAAACCTGTTTCAGTCTTCCAGAGATTTGAGGCTGGGACGGAGGTTCACCTTCCAGCAGGACAATGACCCTAAGCATACTGCTAAAGCAACACTTGAGTGGTTTAAGGGGAAACATCTAAATGTCTTGGAATGGCCTAGTCAAAGCCCAGACCTCAATCCAATTGAGAATCTGTGGTATGACTTAATAATTTTTTTGTACACCAGCGGAACCCATCCAACTTGAAGGAGCTGGACCAGTTTTGCCTTGAAGAATGGGCAAAACCCCCAGTGGTTAGATGTTACAACATACCCCAAAAGACTTGCAGCTGTAATTGCTGCAAAAGGGGGCTCTACAAAGTATTGACTTTGGGGGGGTGAATAGTTACGCACGCTCAAGTTTTCAGTTTGTTTCACAATAAAAAATATTTTGCATCTTCAAAGTGGGAGGCATGTTGTGTAAATCAAATGGTACAAACCCCCCAAAAATCTATTTTAATTCCAGGTTGTAAGGCAATAAAATAGGAAAAATGCCAAGGGGAGTAAATACATTCGCAAGCCACTGTATGCTGGCTAGGTGGCTAACATTAACCAAAATGAGATGTGTATATATACGTATGTATGTATGTATGTACGTATGTATGTATGTATGTATGTATGTATGTATGTATGTATGTATGTATGTATGTATGTATGTATGTATGTATGTATGTATGTATGTATGTATGTATGTATGTATGTATGTATGTATGTGTATATACTTAAATATATTTGCAAAAACATATATGGGGGATTGGAAGTGATGCAGACAATTACATTGATGGAAGCTTCAATCTATCTGCAATATTAAAGCTGATCTACCCCGTAAAAAATTTTTAGGAGTTAAGGTTGGGGTTAGGGGAAGGGTTAGCTAAATAGGTTCAGGTTAGGGTTAGGTTTAGGGGAGGGGTTAGCTAACATGCTAAGTTTCAAACTCACAACCTTTGGATTGGTAGACGTTCGCGTTATACGCCCACCCTTCCACCCACCCTACTTTACTGTAACCATATCAAACGTAACATATACAAATGTTAGTGTCCTGGGTTTACATTTACTATGTAATGTCTAGTCTATGAGACCAGTTTGTTATAAGCCATGTGCTGTACTGTACTGTACTGTACTGTACTGTATATCATAGAGGAGTAGTTGGAAATATTAATATAATCCTTAGAATGGAAGAAGCTAGGCTGGACAACTACAAGGCCTGTTCTCTTGTGACAGGGCAGCCAACCCCCCCCCCCCACCCACTCACCCCACCCACCCACCCACCCCTGTCTCTTTCAGACCTGACATTTGTATGGCAGAGAGAGGAAACAATACCCACGCCGTCTCACCTCTGTCATTAATCACTCTCATTAAAATGACAATTCCTCAAAATTGCTGTTGCTTCTAATCGTTCGCGAACGCATACACGCATGGCCTGAAAGCGAAACATTTCTAAAGGCAATTCATGAAAGTGCTGCGCTGAATGCTGAAAAAATGATTTGAAAGTAATTGATGTTTTTGTTCAAGTAAATAACTGTTTCAGGCTTGCTGTTACCTTGATGCGTTAATGCCTTCTTGCTTATTTAAATTTGATTCCCATTGATGACACATTGTTGTCTTGTTTTATTTTGATTTAGGGATGTACAATATGCAAACCTGGAGCCTGCATTTTCTATTCCTCTATTCCTTTTCATTGGAGTAACACTGGGGATGATTATTTCCCAGACAAATGAATGTTAAAAGAAAAATAAATTACGTTTCTTCGCATTCGATTCAGCACAGGGGAAACAATGACTGTGTGTTTGCTTGTGTGGGATTGGTCGTCAAAACAACAGCGGTGATATTTAGATGTTAATCAACTGGCTGGATGATAGAGTCATTGGGATTGTCATACAGGGATGAATAAGAGAACAATCAGTGAAGGGCTTTAATAGATGTGTTTGTGGATGGTACGGCATAATGCAACCCACACTCACCCACACAAATTTTGGCCAAAAGTTGAAGGACATCTAAGTGTTGTCTGGACCTTTGTAAGCTTGGTCCAGCCCTGCATTATTATCCAGCTAAGAGGAGCTAAGATAACCATTATTTTGGGGCTACATCCTAAACGGCACACTATTCCCTATAGTGCACTACTTTTGAGCAGTGCCCATATGGCTCTAGTCAAAAGTAGTGAACTATGACGGGACTCAGAACTTACCAAGACTTTTAGGTATATCAATGAAGACCTTAAAGAAAAGACAGGACCACCAGCAGGTTTGTGTCAGGGAGTAGGGGTGTAGGGGGAGTACTGTGGTCTACAGAGAGAGAGGAGGCTCCAGGCTGCAGGCTTGGAGGCCTGATGTGACCACAGGGCAGGAGGCACAGCCTTCTAGTTGCCCTGTCAGAGGACACTTCTCGAATGCGTACTCCGTTTGTACATATTTTTAAGCATGTATCGATGCAAGCTTCAACAGAAATTAAGCAAAGAAATATGACGCATCCACATGAAAAATGACAACATTTCTTGAAATCAATGGCGACCATTATCTGAGCTAAAGGTAGAAAAACTACACTTCTGAATGAAATGTTGCCTATTCACGTGTAATATGTTGCCTGATTACAATATTTTATCTTGATACGTTAATAAATACATGCTGTGTTCATTTTTGAATTTTTACCTGCCTAGGTACTGTAGATCGCAAGCCCATAATAAGCCAATAGGACTAACTAGCTAGCTAGCTAGCCAGATAGACAATAAATAATTGTTTGCTAGCTATCTACCTTGCATAATATACATTTTAGGTCATTTTTGCCTGTAAGACTATCTGGACAGCAACATTATTATGATTCGCATATAGCTAGCTGATAAGTATGAAGTAAAACATTTGCTTTGTGTATATCTAGTTTTGTCTCCATTGCCATTGTCCTAGTGGGAAGACGATTCAGTAAATGGGTAGCTAAGTCCATAGTAAGTCAATAGGTATAATTGGCTAGCTAGCTTGCCATGAGGAATACTGTAGGTAGATACCCACGAAAAATTGACATATAACTTGCATAACATTAGTTTTAGGTAATTTTTGCCTGTTTAACTAGCTGGCTAGCTAAATTATTACGATTCAAACATCTAGCTGATAATTATGAAGAAAAACGTTTGCAAACAAAATATATACAAAATATAGTTACCACACCTTAATCATCTATATTCTAAATTATATATATGTCCATGGTCTTGGCTAAATGACTCCATCATGGCATTTTGTCTAATGTCATATCTAGGGCGATCCTACTTAGTGGTGTGTTGCTTAGGGCACTATCCTAAGTTGATAACTACTGTCACGACTTCTGCCGAAGTCGATGCCCCTCCTTGTTCGGGTGGTGCTCGGCGGTTGACGTCACCGGTCTTCTAGCCATCATTGATCCATTTTTCATTTTCCATTGGTTTTGTCTTGTCTTCCTACACATCTGGTTCCAATCCCATTCATTACATGTTGTGTATTTAACTCTCTGTTTCCCCTCATGTCCTTGTCAGAGATTGTTTGTTGTTATGTGCTCGTGTATTTGTATTGGTGCGCGATGGGTTATTTTTACCCATGTTATTTTATTTATGTACGTTGGTTTTTGGAGTTTGTTTCATCTTAATTAAACTACTCCAGTTAAACCAAGTTGGTTTCTCCTGTGCCTGACTTCCCTGCCACCTAAACACACGACAATGACAACTACATGATAAGTCTACAGCTGTAAGGCACTAGCTTCGGACAGTCTACAGGGATGACCTCTGGGGAGAAACTGGTGATTAATGTAGCTGTAGAGTCAAAGGGCTTCAGGGGCTATTTTCAACTTTACTAAGGCTGGGATTTTGCTCGTACCCTTAAGTGATCCTAATATAAATCGTCATTAAATGTTCCGTTGTTCATGTGCGTTGCACATGCCAAGGGAAAGAAAACCAAGTATCCTAGTAGGCTGCAACCTGTTCAGAATGAGTCTGACGTCATCAGATAATTTCCGGGGCAATGACTGTGTGTCAGTAAGAATTGGTGCTGACCTCAAGCAATATGCCAAGGGGACCTGTAGTGGTTTTACTACAAGTCAATGTGCCTTACACCATTGTCGTGGTGATAGGTATGAAGAAGTCTATTTCAGAGCTATGTTATCCACGGAGAAGCTAACCTCGCGACGGAAGGAGCGTGGTGTGAATGTGGTGTGATCATGGTTCATGACTTCTAATAACTTTCCTCCTGAATGGAGGGTTCTATTTATTAGTGGCATGTGTGTTAACCATCAGAAGACTGTTTTGGAGATTCCCTTCCACGTGTTGCAATCTGAGTGACTACTACCTCCTCTGTCACTGTTATCAAGGGCAAATTGACTTGTTAGATCTCTAACCTTTTTATTGTGGCTGGACTGACTGTTGCTGACATTGGTACTGGTACTCAAGGGGATTAGTTATGCTCCCGATTTATTCCGAAATGTTATCCTACCGGAACACATGATAAGAGCATTTTACTAGTTGCATTGTAGTTGAGACTACACACGGCAAGGAATGATCATTGTTTCCATTTGTTTTTTGAGGTGGAAAGTCTTTACGACCCATGTGGGACACTTCAGTGATATCGCAGATGTATTCTAAGGTTATCCCCGTTGAGTGGCTTGTCCGCTCCTCTCTGTTCTCGTGGGGAAGCTTACAACTTGATTTGTTTCCTGATGCCTCGTACAGTGTTGCACGTAATCCCGACCCCCCATGGGCCTTCGACGAGGCTCACCTTGGGTCTGGGCTAGTATTCCCCCCCTTTGTGTCTTGGGACCCCCCCACCAGAGGTTGGTGTCCAAGGCACAAACGAAAAGGTCGGACCCTTTGAACGAGTTGTCAGCAGCCGCTTTGTTAGTAGATTGGCTGTAACCTTTCAACCAAATCTCCTGGTGTTTGTGCTTCAAAATGCTCAATGGCTGTCGTGGCTTGCCAGTCACCACAGCGTCCGTGTGTGGCAACCATTCCAGTACCTGCGAACTGAGACAAGGATATCTTTCTGCGATATCGCACAGTGTTTCACCAGTGGGAGTCATCGGGTCTGTGGCGGGACTGACGCCGTTAGTTTCATAGAAAGGGGGTTCAGTCCCTCTCAAAGCGAAAAATGTATCATCAGAAGCAATGTTGGATGCTTTGTTTCCTGAGACGACCGTGGTGCGTACAGAAGTGTCTGGAGGACAAGAGAAGTTAACCTTAGCTACAGTATCACATGACTCCTAAGAGGAGGGAAGTTGCTCACTCACAGAGACTGCTGGCTTGAAATCATAAAAAGAATAGTCAATCAGGTTTGTTGATTGAATGTGATGAGATATTGTAATATCTGCTTGAAAGCCTGTGGGCTTGTTTCTTGATCAAGTGGGCCCTGGATAGGGTCTCGATTGAGAAAAGGAGAAAGTTGATTGTTTATATCCTCGCAAATGGTGTTCATTTTGGCGGACCTGTTGTCTGGCAAATCCACGATTACTCATGGTGACTCATCTTTTTCCACTTTCTAAAATGTTTGGTGCTTTGTACATCTCTTAGCAGAGCTTCTAGAGGGCATCGGTCTATGGTTTGATCGTAATTGATCACTTTTTTACCATTGTTACCCTTGATTTTTTTCCTTCAAAGTTTCGATTTTGAGTCGTTGGAAGCTGCAAAAACAATTTTTATCTACTTATGGACATTACTGAATCATCAATACTGGATCAGTAATGTGGGAGTTAATGTGGGAGTCAATGTATTTGCAAAAGCAAATTTAATTGATTAAGCAATGTTAATGATTAATCATACCTGTATAGGCTATCTGGGAATTCAACTTTAATTCAGCTGAAAGTGTCGCTAGGTTAGCCAGCCTTGTCAACGGTTCCCATTGGTGATGAGAGTCTGAGAATATGGTGATTTGAGAAGAGTAGTAGAATGGTTTGATAAAATTTTAGATTGCTTTTCTAGATGTTTGACATAGGACAGCTAATCAGCCATACCAATGATTGTCCGAGAGGGGAGTTTTGATAGTCAGAGTTTGAACCACATTACACCCACAGCCTGGTGATGTTCTGGTCTAGTCTGGGAGGTGAGTTTATTTTCTTCACCTTGTCTTGAGGTTCAAAGATTGAACCATTTCCAACGTTTAGTGACCACCCCACACTTTTCTGGTCTAATGTTAATTTCAATACCATTCATTTTATGCTCTCTGACCTCACTCGGGGGTGGCTATTTATTATGCACAGTTTATAGGAGATAGATTATCTTATGGCTCATAAAATCACATTCATATCTTAACATATTTCATATTATATGCACAACGTATTGGATGGAAACTTGACAGATAAAGCGGATATACTTTCCAAATTACAGTATATCCTTTATAACCTTTTTAATGACATCACAAAATAAAAACCAATATGACATTAATTTTCTATAGATCCTCTCTGACCATTCCCCACATTCTTATGTTAGAACATTGTTCCAATATTTACTTTTTGAACGTGTTAGAGTTTCGGTGGGCAAAGCCTAATAACAAAGACATTCCTTTTGTTCATACTGGAGGGGAAAAGAGAGTCCTCTTCTCCTGTAATTTACAACAGGGTTTGAACTGTCAAACCGGCCCAGTTCCCTCCTCCTCTCTTCTGTGGGTGAGAGAAGGTCTGGTTACTGTCGTCCATTGCCAAGCTGATCTGACCCATTCGAATCCTCACAGGACAGTCTTGACAACAGCAACTACAAAATTCAGCGAAACAGCAAATTCTCTCATGTCCATTTTTTTTACACTGAAAGTTTTAAACCTGTCGACCCATATAGATACCGGAACAGTGTTAACCTTTTACTGCAGTGGGCTAAATCAGGGTCACGCAAGAGTGTTTCTTGGTAGCCTTAAACAAATCTACTTTGAAACAAAAGTATACACCTCACACACATGGTTATGGTCTTAAAGAAAAGAAGATACCTGTACCATGTCAGATATAGAGTTGAAATGTATTCAATTTTGAGTTTACATCCCAATATTACACTTTATATACATCACAGAAGACTGAAATATAACAAAACCATTTGACATAAAAAATAAAATACAACATTTGGTGTTTCTATGTTTATTAATTATGAAATTATGAAATCACCCATGAGGCCACTAGAGGGTGATTTGGTCATTTGACTGCAGGAAAGGGGTACATTAACACACTGTGTAGTGGAAAGCCTTATTCAAATATTTACCAGAGTGCCTTGCCTTTAGAGTAAATTGTAGTTACCACCCATGACTGTATTTGTTAGTGACAGAGACATGGTTGTTGCATTCATCCATTTTCAGTCCTATGGACTTCACCAATATGTTATAATAAAAAAAAATGATGCTATATGTATTTCAAAAGGTCTTATTTTGAGGGCCTAGTTTTACCCTAACACAGGGGCCTGAAACTCACACATCACGCTGAACCAAAACCACACCTATCATTATTATATTTCCCAGCATGCTCTATTGCAGGTAGACTTTTTTGAATTGTTTGTTTCAATATATATTTTTGTGCATGTATCAATATGACTGATTTTCTTAAGTAATGCAATATGTTACTTGGACTTATTGCACCCATTACTGAAATTGTTGTTCCAGTTCATAATTTATCCTTCTCAATGCAGTCATTCAGTACAGTGATAAAAATTAGTTGCGGGTAATAAAAAATTCCAAAAGTTGGATATCCCCAACATGGCTGGATTCCAATAGGAATTACCCATCATCTTGCAAGCCAGCATAATGTGACTTGCAGGCCTGATGTACTTAAAAAAAAAAAATTAACAGTAACTTACAGGTTGCTTACTAGGCCCTCAAAATAAAGCCTTATGAAATACATATGGTATTGTGTTAAATATTTTTGTATTTTATGATAACATATTTGCTTAGGTTCTTACTTGGTGAAGTCCATTGGACCGAAAATGGATGAACGCAACAACCATGATTCTGTCACTAACATATACAGTCATGGGTGATAACTCTATAATTTACTCGAAAGGCAAGACACTCTGGGAAACATTTGAATAAGACTTTACACTGTGTGTTAATTTAACACTGCTGCAGTTTCTAAATGGGTCCACAGACTCAACACTTTCAGTGTTGATTTAACACTGTAAGTGTAATTTTGGGGAGAGATTTGCTGTGTAACTTTAGCCACCACACAATCAATGACAGTGATAGGGGCATGTGATGTGTGCATTGTTTTTTAACTGGTCAAGCACTTAAGTAACATCAAACCAAATATGGAGTTGATTTCTCCCCTTGATTTTTAGCTAGTGGTAGCTAATGTTAGCTGAAGTAGTGGCTGTTTAGAGAAATCTGAAAACTGATCATAATGAATAAATTAATAAATCTATATGCAAAGGGGAAAAAATAGTTTCAATAGTTGTACACCATGATAACAGTATCAGTATGAGTCATTAGTAGTATGGAGCGAGAGTATGAGGAATGTACCACGGGGGGGAGCAGTGTAGAGCAGATCTGCCCTACACTAAAATGTCTCTTTTATTTGCTTTATAGCTCTTCTAATGAGCAGATCAAAAACAGATTGAAACAACATTATATTATTGGGATTAATTTTCATTAACCAACAAGAGGCTTAATTGGCTGTGAGATAGAAGCCTTCATTATAAAGTGAGCACTCTGCCTTGAACCCACCTCCCTCCCTCCCTCCGTCCGTCCGTCCGTCCGTCCGTCCGTCCGTCCGTCCCTTCCCTTACCTTCTTTCTGCCTGCAATCTAGACAAATCCACATGAGCACGCACAAACACACACACAGAAACTCATACAAGCATGTTCACGTGCACCACACAAAAGGATGAAAAGATGAAAAGAGTCCATTTATAAACCAATAAAACCAGAAGAGAGCAGTTAATGCCGATCAGTCGCTCGACTAGACAAGAGCGGTCGGCCCCGATGCTTACTACGCTCGAGTCTCTTCTCATACATGTCTAAACCCTCATGACAACAGACAGAGCTATTTCAAAATGAAGATTATTTCTTTTGACCCAACACACTAGCTGTCAACCACTTCAATGGAGGAGCCCAAACAGTGGAGGTGTTTGTTTGAGAGATTAACCTATTGAGATGATTGCCCGATAGAGAAATGTTGCAGGAAACAACTCTGGGAGAGTGACAGACTTCTAAGGGTTACCTTCCTCCTCACAAGCCCTGCTCAAGACCAATGTTCTCTCTAAACTGTGTGTGCAGTAGCCCTGAGACTGCCACACAGTAGCCCGAGACTGCCGTGCAGAGTGTAGCCCATGGAGAGAAGTATGAGATTGAATTTCACTCAACTTTCTAGAGTTTTCCCTGTCAGTTAACACTATTAACGTTTCCTTTTACTGTGGCGATTGTGATCGAATCAACGCAATATTAGCCACTTTTAATGCAACATACCGAAACAAAACGAACTATGCAAGAGATTTTGTTGTAGACAAAACACATCGGTGTAGGATTCTATTGCGCAAGTCTCAGCACATAATCTCCACAGACCGGTGTGGCATAACCAGTCCAAGCTGCAGTAGGCCTATATCCAAATAGACCATTGCCATATATGGATCTGTGCCGTTTAGTTTGAACTGGACTGGGTTTACAGCTGTGGTCGTGAGTAGATGCTTGTTTTAAGATCAAAGCAAGAGCTGCATGTAGCCACGTGCACATTTTGTTCATATCCTTTGCTAGTTAGTGAGTTATTAGCACAGTTATAGATCATTTGTAGTCAGCAATAGAGGAATGATTTATTCCTACAAGAGCACAAAACATGTAAATTTTTCGACATCTTTGACAAGCAAGTCAGGTAAATAGCTTTTTTTGTCTTAAAGGGGCAGTGTTGTATTTTGAGTAAGTCTTGAGTAAGCTAATTAGCCAATAAGCAGAGGCTAGCATACTTTGTATGATTCTCTGTAATAATGCTTTGGGAATAATAATGCATTTTATTTTGTAAAGTGGTTTCTTGCATCAAAGAACAACATTTTCAGTCACCTCCTTGTCTGAAGGACAAGTGGATAAACAGGTTAATGTCAAGCATGTTTTTTTTCAAAAGTCTCATGGAATGTAGGCATTGAACACCACTCATTGGCTGCTGCTGTAGGCTGAATGATATAACAGCTGTTATATCCATGTCCATGTTAACATGTTATGGGATGCATTTTCTCCATTGTTTTTGAAGTTGCACAGAATTTTCACAGCATTTACGTTTGCGCTCAGATGACCTGAAATCTGCTCAGAGGTTACGTTGCTTAGAGGTTACATTGCTCACGACTGCTCAGCCTCAGCAGGTCAATGAGAGATAAAGATTTGATAGACAGACAATCGTTCCTGTAGTTGTTTTCAGGTGAGGGGCACGGACATTTTTGAGATGGAAGGAGGGGAGGTTGTCAGGATGGGAACATTCCCTCCCTGGATTTTTGTCATATATTTTATTTTTCACTGAGGAGGAGTGATCCCCGTCGGCCCCTTACGCCTCCCTGAACAAGAGACCCAGCTGTGGGGGTTCAGGCAAACAGATGGGCTAAGTCTGACCCCCCCCAACCCCACTTGCCCTCCACACACACAGATGCACGTGCATTCCCCAATCGCCCTCCATATACACACACACACACACACACACACACACCCTTGTGGGGACCTAAAATGTATTTTCCTTCAAAATCCTTTTTTCCCTAACCTTAATGCTAACCCTAGCCCTAACCCCAATTTGAATCCTAACCCTAATTTCACCCTAAACCTAACCCCTAAGCTTAAAATAACCTTTGTACTCATGGGGACATTTTCAATGTCATCATGAGGGAGAATTTTCCTTGTTTTGGGGACTTTTGGGGATTTTAGGCCCCCACAAGGATAGAAGAACTAACACACACGCACACACAAATTGTGACCCACACAAAGGACAGCTGCCAGTACCTGCTAACATTCAAGCCAGTCCTAATTGCTTCCCAGTCATCAGTTGGGGCCAATGGCTCCTGGACAATAAAAAAGGAGGTGGGGGAGTAACCGTGAACCAATTCATTGAGGGTGGCTGAAGGATCATAACATTCATGGGGTCTTTCTAAACACACACTCATTTAGCAATCCTAACAGCCTCCCGCACTATACAACACTCTCACTCTTCTCTCCATCTCACACCATACACAATACACTGGGGAAAGGCAGCATAAACCGCCATGAAGCTTATACGGTTTAAAGAGTTGTCTTTAAATGCTGTATATCCTATGAATAAAGGACTCATACATGGTAACTGGCCGTGACTTTGCAAAAAGACAAAATGTTAGTCGAATTTGTTGTCAAGTGGATGAGTTAAAAAAAAATATTACG
Source organism: Salmo trutta (assembly GCF_901001165.1). Lineage (NCBI taxonomy): Eukaryota > Metazoa > Chordata > Actinopteri > Salmoniformes > Salmonidae > Salmo > Salmo trutta. The sequence goes on from NC_042985.1 coordinate 44,970,358, forward strand.
AAATCATGAAATGTTTGTTCATGAGATGTTCATGACATTTTCATTATCAAGTGGATTTGTTTTCAAGTGGATAATAATAAAAAAAACATGAAATCGACTTACTGCACCTTGGATGCGCATGCATGTAGAGGCAAGTGTCAGTATCTTTCTCTCCCTCTCTGTCTCTGGTTTCATACATGTGTGCACTGCTCCTGGGCCTGTATTCATAAAGCATCTCAGATTACGAGTGTTGATCTAGGATCAATTTAGATTTTTAGATCATAGTGAGAAAGATTAAATGGACCAGGGGGACCTGGGCCCTCATTCACAAAGCATCTCAGAGTAGAATCCCTCCCTGTCCATATAATCTTATTCATTATGATCTAAAAGACAAAACTGATCCCAGATCAGCACTTGGTTGTGGTGGAGAAGCACCCTCATTGCCATGCTAATCCTGCTTTCATCTCCAGCCCTGGTCCACGTACACCTCATCCTCCTCACGATGCACACAGGTCCAAAGTGGAAGAAAAGGGCTATAGCATTGGGGAAGTCGCCTGCTCTGAAAGGGGCTGTCTGGGACTCTGACAGGGGGAGAGACGCTCCTCTTTTAGGAAAGAAGGTTGCAGCTGTATTCATGGCGGGACGGGTGAGACGGTGAGGGTGAGAGTTGAGAAGACTGGGAGATGGATCCTATCCAGGGCCACCTGGGGTGGGGTACGGGCATCGGAAGAAGGAGGGGGTAGGGGTTAGGGTTACAGGCACAAGTGACTTACTCGTCTCGATGTGGGGGGTAGGTGTTTTCATAACAAATAACTAGACGTAAATTAAAGTTACGATATTCAAATGCTTTATTAGTCATCATCATTATTCTTCCACCCAATTTGATGTGTGACAGTAAAGACACTTCCTCACTTCAGCTTGTTTATAAAATGTTTGTACCCATCCCAGTGAAGAGGCCTTTAGACCAAATAATCCACTTTAAATCCTCTTTAAAGGGTCAGGGAAAGGTGGATTGAGAAATTGACAATGTACACACAGTGGTGAAAGCTACAGGAAAATGTGATAGATTTGAATAGGCCTACTTTAGAGCGACAGAGCTTCATAACTATTTGTCATGGACTATAGTCTAGAAGAGTATGCTGCCATTCCACATACAAATGCAAAAAGAATCGTAATGAAACCATTTTGGTATATCAAGGACCTTGTTTACTGTATCTATAAGGGTATGGTTTATTTTATTTGCAGACTCATAAATAGATTATTTTACTCATCTTGCAAAACAGTGCTCAATGGTCCTTTCCAGATATATTACATTGTGAGCACAGGGCCACATGATTAATACTGTATCCAAACTCTGCACACACATGCACATTATGCACGGAGACACACACACACATACTTACTCACACACTCACACCAGGCTGCCTCTGAGTGGGACTGAGAATAGAACAGGGGAGTGGAGGTGCAGAAAAAGGGGGATTGGGAGGTGGGCTGTCTGCTAATGAGGGTAATGCTTAGATGGGCCTTAAATAGGAGTAGCAATATATCAAAAGCCTTTCTCTCATTTGAAGGCTGTGAAATCGCAGGCAGGGCCTTTCCTAATTGAATTTCATGCCCAGGCTTTGTCATGTGCCTCTGCACCTTCTGTCCCTGCAGCCCCGCACAGCAGCAGGGTCTGTATGCGTGTGTGTGCGACTGAATGAAAGTGTGTGTGCACTTGTGTGCAAGTCTCTATGAATTGGCCCTAACCCCAACAAATGGGGCTTCTTTTTACGTTTGTGTGTGTTGGGGGGTGAGGGGGGAAAGCCATATACAAACCTATGTACTCCTGGTCTAAAGCACATCCCATCTGAACTTCTTGCCCGAGTGTATATTCCTCCTCTCCGACACCCCCCCCCCCCACCCCAAACACTGACCAGATCAAGGAGCCTGAGCCCATGAATTAATTACTGTCTCCATTCAGTGTGAAAAGAGGGGTGCCATTAGCCTGCTTATTAATAGTATGAAATGAGCAATAAAAGGGGCTTAGGGTGGGAGCAGGGGTGGAAGACTGGGGAGGTTGTGTGTATGGTGGAGGGGGATTTAGAAGACGGAGAAAAAAACTTTTGTGTTGAGAAAGAAAGAGTGAAAAAAAACTATGTGATAATCTTCTATCCATCTGGGTCTCATTAGCATTTAGCGTGCTTGCAGTTGCCAATCAAGCCTTAAAGCAGCCTTTCTAGTGTCCTTTCATTGGCTAAATGTAAGCCCTGTTAGAATGACACGTAAAAGACTTGACAAAATATTTTTGGACAAGGGCTTTGTCAAAACCCTGATCGCCCCCCCGCCACCCACCCCCCACTCCTCTGTCCCGGCCTCGCCGGTGCTAAACTCTCATTGCCACGAGAGTGCAGCGATACCACCAGCCTATTACAGACACAAAGCACTTTATCCCCCAAATAGTTAATAATTAGATTAAAACTTCCAATAAATGAAGTGGCGTAGTGAATGCGGCTACCATGAGGAGTCTCTCTGGGCGCAGCCAGTCTGTCTTTGTGGATCAGCATGAATCACAGGGAGTTTTTGCCCTTTTCTTGCTCCAGGAAAGAGAAGGCCACACAGTGGAGAAGTAGACACAGTTGTAGCAAAAATTACTGCCTGCCGTTTTTTTCTCTCTTTATCGTTTTATGGGAATTCATGGTCTACAGAAGAAAAGAGCCCAAAGAAAAGGCCAAAGCGCCGTTTAAGAGGTAAAAGGGGAGATTCGAATACCTCTTTGAATTATTTTTCATTGATGAAAAAAGCATGCAAAGAAAATAAAAAAAACACCAGAACAGATTCACCAGGGGATATATTTTTAAGCGGGTTTCTAGTTTGCAATTGGACATGGACCCAAGACTCTGTTTTCATCAACATATTATTGATAAAAGAGCGCTATACCAGTCCTCAGCACACATTTAGATGACTACTTTTAAAGTAAATTAATCTGAGTGAAATATTTTGACCTTGAGAAATCATGTATTTCAATAGAAACTATGGTTGCATATCCAAACCTAAAAGTGCATCTGTCCCTTTGATTAATTGTTATACTCAAGAGAGATAACATTAATGCTGGATACCATAGTACCCTCTAAGCTCACCACAAAGTTCACAGCCCTGGGACTGAACTCCTCCCTCTGCAACTGGGTCCTGGACTTCCTGACGGGCCACCCCCAGGTGGTGAAGGTAGGCAACATTACCTCCTCCACACTGATCCTCAACACAGGGCCCCACAATGGTGCGTCCTCAGTCCCGTCCTGTACTCCCTGTATACCCACGACTACGTGGCCTTACACAGTTTCAACTCCATCATCAAGTTTGCTGACGGCCTAGCGTGGCCTCACACAGTTCCAACTCCATCATCAAGTTTGCTGATGGCACAACAGTAGTAGGCCTGATTACTAACAACAACGAGACAGCTTACAGGGAGGAGGTCGGCACTCTGATGGTGTGGTGCCAGGTAAACAACCTCTCCCTCTCCCTCAACGTCAGCAAAACAAAGGAGCTGATTGTGGACTACAGGAGGAACTAGGCTGGGCACGCCCCCATCCTCTTCAACTGGGTACCATGGAGGCGGTCAAAAACTTGGTTTACACATCTCAGAGGAGCTGAAATGGTCAAACCACAAGGGCACCGTGGTGAAGAAGGCACGGCAGCGACTCTTTACCTAAGGAGGCTGAAGAAATTTGGCCTGTCCCCGAGGCACTCAACAGTGTTCTACAGGAGCACCATCGAGAGCATACTGTCGGGCTGCATCACAGCCTGGTACGGCAACTCCACCGCCACTGACCCAAAGGCACTACAGAGGTTGGTACACTCAGCCGAACGCACCATTGGGTGCAAACTGCCTGCCCTTCAGGACACCTAAAACTCCAGGTGTCGCAGGAAGGCCAAGAAGATCATCAGGGACCTCAGCCGTCAGAGCCATGACCTGTTCTCCCTGCTTCCATCACTCAGATCCGGGCAGTGAGCAGGAGCATCATGGCTAAAAGTAACATACTGGCCAAGAGCTTCTACCCCTGTAGCTACCACTAGTCAGTACCTGGTCCCCATGTCCCCTCCTACCCCCCCAGCCCAAAATCTACCCTACCCCCACCCCAATGGACATTTATATTATTATTGTTATATTTATTATTGTTTCATTCACACCTGCACTGTTGGAGCTCTGAGCATATTTCACTATACACTGCAACTACATCTGTGCATGTGACTAAATAACTAATCTAATCTAATGCATAGATAGGCTACACTAAGGTGGAAGGCAAGATGGAGCGACAGAGAAAGAGACAGACAGCAAGTCGCGGATAAACATTCCTAACAATAAAGGGTTTAAATCAAAGGTGAGAAAATAGTGAAGAAGAAAGTGATTACATTTTGTCCTCGAGATGGTTTCACTCCTCCAGTATATATCTTCACAGCAAGGGGTTAGACTATGGTCAAGTGGTGCAGGAGTAAAGCAGGAGATGCAGAGAAAATCTGGAAAACATAAAATTAGATACTGTATCAACCTGGTCCACTTTGGACCACTTCATACATGGAGTCATTCATACCCACCTGATCTCATTAAAACCTGAAGCTAAGGTGTCCATAATAGGACAGTCTCAATCTTATCAGGGCAGTCACTACTAAACTTTTATGGAATGGGAATGTATCTAGGATGAAAGCATGGCATGGGTTGTTTTTTATGCAGCTCCTATTCAACAGGAGCTCCATCAAATAAGTATTTTCCACCCAAATACATCTCTGTACTATTCACACTCTCTGGTACTACTTTTCCTTTAGTACTTTGAGATTGTTCTTCAACAAAAAGCATTTTGTACAAATCAAATGTACTATTATTATTAACATTAAAATCACTTTCCTAAAAAATATTGCAGAACTGACAAGCGTTATACCTATACCGCCCAATCTGCTGTGCAATCTTTCTATCCGCTACCTTCTCTCTTCAAATTTTCAAATACTTGAAACCGTTCAAGAGACAAATTGTTCTAAGCTTATATCAATGCATTTAATTGAGACCTCCCCGCAGGAGGGCCTGCTCTGGCGATGTCCCCCTGAAAGAGAGGAAAATATAAAAATATAGTGGGGAGAAAGCAGGGAGCATTGGAGGTAAATGGGCCGTGAACTGAACCATCATGTAGCCGCAATGAAGCTCCTTGCAGACTTTATTTCTATGGCCTCAAATTGTTGTGCTCTGGGCAGCTGAATGTGCTCTTTGAGAAAAGGCTGCAGCATGAACTTAAAGCAAGTAAATTCCTATCTTTCTGCGCATTAGCTGCCTCATTGCCTTTCAATTGAATCCCAGAGAGCCTGAAGAAAAGAAGGTAAAGAGAGAGAGAGAGAGCAAAAGCGAGAGTGACAGAGAGAGAGAGAACAGCTGAAATACAGATGAGAGAAATGTTGAGAAATGCTCTGATTTTGACTCTGATGAACAATATAAAAACAAATGGAGAACTAGACAAATCATTTAAAAACTAGCAGAGGAGACACACACACTCACACACACACAGTCTTGTATAACTAACCTTGTGGGGACAAACAATTCAGTCCCATTCAAAATACTTGTTTGCCTAACCCCTAACCCTAAACCTAACCCTAACCCTAAAATCTTAACCCTAAACCTAACCCTAGCTCCTAATCCTAAAACTAACCCTAGCTCCTAACCCTAATTCTAATCCTAACATTTATTCTAACCTTAACCCCCTAAAAATGTCCCCAGTTGGTCAAACTTCTGGTCCCCACAAGTATAGTTAAACACGTCCACACAAACACACACACACACACACACAAAATAGATATACACACACACACACAGCATTTGAATTTGCGGGGAGATAGTAAAGGGTAAGCTGCTTATGGACAATTTGTTAAATTGAACAAGTATATTGTCAGTTTTTTTCAGTAGTCTATCTTGACACATGCTCAATTTCAATTTCATTTCAATTTCAATTTAAGGGGGCTTTATTGGCATGGGAAACATATGTTTACATTGCCAAAGAAAGTGAAATAGATAATAAACAAAACTGAAATAAATAATAAAAATGTTTTACAGTAAACATTACAATCACAGAACTTTCAAAAGAAAAAAGGCATTTCAAATGCCATATGTGAAAATAAATAAACATAAATATGGGTTGTATTTACAATGGTGCCTGTTCTTCACTGGTTGCCCTTTTCTTGTGGCAACAGGTCACAAATCTTGCTCCTGTGATGGCACACTGCGGTATTGCACACAATATATATGGGAGTTTAATAAAATTGGGTTTGTTTTCAAATTCTTTGTCGATCTGTGTAATCTGAGGGAAGTGTGTCTCTAATATGGTCATATGTTTTGCAGGAGGTTAGGAAGTGCAGCTTAGTTTCCACCTCATTTTGTGGGCGGTGTGCACAAAGCCTGTCTTCTACGGCCAGGTCTGCCTACGGCGGTCTTTTTCAATAGCAAGGCTATGCTCACTGCGTTTGTACATAGTCAAAGCTTTCCTTAAGTTTGGATCAGTCACAGTGGTCAAGTATTCTGCCACTGTGTACGCTCTGTTGAGAGCCAAATAGCATTCTAGTTTGCTCAGTTTTTTTGTTAATTCTTCCAATGTGTCAAGTAATTATCTTTTTATTGTCTCATGATTTGGTTGGGTCTAATTGTGTTGCTGTCCTGGGGCTCTGTGGGGTCTGTTTGTGTTTGTGAACAGAGCCCCAGGACCAACTTGCTTAGGGGACTCTTCTCCAGGTTCATCTCTCTGTAGGTGATGGCTTTGTTATGGAAGGTTTGGGAATCGCTTCCTTTTAAGTGGTTGTAGAATTGAGGACCCCAGACCTCACAACCATATAGGGCAATGGGTTCTATAAATGATTCAAGTATTTTTGGCCAGATCCTAATTGGTATGTCGAATTTTATGTTCCTTTTGATGGCATAGAAGGCCCTTTTTTGACTAACTGAAATGTACTGTCAGGGCCCAGGTCTGCAGAAGATCTTGGCGCTTCTGTAGGCCCTCCTTGGTTGGGGACAGAAGTACCAGATCATCAGCGAAAAGTAGGATATTTGACTTCAGATTCTAGTATGGTGAGGCCGGATGCTGCAGACTATTCTAGTGCTCTCGCCAATTCATTGATATATATGTTTTAAAAAAATGGAACCTTGATATGTTGAAGAGGGTGGGGCTTAAGCTGCATCCCTGTCTCACCCCATGGCCATGTGGAAAGAAATGCGTTTTATGCCAAATTTAACTTCACACTTGTTTTTTGTGTACATGGATTTTATAATGTATGTTTTTCCCCAACACCACTTTCAATCAATTTGCAGACCCTCATGCCAAATTGAGTCAAAAGCGTTATTGAAATCAACAGAGCATGAGAATACTTAGCCTTTGTTTTGGTTTGTTTGTTTGTCAGTTAGGGTGTGCAGGGTGAATGCGCGGTTTGCGTATTCACCGAGGAAACGTACGAGTCTGCTGTTAATGATAATACAGAGGATTTTCCCAAGGTTGCTGTTGGCGGTAGTTATTGGGGTCAAATTTGGCTCCACTTATGTGTACCTACTGTAGGAGTCCCCTCTATGCCTACCATTGACTATGTACATACCCAGCGTGCAACAGAGCTGCAGGAGTTGTGACCCGTTTTTGTTGGTTATGTTGTCGAAGTTGTGCCTGGGGGGCATATGGGGGAGGGAATTCTGTCACCTCCAGGTAGGTGTTTGTCCCCCTGTGTACTGAGGGTGTCAGGTTCTTGTCCAGTTCTAGCATTTAGGTCACCACAAACTAGTACATATCCTTGGGCCTGGAAATAATTGATTTCCCCCTCCAGAATGGAGAAGCTGTCTTCATTAAAGTATGGGGATTCTAGTGGGGGATATAGGTAGCACACAGGAGGATATTTTTCTCTGTTGAGATAATTTCCTTTTGAATTTCTAGCCAAATGTAAAATGTTCCTGTTTTGATTAATTTAGTAGAGTGAGTTAGGTCTGCTCTATACCAAATTAGCATACCCCCTTAGTCCCTTCCCTGTTTTACTCCTGGTAGTTTGGTACCAGCTCACTGTAACCTAGAGGGAAACCAGTAGGTCCATCTGTTCTATACCATGTTTCTTGTAGGATGACAATGTTTGTATTTCTGAAGTCCAGGTTCCTGCTCTTTAGGCCAAAGGCAGATAACCTAAGGCCTCGGATATTCCAGGATGAGATAGTGAAGGCTTTGTGTTCCATAAAGTGTCCAGTGTTGCCTCCCGAGTGGTGCAGTGGCCTAAGGCACTGCATCACAGTGCTAGTTGTGCCACTAGAGATTCTGGGTTCGAGTCCAGGCTCTGTCACAGCCGGCCACGACCGGGAGACCCATGGGGCGGAGCACAATTGTCCCAGCGTCGTCCGGGTTAGGGGTTTGGCTGGCAGGGATGTCCTTGTCCCATCACGCACTAGCGACTCCTGTGGCAGGCCGGGCGCAGTGCACGCTGACATGGTCGCCAGATATACAGTGTTTCCTCCGACACATTGGTGTGGCTAGCTTCCAGGTTAAGAGGGCACCATGGCATTTTTTGCCTTTACCTCCCTTATCTCACATCATTTGCTCACATTGTTTATAGTCTTATTTTTTTCTACTGCATCATTGATTGTATGTTGTTTTACTCCATGTGTAACTCTGTGCTTTTGTATGTTGTCGAACTGCTTTGCTTTATCTTGGCCAGGTCGCAATTGTAAATGAGAATTTGTTCTCAACTTGCCTACCTGGTTAAATAAAGGTGAAATAATAAAAAATAAAAAAATTGTGTCAAGAAGCAGTGCGGCTTGGTTGGGTTGTGTTTCGGAGGACGCACAGCTCTCGACCTTCGGGAGTTGCAGCGATGTGACAAGACTGTAACTACCAATTACATACCACGAAATTGAGGAGAAAAAGGGGTAAAAAATAAAAAAAATAAAAAGGTGTCCAGTGTTGTAGTTGTGTGGTTTGGCCTCAGACCAGTAAGTGTGAACAGAGCCTGCTGAGCATCTGGTACATGCCATTGGCTTGGGCTGGTGTAAGAGTGGGGGTTGGGCCTGTTTGCCTGCTCACAGCCTGGGTGTAGGTGTGACTTTCATGTGAGGGCCCTCTTTGCGGGAGTGGGGGGCATGCGTTGGGCAGGAGGGGCATAGGTCTGATCTGAGGGGGCCTATATGGGGTGTGGGCATGGTTGGTTTGGGGGTGGGTGTATTGGTCATATGTTCATACAAACACACACACACAGCCAGTAGTCTCTTTCTGTCAGACTCTAAATAAGTCCTCTCTTCCTTAACAGATCTTATAGATGTCCGCGACTTGCGGTCTGCGTGAAGTCCAGCTCTTTTCCTTAAACATATGGTAAGTTGAGTCAAAGCTCTCTCTCACAAACATCTATACACACGCTCTCTCCTCTCTTTTCTCTCTTCTCTCTCTCACTAACACACACATATACACACAATCATGCATTTACATTTACAGAATTTCTCAGGGCCATGTGCACGTCCCTTTCCCTGTCAGTGACATGTCAATCAGCCCATAACAAAAACAAGCTGAATGTAGTTCCATTGGTTTGATTTCCTCCCTTAACCCTGCTACCTATTCTTCCTACTCTGGCCCTCCCTCTCTCTTCTCCTAAAGAACAACCACAGGTTGTCCTTATTATCAAAGAAGCCCCTTTGATCATAAGGCTGTCGTTAAGACTAGTTGGACGTGTATTACTGGTCCACAGGTCTGTGGCCAGTCAAATGGAAAGTAAGAGAGGAAGTGTGGAGTTTATCTCCGTTTTCCAATCTTTTTAATAGAAGTCATCTCCCACTGGGCAAAAACTGGTTGAATCAACGTTGTTTCTCATCCAAGCACTGTTTCTATGTGATGACGTTGAATCAACTTGGAAAATGGATTGGATTTGCAAAAAGTCATCAACGTAAGGGAATTTCATATTTTTTTCGCCCAACTTTTAACTTATATCCAATGGCATGGTGAAATGTGTATTTTATTTCACGTTAGTTGACAACTCAACCAAATGTAAATCAAAACTAGATTTTGAACTGCGCCCAGTGGCCTGATAATAATTAGAAATAGCATGTCAAGCGATCACTAAACACACTGTTTTCGACTGAAATTTGATGGTTAACTCTTGCCCTCTTCCCCTCTCTGGTTTATTCCTATCACAAATTAAAGAAGTTGAGGTTTTTGAGGCAACCCCATCGAGGTATCGTTTTAGGGAGAAAAAAATGGAAGAATGAAATTAACTAACATTGGAAGCCTGATAATGAAAATGTAGGCCTATGGCTATTATCATTTGGGTTGTATTGGCCAGACAGTTATTTGATGTAAACTCTGAAGACACACAGCTGATTGAGACACAGAACGAGTGAAATAACCTCCATCAAAGACATTTTGGTACTTATTGCCCCTGTTCCCATTCAAAACCATGACAACCCCATCAAGGTCCCTACTAAACCCTTCCATGGCGACCTCATACTGACTTTGTAGCTTACAGTTAGTTATTGGTGGTGACACTTGGGTGTCATGGGGAAAAGTGTCCCCCACACATGGCACCCTGCGGCAGGGCTGTCCGACAACAATGGATCCTGCAGAGCTGGCATACACAGGGGCCGCACTGGGGCTGACCATCCTGCCCCTGACTCTAGCTCCCATGAAATTGGAAATTATCAGGGCTGTTCCCAATGACAAGTCAGTGTCTGTGTCTGTGTCCCCTCAGCTCTTCCCAGGCCCGGGCTGTAGGGCCACAGCAGGGCCACAGAGGGAAAGGCCGCCTCTTATGAGGATTTGAAGGGTGACCCTGCAGCCTTTTGTAAAACCTTTGACCCAATTGACTGACTGATGTGCCCGGATTCCACTTTGAGCTTCTAGACAGAGCGTGTGTGTCCATCTCTGGGAAAAGAGTTGGGAAATAAAGTCCATATGCAGAAGGAGCTAAACCCCACAAACAACGGCTGCATGCTTCCCAAATGGCACCCTATTCGCTTTATTGTGGACTTCTTTTGACCAGGGTCCATTGGGGCTTATTTTGATCAGGGCCCAATCTCTTCCTGGTGGCGCTGCTCTGCTTGTGCCCCTGACACCTGTGCTGCTGTATTGTTTGTTTATAAAGCAGTACTGTGTGTCTAAGACCATTTCCTCTGAGGGACATTAAAGTTCATACTATGCTATCCTATTTGGAAAGCATACAATGGCAATGCGGAAACGGTCTTCATCTAAGGCCTTTTTAAGTAGCCTATTATTCAGAATATCTGTCCTAATTTTTTTTTTTAACCTTTTGTACAGATTCAGAACAACATAAGTTGTGACTTATATCTTCAAAAACAGTCAAACTGAAAGCCTACAACAAAAACCCAATTTAGGCACTCTATTTGCGATCCAAATTAAAAATAAACTTTATTCAGTTGGCTTACCACCATCACGTTTTGACACTTTCTTCATCCAAGTATGAGTAATAAATAAGTGCTTAAAATGTAGATCACAAAAGGAGTACCTTGGTTTTGTTGTTGAAGGCTTTCAGGTTTACGTTTTTTTTTAAGAGCCACAACTAATGTTATTCTCTGTCTTTTCAGACCCTTGAATCCAATGAGCACCCTTTGGATATATTGTATATAAGCCAAGCAGTGCTTCCTTTTCTCTCTTTTTGGAACCTTTCTTCACTTCACTATACTACATAGGATTTTTATAGCACTTTTCTCAGACCCTAAGTGTCACTACACCACCTGTATGCATGTGTTCAGCAAGGTGGTAAAAATAGGCTACTGTCTGTCAACTTTGAGCTCTGTGTTTTGGATCTTCAAGTGGGAGGGGAAGGGGTGGACAAACTTGTCTTGAATATTAGTGTTCACTTTATCAAGTATATGGTAGGGACGTGGCACACTTGAACATTCACATTACACGATAACTCCTGCTTTCCTTCCACAATGTCCCCACAATGAGAAATAGTATCCTCATTGTTTGTTTACAAAGTATTCTTCCTTTGCAGAGACATATGTCTTCATGATACCCTGAGGTGCTTCTGAGTTCCAGGAAGGAGGGAACAAAAGGAAAGCAAAAGGGGACAGGCAAAGGATACAAACAGAATGTATCAGTGCTATGCCATCTTTTTATTACCACTCCATTATACTAGCATTAGGAGAAAACAGGCTAATAAATGAGGGGTCAGTCCTCTCACATGTGATGTTAGATTCCAGTGAAATATGAAAGTGTTTCAAGTAAACCTTCAAAGTGTAAAATGACATTTGCTTTATTTAAAAAACAGATGTAGAAGGTGGTTTGTATTTGAAGATGCCTGGGAAAGAAATCCATCACTTTAGATTGCACTCATTGCACTAAATCATCACCCACAAAGAAAGGTCTTCATTCAATGAGCCTATCATCTTGTTAAAAAATACATTAGATATAGTTAAGTTTATTTTCTTCACCAATTGATTTAAAAAAAAATGTCTTCACAATCATAGAAGCAAATATTAAGACCCCATAATGGTAAGGTCAATAGAGACAGGTTGCTCCACACAGAAAAATATTGGTGAAATTGTTATTGTGGTTAAAATCAATACTACATCTTTTGAATATAAATGATAAAGGTTTAAGTCTCAATCGAAAACCGTGCTTATATCCACTATGAGAATTAGGTTAGAAACATTTACATTTAAGTCATTTAGCAGACGCTCTTCTCCAGAGCGACTTACAAATTGAAAGACTGAAATCAAAATAATCATGACTCATACATTGGGAAAGACAAATGTATTAGATGTAAATGCAGATGAATGAGAAAAGGTAAAGATAACAGTGCAGCAATAGTCCACTTGAAATACCCTCATATCAGTAAGATTAGGGTAGTAGATTTAGACTATGACACCGTTGACAAAAAACTTCATGTTCAAAACGTCATGTATTAACTTTCTTGTTATTTGGAATAATTGTGTTCCTTTATATAACTGCAAATTAAAGTGAATCCTAGGAGTAGTAAACCATAGAATTAGAATGCAATTATATTTCTATGTAGTAAACTACAGTGGGCCTACTAAGGAGTCAATCTGGGCTCCAAATAACAAAACGTAAGTGCCCTCTGGTGACCGAGATGGGGTATAGACTCTATTGGAAGCCTCCATTAGACTAATCGTTAAAAAGTAATTCATCAAGTTTATCCACTAACTTGAATATTAGACAAAAATAGATATTCTGTTGTGTTTTAATTTTATCATATTTTTGTCACATAAATTATTGTAGTCAGAACTGGATCGAAAAGGCTATGTATTTCAAGTACTAGGTGCATGCTTGATTTAGCTTATCAGGCACATTGGAACCAATGGAATAGTCCCCAGAGTGCAAACTCTGCATGTCAGGCAAGCTAAATCGATCCCACCTCAAGTATTTCAAATATTTAAAAAATGTATTGGACCCAGGTCTGATTGTAGTAAACTACTATAGGTCCATACAGTTAGTTATGCACATGATTAGGACAACTAGTGTTCACCAATTACTTTAAAGATGACCGATATAGCAATACTCTTCCACCTGATCAACCTGAAACCATGGAAACCCAATGACAGTGGGCTATTTACATGTACAATTAGTTTTACATAATTATTGGGCACAAACCCTAATATTGTATAACGACCAGTAAACACCCCTAAATGTCTTTCATTAACCGGTGATGATTTATAGAATTTAATCCACTTGCTCTAAGTGATAAGAGATAAAATGAGAGGTCAGTCTGGTGCATGTTGCCAGATAATAAGGGAAATGGTTTTAATATGGCAATTGTTAAATCACATTTCCCCCTCTCATGTTAAACACAAAATACCTTGTTTAAATACTTTCTAGGGCCACTGATGCCATAAATATGTGGTGGACAAAAGCACATGCGTTGTACGAGGAATTTAAGGTCACTCAACTCCCACTAAGACAACATTGCACCTGAATGTATGTATGTGAAGGCGGCACTGTTCGTTCAAACAAACTTTTCAGGTGCTTTTCACTTTTTGCAGTGAACTTTGACAACAGCGTTAAGACAAGGAAAATGTTGCTTGTAATCTTTAAGTAACAGAACCAAAGTAGATAATCATAGTTTTTGTTAGAAACATACATTCTAACCGCAATCCCGGGTGACTACTCCTGGCTAGCATTTCCATCCTGGAGCAAGCACCAATTAGCCTGAAGCTAGCCCTGCCACGGCTCCTGTGCTACCACCGAAGCCCACTCCTGGGCTACAATATCCGGACCCCTTCTACTGCCGGTACGGGGCACGGAACCCCGCCGATCCTCTACGACTGGAATACCGACATAATCTTCCAACAGGCCCCTCAGGTGCGACGTCCGCTGAAGGCCCATTCTGCTAACCGCGGCCTACTAGCTACCTAGAGCTACTTGGAACCCTACTAATTCCACGACTGGTCTATCGACGTCACCGCACGAAGAGGCAAAAAGACATCCCCCAAAAAGACATCCCGCAAAGGCTAGCCCCGGTCTGTTAACTGCTAGCTTGCTTGCCCTGGTCTGCTAACTGCTAACCCCGGTCTGCCAACTGCTTGCTTGCTAACCCGGTCTGCTAACTGCTAGCTTGCCAGCCCCGGGCTGCTAACTGCTAGCTTGTTTAGCCCTGGCCTACTAACTATTAGCTTGATAGCATCGGCCTGCTAACTGTCTGAATCGCTGTGTCCCCAGTCAGCCCAACCACTCACTGGAACCATATGTTCACTTGGCTAGGCATGCCTCTCTCTAATATCAATATGCCTCATCCATTACTGTCCTGGTTAGTGATTACTGTCTTATTTCACTGTAGAGCCTCTAGCCCTGCTCAGTATGCCTTAACCAACCATGCTGTTCCACCTCCTACATATGCGATGACATCACCTGGTTTAAACGTCTCTAGAGACTATATCTCTCTCATCATTACTCAATGCCTAGGTTTACCTCCAATGTACTCACATCCTACCTTACCTTTGTCTGTACACTATGCCTTGAATCTATGCTATCGTGCCCAGAAACCTGCTCCTTTTACTATCTGTTCCGAACGTGCTAGACGGCCAGTTCGTATAGCCTTTAGCCGTACCCTTATCCTACTTCTCCTCTGATCTTCTGGTGATGTGGAGGTTAATCCAGGTCCTGCAGTGCCTAGCTCCACTCCCACTCCCCAGGTGCTCTCATTTGTTGACTTCTGTAACCGTAAAAGCCTTGGTTTCATGCATGTTAACATTAGAAGCCTACTCCCTAAGTTTGTTTTACTCACTGCTTTAGCACACTCTGCCAACCCGGATGTCTTAGCCGTGTCTGAATCCTGGCTTAGGAAAACCACCAAAAACCCTGAAATCTCCATTGCTAACTAAAACATTTTCCGCCAAGATAGAACTGCCAAAGGGGGCCGTGTTGCAATCTACGGCAAAGATAGCCTGCAAAGTTCCGAATTACTATCCAAGTCTGTACCCAAACAATTCGAGCTTCTACTTCTAAAAACGTACCTTTCCAGAAACAAGTCTCTCACTGTTGCCGCTTGCTGTAGACCTCCCTCTGCCCTCAGCTGTGCCCTCGATTCCATATGTGAATTGATTGCCCTCATCTATCTTCTGAGCTCGTGCTACTAGGTGACCTAAACTGGGACATGCTTAACACCCCGGCCATCCTACAATCTACACTTGATGCCCTCAATCTCACACAAATTATCAATGAACCTACCAGGTACAACCCCAAATCCGTAAACACGGGCACTCTCATAGATGTCATCCTAACTAACTCGCACTCCAAATACACCTCAGCTGTTTTCAATCAAGATCTCAGCGATCACTGCCTCATTGCCTGCATCCGTAATGGGTCTGCGACCAAACGACCACCTCTCATCACTGTCAAATGCTCCCTAAAACACTTCTGCGAGCAGGCCTTTCTAATCGACCTGGCCGGGGTATCCTGGAATGACATTGACCTTATCCCGTCAGTAGATGATGCCTGGCTATTCTTTAAAAGTGCCTTCCTCACCATCTTAAATAAGCATGCCCCACTCAAGAAATGTAGAACTAGGAATAGATACAGTCCTTGGTTCACTCCAGACCTGTCTGCACTTGACCAGCACAAAAACATCCTGTGGCGTTCTGCATTAGCATCGAGTAGCCCTCGTGATATGCAACTTTTCAGGGAATTTAGGAACAAATATACACAGGCAGTTAGAAAAGCTAAGGCAAGCTTTTTCAAACAGAAATTTGCATCCTGTAGTACTAACTCAAAAAAGTTCTGGGACACTGTAAAGTCAATGGAGAATAAGAGCACCTCCTCCCAGCTGCCGACTGCTCTGAGGCTAAGAAACACTGTTACCACCGGTAAATCCACTATAATTGAGAATTTCAATAAGCATTTCTCTATGGCTTGCCATGCTTTCCACCTGGCTACCCCTACCCCGGGCAACTGCCCGGCACCCTCCACAGCAACCCGCCAAAGCCCCCACCATTTCTCCTTCACCCAAATCCAGATAGCTGATGTTCTGAAAGAGCTGCAAAATCAGGACCCATACAAATCAGCCGGGCTAGACAATCTGGACCCTCTCTTTCTAAAATTATCTGCCGAAATTGTTGCAACCCCTATTACTAGCCTGTTCAACCTCTCTTTCGTATCGTCTGAGATTCCCAAAGATTGGAAAGCTGCCGCGGTCATCCCCCTCTTCAAAGGGGGTGACACTCTAGACCCAAACTGCTACAGACCTATATTTATCCTACCCTGTCTTTCTAAGGTCTTCGAGAGCCAAGTTAAACAGATTACCGACCATTTCGAATCCCACCATACCTTCTCCGCTATGCAATCTGGTTTCAGAGCTGGTCATGGGTGCACCTCAGCCACGCTCAAGGTCCGAAACGACATCATAACTGCCATCGATAAGAGACATTACTGTGCAGCCGTATTCATCAACCTGGCCAAGGCTTTCGACTCTGTCAATCACCACATTCTTATTGGCAGACTCGACAGCCTTGGTTTCTCAAATGATTGCCTTGCCTGGTTTACCAACTACTTCTCTGATAGAGTTCAGTGTGTCAAATCGGAGGGCCTGTTGTCCGGACCTCTGGCAGTCTCTATGGGTGTGCCACAGGGTTCAATTCTCGGGCCGACTCTCTTCTTTGTATACATCAATGATGTTGCTCTTGCTGCTGGTGATTCTCTGATCCACCTCTACGCAGACGACACCATTCTGTATACTTCTGGCCCCTCTTTAGACACTGTGTTAACTAACCTCCAGACGAGCTTCAATGCCATACAACTCTCCTTCCGTGGCCTCCAGCTGCTCTTAAACGCAAGTAAAACTAAATGCATGCTATTCAATCGATCACTGCCCGCACCTGCTCGCCTGTCCAGCATCACTACTCTGGACAGCTCTGACTTAGAATACGTGGAAAACTATAAATACCTGGGTGTCTGGTTAGACTGTAAACTCTCCTTCCAGACTCACATTAGCATCTCCAATCCAAAATTAAATCTAGAATCGGCTTCCTATATTGCAACAAAGCATCCTTCACTCATGCTGCCAAACATACCCTCGTAAAACTGACCATCCTACCGATCCTCGACTTTGGTGATGTCATCTATAAAATAGCCTCCAACACTCTACTCAACAAACTGGATGCAGTCTATCACAGTGCCATCCGTTTTGTCACCAAAGCCCCATACACTACCCACCATTGCGACCTGTACGCTCTCGTTGGTTGGCCCTCACTTCATACTCGTCACCAAACCCACTGGCTACAGGTTATCTACAAGTCTCTGCTAGGTAAAGCCCCGCCTTATCTCAGCTCACTGGTCACCATAGCAGCACCCACTCGTAGGACGCGCTCTAGCAGGGTTATCTCACTGGTCACCCCCAAAGCCAATTTCTTCTTTGGTCGTCTTTCCTTCCAGTTCTCTTCTGCCAATGACTGGAACGAACTGCAAAAATCTCTGAAGCTGGAGACTCATATCTCCCTCACTAGATTTAAGCACAAGCTGTCAGAGCAGCTCACAGATCACTGCACCTGTACACAGCCCATCTGTAAACAGCCCATCTATCTACCTACCTCATCCCCATACTGTATTTATTTATTTTGCTCCTTTGCACCCCAGTATCTCTACTTGCACATTCATCTTCTGCACATCTACCATTCCAGTGTTTAATTGCTATATTGTAATTACTTCACCACCATGGCCTATTTATTGCCTTAACTTTCCTCATTTGCACTCACTGTATTATTGACTATGTTTTGTTTATTCCATGTGTAACTCTGTTGTTGTATGTGTTGAATTGCTATGCTTTATCTTGGCCAGGTTGCAGTTGCAAATGAGAACTTGTTCTCAACTAGCCTATCTGGTGAAATAAATTAAGAATTAAGTAGAAACATATTTTGACTTGTTTTAACAAAGTTTAGCGGTAGCTTCTTGGATTCCTTTCTCTGCATATTGAACGAGTGGATTACTCAAATCGATGGCTCTAACTAAACAGACTGTTTGGGATATAAAGAAGGATTTTATCTAACAAAACGACACTACATGTTGTAGCTAAGACCCTTTTGGATGACAAATCAGAGGAACATTTTCAAAAACTAAGTGAATATTTAATCGCTATTTGTGAATTTATGAAACCAGTGCCGGTGGAAAAATATTTAGATGTGGGGCGCCGTCCTCAAACAATTGCACGTCATGCTTTTGCTGTAAAGCCTACTATAAATCGGACAATGCAGTTAGATTAACAAGAATTTAAGCTTTTAAATGATATAAGACACTTGTATGTACCTAAATGTTTAATATCCGTAATTTTTATGATTATTTATTTGAATTACGCGCCCTCCAGTTTCACTGGAAGTTGTCCCGCTAGCGGGACGCCTAGCCTTGTTAAAGACTACAAAGGGAAGCACAGCCGTGAGCTGCCCAGTGACAGAAGCCTACCAGATTAGCTAAATTAATTCTATGCTCGCTTCGAGACTATTAACACTGAAGAGTGCATGAGAGCATCAGCTGTTCCAGATGACTGTGTGATCACGCTCTACGCAGCCGACATGAGTAAGACCTTAAAACAGGTCAACCTTCACAAGACCGCAGGGCCAGACGGATTAGCAGCACGTGTACTCCGAGCATGCGCTGACCAAATGGCAAGTGTCTTCACTGACATTTTCAACCTGTCCCTGACTGAGTCTGTAATGCCAAGATGTTTCAAGTAGACCACCATATTGTCTGTGCCCAAGAACACCAAGGTAACCTTGCCTAAATGACTACCGACCCGTAGCACTCACGTCTGTATCCATGAAGTACTTTGAAAGGCTGGTCATAGCTCATATCAACACCATTATCCCAGAAACCCTAGACCCGGTCCAATTTGCATACCACCACAACAGATCCACATATGATGCAATTTCTATTTCACTTCACACTGCCCTTTCCCACCTGGACAAAAGTAACTTCTGTGAGAATGCTATTCATTGACTACAGCTCAGCATTCAACACCATAGTGCCCTCAAAGCTCATCACTAAGCTAATGATCCTGGGACTAAACACCTCCCTCTGCAACTGGATCCTGGACTTCCTTTCAGACCGCCCTCAGGGGGGTAAGGGTAGGTAACAACATCTGCCACGCTGATCCTCAACACGGGGGCCCCTCAGGGGTGCGTGCTCAGTCCCCTCCTGTACACTCTGTTCACTCATGACTGCATGGCCAGGCATGACTCCAACACCATCATTAAGTTTGTTGACGACACAACAGTGGTAGGCCTGATCACCGACAACGAGACATGTAGGGAAGAGGTCTTAGACCTGGCCGTGTGGTGCCAGGATAACAACCTCTCCCTCAACGTGAACAAAAAGGAGATGATTTCAGACTACAGGAAAAGGAGGGCCAAGCACACCCCCATTCTCATTAACCTCTCTAGGGTATGTGGGACGAAATCGTCCCACCTACTCAACAGCCAGTGGAATCGCGTGGCGCAATATTCAAATACCTTAGAAATGCTATTACTTCAATTTCTCAAACATGACTATTTTACACCATTTTAAAGACAAGACTCTCGTTAATCTAACCACACTGTCCGATTTCAAAAAGGCTTTACAACGAAAGCAAAACATTAGATTATGTCAGCAGAGTACCCAGCCAGAAATAATCAGACACCCATTTTTCAAGCTAGCATATAATGTCACATAAACCCAAACCACAGCTAAATGCAGCACTAACCTTTGATGATCTTCATCAGATGACACCCCTAGGACATTATGTTATACAATACATGCATGTTTTGTTCAATCAAGTTCATATTTATATCAAAAACCAGCTTTTTACATAAGCATGTGACGTTCAGAACTAGCATACCCCCCGCAAACTTCCGGTGAATTTACTAAATTACTCACGATAAACGTTCACAAAAAAATAACAATTATTTTAAGAATTATAGATACAGAACTCCTCTATGCACTCGCTATGTCCGATTTTAAAATAGCTTTTCGGTGAAAGCACATTTTGCAATATTCTAAGTAGATAGCCCAGCCATCACGGCAAGCTATTTAGACACCCACCAAGTTTAGCCCTCACCAAAGTCAGATTTACTATAAGAAAAATGTTATTACCTTTGCTGTTCGTCGTCAGAATGCACTCCCAGGACTTCTACTTCAATAACAAATGTTGGTTTGGTTCAAAATAATCCATCGTTATGTTCAAATATCCTCTGTTTTGTTCGTGCGTTCAAGACACTATCCGAAGTGTAAAGAAGGGTGACGCGCCCGACACGTTTCGTGACCAAAAAAATCTAAATATTCCATTACCGTACTTCGAAGCATGTCAACCGCTGTTTAAAATCAGTTTTTATGCGATTTTTCTCGTAAAAAAGCGATAATATTCCGACCGGGAAACCCTGTTTTCGTTCAACGACTGAAAATCTAAAATGGACTCTTCATGTGCATGCGCGCCCCCGTCTCATTGTTCTCAGATCGACCACTTACCAAATGCGCTACTGTTTTTCAGCCATGGCCTGCAAAGTCATCATTCAACGTTCTGCTGCCTTCTGAGAGCCTATGGGAGCCGTAGGAAGTGTCACGTTACAGCAGAGATCCTCAGTTTTCAATAAAGAGTGTAGAAGGCCAAGAAATGGTCAGAGAAGGAACTTCCTCTACAGAATATTCTCAGGTTTTGCCTGCCATATGAGTTCTGTTATACTCACAGACACCATTCAAACAGTTTTAGAAACTTTAGGGTGTTTTCTATCCAAATCAAACAATTATATGCATATTCTAGTTTCTGGGCAGTAGTAATAACCAGATTAAATCGGGTACGTTTTTTATCCGGCCGTGCAAATACTGCCCCCTACCCTAGAGAGGTTAACGGGGCTGTAATGGAGCAGGTTGAGAGTTTAAGGTCCTTGGTGTACACATCACCAACAAACTAACATGGTCCAAACACACCAAGACAGTCGTGAAGATGGCATGACAATTCCCCCTCAGGAGACTGTAAAGAATTTGGCATGGGTCCTCAGATCCTCTGTAGCTGCACCATTGAGAGCAACCTGACTGGTTGCATCACTGCCTGGCAAGGCAACTGCTCAGCCTCTGACCGCAAGGCACTACAGAGGTTAGTGCGAACGGCACAGCACATCACTGGGGCCAAGCTTCCTGCCATCCAGGACCTCTATACAAGGTGGTGTAAAGGAAGGCCCTAAAAATTGTCAAAGACTCCGTCCATACACTGCTCTCTCTGCTACTGCATGGCAAGCGATACTGGAGAGCCAAGTCTAGATCCAAAAGGCTTCTTAATAGCTTTTACCCCCAAGCCATAAGACTCCTGAACAGTGAATCAAATGGCTACCCAGACTATTTGCATCCCCCCTTTTACATTGCTGCTACTCTCTGTTTATTATCAAAGCATAGTCACTTTAACTGGACTTACATGTACACTACCGGTCGAAAGTTTTAGAAAACCTACTCATTGAAGGGTTTTTCTTTATTTTTACTATTTTCTACATTGTCAAACAATAGTGAAGACATCAAAACTATGAAATAACACATATGTAATCATGTAGTAAGCAAAAAAGTGTTAGACAAATCAAAATGTATTTCTATATTTGAGATTCTTCAAATAGACACCCTTTGCCTTGATGACAGCTTTGCACAATCTTGGCATTCTCTCAATAAGCTTCATGAGATAGTCAACTGGAATGCATTTCAGGTGTGCCTTCTTAAAGGTTAATTTGTGGAATTTCTTTCCTTCCTAATGCATTTGAGCCAATCAGTTGTGTTGTGACAAGGTAGGGGTGGTATACAGAAGATAGCCCTATTTGGTAAAAGACAAAGTCCTTATTATGGCAAGAACAGCTCAAATAAGCAAAGAGAAATGACAGTCCATTATTACTTTAAGTCATTAAGGTCAGTCAATATGGAACATTTCAGTCGCAAAAACCAAGCGCTAGGATGAAACTGTCTGTCACGAGGACCGCCATAGGAATGGAAGACCCAGAGTTACCTCTGCTGCAGAGGATAAGTTCATTAGATTTATCAGTCTCAGAAATTGCAGCCCAAATAAATGCTTCAGAGAGTTCAAGTAACAGACACATCTCAAGTAACAGATACATCAACCGTTCAGAGAAAACTGTGTGATTCAGGCCATGATGGTCGAATTTCTGCAAAGAAACCACTATTGAAGGACATCAATAAGAAGAAGAGACTTGCTTGGGCCAAGAAACACAAGCAATGGACATTAGCCCGGTGGAAATGTGTCCTTTGGTCTGGAGTCCAAATTGGAGATTTTTAGTTCCAACCACCGTGTCTTTGTGAGAAGCGGTGTGGGTGAACGGATGATCTCTGCATGTGTATTTTCCACCGTGAAGCATGGAGGAGAAGGTGTTATGGTGTGGGGGTGTTTTGCTGGTGACACTGTCTGTGATTTATTTCAAATTCAAGGCACACTTAACCTGCATGGCTACCACAACATTCTGCAGCGATACGCCATCCCATCTGGTTTGGGCGTCATTTGTTTTCCAACAGGACAATGACCCATCACATCGCCAGGCTCTGTAAGGGCTGTAAGGGCTATTTGACCAAGAAGGAGAGTGATGGAGTGCTGCATCAGATGACTTGGCTTCCACAATCTGCTGATCCCAACCCAATTGAGATGGTTTGGGAAGAGTTGGACAGCAGAGTGAAGGAAAAGCAGCCAACAAGTGCTCAGCATATGTGGAAACTCCTTCAAGACTGTTGGAAAAGCATTCCAGGTGAAGCTGGTTGAGAGAATGGCAAGAACGTGCAAAGCTGTCATCAAGGCAAACGGTGGCTTTTTGAGGAATGGTTACTACATGATTCCACATGTGTTATTTCAAAGTTTTGAGGTCTTCACTATTATTCTACAATGTTAGAAAAAAGTGAAAATCAAAAAAAACCCTTGAATGAGTAGATGCTCTAAGACTTTTGACCAGTAGTGTACATATTACCTCAATTACCTCAACTAACCTGTGCCCCCGCACATTGACTCTGTACTAATTATCAGGTATGTACAGTTGAAGTCGGAAGTTTACATAAACTTAGGTTGGAGTCATTAAATCTAGTTTTTCAACAAATCCACAAATTTATTTTTAGCAAACTATAGTTTTGTTAGGTTAGGACATCTACTTTGCGCATGACACAAGTAAGTTTCCAACAATTGTTTACAGACAGATTATTTTACTTAATTCACTGTATCACAATTCCAGTGGGCCAGAAGTTTACATACACTAATTTGACTGTGCCTTTAAACAGCTTGGGAAATTCCAGAAAATTATGTCATTGCTTTAGAAGCTTCTGATAGGCTAATTGACATCATTTGAGTAAATTGGAGGTGTGCCTGTGGATGTATTTCAAGGCCTACCCTCAAACTCAGTGCCTCTTTGCTTGACATCATGGGAAAATCAAAGGAAATCAGCCAAGACCTCAGAAAAAAGTTTGTATACCTCCACAAGTCTGGTTCGTCCTTGGGAGCAATTTCCAAATGCCTGAAGGTACCATGTTCATCTGTACAAACAATAGTACGCAAGTATTAACACCATGGGACCACAAAGCCATCATACCGCTCAGGAAGGAGACGCGTTCTGTCTCCTAGAGATGAACGTACTTTGGTGCGAAAAGTGCAAATCAATCCCAGAACAACAGCAACGGACCTTGTGAAGATGCTGGAGGAAACAGGTACAAAAGTATCTATATACACAGTAAAACGAGTCCTATATCGACATCACCTGAAAGGCCGCTCAGCAAGGAAGAAGCCACTGCTCCAAAACCACCATAAAAAAAGCCAGACTACGGTTTGCAACTGCACACGGGGACAAAGATTGTATGTTTTGGAGAAATGTCCTCTGGCCTGATGAAACAAAAATAGAACTGTTTGGCTATAATGACCATCGTTATGTTTGGAGGAAAAAGGGGGAGGCTTGCAAGCCGAAGAACACCATCCTAACCATGAAGCATGGGGGTGGCAGCATCATGTTGTTGGGGTGCTTTGCTGCAGGAGGGACTGGAGCATATCACAAACTAGATGGCATCATGAGGAATGAAAATTAAGTGGCTATATTGAAGCAACATCTCAAGACATCAGTCAGGAAGTTAAAGCTTGGTTGCAAATGGGTCTTCCAAATGGGCAATGACCCCAAGCATACTTCCAAAGTTGTGGCAAAATGGCTTAAGGACAACAAAGTCAAGGTATTGGAGTGGCCATCACAAAGCCCTGACCTCAATCCTATAGAAAATGTGTGGGCAGAACTGAAAAAGCGTGTGTGAGTAAGGAGTCCTACAAACCTGATTCACTTAAACCAGCTCTGTATGTAAACTTCTGACTTCAACTGTAGGTAAGACCCAGATGCAGACAACGTTCAATTAACAATGGTTTAATAATCCAACGGGGCAGGCAATAGGCAGGTCAAGGCAAACGGGTCAATAATCCAGAGGTGGGGCAAAGGTACAGGTTGGCAGGCAGGCTCAGGGTCAGGCAGAGTGGTCAAACAGGCGGACTCAGAGTTAGGACAGGCAAGGGTCAAAACCAGGAGGGTGAGAAAAAGAGAGACTGGGAAAAGCAGGAGCTGAGACAAAAAACTCTGGTTGACTTGACAAACAAGACGAACTGGCAACAGACAAACAGAGAACACAGGTGTAAATACACAGGGGATAGTGGGTAAGATGGGCGACACCTAGAGGTGGGTGGAGACAATCACAAAGTCAGGTGAAACAGATCAGGGTGTGACACCGGTACCCCTTGTATATAGCCTCGCTACGTTATTTTACTGCTGCTCTTTAATTATTTGTTATTTACATTTTTTACTGAACAATTTTTTACTTAACACTTATTTTTCTTAAAACTGCATTGTTGGTTAAGGGCCTGTAAGTAAGCATTTCACTGTGAGGTCTACAACTACAGCTGTTGTATTCGGCACATGTGACAAATACCATTTGATTTGATTTGATCGAGGCAAAGATGAATGGAGCAAAGTACAGAGAAATCCTTGATTAAAACCTGCTCCAGAGAGTGCTCATGAATCTCAGACTGGTGGCGAAGGTTCACCTTCGAACAAGACAACGACCCTAAGCACACAGCCAAGACAACACAGGAGTGGCTTCGGGACAATTCTTTGAATGTCCTTGAGTGGCGCAGACAGAACCCAGACTTAAACCTGATTGAACATCTCTGGAGAGCCCTAAAAATAGCTGTGCAGCCATGCTCCCCATCCAACCTGAGAGCTTGAGAGAATCTGCAGCGAATTATGGGAGAAACTCCACAAATATAGGTGTGCCAAGCTTGTAGCATCATCCCCAAGAAGACCCGAGGCTGTAATCGATGCCAAAGATGCTTCAACAAAGTACTGAGTAAAGAGTCTGAATACTTATGTCAATGCAATATTTCAGTTTTTTATTTTTGGCATTATGGGGTATTGTGTGTAGATTGATGAGGGGAAAAACGATTTAATACATTTTAGAATAAGGCTGTAACCTAATAAAATATGGAAAATGTCAATGGGTCTGAATACTTTCTGAAGGCACTGTATATAAGCAATTTAACAACTCAGATGTACAAACTATGGTAAATATGACGATAAGCGGTTAAGAGGCAAGCTGTAATTTCAATTAAGACATGAGCGAGCTGAGACGGATGTAGCATATATGCCTCCTATTCGTTCAGCACTTTTGAAATGGACAACGACTTAATTCAGAACATGGGCTGTTACAGCATTCTCCCTGTACACCAAGTCAGAACCATAGGATAAACAACGCAGGCACATAAGCAGACAATGAAAACTCTTACAATATTCGATTATGACATTTCTCTAAAACAGGCTATAGGCTACATGTACACCACCAAGTCCGAACAGTAGGTTAAATTAATGAGGACACATAAGCAGACAATGAACGCTCTTACAATGGGGGCACATAACAGACAATGAAAGCTGGTACAATATTCAATAATGATATTTCTCTGAAACAGGCTATAAGATACATGTGCAACACCAAGTCAGAACAGTTGGAAAAGAGAATATAGTAGACAGTTGCTGTCAAAAAGTGATCAGTTTTTCCCGTGTCCTGTGTTTGACCTGTCCGAATGTTCTCAAAATATTTAGGTGTGCTTATGTAACATGATAATGCAGCCGTTTCTTTGAAGAAAAGCGCGTTTGAAATAAAAAGTAATGGCCTGGTGAATAATGTCGTGTAGTAACCTTGTTGAACTTAAAGAAAATGTGTTTGAATCAGTTTTATTTTATTTTATTTTACTTGACCCCTTTTTCTCCCCAATTTCATGGTATCCAATTGGTAGTTACAGTCTTGTCTCATCGCGGCAACTCCCGTATGGACTCGGGAGAGGCGAAGGTCAAGAGCCATGTGTCCTCCGAAACACAACCCAACCAAGCCAAGCCACACTGTCCACTTAACCCGGAAGCCAGCCACAATGTGTCGGAGGAAACACCGTACACCTGGTGACCGTGTCAGCTTGCCCTGCGCCCGGCCCACCACAGTAGTCACTAGTGCACAATGGGACAAGGACATCCCTGCCGGCCAAACCCTCCCCTAACCCGGACGACGCTGGGCCAATTTTGCACCGTCCCATGGGTCTCCTGGTCGTGGCCGGCTGCAACAGAGCCTGGACTCGAACCCAGAATCTCTAGTGGCACATCTAGCAGTGTCTTAGACCACTGCATCATACAGTTGGGAATTTTTGTAATGAATGGGGAGCCCTGAATTTGTTTAAAATTTTTCAAACAGTTCAGTTGGGAATTTTTGTAGTGAACTTATGGAGCTGCTGTGTAATGAGCTTGTGACCTCTTGTAGAATGAAAAAGTAATATCCGAGTAGGTCTGATTGTTTTAATGGTGAGATTGATATGAGTGAAGGACATATGGGTGACTCGTTGAATTGTTCCAACCGGACGATTCAACAGTGAAGATTTTCACACACAGCTGCCTCATCACCCCTTTTCAGCCAAAAACCGGGAGTTTTTCTCATGTGTTTCGCATGAGAGAATGGCTTAAGATAAGACTTGCTCTGTGTCAGATCTAACAGGCCGAGTGGAACATCCCTGCCTTAGTATTGGAAGAGGAAGTCTGCAGGAGAGATGATTTGAAAGCGATACGAATCTCTTCAGTAGCATATAGTCAGACTCCAAAGTGACAATTTTAGGTTGCAAATGCCACCAAATCTGTTAGTTCGTATGTATTTTCAAACACCTGCACAGAGGTCAACTATTTTGTGCCTGTCTTTAGCTTCAAGTGGCGAGATTGGTTTAAGGTGCTTGATATGATGAAACAAGTGCAACAGTTTTTCCACCATCGTGAACATTTACGAAGATGGTCCCTTTTGTCCTCAAGACAAAACTTGGGCTTAACGGCAAGAAGGTTGATCTATCATCGAAAAGAATCATACGAAACCTGGAAGGCCATAGAGAGCCAGTGTGGAAGAGGCAATGTCTGAGGCCCCCAACTTGAAGACAGGGATTTGGAGACAGATGGGGGTGTCGGGTTACAATAGGAACCTGAAAAGGAGGAAAATGCTAATTCTTCTTTTTCTCTAAAAAAATAATAATAACCTCTCTGGGGTATGTGGGACGATTTCGTCCCACCTACGTAACAGCTACTGAAATTCCAGTGGCGCGATTTTTGAATCGTTAGAAATACTATTACTTCAATTTCTCAAACATATGACTATTTTACAGCTATTTAAAGACAAGAATCTCGTTAATCTAACCCCACTGTCCGATTTCAAAAAGGCTTTACAACGAAAGCAAAACATTAGATTATGTCAGCAGAGTGCCCAGCCAGAAAAAAATCAGACAGCCATTTTTCAAGCTAGCATATAATGTCACACAAACCCAAACCACAGCTAAATGCAGCACTAACCTTTGATGATCTTCATCAGATGACACACCTAGGACATTGTGTTATACAATACATGCATGTCTGTTCAATCAAGTTCATATTTATATCAAAAAACAGCTTTTTGCATTAGCATGTGACGTTCAGAAAACGCATAACCCCCGGCAAACTTCCGTTGAATTTACTAACAGTTTGCTAAATTACTCACGATAAACGTTCACAAAAAGCATAACAATTATTTTAAGAATTATAGATACATTACTCCTCTATGCACTCGATATGTCCGATTTTAAAATAGCTTTTCGGATGAAGCACATTTTGCAATAATCTAAGTACATAGCCCGGCATTACAGGGCTAGCTATTTAGATACCCACCCAGGTCAGCCTCCACCAAAATCACATTTCCTATAAGAAAAATGTTCTTACCTTGCTTGTTCTTCATCAGAATACACTGCCAGGACTTCTACTTCAATAACAAATGTTGGTTTGGTCCCAAATAATCCATCGTTATATCCAAACAGCGACGTTTTGTTCGTGAGTTCTAGAATGCTTCTTCACGGTCCTGCGCATGGCGCATTGGCGTGTCAAAAATGTCTAAATATTCCATTACCGTACTTCGAAGCATGTCAACCGCTGTTTAAAACCAATTTTTATGCCATTTATGTCGTAGAGAAGTGATAATATTCCGACCGGGAGTATGCATTGAGCCTAAACAGCCGAATAAAATTTCTCCTCGGGAGCGACTCATGCACGCGCCTCATTCAAAGGTCCTCTGAGCATCCACTTACAAAAGGCGATAATCTGTTTCAACCTGAGGCTCCCTCGTAAACCTTCAGGTTTTTCGCGGGCTCTGAGAGCCTATTGGAGCCCTGGGAATTGTCACGTTACAGCTAAGATCCTTACTTTTCAATAAAAAGATGCAAGACGCACGACTCCTTGTCAGACAGGGTACTTCCTGCTTGAAACCTTGTCAGGTTTTTGCCTGCCATAGGAGTTCTGTTATACTCACAGACACCATTCAAACAGTTTTAGAAAATTCAGAGTGTTTTCTATCCAAACCTGAACAATAATATGCATATTCTAGCTTCTGAGTTGGTGTAGGAGGCAGTTAAAAATGGGAACATATTTTTTCCAAAATTCTCAATACTGCCCCCTAGCCCAGACAGGATAAACAGTCTTTCCTACAAAAAATTACTTTACATTTAAATATGTAGTGTGTAGTAATGTGCAGTATTGTGTGATAATAATATATATGATTTATTTAAAGATTTAGTCAAATCAAATCAAATTGTATTTGTCACATGCGCCGAATACAACAGGTGTAGACCTTACAGTGAAATGCTTAGTTACAAGCCCTTAACCAACAATGCAGTTTTAAGAAAAATAAATGTTAAGTAAAAAAGGTAAAAAGACAAATAGAAAAATATCAAATAATTAAAGAGCAGCAGTAAAATAACAGTAGCGAGGCTATATACAGGGGGTACCGGTACAGAGTCAATGTGCGGGGGCACAGCTTAGTCGAGGTAATATGTAAATGTAGGTATATATAAAGTGACTCAGTAATAAACAGTGTCATAGTTTCATATTTAATATTCTATAGTGAACTTTTTAATAATACTAACATGTATGCATTTATGTACTAAAGTTTTAGAAGAAAATTATGGGTTTGAAAGAAAATTGTATTTACCTTCAGTGAATGAAATATCTCTTCCTCCAAGGGGGTGTGTGCTTGTGTATGTGAGAGAGGCCGGGTGTCAGGTTACAAGCAGAGAGAGAGTCTGACCCCAAGGCCTTCTTTTCTAAGAAAAATACATTTAAAAAACAGTCTGTCCTACAACAAAAAATAATTATATATATATAAAAATGTATTGGGTATTAAAGTGTAATATTGTGTGATAATAATATGTGTGATTCATGTGAAGGTTTAGTAAAAAACAGTGTTATAGTTCAATATTGCATAGTAAAGTTTTCTGTACTAAAGTTTTAGAAGAAAATAAAGGGTTTTAAAATAAAATATAATTTAGCTTCAATGAAATCTCTGTCTCTCTTTGTCTGTCTCACCAATATGTTTCTCTCTCTCTTTACACCAGTAACACGTCAGATATAGTTTAGATTTATACATTTTGGAGTTTGCGTCCCAAAATGACTCTTTAAATACATCACAGAAGACTTAAATGTAACAAAACGCCTATTGTTTTATTGAGCTGTACACTGAGATTCTCAGTTGGTCAATATTCCCCTCCAGTGATTCCCCAACATCTTGTCAACAAGTGCCCCAAAAATGGAGCAGATATCTTATACCAATCTATCTTTATAGACATTAATCAACCAGGACCTATGGCTATAACTAGTCAAGCAAATGTGTCTGAGATACAAAGAATAAGATCAGCTAGCGAACCAGCTAGCGAACCAGTAAGCTAACATTAGCTAACAGTACACTTGAAATGACACCACTTTCTGGCAAAATTAGAAACGTGTAATATCTGAAAATGTATCTAGCTAGACTATCAGTATACATCATGGTTGGACGCGTCTCCTGTCTGATGCCATGCATGGTTGCCTTAGTTTGACAATGTAATCCAGCCGGGTGTTTTCTCCATCTCCTTAGCTATCATACTCGAATTCCACTGATTTCAAAACTCGGTCCTCCAGAAAGTGGAGAGCATACACATAACATCAGCTAGCGAGCCAGCCAGCTAATGTTAGCTAGCTAACAGTACACTTTAACTTGACATTAGGTTTATGCAGTTTTACATTTACTACACATTTAAAAAAAGCTGCATTTGACACAATTACCTAGACATACTGGCCAGCTCCAATAGACAGACGCGTGATACATACAGTGGTTCCTCCTTTAAAAGTTGCGTCATACTGCGACACACCTTGTGTGCTGCCGCAGTGTTCTGTGGCACGTCATTTAATTGTCAGCCACTTTTTCTGTTACTGCAAGTTAGTGCTAGTTTGACCACCAGAGGGCATCTTTGAGAAGCATTTGATAGTCTTCCATATTGGCATTACCAGAGACAGGGAGGGCATGTGGGAGACTGGGGTTCAATTCCCCGACGGGGAGGAATTAGTAGGCTGTCCTTGTAAATAAGAATTAGTTCTTAACCTCTCTAGGGTCGGCGGGACGAAATCGTCCCAACTACGTAACAGCCAGTGGAATCCTGTGGCGCGTTGTTCAAATACCTTAGAAATGCTATTACTTCAATTCTCAAACATATGACTATTTTACACCATTTTAAAAGACAAGACTCTCCTTTATCTAACCACACTGCCCGATTTCAAAAAGGCTTTACAACGAAAACAAAACATTAGATTATGTCAGGAGAGTACCCAGCCAGAAATAATCAGACACCTATTTTTCAAGCTAGCATATAATGTCACAAAAACCAAAACCACAGCTAAATGCAGCACTAACCTTTGATGATCTTCCTCAGATGACACTCCTAGGACATTATGTTATACAATACATGCATGTTTTGTTCAATCAAGTACATATTTATATCAAAAACCAGCTTTTTACATTAGCATGTGACGTTCAGAACTAGCATTCCCACCGAACACTTCCGGTGAACTTACTAAATTACTCACGATAAACGTTCACAAAAAACCTAACAATTATTTTAAAAATTATAGATACAGAACTCCTTTATGCAATCGCGGTGTCCGATTTTAAAATAGCTTTTCGGTGAAAGCACATTTTGCAATATTGTGAGTAGATAGCCCGGCCACCACAGGCTAGCTATTTTGACACCCACCAAGTTTGGTACTCACCAAACTCAGATATACTATAAGAAAAATTGGATTACCTTTGCTGTTCTTCGTCAGAATGCACTCCCAGGACTTCTACTTCAACAACAAATGTTGGTTTGGTTCCAAATAATCCATAGTTATATCCAAATAGCGGCGTTTTGTTCGTGCGTTCAAGACACTATCCGAAGGGTAACAAAGGGTGACGCGCCCGCGCGTTTCGTGACAAAAACATTCAAAATATTCCATTACTGTACTTCGAAGCATGTCAAACGCTGTTTAAAATCAATTTTTATGTGATTTTTCTCGTAAAATAGCGATAATATTCCGACCGGGAAACTCTGTTTTCGTTCAAAGACTGAAAATGTAAAATGGCCTCTTCACATGCATGTGTGCGCCCGGCTCATTGTTCTCAGATCGACCACTATCCAAATGCGCTACTGTTTTTCAGCCAGAGACTGCAGAGTCATCATTCAACGTTATGGTGCCTTCTGAGAGCCTATGGGAGCCTTAGAAAGTGTCACGTTACAGCAGAGATCCTCTGTTTTGGATAGAGATGACAAAGAAGGCCAAGAAATGGTCAGACAGGGTACTTCCTGTACAGAATCTTCTCAGGTTTTGGGTTAGGGTTAGGGTTAGCCTGCCATTTGAGTTCTGTTATACTCACAGACATCATTCAAACAGTTTTAGAAACTTTGGAGTGTTTTCTATCCAAAGCTACTAATTATATGCATATTCTAGTTTCTGGGCAGGAGTAATAACCAGATTAAATCGGGTACGTTTTTTATCCAGCTGTGAAAATACTGCCCCCTATCCATAACAAGTTAACTTTTTTATTCTTACTTATTCGTAGACAAATTTTCAATGATGTATGAAATTCGAGTTGTTCTTCATCAACTGATAATACAGAAATAATGAAGCAGGTTAATAGGTAAAAATGTCACTTTTAATTCAAATGCTTAATGAGAAGTTTATCTTTAAAATGGTGTATAATACTTGTATGTGTGAGAAATTTGAATTATGAGATTTTTGTTGTTTTGAATTTGGCGCTCTGCTATTTCACTGGCTGTTGGAGAGTGGGACGCTACCGTCCCACATACCCCAGAGAGGTTAAAATGTTCCCATGGGGGACCAGTATGGGAAAATAATTTATGAAATGTATGCATTCACTACTGTAAGTCGCTCTGGATAAAGCGTCTGCTAAATGACTAAAATGTTTTAAAAAATGTAAAAAAAAAAATGTTCTGTGTTATTTTTCTCTCTTCCTCTCTGCCTGTCTTGTAGTACATGGAACCTGTTTCACATGCACAGTTTGGAGGATGAAGGATACCTTGATCTCTCGAATTCTATCCACCTCTTCTGTGTGGGATATGTGTTCCTACCTCGTCTGCGGGCAGATCTACAGCATTTCACAGAGAGTTGGAATAATCACCCTTTAAGTACAGAGGCGAACCTGACACCTCACCAGCTGTGGCATATCGGAATGCTCCAAACACCTGTGCACATTTTGGTTTTTGCCTTAGCACTACACTCAAATACAGATAGAGATGTAGCAGTCCCAGAGTTAATTATCCAAGGTCAGTTTTGCATTTCACCTCCTGATGATTATGATGACTAACTGTATTAGAATAAAAAAAACAAGGCTTAATCATGCTCTCTCTCTATCCACCTGTCTCTCGTCTGCAGGTATGTTTTGACGTGAGAGAGGAAGCCAGTCCCATCATTGCCACCTCACCAGCTCTTAAAAAAAATCTGTTTTACTTACCCTCAAACTTTGGAATCAAAGAGGTCAGGTTCCACTCATTCAGCGTATCTTTACAAAACATTGGTCTTGACCTCTGCATTCAAGTACAGAAATAAAGACGCGTTAGAAACTTAGCTTGCCAGCTAGCTAAACCAACTTGGCTACGTCAAATTTAAGTTAAACTCTAATGTTAGCTAGTTAACAGAATTTGCATCCATCCACCTCAACTTCACAAGTCAGACTAAAGCTGCCACTGTCAGAAACCATTGAAAACCAGTACAGCAACACTAGCTAACTCAATCAATCACCATGTAAGCACGAGATAAGCCTGCCAAATAACTTGGTTAAATTAACCCAGATGGAGAATAAGTCAAATCTAAATATGGTAGATAACATAGCTAACGTTAGTTAATGAGTGAAACAGTGTCAGAGGCAGTCCAGAAGTGTCAGACTTAGCTAGCTAAGGTAGCTAGCTAGCTATTGCTGCACTTCACAAAATAGATAGGGATTGCTGCACTTCACAAAATAGATG
Source organism: Salmo trutta (assembly GCF_901001165.1). NCBI lineage: Eukaryota > Metazoa > Chordata > Actinopteri > Salmoniformes > Salmonidae > Salmo > Salmo trutta. The sequence goes on from NC_042985.1 coordinate 45,004,651, forward strand.
GCAACATGAGGTAGGAAAATGATAGCTAAGGTAGCTAGCTAGCTAACTTTACCTAGCTACTGTTACAGACACTGACATTAGTTAGCTAGCTAGCTAGCCAAATGTCAAAAAAATTACATTTAGTTATATACCGTGACAACACTTCAGTGAGCTAGTGTTGCGAGCAAGGTCACAAGGCTAACTAGTTAGCTAATGTTACCACAGCCAGAGATATTAGCACAGAAAATGGATTGCTAGCTAAAGCGCAAGCTAACATTAGCTAGCTACCAAATTATGATAGGACAACCTACTTAACCTGAATGATTATCAAGTGTATAATTCGTAACATTTGTTACTTACCTTTTTCACAGTTTTCAGTTGGCCAAAACACCCTTCCACACTCTGTGGAAATAATGTTAGAACTAGAATACTTGCAAGTATTCTGGTAGACTTGACAAAATGGTAACGGGAGAATTAACCAACAGGCTGAAGTTTTCATACACTTTGGTTAGAGTCATTAAAACTCATTTTTCAACCACTCCACAAATTTCTTGTTAACCTGTTTGGGGTAGGGGGTATTGAGAATTTTGGAAAAAATATGTTCCCATTTTTAACTGCCTCCTACACCAACTCAGAAGCTAGAATATGCATATTATTGTTCAGGTTTGGATAGAAAACACTCTGAATTTTCTAAAACTGTTTGAATGGTGTCTGTGAGTATAACAGAACTCCTATGGCAGGCAAAAACCTGACAAGGTTTCAAGCAGGAAGTACCCTGTCTGACAAGGAGTCGTGCGTCTTGCATCTTTTTATTGAAAAGTAAGGATCTTAGCTGTAACGTGACAATTCCCAGGGCTCCAATAGGCTCTCAGAGCCCGCGAAATAACTGAAGGTTTACGAGGGAGCCTCAGGTTGAAACAGATTATCGCCTTTTGTAAGTGGATGCTCAGAGGACCTTTGAATGATGCGCGTGCATGAGTCGCTCCCGAGGAGAAATTTTATTCGGCTGTTTAGGCTCAATGCATACTCCCGGTCGGAATATTATCACTTCTCTACGACATAAATGGCATAAAAATTGGTTTTAAACAGCGGTTGACATGCTTCGAAGTACGGTAATGGAATATTTAGACATTTTTGACACGCCAATGCGCCATGCGCAAGACCGGGAAGAAGCATTCTAGAACTCACGAACAAAACGTCGCTGTTTGGATATAACGATGGATTATTTGGGACCAAACCAACATTTGTTATTGAAGTAGAAGTCCTGGCAGTGTATTCTGATGAAGAACAAGCAAGGTAAGAACATTTTTCTTATAGGAAATGTGATTTTGGTGGATGCTGACCTGGGTGGGTATCTAAATAGCTAGCCCTGTAATGCCGGGCTATGTACTTAGATTATTGCAAAATGTGCTTCATCCGAAAAGCTATTTTAAAATCGGACATATCGAGTGCATAGAGGAGTAATGTATCTATAATTCTTAAAATAATTGTTATGCTTTTTGTGAACGTTTATCGTGAGTAATTTAGCAAACTGTTAGTAAATTCAACGGAAGTTTGCCGGGGGTTATGCGTTTTCTGAACGTCACATGCTAATGCAAAAAGCTGTTTTTTGATATAAATATGAACTTGATTGAACAGACATGCATGTATTGTATAACACAATGTCCTAGGTGTGTCATCTGATGAAGATCATCAAAGGTTAGTGCTGCATTTAGCTGTGGTTTGGGTTTGTGTGACATTATATGCTAGCTTGAAAAATGGCTGTCTGATTTTTTCTGGCTGGGCACTCTGCTGACATAATCTAATGTTTTGCTTTCGTTGTAAAGCCTTTTTGAAATCGGACAGTGGGGTTAGATTAACGAGATTCTTGTCTTTAAATAGCTGTAAAATAGTCATATGTTTGAGAAATTGAAGTAATAGTATTTCTAACGATTCAAAAATCGCGCCACTGGAATTTCAGTAGCTGTTACGTAGGTGGGACGAAATCGTCCCACATACCCCAGAGAGGTTAATTAACAAACTATAGTTTTGACAAGTTGGTTAGGACATCTACTTTGTGCATGACACAAGTCATTTTTCCAACAATTGTTTACAAACAAATTATTTCCCTTATAATTAACTGTATCACAATTCCAGTGGGTCAGAAGTTTAGATACACTAAGTTGACTGTGCCTTTAAACAGTTCAGTAAATTCCAGAAAATTATGTCATGGCTTTAGAAGCTTCTAATAGGCTAACTGACATCATTTGAGTCAATTGGAGGTGTACCTGTGGATGTATTTCAAGGCCTACCTTCAAACTCCGTGCCTCTTTGCTTGACATCATGGGAAAATCAAAATACATCAGCCAAGACCTCAGAAAAACATTTGTAGACCTTCACAAGTCTGGTTCATCCTTGCAAGCAATTTCCAAACACTTGAAGGTACCACATTGATCTGTACAAACAATAGTACGCAACTATTAACACCATGGGACCATACCGCTCAGGAAGGAGACACGTTCTTTCTCCTAGAGATGAACGTACGTTGGTGCAAAAAGTGCAAATCAATCCCAGAACAACAGCAAAGGACCTTGTGAATATGCTGGAGGAAACAGGTACGAAAGTATCTATATAAAATGAGTCCTATATCGACATAACCTGAAAAGCCGCTCTGCAAGGAAGAAGCCACTGCTCCAAAACCACCATAAAAAAGCCAGACTACGGTTTGCAACTGCACATGGGGACAAAGATCGTACTTTTTGGAGAAATGTCCTCTGGTCTGATGAAACAAAAATAGAACTATTTGGCCATAATGACCATCGTTACGTTTGGAGGAAAAAGGGGGAGGCTTGCAAGCCGGAGAACACCATCCCAACCGTGAAGCATGGGGGTGGCAGCATCATGTTGTGGGGTTGCTTTGCTGCAGGAGGGATTGCTGCACTTCACAAAATAGATGGCAACATGAGGTAGGAAAATGATGTGGCTATATTGAAGCAACATCTCAGGACATTAGTCAGGAAGTTAAAGCTTGGTTGCAAATGGGTCTTCCAAATGGACAATGACCCCAAGCATACTTCCAAAGTTGTGGCAAAATGGCTTAAGGACAAGCAACAAAGTCAAGGAATTGGAGTGGCCATCACAAAGCCCTCACCTCAATCCTATAGAAAATTTGTGTGCAGAACTAAAAAAGCATGTGCGAGCAAGGAGGTCTACAAACCCGGACTCAGTTACACCAGCTCTGAAATGAGGAAGGGGGCAAAATTCACCCAACTTATTGTGGGAAGCTTGTGGAAGGCTACCCAAAACATTTGACCAAAGTTAAACTATTTAAAGGCAATGCTACCAAATACTAATTGGGTGTATGTAAACTTCTGACCCACTGGGAATGTGATGAAAGAAATAAAAGCTGAAATAAATCACTCTTTACTATTATTCTGACATTTCATATTCTAAAAATAAAGTGGTGATCCTAACTGACCTAAGACAGGGAATTTTTACTAGGATTAAATGTCAGGAATTGTGAAAAACTGAGTTTAAATGGATTTTGCTAGGGTGTATATAAACTTCCGACTTCAACTCTCAGAACATCTATAGACCAACCTTAATAACCCAGCACCAACTCAATTTCTGTATTTACAGAACACAACCCAACTTTTGACCTAATGCTTGCACCCAGCAATTGGGCCAAAATGTAACTTACATCTCAAAGCCATGCATGCAAGAAGCCTTGACCTGTCTGGTGCATACATATTTCGCTCTCCTCAGTTTGATTGAAGGCCTCAATCTGCATTTTTGCCTTGATGTCAAATCAACTCATATTGTTCCTAGCTAGCTAGCAACCTACTTACCTTAGCTGTTGTGTTTGCTACTGATCTGTGACACTAGCATGTTGACATTCATATTGGTATTAAAAGACAGCAACGTATTCACCTAAAAATGTGTTTAGGCAAATCATTAGTTATCAAGCTACCTATCACATGAATTGTGCAAAAATATGATAGATAACATTAGCTAGCTAAGAGCTAGCCAGTCAGTCAGTGGTGCTGACAGATTGAAACTGGTAGAAAGAAAATGTGTTTTACTCTATCCCTTAAAACATGACATTGCTAACTAGGCGTAATTTCACTAATAAAATGTAAACGTTTATTTGGAAGTTTAATTAATAAGTTAGACACTCACCAGACAACTTTGGTAGGTATTATAGCTAGCTAGATAGCTTGATTTTCATTTTCCAACAGATGTTTCTAATCCCCTTGATTGGTCATCAACGGTTACTGGTCTTGGAAGTCATGTCTTCACCTGAAACGGCTTCTGGTAAACTGTGGCAATAAATGTTGCTGCCACAGGTTTGCCACAGATTCAAATTGTATTTTTATTTTTTTATTTAACCAGGTAGGCAAGTTGAGAACAAGTTCTCATTTACAATTGCGACCTGGCCAAGATAAAGCAAAGCAGTTCGACAACATACAAAAACACAGAGTTACACATGGAGTAAAACAACATACAATCAATGATGCAGTAGAAAAAAAGGGAGGTAAAGGCAAAAAAGGCCATGGTGGCAAAGTAAATAAAGTATAGCAAGTAAAACACTGGAATGGTAGATTTGTAGTTTGAAGAAAGTTCAAAGTTCAAATATAAATAATATGGTGCAAAGGAGCAAAATAAATAAAATAAATAAATACAGTAGGGGAAGAGGTAGTAGTTTGGGCTAAATTATAGATGGGCTATGTACAGGTGCAGTGATCTGGGAGCTGCTCTGATAGCTGGTGCTTAAAGCTAGTGAGGGAGATAAGCGTTTCCAGTTTTCAGAGATTTTTGTAGTTCGTTCCAGTCATTGGCAGCAGAGAACTGGAAGGAGAGACGACCAAAGGAGGAGTTGGCTTTAGGGGTGACCAGAGAGATATACCTGCTGGAGCGCGTGCTACAGGTGGGTGCTGCTATGGTGACCAGTGAGCGGAGATAAGGGGGGACTTTACCTAGCAGGGTCTTGTAGATGACCTGGAGCCAATGTGTTTGGCGACAATTATGAAGCGAAGGCCAGCCAACGAGAGCGTACAGGTCGCAGTGGTGGGTAGTATATGGGGCTTTGGTGACAAAACGGATGGCACTGTGATAGACTGCATCCAGCTTGTTGAGTAGGGTATTGGAGGCTATTTTGTAAATGACATCGCCGAAGTCGAGGATTGGTAGGATGGTCAGTTTTACGAGGGTATGTTTGGCAGCATGAGTGAAGGATGCTTTGTTGCGAAATAGGAAGCCAATTCTAGATTTAACTTTGGATTGGAGATGTTTGATGTGAGTCTGGAAGGAGAGTTTACAGTCCAACCAGGCACCTAGGTATTTGTAGTTGTCCACAAATTCTAAGTTAGAACCGTCCAGAGAAGGGATGCTGGACAGGCGGGCAGGTGCAGGCAGCGATTGGTTGAAGAGCATGCATTTAGTTTTACTTGTGTTTAGGAGCAGTTGGAGACCACGGAAGGAGAGTTGAATGGCATTGAAGCTCGTCTGGAGGGTTGTTAACACAGTGTCCAAAGAAGGGCCAGAAGTATACAGAATGGTGTTGTCTGCGTAGAGGTGGATCAGAGAATCACCAGCAGCAAGAGCGACATCATTTATGTATACAGAGAAAAGAGTTGGCCCAAGAATTGAACCCTGTGGTACCCCCATAGAGACTGCCAGAGGTCCAGACAATAGGCCCTCCGATTTGACACACTGAACTCTATCAGAGAAGTAGTTGGTGAACCAGGCGACGCAATCGTTTGAGAAACCAAGGCTACTGAGTCTGCCGATGAGGATGTGGTGATTAACAGAGTCAAAAGCTTTGGTCAGGTCAATGAATACGGCAGCACAGTATTGTTTCTTATCGATGGCGGTTACGATGTCGTTTAGGACCTTGAGCGTGGCTGAGGTGCACCCATGACCAGCTCTGAAACCAGATTGCATAGCGGAGAGGGTGCGGTGGGATTCGAAATGGTCGGTAATCTGTTTGTTGAATTGGCTTTCGAAGACCTTAGAAAAGCAGGGTAGGATGGATATAGGTCTGTAGCAATTTGGGTCAAGAGTGTCACCTCCTTTGAAGAGGGGGATGACAGCAGCTGCTTTCCAATCTATGGGAATCTCAGATGACACGAAAGAGAGATTGAACAGGCTAGTAATAGGGGTTGCAATAATTTCAGCAGATAATTTTAGAAAGAAAGGGTCCAGATTGTCAAGCCCAGCTGATTTGTAGGGGTCCAGATTTTGCAGCTCTTTCAGAACATCAGCTGAATGGATTTGGGAGAAGGAGAAATGGGGGAGGCTTGGGCGAGTAGCTGTGGGGGGTGCAGTGCTGTTGAATGCAGTAGGGGTAGTTAAGTGGAAAGCATGGCCAGCCGTAGAAAAATGCTTATTGAAATTCTCAATTATAGTGGGCTTATCGGTGGTGACAGAGTTTCCTATCCTCAGTGCAGTGGGCGGTTGGGAGGAGGTGTTCTTATTCTCCATGGACTTTACAATGTCCCAGAACTTTTTAGAGTTTGAGTTGCAGGAAGCAAATTTCTGTTTGAAAAAGCTAGCCTTGGCGTTTCTAACTGCCTGTGTGTATTGGTTTCTAACTTCCCTGAAAAGTTGCATATCGCGGGGGCAGTTCGATGCTAATGCAGAACGCCACAGGATATTTTTGTGTTGGTTAAGGGCAGTCAGGTCTGGGGAGAACCAAGGGCTATATCTGTTGCTGGTTCTAAATTTCTTGAAAGGGGAATGCTTATTTAAGATGGTGAGGAAGGCATTTTAAAAAAAATAACCAGGCATCCTCTACTGACGGGATGAGGTCAATATCCTTCCAGGATACCAGGGCCAGGTCGATTAGAAAGGCTTGCTCGTTAAAATGTTTCAGGGAGCGTTTGACAGTGATGAGTGGAGGTCGTTTGACCGCTGACCCATTACGGGTGCAGGCAATGAGGCAGTGATCGCTGAGATCTTGGTTGAAAACAGCAGAGGTGTATTTAGAGGGCACGTTGGTTAGGATGATATCTATGAGGGTGCCAGTGTTTGCGGCTTTGGGGTTGTACCTGGTGGGTTCGTTAATAATTTGTGTGAGATTGAGGGCATCAAGCTTGGATTGTAGGATGGCTGGGGTGTTAAGCATGTCCCAGTTTAGGTCACCTAGTAGCACGAGCTCTGAAGATAGATGGGGGGCAATCAGTTCACATATGGTGTCCAGAGCACAGCTAGGGGCCGAGGGGGGTCTATAGCAGTCGGCAACGGCTAGAGACCTGTTTTTGGAGAGGTGGATTTTTAAAAGTAGAAGTTGAAATTGTTTGGGTACAGACCTGGATAGCAGGACAGAAATCTGCAGGCTATCTCTGCAGTAGATTGCAACACCGCCCCCTTTGGTCGTTCTATCTTGTCTGAAAACGTTGTAGTTAGGGATGAAGATTTCAGAGTTTTTGGTGGACTTCCTAAGCCAAGATTCAGACACAGCTAGGACATCCGGGTTGGCAGAGTGTGCTAAAGCAGTGAATAAAACAAACTTAAGGAGGAGGCTTCTAATGTTAACATGCATGAAACCAAGGTTATTACGGTTACAGAAGTCATCAAAAGAGAGCGCCTGGGGAGTAGGAGTGGAGCCAGGCACTGCAGGGCCTGGATTCACCTCTACATCCCCAGAGGAGCAGAGAAGAATAAGTATGAGGGTACGGCTAAAAGCTATAAGAATTGGTCGTCTGTGACGTCCAGAATAGAGAGAAAAAGGAGCAGGTTTCTGGGGCCGATAAAATAGCTTCAAGGTATAATGTACAGACAAAGGTATGGTGGGATGTGAGTACAGAGGAGGTAAACCTAGGCATTTAGTGATTATGAGAGAGATATTGTCTCTAGAAACATCATTGAAACCAGAAGATGTCATAGCATGTGAGGGTGGAGGAACTGAGGGGTTGGATAAGGTATAATGAGCAGGGCTAGAGGCTCTACAGTGAAATAAGCCAATAAACACTAACCAGAACAGCAATGGACATTGCATATTGACATTAAGGAGAGGCATGCTTAGCCGAGTGATCAAAGGGTCCAGTGAGATTCAGACAGCTAGTCGGGCCATAGGTAGCAAGCTGGTGGAAGATGGAGGGAGGTCTGTTTTTAGCCACCTCGTGCGTTTCCGTCTGTGGGTTAGTGGGGTTCCGTGTGGAAGGGGTGACCTGTCCAAGTTGGCAAAATAGTTAGTTATAGTGGCCCAAGAAAAGTGTCCGATAGACCTATTCAGATCGCAGCCGATAAGACAGCTAACGATTAGCCGGCCGCAGATGGGCGATCAGGTTACGTCGCGACGGAGGAGCCAGTTGGATAACTCCCTCGGGCAGATAACGTCGGTGGTCCAGTCGTGAAGACCCGATGGGGCTCCGCATCGGCAGTAAAAAGGGTCAGGATAGGTGATTGTAGCCCAGGAGACACTTCAGCTGGCTAGCTCAGGAAAAGCCCACGAGTGGCTGACGGAACTCTTCAGCTGGCTAGCTCCGTAATAATGTGTGTTAATTCCGTGACCGACGTTGCCAATAGTCACTCAGGTAGCAGCTAGTTAGCTACAAGATCCAGGTGTAAATGTCCAGAGCCTGCGGTAAAAATCGGGGAAAGGAGAGAGAATACGTCCGGTATGCTCTGGTCTGAGTCGCGCTGTACAAAAACTGGCGATAGCTTTTCGAGCTAATGGATAGCTGAGGACAGCTAACCGTGGCTAGCTGAACTCCAACCTTAGCCAGTGAAAATGGCTAACCTCTGGCTAGCTTCTGTTGTGGAATTCAGATGAGGTAAATAATACTTTCTTTTTTAAATTGGTGAGGCGGGTTGCAGGAGAGTGCTTTGAGGTTGAGTTTTTAGAAGAAAAAATGTAAAAAGAAAAGTGAAGAAAAATATGTAAATATATATATACACGGGACACGACAAGAGGAGGGTAGAGGACGTCTGAACTGCTACGCCATCTTGGAGGACAAATAGAATCTTGAGAGAATTGTCTGCCAGAAAAAAACATCTGGCGAACTGTTTGCTGCTAGTGGCAATATATATTATTGTTGCCAACGGTTTGCTGCAGATTCACTACCAATGGCCAACTTTTGCAAACTTCTGCCGACATTTTGTGGCACACCATATTTTTTATAGCAAATTTGGCCCCAAACTTGCAGCAACAAATTCATTTTTGTTAGGGTTAAAGGACAAAATTCAGTCTCAATTACCAATTTCCCCGAGAGATAAACAAATGTTGCAAGAGACTGTATCCTGTACAGAGGCAAAAGCGAGAGAGGGGTAAGCATGACTTTCTCATTGTGGACAAACTCTTTATAGACGGACAGCTTTTCCGAGACAGCTCCATTACACCATGGCTATACTAAATTCTATGGGGACACCAGGTTACGAAAAAAATTATGGGGAATGTAAAATATCTGAACACTACGAAGTAGATACGCACGCACACACACACACACACACACACACACACACACACACACACACTCGCTTAGACACACAGACTCACCTCACATACACACTTGATCTCTTTGTCTCCTCTATTTCTCTCTTCTCTCCTCTCTCTATTGTCTAGAACTTTTTATAATTCAATGTTTTTTGTTTGTCTATCTTTATGTCTACATGTCTATTTATGTTTTACAACAAGCAATGGGAAGATATCAGAACAGGGCCGTTGGGGAATAACATCTTGTACGGATACATTTGTATTGTAGTGAAGCTGTCTCTATAGTACTGCAATGTCTCTTTCATAATCATGTGAAACGTCAACTACTATAGAAATGCTGGGATGTGTTTTTTTATGAATGATGTTTAATGCAACTATGATACTATATGGATTACATTATCATCCTGAATATTCTGGCTACACACACTTCATGTTACACACAGACACTCAATCATGCAAATTGGCTTGGTTATTATCTATTTAGACATCACACAATATATTCTTATTCAGACACTTTCACTAAATCACACACATCAACCTACTCAGATTTACTACAAACATAATATGGTGACTCAATTGTCTAACATCTGTGGCATTGGCTCATAGGCAGTGGAATAAAAAAACAAAAAGTGAACACAAATAACATGCAAACACCAGTTTCTTTGTGCATATTACTAAAACCTGTTTCTTGAATTTGAACCATCAGACATTTGAAATCTCTGTTTTTTACCATCATGATACCTCTTATGGAAGTAATTTTATAAGCACTAATTATGGTAAATTAAGACTGAGAATAGTATATAGTTATGGTAATGACTGAAATATGTATAGCCAGTTATAATTGTAACAGTTTAGCCGATAATAAGAAAAGTTGATTAGTCTTTACCAGTGATGGAAAAAGTACCCATTTGTCATAATTGAGTAAAAGTAAAGATACTTTAATAGAAAACTACTCAAACACTACTTGAGTAAAAGGTTTTAAATATACTTAAGTATCAAAAGTAAATGGAAATACTAAAATATACTTAAGTATCAAAAGTAAAAGTATTAATAATTAAAAAAATATATATATATGTACGGATAACCAGGGGCACACTACAACACTTAGAGGCAGTTGGGATGACCAGGGATGTTCCCTTGATAAGTATGTGAATTGGACCATTTTCATGTCATAATGTAATCGGTACTTTTGGGTGTCAGGAAAAATGAATGGAGTAAAAAGTACATTATTTTCTTTAGGAATGTAGTGAAGTAAAAGTAAAAGTTGGCAAAAAAGATACATAGTAAAATAAAGTACAGATACCCCAAAAACAACTAAAGTAGTACTTTAAAGTATTTTTACTTAAGTACTTTACACCACTGGTCTTTACATGGCTAAAGGAAAAATAATATAACATATACTACTTACAGGAAACTCACTCCAAATCTTTAGATGAAGTTGCATGGAAAAAATAATTGGACGGTGAGTAATTTTTTGTCATGGAAAAAGGAACTCAAAAGGTGTGATGATACTAATTAACAAAACATTTGATCTGAATGTGCAAACAATCAGGAAAGATAAGCAAGGAAGTTTGGGTTATTGAATATGAAAGTGGATGAAAAACCAAATTTGGCTCATTAATCTATAAGGTCCTCTAAAATATTTATACCAATCTGTTGAATTTACAAACAATCAAATTATTATGGTGGGATACTATAACAAAGTACCTCAATGAACCGTGAAGGAAATCACTCTACAAACTATCCTCCCTGTGCTCTTAAGGAGATCACAAATATTATGGACACATTAGAATGAGTGGATATTTGGAGACTAAAAACCCTGACCTAGTGAGACATACATGGAGGAGACTTAATCAAGCTGGTCGTCTTGAATCTTTCTCTCTTGCATCAAAGGTTAAAAAAGTAGGAGACAAAATGAGATCGGACCATCATCTAATGGCCTTCACGTAGCTCTACAGAATTTCCACTTGCAATATAAAGATCCAGTTAGTCAAAAAAACTGGAGGCTTCTTACGCTTCATTTTTTGTAATGCAAAAATACTAGCGAAAAGCATAGCACTCAGAATTTAAATGTTTTTACCATCCTGATCAGACACCCAGTCAGGAGAAACACTTTCACATCCAAGGTTACATATGGAGAGACAGAGAAGTTCATTATAAGGTGGCTGCAACTTACACCAGACAGAGGCTGAAAGGAGAGGACCAAACACAGCAAGGAAAGGGAGAGGACCCAGAGAGACATAGATACATTTAAATACAGTGCCTTGCAAAAGTATTCACCCCCTTGGCATTTTTCCTATTTTGTTACAATACAACCTGTAATTTAAATTGATTTTTATTTGGATTTCATGTAATGGACATACATGGACATACAAAATAGTAAATTTGCGAAGCGAAATGAAAAAAATAACTAAAAAGTGGTGCATGCAAATGTATTCACCCCTTTGCTATGAAGGCCCTAAATAAGATCTGGTACAACCAATTACCCTCAGAAGTCACATAATTAGTTAAATATAGTCCATCTGTGTGCAATCTAAGTGTCACATGATATGTCACACGATTTCAGTATATATACACACACCTGTTCTGAAAGGCCCCAGAGTCTGCAACACCACTAAGCAAGGGGCACCACCAAGCAAGTGGCACTGTGAAGACCAAGGAGCTCGCCAAACAGGTCAGGGACAAAGATGTGGAGAAGTACAAATCAGGGTTGGGTTATAAAAAAATATCGGAAACTTTGAACATCCCACCGAGCACCATTAAATCCATTATTAAAAAATGCAAAGAATATCGCACCACAACAAACCTGCCAAGAGAGGGCCGCCCACCAAAACTCACAGACCAGGCAAGGAGGGCATTAATCAGAGAGGCAACAAAGATAACCCTGAAGGAGCTGCAAAGCTCCACAGCGGAGATCGGAGTTTCTGTCCATAGGACCACTTTAAGCCGTACACTCCACAGAGTTGGGCTTTAAGGAAGAGTGGCCAGAAAAAAGCCATTGCTTAACTTCTTTGGGTTTAGGGTGTGGTATTTTCACATCCGGATGAAAAGCATGCCCAAAGTAAACTGTCTGCCCAGAAGCTAGGATATGCATATAATTGGTAGATTTGGATAGAAAACACTCTAAAGTTTCGAAAACTGTTCAAATAATGTCTGAGTATAACAGAACTGAAATGGCAGGCAAAACCCTGAGGACAACCCATCCCCCCAAAAAATATATGTCATCCTACCACTTTTTTCAATGGCTGTCACTTTTATAATAGGGCGAAATCGTGCCCGATTGCAGTTCCTAGGGCTTCCACTAGATGTCAAGTCTTTAGAAAGAGTTTCAGGCTGTTTTTTTTTTTTAAATTTGCCAGAAATTGCAGTTTTTCTAGGTGGCTCCCATTTTGGCTGTAGTGTTTCCAAGCGCGTGACTGAGAGCGCGTTCTTTGGTATTTTTCTCCGGTAAAGACAATAACGATTCTCCATCTTAAATTTTTGCGTTTATTTGCGTATTAGGGTACCTAAGGACTGATTATAAACGTTGATTCACTTGTTTGGATAAGTTTATTGGTAACGTTTGGGATTCATTTTGTATGCATTTTGAAGGAGGGAAACCGAGTGGATTATTGACTGAAGCGCACCAGCTAAACTGAGTTTTTATGGATATAAAGAAGGACATTATGGAACAAAAGGACCATTTGTAATGTAACTTAGACCTTTTGGAGTGCCAACAGAAGATCTTCAAAGGTAAGGCATTTTTTATATCGCTATTTCTGACTTTCGTGTCGCAACTCACTGGCTGAAAATGATTTGTTATGCATTGGTGTCCTGAGTGCTGTCCTCAGATAATCGCAAGCCTTTTTGAAATCTGACACTTTGGCTGGATTAACAACAAGTTAAGCTTTATTTTGATGTATTGCAGTTATGATTTCATGAAAGTTTAATATTTATAGTAATTTAATTTGAATTTGTCGCTCTGCAATTTTACCAGAAATTGTTGAAATGGGACAGTAGTGTCCCACTAATCCGCAAGAAGTCAAAGAAAAAATGAGCAAACACATTTGGTGTTCACCAAAAGGCATGTGGGAGACTCCCAAAACATATGGAAGAAGTTACTCTGGTTAGATGAGACTAAAACTGAGCTTTTTGGCCATCAAGGAAAACGCTGTCTGGCGCAAACCCAACTCCTCTCATCACCCCGAGAACGCCATCCCCACAGTGAAGTGGGGTGGCAGCATCATGCTGTGGGTATGTTTTTCATCAGTAGGGACTGGGAAACTGGTCAGAATTGAAGGAATGATGGATGCCACTAAATACAGAGAAATTCTTGAGGGAACCCAAAGGCTTGGAGTGATGATGAAGTATCAAGGCACAAGGCGAGACCCAAATGGAGACACAGGAGGCAGATGGTTAGAGTCTTACAATGTTTATTAATCCAAAGGGGTAGGCAAGAGAATGGTCATGGACAGGCAAAAAAACGTCAAAATGAGATCAGAGTCCAGGAGATACAGAGTGGCAGACAGGCTCGTAGTCAAGGCAGGTGGGTACAAATTCCAGAAACAGGCCAGGGTCAAAACCGGGAGGACTAGAAAAAGGAGAATGCAAAAAGCAGGAGAACGGGAAAAACGCTGGTTGACTTAGAAACATACAAGACAAATGGGCATAGAGAGACAGGAAACACAGGGATAAATACATTGGGGAAAACAAGTGACACCTGGAGGAGGTGGAGACAATCACAAGGACAGGTGAAACAGATCAGGGCTTGACAGTACCCCCCCTAGGGACGCTACCTGGTGTCCTACCTGGGTGAATACCTGGCTGACCGGGGTGTCAGCGGGGGAAATCGGCGATGAGGGCCGAGTCCAAGATGTCTTTAGCAGGAACCCAGCACCTCTCCTCCAGGCCATAACCCTCCCAGTCAACCAGGTACTGGAAACCCCTGCCCCGTGGTCGAACCTTCAGGAGGCATCTGTATACGCTGGCTGGCCACCGATAACCCGGGGGAGGGATGGGCCTGGAGACAGAAGACAGAGGACAGTGAGACACAGGCTTAATCGTAGACACAATGAAGGTAGGGTGAATACGGAGGGTACGGGGTAACAAGACGAACAGCAGTGGAACTCAGGACTCTGGAGATGGGAAAAGGACCAATGAACTGAGGAGATAGCTTGCGGGACTCTACCCAAAGGGGCAGATCCCGAGTGGAAAGCCATACCCTCTGCCCAATGCGGTAGCGGGGAGCTGGGGTCCGGCGACTGTCCGCCTGTCGACGATACCTGGAGTTGGTCTTGGAAATAGCCGCCCTGGCTCTTCTCCAGGTACGACGACAGCGGCGGACTAATATCTGGGCCGAGGGTACGCTGACCTCCTGCTCTTGTTCAGGGAAAAGTGGGGGCGATACCCCATGGAGCAATCGAAAGGGGAGAGTCCCGTGGCAGAACTGGGAAGAGTATTCCGGGCATGCTCCCCCAGACCAGTTGACGGCTCCAGGTAATGAAGTTAGTTGAGACCAGGCACCTAAGGTGGTCTCCAGGTCTTGGTTGGCTCGCTCTGACTGACCATTAGTTTGGGGATGGAAGCCAGATGACAGGCTGGTCGCCAACCCAATAAGGGTGCAGAATGCCTTCCAGAACTGAGACAAGAACTGAGGACCCCGATCGGAGACCATGTCTACCGGGAGTCCATGGATCCGGAAGACATGCTGCACTATAAGCTGGCCCGTCGTCTTGGCAGAAGGTAGTTTTGGGAGAGGGCTGAAATGGGTGGCCTTGGAGAACCGGCTGACTACCGTTAGAATGACAGTGTTGCCATCAGACGGAGGGAGCCCAGTGACAAAGTTTAGAGATATGAGACCAGGGACGATGAGGAACTGGTAGT
This sequence comes from Salmo trutta, assembly GCF_901001165.1. Taxonomy (NCBI): domain Eukaryota; kingdom Metazoa; phylum Chordata; class Actinopteri; order Salmoniformes; family Salmonidae; genus Salmo; species Salmo trutta. Next base: position 45,019,907 of record NC_042985.1, read on the forward strand.
GGCTGCAGGAGGCCAGAAAGAGCTTGCCGTGGAGTCTTGTTTTGAGCACACACACAGTGCATGCGGGGACGAAGGCAGAGACGTCAGAGACCATTGTTGGCCACCAGAAACGTTGTTTCTAGGAAGGCTAGTGTACGACCGGACCCTGGTTGACAGGTCAGCCTGGAGGTATAAGCCCATTCCAGGACCCGGGATCGGACTGGGTTAGGGACAAACAGCCAGTTAGCCGGGCCCCCTTCAGGTCCATTTTGGGAGTGTTGTGCCTCGCGAACCAGGTTCTCAATACCCCAATCCACAGTGGCAGCAAGGCATGAGGTAGGGAGAATGGTTTCGGAAGTCGAGGGTGTGGCAGAGGGACTGTATAGGTGGGAGAGAGCATCAGGCTTCACATTTTTAGACCAAGGACCGTAGGAAGTGGTAAAGTTGAATCTGGTAAACAGGAGGGCCCACCGGGCCTGCCTTGAGTTGAGGCGCTTGGCTGAACGGAGCTATTCCAAGTTTTTATGGTCGGTCCAGACCAGGAATGGCTGTTCTGCTCCTTCCAGACAGTGCATCCACTCCTCCAACACCATCTTCACCGCCAGGAGTTCTCGGTTGCCAACATCATAGTTCCTCTCAGCAGGATTGAGACGATGGGACAGGAAGGCAGCTTCTGGTCCTGGGCAGATCGCTGGGACAGGATGGCCCCCACTCCAACATCCGAAGCATCCCCTGCCACCACAAATGGCAGGGGACGCGAGGGGTCCGGATGGATGAGGATGGCTGCTGTTGTGAACCGATGCTTCAGGTCCACAAAGCCTTTGTCGACAGCTGTAGACCATTTGAACGGTACCTTGGGAGAGGGGAGTGCCGAGAGGGGGGCCTCCAGGGTGCTGTAATCCTGAATGAAACGGCGGTAGAAGTTTGCAAACCCAAGAAACCGTTGCAACTGCACCCTGGATGTTGGTTGAGGCCAATCCACCACTACTTTCACCTTTCCAGGATCCATCTGAACATTGCCCTCAGCAATGACATATCCCAGAAAGGTGATAGAAGAGCGGTGGAACTCACACTTCTCGGTTTTCATGAACAGTTGGTTCTCCAGGAGGCGCTGAAGGACCTGTCTGACATGGAGTACATGTTCTTGTGCAGATCGGGAAAAAAACAAGATGTCGTCCAGGTAGACGAACACAAACCGATTTAGCATGTCCCGAAGCACATCATTGACCAAAGCCTGGAAGACAGTGGGGCGTTGGTGAGTCCAAATGGCATGACCTGGTACTCATATTGTCCACTGGCTGTGTTGAAGGCTGTCTTCCACTCATCCCCCTCGCATATCAGAACCAGGTGGTAGGCATTCCGAAGATCCAACTTGGAAAACATGGTAGCCCCCTGGAGAGGTTCAAACTCTGAGGAGAGGAAGGGGTAATGATTTTTGACAGTGATATTGTTAAGTCCCCGGTAGTCAGTGCACGGGCGCAGGGTCTTGTCCTTCTTCTCTACAAAGAAAATTGGCCAGAGACTCCTATGTACTCCTCCATAGCTTTGGTGTCTGGTCCGGACAGAGAATACAACCGACCCCGAGATGGTGTAGTGCCTGGTAGAAGGTCAATGGCACAATCAAAAGGACGGTGCAGGGGAAGGGAAGTAGCACGTGCCTTACTGAACACTTCCTGGAGGTCATGGTATTCAGTAGGAATAGCAGAGACATCCAGTCTTGCTAACATCCTGAGGACGACGACTTGGGTAAGGCTGTGCTGCTTTAAGGCAGTGGGAATGGCAAAAAGGCCACCAACCCAGGATGGAGCTTGTGGTCAATCACAGGATTGTGTTTTTGTGGCCAGGAAATTCCCAACACAACCGGAACATGGGGAGAAGCAATGAGGAGGAACTGTATGGTCTCACTGTGGTTACCAGAAACCCGTAATTGAACGGGCACTTGACATACAAGACGAACTGGCACAGAGAGACAGGAAACACAGGGATAAATACACTGGGGAAAATAAGTGACACCTGAAGGAGGTGGAGACAATCACAAGGACAGGTGAAACAAATCAGGGCGTGACACGAAGACCCTTATGATCCCCACCACATTCTTGTTAACACCACTGACATCTCCAAAAGGACACGGTTGATGAATCGAATGATATCCCCTATCACGTAGCCATCGGATTTTAGCAGACAAACATTGGGCAATAGCACACTTGATAACCTGGATGAGAAAAATAACCACAACTCCCACTATTGGAAGTATCATGCCCACCAAAAAACTTCCCCATGTACCGAATGTGGAAGGCAACCACATGACTAAACCTAAATCATCTGGATTGTAATCATGATATTTAGCACCCTCCGTCCTAATTTTTCCTCAGAATTACCAGGAATATAAGTACAGCGTTCAGCATCAGTAACGGCACATGTACCCCCTTGTGCGGACAGAAGATAATCATGGGCCAAACGATTTTGCATCGCACAGTCCGAATGGCAACCATCTCAGCTTTAACTAACTCAAGACTCTCAACTGTACTATTAGCTAGGATTTCCAAAGAGTTAACCATATTAATAACTTACTGTGCTATTTTAGAAATACCATAAAATGGAAAAAGCAATTGCAAAGAATCTCTCCGTTTCTGTAATCACGTTTATGATGGTGTGAACAAGGAGAATTCACTGAATGTCTTACATGGTGTACGACATATCCCAAATAACACGACCCTAATACACGACCCTTGCCACAACTTTGGTAACCAGGAATAGGCATAGTATTCACAATAAAGTAAGTCCCATTAGGAGCTATCATACCATTATTGATGATATTACCGAAGGTATTGGCATAAAAAGTAGTCATAGTGCCATTACCGAAAGTCAATTCAACAGACATTAGACATTCCGCAACCTTAGTACCATCACAGGCAGATGGATAGATCTGTTGTCTGATCACACTTACTCTGTCCTACTTTGACAAACGCGTCCTGTTGCAGTTGAGACAAATTCCAAAAGAGTGACCTATTAAAACATAACCACCCAACAGGGGCTTGTGTAATAACTAGGTAAGGTGGTAGCTGATTAGTGTCATTAGTGTCATATCCAAGATGGCGTAGCAGTTCAGACGTCCTGTCGTGTCTCGTGTATATATATATTTACATATTTTTTTCTTCACTTATCTTTTTACATTTTTTTATTCAAATACTCAACCTCAAAGCACTCTCCTGCAACCCGCCTCACCAATTTAAAAAAAATAAAAAAATAATAAGAAAGTATTATTTACCTCATCTGAATTCCACAACAGAAGCTAGCCAGAGGTTAGCCATTTTCACTGGCTAACGTTGAAGTTCAGCTAGCCACGGTTAGCTGTCCTCAGCTATCCATTAGCTCGAAAAGCTATCGGCAGTTTTTGTACAGCGCGACTCAGACCAGAGCATATCGGACCTATTCTCTCTCCTTTCCCCGATTTCTACCGCAGGCTCTGGACATATACACCTGGATCTTGCAGCTAGCTAGCTGCTATCTGAGTGACTATTGGCAACGTCGGTCACGGAATTAACACACATTATTACGGAGCTAACCAGCTAGCCAGCTGAAGAGTTCCGTCAGCCACTCGTGGGCTATTCCTGAGCTAGCCAGCTGAAGTGTCTCCTGGGCTACAACTCACCTATCCTGACCCGTTTTACTGCCGATGCGGAGCCCCATCGGGACTTCACGACTGGACCACCGACGTTATCTGCCCGAGGGAGTTGTCCAACTGGCCCCTCCGTCGCGACGTAACCTGATCGCCCATCTGCGGCCGGCTAATCGTTAGCTGTCTTTTCGGCTGCGATCTGAATAGGTCTATCGGACACTTTTCTTGGGCCACTATAACTAACTATTTTGCCAACTTGGACAGGTCCCACTGGACCCTCTGATCACTCGGCTAAGCATGCCTCTCCTTAATGTCAATATGCCTTGTCCATTGCTGTTCTGGTTAGTGTTTATTGGCTTATTTCACTGTAGAGCCTCTAGCCCTGCTCATTATACCTTATCCAACCTCTCAGTTCCTCCACCCACACATGCTATGACATCTTCTGGTTTCAATGATGTTTCTAGAGACAATATCTCTCTCATAATCACTAAATGCCTAGGTTTACCTCCTCTGTACTCACATCCCACCATACCTTTGTCTGTACATTATACCTTGAAGCTATTTTATCGCCCCCAGAAACCTGCTCCTTTTTCTCTCTATTCTGGACGTCACAGACGACCAATTCTTATAGCTTTTAGCCGTACCCTCATACTTATTCTTCTCTGCTCCTCTGGGGATGTAGAGGTGAATCCAGGCCCTGCAGTGCCTGGCTCCACTCCTACTCCCCAGGCGCTCTCTTTTGATGACTTCTGTAACCGTAATAGCCTTGGTTTCATGCATGTTAACATTAGAAGCCTCCTCCCTAAGTTTGTTTTATTCACTGCTTTAGCACACTCTGCCAACCCGGATGTCCTAGCTGTGTCTGAATCTTGGCTTAGGAAGTCCACCAAAAACTGTGAAATCTTCATCCCTAACTACAACGTTTTCAGACAAGATAGAACGACCAAAGGGGGCGGTGTTGCAATCTACTGCAGAGATAGCTTGCAGAGTTCTGTCCTGCTATCCAGGTCTGTACCCAAACAATTTGAACTTCTACTTTTAAAAATCCACCTCTCCAAAAACAAGTCTCTCACCATTGCCGCCTGCTATAGACCCCCCTCGGCCCCTAGCTGTGCTCTGGACACCATATGTGAACTGATTGCCCCCCATCTATCTTCAGAGCTCGTGCTACTAGGCGACCTAAACTGGGACATGCTTAACACCCCAGCCATTCTACAATCCAAGCTTGATGCCCTCAATCTCACACAAATTATTAATGAACCCACCAGGTACAACCCCAAAGCCGCAAACACTGGCACCCTCATAGATATCATCCTAACCAATGTGCTCTCTAATTACACCTCTGCTGTTTTCAACCAAGATCTCAGCGATCACTGCCTCATTGCCTGCACCCGTAATGGGTCAGCGGTCAAACGACCTCCACTCATCACTGTCAAACGCTCCCTGAAACATTTCAACGAGCAAGCCTTTCTAATCGACCTGGCCCTGGTATCCTGGAAGGATATTGACCTCATCCCGTCAGTAGAGGATGCCTGGTTATTTTAAAAAAATGCCTTCCTCTCCATCTTAAATAAGCATGCCCCTTTCAAGAAATTTAGAACCAGGAACAGATATAGCCCTTGGTTCTCCCCAGACCTGACTGCCCTTAACCAACACAAAAATATCCTGTGGCGTTCTGCATTAGCATCGAACTGCCCCCGCGATATGCAACTTTTTAGGGAAGTTAGAAACCAATACACACAGGCAGTTAGAAACGCCAAGGCTAGCTTTTTCAAACAGAAATTTGCTTCGTGCAACTCCAACTCTAAAAAGTTCTGGGACATTGTAAAGTCCATGGAGAATAAGAACACCTCCTCCCAACTGCCCACTGCACTGAGGATAGGAAACTCTGTCACCACCGATAAGCCCACTATAATTGAGAATTTCAATAAGCATTTTTCTACGGCTGGCCATGCTTTCCACCTAACTACCCCTACTGCATTCAACAGCACTGCACCCCCCACAGCTACTCGCCCAAGCCTCCCCCATTTCTCCTTCTCCCAAATCCATTCAGCTGATGTTCTGAAAGAGCTGCAAAATCTGGACCCCTACAAATCAGCTGGGCTTGACAATCTGGACCCTTTCTTTCTAAAATTATCTGCCGAAATTATTGCAACCCCTATTACTAGCCTGTTCAACCTCTCTTTCGTGTCGTCTGAGATTCCCATAGATTGGAAAGCAGCTGCTGTCATCCCCCTCTTCAAAGGAGGTGACACTCTTGACCCAAATTGCTACAGACCTATATCCATCCTACCCTGCCTTTCTAAGGTCTTCGAAAGCCAAGTCAACAAACAGATTACCGACTATTTCGAATCCCACCGCACCCTCTCCGCTATGCAATCTGGTTTCAGAGCTGGTCATGGGTGCACCTCAGCCACGCTCAAGGTCCTAAACGACATCATAACCGCCATCGATAAGAAACAATACTGTGCTGCCGTATTCATTGACCTGGCCAAAGCTTTTGACTCTGTTAATCACCACATCCTCATCGGCAGACTTAGTAGCCTTGGTTTCTCAAACGATTGTGTCGCCTGGTTCACCAACTACTTCTCTGACAGAGTTCAGTGTGTCAAATCGGAGGGCCTACTGTCTGGACCTCTGGCAGTCTCTATGGGGGTACCACAGGGTTCAATTCTTGGGCCAACTCTTTTCTCTGTATACATAAATGATGTCGCTCTTGCTGCTGGTGATTCTCTGATCCACCTCTACACAGACGACACCATTCTGTATACTTCTGGCCCTTCTTTGGACACTGTGTTAACAACCCTCCAGACGAGCTTCAATGCCATTCAACTCTCCTTCCGTGGTCTCCAACTGCTCCTAAACACAAGTAAAACTAAATGCATGCTCTTCAACCGATCGCTGCCTGCACCTGCCCGCCCATCCAACATAACTTCTCTGGACGGTTCTAACTTAGAATTTGTGGACAACTACAAATACCTAGGTGTCTGGTTAGACTGTAAACTCTCCTTCCAGACTCACATCAATCATCTCCAATCCAAAGTGAAATCTAGAATTGGCTTCCTATTTCGCAACAAAGCATCCTTCACTCATGCTGCCAAACATACCCTCGTAAAACTGACCATCCTACCAATCCTCGACTTCGGCGATGTCATTTACAAAATAGCCTCCAATACCCTACTCAACAAGCTGGATGCAGTCTATCACAGTGCCATCCGTTTTGTCACCAAAGCCCCATATACAACCCACCACTGCGACCTGTATGGTCTCGTTTGCTGGCCTTCACTTCATAATCGTCGCCAAACACATTGGCTCCAGGTCATCTACAAGACCCTGCTAGGTAAAGTCCCCCCTTATCTCCGCTCACTGGTCACCATAGCAGCACCCACCTGTAGCACGCGCTCCAGCAGGTATATCTCTCTGGTCACCCCTAAAGCCAACTCCTCCTTTGGTCGTCTCTCCTTCCATTTCTCAGCTGCCAATGACTGGAACGAACTACAAAAATCTCTAAAATTGGAAACACTTATCTCCCTCACTAGCTTTAAGCACCAGCTGTCAGAGCAGCTCACAGATCTCTGCACCTGTACATAGCCCATCCTTAATTTAGCCCAAACTACTACCTCTTCCCCTACTGTATTTATTTATTTTATTTATTTTGCTCCTTTGCACCATATTATTTATATTTTAACTTTTAACTTTCCTCAAACTACAAATCTACCATTCCAGTGTTTTTCTTGCCATACTTTATTTACTTTGCCACCATGGCATTTTTTTGCCTTTACCTACCGTATCTCACATCATTTGCTCACATTATATATAGTCTTATTTTTTCTTCTGCATCATTGATTGTATGTTGTTTTACTCCATGTGTAACTCTGTGTTTTTGTATGTTGTCGAACTGCTTTGCTTTATCTTGGCCAGGTCGCAATTGTAAATGAGAACTTGTTCTCAACTTGCCTACCTGGTTAAATAAAGGTGAAATAAAATAAAAATAAATAAATAAATTGGTAATCTCAAATGAAGGAAGGTACTGCAGAACTAGGTACTCTCGCATGTTGAAATTCAACATTCTTACCCAAATTAGTACCAATAATTGCCTTATACCAATTAACATCTCTCCATATTCCCAACATTTCACTCTGGTTAAAAGGAATAACCCTTAATGGAATACCTGCCCTTGATGTGAATGGTGCAAACATACAAACCCAACAACTACTTCGATTGACTACTGTGACATAGTGTAGAGAGAGGGCTAGAAATGTATTGATGCCCTCATCCCTCATCCTGCTGATGCATCTCTGTGTTAGAAATTGAAACACCACTCACATCCTGTATTAGCAGGAAACTCACAAGGAAAATAATTTCAAACATCTTTCACTTGTCTGCAAGACAATAATATTAAATCGTCCTATTTTCAAGGTATCAATATCAATAAATCATTACCAGAAAATGGTTTGAGTGGTAATAATTTATTTATTTATTTACATGTTTTCAAGTTCTGGTGACAAATCATGCATTTCGATTCTTGCATAGATTGTAATGGACACATATGATGTGTGTAAAATAGTGTTGCACAGTACACTGAAACTTAATTACTTTTTCAGATACAATTTATTTTTATGGTTCATATTTAAACAGTTCGGTACATCTGTCTAATGTATCTCAAAATAAATGACAGGATCCAGTCTGTCTATCAGCACAGCCCCTTTCTAGCGCAGTGACTGCTCCACTTACTCATTCATTACTAAAGCTCTCTGTGCTGCTCCACACTTATGCTGCACAGAAGTTAACATACTTGAATAATTCAAGACCGCATGTAGAGATGTTGAAACTGTTCATTACAGTTCCAAAAACAATATACATACAGGCTAGAACACTTTACAATGCAAGACGATTACCGGTAGCTTCCAGCTTTAATTTATTTGTAGGATAATTTTCCTTGCTAGCTTACAGCTGAATGAATTCACTACATTAGTACCTTGTTTGTGATAATATGCAAACCATAACGCAAAATATGATGATTTCAAAGCTGATTTTCACCAAAAACTTTATCAATTAACTTTGTCTCCCTCGCCACCAAAAATGAATTCAATCTTCAGCTGTCTGAAGGGATTACGTGACAGGATCAAGTACTGGTGATCATACTTGAATAATTCATTGGGTGATGAATTGTAAAAGATCTTGGATCCCCAGATTTATAGAGGGGATAAATTTGGCAATTTATAAGTGTTTGTACACTTATATGATGGATCTGTAGCCCCAATAGATCTATGAATAGGACCCTTCATCTTCAAGTATAGAGAATGCGGAATAACCAGCATCCCGTCTGGTTTTCCACTAGATTCCATAGCCATGTTCTGCCTTGAGAATCATGTCATTACTTTCTTAAAAGAGACACTTTTATAAAATAAGAGATTACTTCTGTGCAATGTTGTTGATCAGTACAACAAAATTATATTTTCTCCTAGCAGCTGCCATTAAAATAAGTCCTTAATGGAAGGGATTGCTTGTCATCTGTAGCCCCATGAAATCAGCTATAACAAGCTCAATAACTCAATGCATGCACACAATCTTACTGAATAGGACCCTTCATCTCAATTTCCGCCTAAAATGACATACCCAAATCTAACTGCCTGTAGCAAGGATATGCATATTCTTGATACTATTTTAAAGGAAAAACTTTGAAGTTTGTGGAGAAGTGAAATTAATGTAGAAGAATACAACACAATAGATCTGGTAAAAGATAAAAACAAAAAACATTTTTTCTATTTTTATTTTATCATCTTTAAAATGCAAAAGAAAGGCCATACATTGAGATAATTTAGATGTTGTCGACAAGAGAGCAACAGTGTGTGTGCAAAGTTTCAGAATGATACATTCAAGAATGAGAGCGCTACATACTATTTTGAATGAAGTCTCCCAGGTGTCCCTCACGAGTTAGCCCAAATGTACCCCAGTGGCCGAATTGGTCAACTGATAGATTTTCAAGTACATAATTATAGAGAACATACAAAAATGCTATTGTTATAATTTTCTTTTAGTTTACACACTCCCAGGAATGTCATACATGATGGATCCTTAGCTTCCCTACATAAAAGGTACTAACCTTCACACATCTAGACGGCTAGGTGGGGGTGGGTGTGGAGCCAGAGACAGCAGAGGGGTCAGACTGGATGAACCAATTCCTACATTTGAATGAGTGGGGGGATGGAGGACTTGAATGTAGTCTCTTTGGAGTTTGCTCCCAGAGGTCTCTACCACTATTGAGGATTTGTTTAAATTCAGTTCAAACTCAAGTTTACTATTACTTATTATCACGTCCTGACCAGTATAGGGGTTATTTGTGATTGTAGTTTGGTCAGGACGTGGCAGAGGGTATTGGTTTTATGTGGTTCGGGGTGGTGGTTTGTTTAGAAGGGTGTTTATTATTTCCGGGTTATGTTCTTTCTAGTTTAGTATTTTCTATGTTAGGTAATTGGGTGTTGGACTCTCAATTGAAGGCAGGTGTTTGTAGTTGCCTTTGATTGAGAGTCCTATATACAGGGATGTGTTTTGTTTGTTAATGGTGGGTAGTTGTTTTTGCATTGCGTTGGTGTAGCCTGCAAAACTGTTTCCTGTCGTCGTTTCGTTGTTTGTTTTTTGGTGTTCACATTCAATAAATATAATGATGAGCACGCAACCCGCTGCGCCTTGGTCCTCTCTTCACGAAGACAGCCGTTACAGAACAACCCACCATAAAGAGACCAAGCAGCGGAGGAAGGAGAAGAGGGACGCTGAGTACATGAACTATGGTGAGAAATGGACCTGGGAGGAGATCTTGTAGGGAAAAGGCTCCTACACTTGGGAGGAGATCGAGGCTGGAAAGGATCGCCTTCCATGGGGACAGGTGGAAAGAGAGAGGGAGGAACGGCGAAAGGCTGGTGAGGACTGGGAACGCTACCGGGGTACACGACTGGCGAGGAAGCCGGAGAGGCACCCCCAAGAATTTTTTTTGGGGGGGGACACGGGTAGTTTGGCTAGGCCAAGGAAGAGCCATAAGCCAGCTACCCGTGAGTATATGGAGGAGCGTATGGAGTGGAGAGCGCCGTGTTTTGCTGAGGTGCGCACAATCTCGCCCATACTCACGCACAGGCCGGTGCACGCTATTCCAGCCCCTTGCAGATGCTGTGCTAGAGTGGGCATCCAGCCTGGTAGGAGGATGCCTGCGCAGCGCGTCTGGTCGCCGGTACGCCTCCTCGGACCAGGCTACCTTACGCCCGCTCTACGCACGGTAACCATCAAGCCCCTGCACAGCCCAGTTCGCCCTGTATCAGCACCCCGCTCATGCAGGGCTGCTAGTTCCATCCAGCCAGGACGGGTTGTGCAGGAGGTGCGGTCAAGGCCACCTGTGCGCCTCCATGGCCCAGTCTTTCCGGTTCCCGCCTCTCGTGCTAACCCGGAAGTGAGTACCTCCAGTCTGGCACGACCAGTACCAGCACCACGGATCAAGCTTCCCATAAGTCAGCCTAGTCCTACTCAGCCTGTTCCCGCTCCTCCTGAGGTGCGTGTCCCCAGGATGGTACCTCCACTACCAGCCCCACGCATCAGGCTTCCAGTGCGTCAGACCAGGCCAGAGTGTCCGGCAACAGTGCCTCGTCCAGAGTGTCCGGCAACAGTGCCTCGTCCAGAGTGTCCGGAACCGGTTGAGACGGCCCGCGGCCCGGAACCGGTTGAGACGGCCCGCGGCCCGGAACCGGTTGAGACGGCCCGCGGCCCGGAACCGGGTGAGTCTACCTACAACCCGGAACTGAATAAGTGTATATTTAACTGTGAACTAAATGAGTCTGCCTACAGCGTTGACCGGAAAGAGTCTGCCTACGATCCGCAACAGAGTGAGTCTGTCTACGACCCGGAACCCAATGAGTCTGCCTACAGTCTGGAGGGTAGTAGGCCGGAACCAGAGCCTCCTCCAGGATAGGTGGGTTGGGGAGGGGGGGTGTAGCACAAGTGCCGTCGTTGACGGCAGCCACCCTCCCTTCCCTCCCTTTTTCTTTAGGGGGTATTATTTTTAGTTTTTTGTTGTGGTATTGGGGATTTTTGTGGTTTCTTTTTAGGTGCTTTCGGGGTATGCACCTTTAGGGGGGGGGGGGGGGGGGGGGGGGTGGTACTGTCACGTCCTGACCAGCAGAGGGAGTAGTTGTGTAGTATTTTGGTCAGGACGTGGCAGAAGAAGTCTGTGTATGTGTGTTCTGGGATGTCTGTTTCTATGTTGGTCTGTGTGGCTCCCGATCAGGGACAGCTGGTTATCATTGTTCCTGATTGGGAGTCATATATTAGGAGTGTGTTTGTCATCTGGGTTTGTGGGTTGTTTCGTTAGCACTGCTATTATTGTAAGTATAGCCTGTTAACCTGTCTTAGTCGTTCTTGTTTATTGTTTTCCGTGTTTGCTTTATTCATTATCATTAAAAGATGAGTATTCACATCCCGCCTGCGATTTGGTCACTTCAACACGGCTACACCTGTGACACTTATTTTATTTAACCTTTATTTTAGCAGGGGGTGAGCCCTGCATCAATACTTTAACGGATGAACACTGCATCAATACATCAAATACACAACATACAGTATATATAAACATATATATTGTATAGAGAATGGGGAATACAATCACTATAATGAAATTGGTGGACCAATAGGCAATAAGACACAAAAGCCACAGCATGTCATAGCCAACATAACACATGCAAATGCATTAGCATGAGAAGCAAAAACGTATTTTACTTACTGATCTAAAAGTATATTTTTCTTCCAAAAATCTTTATTGCGCTGTAATAAAAACTCCTCAGTCAGACTCCTCATCCACTCCTTCTGTGTCACTCTCCCTCTCAATTTCTGCAATAATCTCATCCAAATGTGTATACTTGGACTTTTCCACTCTTAGTAGCCATGTTGTACTTTTTCAGTTTTGAAAAAAGTTTGTAGACGAAAGCGAACCGCTGCGTAACGTCAACTTCCCTGCATCCTGTTGATTTTAAATTGAGGATGAATCCTGTTACAAACAACTCTAGCTTAACAGCTATTTGCACTACAAAGGGCGATCACTTACTCGTGGAAAGCCCAGCTCATTGGCTAACTAGCTACCTATGTTTCAAAACGATAGGTGGTCATTGGACCAAGACACTGTCAATCAAGTGAAAACCACCCGTCTCATTGTTGCGTAAAATGGCTGACCTTCATGGGCTAATTGATGTGTTGTGTAGCCAATATGTACTGTAGAATGATGAAACAAAGTTTGATTGCCTTCTGAAGTGTCTGAGGATTGCACAGAAACCGAACTTGACCAGGTGAGAAGGTTTAGCCAATTAGTCGGAATTCATGAAAAACGTTGTATCCAACATGGATCGTGTTAGGATATAAAAACAAAATTGTGCTACATTTGATCTCTGGGAACTTCAGGATGACAAATTAGAACAAGATTACTGAATGTAAATATATTATCTACCGTCAGAGGTGAATGTATTAAACCAGTTGCCTTGATAATTTTTGTTGTTGTTGTGCACTGTCCTCAAACAATAGCATGATATTTCTTCTGCTGTAATAGTTACTGTAAATTGGACAGTGCAGTTAGATTAACAATCATTGAAGCTTTCTGATGATATAAGAAATGTCTATGTCTCGGAAAGTTGGCTGTTGTTTACAAATATGACATATTGAGCAACAACTGTTCCGATTTCGGGACACTGATCCAAACTTAATGGAATGGATTTCTTTGTCAGATGTAGCTCCATGAAATCAGCTAAAACAAGCTCAATATCTCAATGCATGCCCACACTCTTACTGAATAATATGGATTCACCTGTATTGTGATAGACCTACAGTAGGCTACATCTTGATTTACCCAGTTTATCGATAGATTTACCATTCCAAAAATTAATACCATTGTTTTTTTTACTTATCTTAGTACAAAACAAGTCCAATTGATTGTATGATTGTATAATTGATTCATTAATGCATACATGGCTGTCTCTAAAAAATAAACATAAACATCTTGAAAATGTAAATGATATTGAACTCAAAAGATGCCCAAACGATTGAACAGAGCAGTAACTGAGTTTCTGTTTGGATCAAGTGCCATCCTGTGATTTTGGCTAATAAGGCTTTTTTCTTGTTGTTTTGGTATCCTTTTGGTATTGAGTATCCTGATGGTATCGAGTATCGTGATTATTTACTTTTTATTTCACCTTTATTTAACCAGGTAGGCCAGTTGAGAACAAGTTCTCATGTACAACTGCGACCTGGCCAAGATAAAGCAAAGCAGTGCGACAAACACAGAGTTATACATAGGATAAACAAACGTACAGTCAATAACACAATAGAAAAGTCAATATACAGTGTGTGCAAATGTAGTAACATTAGTGAGGTAAGGAAATAAATAGGCCATAGTGGTGAAATAATTACAATTTAGCAATTAAACACTGGAGTGATAGATGTGCAGAAGATGAATGTGCAAGTAGAGATACTGGGGTGAAAAAGGGAGCAAAAAATAAACAATATGGGGATGAGGTAGTTGGGTGGGCTATTTACAGATGGGCTGTGTACAGGTGCAATGATCGGTATGCTGCTCTGACAGCTGATGCTTAAAGTTAGTGAGGGAGAAATGAGACTCCAGCTTCAGTGTTTTTTGCAATTCGTTCCAGTCATTGGCAGCAGAGAACTGGAAGGAAAGGCAGCCAAAGAGGAGTTGGCTTTGGGGGTGACCAGTGAGATATACCTGCTGGAGCGTGTGCTACGGGTGGGTGCTGCTATGGTGACCAGTGAGCTGAGATAAGGCGGGGCTTTTCCTAGGAAAGACATAGGTGACCTGGAGCCAGTGGGTTTGGCGACGAATATGAAGCGAGGGCCAGCCAACGAGAGCATACACGTCGTAGTGGTGGGTAGTATATGGGGGGTTTTGGTGACAAAATGGATGGCACTGTGATAGACTGCATCCAATTGGCTTAGTAGTGTTGGAGGCTATTTTGTAAATGACATCGCCGAAGTCAAGGATCGGTAGGATAGTCAATTTTACGAGGGTATGTTTGGCAACATGAGTGAAGGATACTTTGTTGCGAAATAGGAAGCCGATAGGATAGGAATCTTTAAAAAGCATTTTTAAAGCACATTTCCTGCAAATCTACACATAATGCCATTGGGCAGAGTGAAAGAGTTGGAGTTTTATAACTAATCTCATGCTATTCTACGCATTTTGCTATTCTACACAACCTACATGTTTTATTTTTGGGGGTCAAGTAAATGTGTCTGAGATACAAAGAATAAAGGTCATACACATAACGTTAGCTAGTGACCCAGCCAGCTAATGTTAGCTAGCTAAAACTACACTTGAAATGAGACCACTTTCTGTGAAAATTAGAAATTTGTAATATCTGAAAATGTAGCTAGCTAGACCATCTTACGAGTATACATCATGGTTGGACGCGTCTCCTGTCTGGTGCCATGCATGATGTAATCCAGTGTGGAAGGACCACCAGAGGGCAGGCTGGGCTCACGGATAGTAGCCAGGCATGTAAGTCAAGGTGATCAGAGGCAATTAAGCACAGCTGACGGTACTAACGACCTATTCTCTTTCCCCTACAAGAGAGAGGAGGGAACTGGCAGTGAGGGAGGGGAAAAGAAAGAACAGAGTGTTTGCTCATCCAAAGGAGAAAACGAACGTTTCGGAAGGCGAAAAGAAGGAGAAGACAAACTACCTCTGGGGATGGCCAGCACGAGAGAGGAGCTATCCACGAACTAACCATTAAGACGGTGACAAATCCGTGATTTTTGTTATAGTTTAAAGATACTCGTCTTGTGTTCCTTTTTCGTGTAAAGAAGAAGATTTATGTTTTCCTTGGGAGATCATCATTGATTGTGTTGGAGTATTTGAGTTGAAAGAAATCCCTCAATAGAGAACTTTGTTCAATTAAGAAAACCTTCTCCTGACTCGTTTATTTCCCTTTCCAGTTAAGAGTAACACCAAATTACTTGGTCCGCTCACACCAGACTGGTGTTTTATCCATCTCCTTAGCTATCATTTTCGAATTCCACTGATTTCAAAACTCAGTCCTCCAGAAAGTGGAGAGCACACATAACGTTAGCTAGTGAGGCAGCTAACATTAGCGAATGCACTGTATGACTGCTTGTGTTTTTTCCTCAGTTAGTGTTAAGACTAATTGTGTTATGCTGTTGCCAGTGGCGTACTGCAGTTTCTCACTGCAGTTACTCGGGGGGCCCACAAGTTCTGAGGAATGGCCCCACCCCCTAAACCCATGGTGCAAAGAGATAAAATGTGCTATTTTAAAATAAAAATATTTTTTTAGATTAAAATGCTATTTTACACATTTTTGCCAATGAGGCTGAGAGAATTTTGCATTTTTAACTTCTTATGGAACAGCGAGACGCTAGCGTCCCACCTCGACAACATCCGGTGAAATTGCAGAGCGCCAAATTCAAATTAAATTACTATAAATATTTAACTTTCATACAATCCCAAGTGAAATACAACAAAATAAAGCTTGTTGTTAATCTAGCCGCCGTGTGAGATTTCAAAAATACTTTACGGCGAAAGCATACCATGCGATTATCTGAGGACAGCGCTCAGCACACAAAACATTAAACAGTAATCAGCCAAGTAGAGGAGTAACAAAAGTCAGAAATAGCAATAAAATGAATCACTTACCTTTCATGATCTTCATATGGTTGCATTCACAAGACTCCCAGTTGCCCAATAAATGTTTGTTTTGTTTGATAAAGTCCCTCTTTATATCCAAAAACCTCCGTTTTGTTCAGTAATCCACCGTCTCAAACAACATCCAGTGAAATTGCAGAGCGTGAAACTCAACAAAACAGAAATTCTCATAATAAACATACATAAAAGATACAAGTGTTATACATCAGCTTAAAGATAAACTTCTTGTTAATCCAACCGCTGTGTCAGATTTCAAAAAGGCTTTACGGCGAAAGCACACCATGCTATTATCTGAGAACAGCGCCCAGCAGACAAATCATTACAAACAATAACCAGCCAAGTAGAGGAGTAACAAAAGTCAGAAATAGCGATAAAATGTATCACTTACCTTTGATCTTCATATGGTTGCACTTCCAAGACTCCATGTTACACAATAAATGTTCATTTTGTTCGATAAATTCCCTCTTTATGTCCAAAAACCTCCGTTTTGTTGGTACATTTTGTTCAGTAATCCATTGGAACAAAGCGCGGTCACAGCAGGCAGACGAAAAGTCAAAAAAGTACCATAAAAGTCCTTAGAAACATGTCAAACGATGTTTATAATCAATCCTCAGGTCATTTTTGTCATAAATAATCGATCATATTTCAACTGGACAATAACTTTGTCAATAGAAAAGGAAAAACAAGAAAGGTGCGCTCCCGGTCATGCGCAGGACTCATGTCTGGTAATTTCCACTGTTCTCTCATTGAAAGTGGTGTTTCTCCCTCATTTTTCAGAGTAAAAGCCTGAAACAATGCCTGAAGACTGGCCACATGAAGTGGAAGCCATAGGGATCGTGAACTGGGTCATAAGTCTTTATATGGTGGATAGGCTTTCAATGGAAAAACAGGCATTTCAAAATAATAGCACTTCCTGGATGGATTTTCCTCCGGTTTTCGCCTGCCATATCAGTTCTGTTATACTCACAGACATTATTTCAGCAGTTTTGGAAACTTTACAGTGTTTTCTATCCAAATCTACCAATTATATGCATATCCTAGCCTCTGGGCCTGAGTAGCAGGCAGTTTACTTAGGGCACGCTTTTCATCAGAAATTCCGCATGCTGCCCCCTTCCCTAAAAAGTTTAAAGCACATTTCCTGCAATTTTACACATAATGCCATTGGGCAGAGAGAAAGAGTTGGAGTTTTATAACTAATCTCATGCTATTCTACGCATGAGACTGTTCCATGTTTTTTTGGGGGGGGGTTGCGAGCCCCCAGAGCTACTTCTGTGAATGTCTGAACATTGCATCCAAAAATAAACTGCTCACATTGAGGACATCAATTTGTAAACACTGTTTGAGCATAATGCTTCTGTGAAAAAAACTGTGTGGCCAGCTCAAACACTGACTTTGGCGTCAATCAAAAGTAGACGTTCTAAAGAAGTGTTCTAATCACACCAGTTTGAATCTATGCTGCAAGGACCACTGTAGAATATTCACACCCACTCAGCATGCGACTTCCATGGGCATTGAATTATGGACGATATGGACAATATCAGGTCCCTCTGTCGTGGCCATTATTTCACTCAATATAGCCTATGATTATTTCTGTCTGTACTAAACAGCTAGGTTGCTGCGGTCAGGCTGTTCTTTGGCAAAAAGTATTTTTGATTAAATTATGGTGGCTTCATGAAAATATCAACAATAAAAATTCATACAATATATTTAAAAAATACTAGTTATAGTTTGCCTGTAATTTAACAACTGATTTTATTACAAATCTGTATTTTAACCGCTATTTACTTCTGTGACATTATCTCCTCTCACTACCACACATAAGCCACACAGCGATGACTTTGAAAAAGTTGAAGACAAGCGAGAGAGGGGACTAATTACACATTTTTGTCTGAATATTTTTTTTATTTTTTTTACATTTTATCATTTGTAATCTGTTCAAGTTAAAAAATATTTTTCTCTAGACTCTAGGCTAATGTTAATTACTCTGGATAACTGCAGATGCTAGCTAGCTAATTTTAGCTAGCTATATGGGAAAGCATAACTAACTGATTTACTAACTAACTAGCTTGCTGTATGAGTTAACTAGCTATCTAACTAGCTATCATTGCTTGTGAGAGAGGGGCATTAATAAGCTACTAAGGGGGGTGAGGAAAATGAGTTGGCAAAAATTTGCTAGCTACTGCTGGTGATTAGTTATTGGTGAGTATGTGCTTTTAACTAGCTAATGTTAGCTATGTAGCTAGTTAGCTAACATTAGCAAAACATGTTTATCTCAAGCAGCTAACGTCAGGAAACATAAGGAATGTATCATTCATATCAGCAAGAAATCATTTTCAAAAAACAAATTACTACACACTTTTATAGGCTGTTATAGCCGTCACATTTATGGGCATGTTACAGCAGTGTTTAGGAGGACATAGGACAGAGGAATGTGTAGTTTTGGTGGAAAAAGTTGTGTGTCAACTGCCCATGTTGCTGGGGATCGGAGGTATCCGATGCGAGAGAGGCAGGTTGAGGTGGCCAGAGTCAGAGTAGTGCAGAAGATGTCGTATGCTGAGGCAGTGAAGAAAGTATAAGAGGGTTGATCAAGGGTGGGAGATTCTGAGAGGATTCATTTGAGTAGCAGATCTCTGCCAGCACAGAGGGATAGGCCAACAAATGATATATGCTTCAGTAAGGTTGGCTTCTTAGCATTCATAAAAATGATTATCTCACGGTGACTGCGAATGCGTGAAAGTTGGTAGCTCTGTGCTCCATATAAGAGCAGGACTGCACAAACAAAATAAGTAGTGAAGGCAGCCAAAAACATTCTGGGGATTTCTGAAGTTACGGTAGAAATGATACATTGGATGCTGAACCAAAATTCTAATGATCAGGATAATAAATAGTATCATTAGCTCATTGTTATGCATGTATCCACTAGAAAACAGTTCAAACAAATGCAAATGCAACTACTCTGCGTTTTTTCTGGGTGCACTTTTTGATTTTGAAGTGACTGTAAGTTAGCCGTAGTTGGCTAGCTAGCAAGCAAGAGATAAGAATGTAGCCAGCCAGTATGGCAGTGGAACATTTAAAATGAACGACTGGGTCGCGTCCATAGATACAGAAAAAAAAAGACTGAAAGACTGGGTCACGTCTCTAGCAACCGAACCGATAGAACGAACGACCAGCCGGCTTGGGTAGCAACCCTAGATTTGTGTCGGGACTATATCTTTTGGAAGGATGAAATAGTATGAATAAATTAATCTAAATAATGTTTTTATTGAAAATATGTCAATCATTATTTGAATATGTTGGTAACCCGTTATATAAAAGTGATAATGCCCTCTAAGCCTGTGTTTGGAGGATATATTGGCACGTTTAGCCGGCTCTCGACTTCATCTCGGGCCTAACAACACCCATGCCAATATTTCCTCCAAATACCGGCTATTCAGGCATTATCACTTAATTATAAAATGGGTGGGTCTAATCCTGAATGTTGATTGGGTAAAACTGCATTCCAGCCAATGTCTATTCCACAAGTTACCACCGGCTAAATCTGGCGTTAAAATGCCTACTTACTCTGTTCCATCTGACTGCACAATCCACTCTCTCATCAGCCCAGCAATTTATAAATATCAACTATAAAAAGCATCAAGACATTATCTCACATTTCTTTTAGACTAACATTTAGTTTTCAACAATGGAGATTTGTATAAACCTTGCTGTCTGTCTTTCCTGACATTTGCAACATTGTTTCAATATTCAAATTGGATCTCCAGCTGTCCCATAGTAATGAACATGTCGGGAGTCGGGACAAGACAGACAGACGTTTCTCAGCCAGTCTAAATCATGAATCAGCTGGCATCAAATTTATGGATATATTCAAAGAAATGTCAACTGAAAAAAAGGAAACGAAGTGCAGCTAGTTTGCAGTCTTTCCAGCTTCAGTTTGAAGTGATTGTGTTAAACTGTGTTGTTGGCTAGCTCCTCTGAACAACAGCGTCCTGACAAGTGAGCACATTTTCTATTCCAGGCGAAACCTCAATTGGATTATATTATACATTTTTATTTCTGTGAGAAGTGATAGAATAGAGAGTTTGGGTAGTGGGTGTGCTACATTTATCAAAGAAGGTGTAGCACATTAAGGGATTAATGGTGTCAAAGAACATGAATGTGTGGCAGTGGAGATCTGTAGAGAAGAGGGTAATATCACGCTGTTTAATTACTATAATCCTTGAAGCCCATCTCTGTATCTGAATTAGACGTAGTTGCGAAATCCAGTTCAGGTGATAAGGAGATATGGTGTGAAGATTTCCATGCGCATAACAGCTTGTGGGGCAGCAATACCACAGATGCCAATGGTTTAGTGGTTGAAGATTTTATGGAGCGGAGGGGACTAGATTGTACAGTGAGGGAAAAAGTATTTGATCCCCTGCTGATTTTGTACATTTGCCCACTGACAATGAAATGATCAGTCTATAATTTTAATGGTAGGTTTATTTTAACAGTGAGAGACAGAATAACAACAACAAAAAATCCAGAAAAACACATGTCAAAAATGTTATGAAATGATTTGCATTTTAATGAGGGAAATAAGTATTTGACCCCCTCTCAATCAGAAAGATTTCTGGCTCCCAGGTGTCTTTTTATACAGGTAACAAGCTGAGATTAGGAGCACACTCTTAATAAAGGGAGTGCTCCTAATCTCAGCTTGTTACCTGTATAAAAGACACCTGTCCACAGAAGCAATCAATCAGATTCCAAACTCTCCACCATGGCCAAGACCAAAGAGCTCTCCAAGGATGTCAGGGACAACATTGTAGACCTACACAAGGCTGGAATGGGCTATAAGACCATCGCCAAGCAGCTTGGTGAGAAGGTGACAACATATGTTGAAACACAAAAGAACTGTCAATATTCCTCGGCCTGGAGCTCCATGCAAGATCTCACCTCGTGGAGTTGCAATGATCATGAGAACGGTGAAGAATCAGCCCAGAACTACACGGGAGGATCTTGTTAATGATCTCAAGGCAGCTGGGACCATAGTCACCAAGAAAACTATTGGTAACACATTACGCCGTGAGGGACTGAAATCCTGCAGCGCCCGCAAGGTCCCCCTGCTCAAGAAAGCACATATACATGCCCGTCTGAAGTTTGCCAATGAACATCTGAAAGAGGCCCAAGTTCCCGACTTGGAATTCAGAGTTGGCTGATCATTCAAAATTTATTTTCAAGTTGGAGCTCATTGTTTTCAGAGTTCCAAGTTCTCTTGAACTCACTGAAGTCTGAGATTTCCCAGTTCCGAGTTTCAGTTGTTTTGAACACGGCAGAAGTCATGCTGGATTGACAGCATGGCTAATATAGTCAACCTTTTCTGGCCCATGGCATGTGAATGTTTATCCATTTAAGGCCAGAGTGGATTAAAAAAAAGGACTATCCTTGATGCATTAGTTAAAGTTAGTTCTGAGGTGACCAAAGCTTTGGCATTGAAGGAAGTGATGTCAATAGTATACTTTGATACTGGATGACGGGTTGCCACTGTTCGGGGTACACGGGTAAATGTGACTAGAGGCACATCGTCATGTTCAAATCTTACATTGGTGTCCTCCATTGCTCGCGTGGGATGAGAAGATAGAAGGTAGAAGGTTGTGGTGCTTAAAACCCACACGGGGAGAGTACATTTACCCCTGCTTCTCTTCTATTTTCTTTCACAGAAGATAGAAGATAGGCAGTGATAATTTCCCAGACATGTGCAACATAGATCTTTAGGTATGTTTTCAGAAAATGGAACTGGTTTCAAATTGGTGCTTTGACAAAGCAAACTGGGACATTTTTTACACTGTGTGAAAAGGAGAGTAATACATTTTCAATGGAAGGGTTGGTAGAAGACTGTGCTGCATCTGTGAATTCAGTCATATTGGATGCTGCCTTACTGGCTATTCCAATCAGAGGGGGGATGGTAAACCAAAGATAGTTCCTTTGTGGACTGAAGCATGCAATAAAGCCACCAATGATTGAGATAAACATTTTAAAACTTTGAAGAATAATTCGACATTTGATAGCATGACAGTCGTTAAGAGAAAGAGCGTTGGCTCGGAAAGTCATTAGGAACGAAAAGGTAGGTGCCTGGCAGGAATTCTGTTATTTTATAGGAAGGTAAACACAACTGGGGGATGTGTGGAAAATATTAGAGGATGATAGTGAAAGGAAAGACAGTACAGATACCTATGTTAGCCGAGGAAGATATGACTGTTTCAAACAAAGAAAAGCAGATGCTCTTGGAAGAGCTTTTGCAGCAGTGCATAAAGTTGACAGTCTAAGTGATGAATGTAAAAGACAAAGAAAAAAGCTATGAATGCATGAAGATGTATACCATAAGAAGTGTGATTCTGGAGAATCACGATGCTGAATTCACCATGTTTAAAATAACGAGGGCTTTGGAGGGGTGTGGTTGCACTGCTCCAGGTGAGGATCAAATATGCTACATTATGTTTAAACATCTGCCTACAGACGTTTTTGGAAAGATTTTATTTAAAAATATGGAGGAAAGGAGTGCTACCATCAGGATGGAAATGTGCTGTGGTTTTGCTTTTTGTGAAGCCTGGTAAAGATCCATCCAGTCCTGCTAGTTATAGACCTATGTGATGTAAGTGCAATCTCTGTAAATTAATGGAAAAGTTTATCGTAGGCCGATGTATTATCTTGAACATAGGAGTCTATTAAGGCCAGAGTGGATTCAAAAAAGGAAGGACTACCCTTGATGCATGAGTAAAAACTAGTTCTGAGGCGACCAAAGCTTTGGCAATGAAGGAAGTGATGTCAATAGTATACTTTGATATTGAAAAAGCATATGATACGATGTGGAGGGAAGGTCTACTGAATAAATTGAATGGAATGGGTATTAGTGGGAGAATGTATAACCAGATTATGGATTTCTTGTTTGACCGAACCTTCCAGGTCAGGGTGGGATTATCAAGAGAATATGAGGTGTAAAATGAAACTGTACAGGGTAGTGCTATTAGTCCTATCTTATTCACGATGATGATATCTTTGGGGATATCAGACAGGTTATAGGGGTGGCGTTATATGCAGATTATGCTGCCATTTGGAAAAGGGGAAGGAATCTTCCTTATGTAATAGAGAAGAATACAAGGTGCTGTTATAGCAGTAGAGGAATGATCCTTAACAGGGGTTTCAAGTTGCCTTTATCTAAATCTTGCCACATGTTGTTTGCCAACAAAAAGATTAAGGAAGATGTCAGTGTTCAATTATATGGAGAACAGATGGAGCGGGTAACAGAATTGAAGTATTTGGGGCTATGGTTTGATGAAAAGCTTACATGAAGACATCATATTACATGTATTGAGACCTAAAAGTAAGAAATTATAAAATCTTATGAGGACAATAGTTGGGCATGATTGGGGGGCAGAATATTACTGAATATTTATCTTACTTTTATGAGATTATCCATAGATTATGGGTGCTTTGTATATCATTGCTGTGCCTTGATAGGATAAAAGCAAAGGCACTGCGATGGTGCATTAAAAACTACAGCAGTTGAGGCTTTACAAGTAGATACTGGGGAAATGTCACTATCCCTTAGAAGAGTTAAGATAGCCCTGGCATACTGAAGGGTATTATGGTAGATCATCCTACACTGACAGTATTGGAAGACTAAGAATGGTATTGAAATTCAGTTCTGTTGGATTCCGGCTCATACAGGTGTTTATGGAAATGATATAGTAGATATAATAGCAAAAAGGGCAGTGAAAGAGAATATTATGGATATTAATAATAACTAATTCGGAAAAAATTTGTTAAGATCTCTGCCAGCAATGGGAGGAAATTAGTTTTTATAGCAGACTTTTTATAGTACAAGGAAATCTGTACGGGACATACTGTCATTTAATGGGAACAGAAGGGAGGTTATGTTGAATAGGATGAGATTAGGGCATACGGGATTTAATTCATCTTTGAAATTGATAGGGAAACATGGTACTGGAATGTGTAATGGAGAGGAGATGGTTGAACATGTACTATTATTTTGTGAACTGTATGATGTAGAAAGGGAGAGTTTGTTTGACACGGTCAAAGAGGTTGGATGGGAATAGGGAGTGGGTGGTATTTTGGGTGGGGGTGATGGGAGTAGTGAGGTTTTAGAAATCCAGGGTTAGTTAAGAGAATATAGTGGTATAGATAGGTCGTGACCGGCCTCACACTCCAGGACTGTAGGTGGTGGTGTATGCACCTGTCAGTTGGTTGCGATTCGCCAGTAAAACTTAAAGAAGAATAAGAAGAAGACAGAACGTGCCATCTAATGAGCCATCCTAGTGATGGATCTGTACTGCTGTTGCTCATTTCATGGCAAAGTTTGCAAATAATAGATACAAATGATATACTTACTCATGATATACTTCTGCCAGGTAAGCCTACTTTGCTGTTAACATTTAATTTAAATGTTTTGGGGAAAGTATTTCTTTCAAAAAACAAGACGGTTATCACCAATATTCCCAGAAATGTTTTTCCGTCACTGAGCACATTTCAGGTATGCTGAGCGCAAACTTGAAGGTTGTGAAAATTGTGCGCAACTTCCGGCGCACATGTACTGTGAACACTGATGTGAACACTGATACCCACTTTAAGTGAAGTGAAAAGGCATCCCATAACATTTTAACATGGAAATACTGTAGCTGTTCTATCGTTCAGCCTACAGAAGCAGCCAATGTGTCGTGTTCAATGTAGGCCTACATTCCATTCAACTTTTGAAAAAAACATGCAGGGCTTGACATTAACCTGTTTATACACTTATCTTTCAGACAAGGTGACTGAAAATGTTGTTTGATGCAAGAAAACACTTTACAAAATATAATGCATCATTATTCCTATACCAGAACCATAGCAAGCATCCAGACTGAACTGTGAGCTTGTTTCCCCTCACTAGGTAAGGTTTTAGGCTGTCCGACAGGTCTCCTCCTTTCCCACGAGTGACATTGTCCATGACCTCAGACATCACTGAATCAGTGTGGGTGAGCCTTTTCACTTGGACAGACGTAACGACGTAACTGGGGCGTTTGTCACTTCCTTGTAGTAGAAGATTTTATCTGTGGTCTGTGGTCTGTCAGCAGTGTGAATCGTCAGCCAAACAGAAACTGATGAAATGTCTTAACACCATACATGATGGCGAGGGCTTCACGCTCTGTGCATAATTGCTCTCGGCTTTACTTAAGGTCCGTGATGCGAAAGCAGTTGGCCTTTCTTCACCTGATGGCATGATGTGTGAAACAACAGCACCATTGCCATAAAGCAATGCATCACATGCAATGGCAAGTTGGGGTTGAAGTGGGTTAGGGCCTCTGAGCGAAGGCTGTTTTCACTTTATTGAAGACCTCACGTTTGTCTGTCCACTTCCACTGTTTGGTTTTGTTCAAAGGTTCATGCAGTGGCTTTAACATGCTAGCTAGGTTCGGCAAACTTTGCGTAGTACGTCAGTAATCCTAAGAATGATCTCAGATGACTCATGTTCTGTGGGTATGGAGCTTCCGCAACGGCCTTCACCTTTGACGGTGCCTTGCAGAGCCCCGAACTGTCGATGACATGGCCCAGGTACTCAACAGAAGGCCGGAAAAACTTGCATTTGTCCTTCCGGACCCTCAGTCCGTACTCCTCCAGTCTCTGTAGTGTTGCGTTCAGCTTTCTTAAGTGCTCCTGCTTGTCTTTGCCGGTGATGAGTAGATCAAGGTAACATTGGACCCCGGTGAGCCCGCTCACTATCTGGCCCATAGCTCTCTGAAACAAGGCCGGAGCTGAGGTGATTCCAAAAGGAAGCCTCCGGTACCTGTACAGTCCTTTGTGAGTCACATGCATCTGTAGATAGACTTATGTTTGGCCTCTTACTGAATTTATGTACTCCAGCTAAACCAGAAAAGAGGTCGTCAATGCAGGGTAGTGGATATTTTTCAGCAGTCAAGACTGGGTTAATCGTGACTTTGAAATCACTAGAGTCTAAGTGATTCATCTTTTTTTATGACTGGATTGACAGGTGTAACCCATTCACTAACATTCACTTGATCCAATACTCCACTCTAGAGCTGTCTGTTTAGCTCAGTTTCAACTTATGGTTTTATGGCGTATGGGACAGGTCTAGCTTTGAAGAATTTTGACTTGCTGTCTGGTTTCATGGTCACTAACTATTATGTCCTTCTTACTGCTAACAATCCCACTCCCTCTCACTGGAACAATCTCACCGGTGTATGTTCTCAGCGTCCTCTTTGTGGGCTGTGGTGTGAGGTGATGTAGTTTCTCCTTGTAAACAGAAAAGTTATGGCTGCTCCAGTGTCCACTTGCATCCGTACTGCTTTTCCATCCAGTAGCGGTGTCACCCAGTATCCGTGGCCGTTGTCTGAAATGGACAAAACACACTAAGATTATTCCCCTTCCGACAGGGTATCACTTTGTTCATCCTCTGTGTGCTCCATTTTATGCACTTTCTTTTATGTACTTTCTGAAGTCGCTTTTTCTTTGTTCACTCAGCTCCAGCAGTCAACCTGTTTGGCCCTCTGTTTCAGCACAAGGGCTGGTCCGGCACGGCTATGCTGGAGCTCAACAGGCTATGCACTCGCCTCTGCCACACAACACCCACCTCAACTGCCTGGTGCCAAGAGAAGCTGTCAGTTCATAAAAGGTGATGTCAGGTCAGTCTTAGTGAAGCAGCCTTGTGTACGCTACTGGACCACAAAACGGACTCCTTGAAATGTGATGACAGAGACAGCCTGGGAGGAGATTGCAAACCTAAACTGATGCCCCCTTATGGTCTCTTCCGCAGTGTTCCTCAGGGTCCGCGTAGACAGGAACTCCTGATTGCGAGTCAGTGGGAGAACTCGGGGCTACTCAGTTATGCCAATAAAACCACTGTGGCCGTAACTTCAGATTTGTCCAGTAGATGGCACAACTAACTAAAAGATTAACAGTTGAGCCCCAAATTTAAAAAAGATATGGTTTGAACTAGAATAAAAAATGTAACATGTATGCGTTTATCAACTCAGGTCTTTATAGTGCATTTAAATATTTGATGCACCTATCATGAAACAGAAGTGGAAAATCTAGCAGTCACGAGTTATGAGGACAGTGAAAAAAAATCATACTTTTAGACTGCCCTCAAAATGTCAATTATTTCCTGATATCATCGGAGCCTTGAGATTCATGGTGGAAAAAAATTGCACGGAGAAACACAGCCATCTACACAGAGCCGTAATAAACACACCAGAGTTTCTGCTTATGATTTATAAACATTCAAAAACAATAGAAAAATCATTATTTTTCTCATACTTTATTAAATGGAAAAACAGAGTGAGACCAATGACAGAGGGCTTTAAAGCTAAATGGCCCTGTTGTGCTTGATGATATAGAATAACCAATTGTAAACTTGACAATTGACAGCACTCACATTTGTCATATGGAATAGTTTAACATGCTATGCGGACTCATGCTTGTGCCAAATTTGAAATAAAGAACAGAATAGAAATCCTGTCATGTGAAAGTGTCTGTACATTAAATGGGTAGGCTTGACGCGTTCTTGGGAGTCTACAGGCATTTGAATAGGCACACAGAGAAACTCAGAACGTGGACCAAGACAAATACTGTAAAAAGCAGCTAATAGTCAGTTAAGAACCAATTCTTATTTACAATGAAGCCCTAGGAACAGCGTGTTAACTGCCTTGATCAGGGGCAGAACGACAGATTTTTACCTTGTCAGCTCGGGGATCTGATCTAGCAACCTTTCGATTACTGGCCCAACGCTCTAACCACTAGGCTACCTGCCGCCCCAGTTCATTGAACTGTCAAATTATGTGACTAGCCAAAGGTACTTTTTTTTATATCCCTTGTTCATCCTAACTTAAAATATTTGATAGAAAGTACTGCATTTGCCCCTTCATAGAAACCTACCTGACCATAAATAAAGTAATATATCTATTCTGCACTAACTCAAATCAGCACAAAAGCAGCTACCATCATTTACACACAATAGTGTAAAACATGTCCTCTAAAAGAGTGGGTTGTGTCTTTAGTTAAGGGCTGGCATTATCGAAAGCATAGACAAACGTTGCGCACAAAAAAAATAGCAAAAGAAGCATGAAACAATTACAGTATATAATTGTACAAATACACCATTAAAGACAATACCTTGAAAATTGTTCACAAAAAAAATAAAGAAAAAAAACAGTGATGTCTTGGATATCGCCAAATCGAGAGATGGCCATGTCACGACGAGCTCAAACCATTT
Organism: Salmo trutta; assembly: GCF_901001165.1. Lineage (NCBI taxonomy): Eukaryota > Metazoa > Chordata > Actinopteri > Salmoniformes > Salmonidae > Salmo > Salmo trutta. The sequence continues at coordinate 45,048,470 of NC_042985.1, forward strand.
GTAAAAGTGCCTGTGGAGGACAGTCACAGAAAAGTTAGCAAGGGAGAGTGAGAGAGACGGAGAATGAGACAGTGCTGAGGGGAGTAGAGGGAGGAGGTGCGTACTGCTTGGGCCAAGTTCGGTAAAGCGGGGGGGGAGGGGGGGTCCCAGTCCTGTTGGTCCTGGTAACTTGGGTCGAGTCTCACCACAACTTCTTCTTCTCGTCCATGGACACCCCACCGGGCCCCAGAGCCACAATCAGTAGCAGCCCACCGATCACCGACATGGTCTGGAAGAAGTCGTACTTCAGGAAGTCGTGCATGGGCTTGTAGGCGGGCACCATCCAGAAGGCATTGAAGTATACGTTGACGGCAAACAGCCACAACACCAGCGTGAGGGCGGCCAGCTTGGTCTTGAAGCCGATTGCCACCAGCACGATCAGAGCTGTGCTCACCAGGTTCTGCAGAATCTAAAATGAGGGGTAGGTGTACAGTAGGACAGCAGTCAATGTTCATTCAAACTCGTACCAGGATTACAGAAGCATGTTGATATGGCTGCATCCCAAATGGCACCCTATACTTTATATAGTGCACTACCTAGTCAAAAGTAGTTCAATATATAGTAGTTTTAATAAAACTTTAATAAATAAATAAAATAAGAGGAATACGGTGCCATTTGGGACATGCCATTTGAATCCCTATTGACTTTCGCAAATGCACTGGATCTGATAACACTCAAAAGTAATTTTGGAAGAGCACTCTCCAAAATGTTTTCATGTATAACAGTTGTAGTGCTATGTGACAATATGTACCTACACTACTCCCTCTGTGTCCAGCTCTTGAATTTTGATGTAAAGATGCATTTCAGAGCCAATACACTGCAACTACACTAAATGGTATGCATCTGTGCAGCCAGCCACAAGCTGACTGCCTGAGACAAACAGGTTAAACCTGGGTTCAAATAGAATCAAATGTTTTCTTTCAAATACATGATGTGCTTGATTGAGCTCGCAATGAAACCAATGGAAGTCCCAAAAGTAAAAAAAATAAAAAAATAAACACGCTCATCCAGGCAGGTTCGATCAAATGCTGAATCAAAAGGAAAGAATAAATGCGATTTGAATCAGTCTGCAGGAGCTCAGAACTCACAGAGATGAAGCTGGGGTCAAAGTGCAGCAGGGTCATGAACATGAGCACCAGGAGAACCCGTCCACCCAGCTGCATGTACTGCTTGGGCGAGTGCTCTCCCATTGACGGCACCCCAGCAAACATGCTCTTCCCCTCCCCACGTAACTCGGCTAGCAACAGCAGGAGCCCCCCGCCCAGGGCCAGGTTCCTGGAAAGGAGGAGGCAGAGTGAGAGAGAGAAAGAGTTAAGCAGTGTATTTGCAGTTTTGCACAGATGTACAGTGGTTCCTCCTTTAAAAGTTGCGTCATACTGCGGCACACCTTGCGTGCTGCCTCAGCGTTCTGTAGCACATCATTTAATTCTCAGCCATTTATTTCTGTTACTGCAAGTTATTGCTAGTTTGACCACCAGAGGGCATCTCTGAAAAGCATTTGATAGTCTTCCATATTGCAGACACAAGGGAGACCGGGGTTCAATCCCCCAACGGGGAGGAAGGAGTAGGCTGTCCTTGTAAATAAGAATGAGTTCTTAACTGATTCCATATGTGTTATTTCATAGTTGTGATGTCTTCAATATTATTCTACAATGTAGAAAATAGTAAAAATATAGAAACATCCTGGAATGAGTAGGTGTGTCCAAACGTTTGGCTGGTACTTGCTTAATATTGTGTTTTTATTCCATGAAAAACAAAAAACCCTCTGGGTAAATTCAGACCGTTTTACTCTCGGAGCACACACTGGAAGTTCGGGCCGAGGCATTCAAGCACCCAAGCTAACGTTGGCTAGCTTGCTAGCTACTTCCAGACACAAATGAGACCACTGACCATTTTACTTACCCAAGCAGAGCTGGTTAGGCATGTTCTGTTAACCAGAGAGTTTTAATTGTGCTGCGGGAAACAATTTAATTACACATTTTTGCCGACGATTACTGACACCGGCCATAATCAACGAGTGTTGAGCGCTCATAAATTAATTATTCCCGAGCTCTGGTCCACTCAGACAAGAGTGCTCTGAAATCGGAGAAGATAGCCAGAGCGAATTTACGAAAGCACTAGAATGTCCATTGAGGACGCACACCGACAATAACATTTAGCTAAGCTAAGAATGACAGGAATAATCAAGTCCATAAACGTTGGGTAGGTAGATGTCAAGTTTGATGTATAACGACTTACGTTAGGTAGATGGCTAACATACCGGTACATACTACTGTAATGATATGCTATGTGGTTCGTAAGGAAAGCGTAGCTAACAAATTGTCAGCCAACATAACGTGACAGGTAACTTATTTGAAAAGTCATGACTTTATTTCATTGAGTAGCAAGCTACCGCGAGGACGCCCTCTATCGACTCTGCGGACACCTACGAAGGACTGTGTGATGGCATCTCAGGTAAGCAGCACTGGGCATTCTTCCATCCAACTTTTACATATGAACCGACACTGAATCGTAGGAGCTAACATTATACTATATTACATACCGTAGAATAAATCATGCAATTATTATTCTCAAGCTAAACAAAAGCATTTAGCTACGAACGCCTGTTCTCACCATTTTCAGATGAATTAATCTAACTTTTCCATGGCAACTCATAAGCAGGCCATGTCGTATTTGTTTCATAGTCGATATATAATCATATTTCATGACAGTGTAACAGTAGGCTTTGTTTACAAAAGGATGAAAGAACACAATATGTCTGTCAGGGAATGCAAGGATGCCCCATGTGGGCTTTAGAAAGGTCAAAGGAAGTCTCAGAGCAACGGGCCATCGTGTACAATGGCGAAGAGTCTTTGCAGCGTGTAGGTGGTGCAGGTATCATTGCCAGAATGATCCAGCTTCGTTGCATTGCTTGACAAAAACACTCGGTTCCTGCACCCGTCTCTCATCCACATTGATAAAAATCATAAATTGATAAGGTACTAAGATGTAAACTCAGCAAAAAAGGAAACGTCCCTTTTTCAGGACCCTGTCTTTCAAAGATAATTTGTAAAAATCCAAAGAACTTCCCAGATATTCATTGTAAAGGGTTTAAACACTGTTTCCCATGCTTGTTCAATGAACCATAAACCATTAATGAACATGCACCTGTGGAATGGTCATTAAGACACTAAAAGCTTACAGATGGAAGGAAATTAAGGTCACAGTTATGAAAACTTAGGACACTAAAGAGGCCTTTCTACTGACTGAAAAACACAAAAAGAAAGATGCCCAGGGTCCCTGCTCATCTGCGTGAACATGCCTTAGGCATGCTCCAAAGAGGCATGAGGACTGCAGATGTGGCCAGGGCAATAAGTTGCAATCCCCGTACTGTGAGACGCCTAAGAAAGCGCTACAGGGAGACAGGATGGACAGCTGATCGTCCTCGCAGTGGCAGACCACGTGTAACAACACCTGCACAGGATCGGTACATCCGAACATCACTTCTGCAGGACAGGTACAGGATGGCAACAACAACTGCCTGAGTTACACCTGGAACGCACAATCCCTCCAATGCTCAGACTGTCCGCAGTAGGCTGAGAGAGGCTGGACTGAGGGCTTGTAGGCCTGTTGTAAGGCAGGTCCTCACCAGACATCACCAGCAACAACGTCGCCTATGGGCACACACACCGTCGCTGGACCAGACAGGACTGGCAAAAAGTGCTCTTCACTGACAAGTCGCGGTTTTGTGTCACAGCATCATCGGACTGGGCCCGTCATTGTAGGCAATCTCAAAGCTGTGCGTTACAGGGATGACATCCTCCTCCCTCATGTGGTACCCTTCCTGCAGGCTCATCCTGACAGGACCCTCCAGCACGACAATGCCACCAGCCAAACTGCTCGTGATTTCCTGCAAGACAGGAATGTCAGTGTTCTGCCATGGCCAGCAAAGAGCCCGGATCTCAATCCCATTGAGCACGTCTGGGACCTGATGGATCGGAGGGTGAGGGCTAGAGCCATTCCCATCCAGAAATGTCTGGGAACTTGCAGGTGCCTTGGTGCAAGAGGGGGGTAACATCTCACAGCAAGAACTGGCAAATCTGGTGCAGTCCATGAGGAGATGCACTGCAGTACTTAATGCAGCTGGTGGCCATACCAGATACTGACTGTTACTTTGATTTTGATCCCCCCTTTGTTCAGGGACACATTCCATTTCTGTTAGTCACATGTCTCTGGAACTTATTCAGTTTGTGTCTCAGTTGTTGAATCTTATGTTCATACAAATATTTACACGTTAAGTTTGCTGAAAATAAACGCAGTTGACAGTGAGAGGATGTTTCTTTTCTTTTGCTGAGTTTATAATGTCTCCATCAAATCTAAGAAGTTATTTAAACTTCTTTATTCTTACATCATTGAAAATGTGTCTAGGAATAAGTATGAAATTGGAGTTCTTCAACTGGTAATACATAAATAATGAAAAAGGTTAAACTTTACACTTTAAATTCCAAAGCTTTTTTTTTTTTCCCCCCCCAAGAGGTAAGTATATTATTTTGTATACATATTGCATATTTCCCATCACCTAATGAACAACCACAATACCAGTCTGGTGTTAAGCTTTCTGTGCTGTATTGACATATCCTGAAAACTACATCTGCTGCTTTAGATTGAACGGTCATATCTCAAGTTATTGTTTTCATATCTACCAAAAAAAAAATGCTATTTTCTGTACTTTCAGAGTACGAGCTGATCAAGGGGTCGAAAATGTAGGTATTGCCAGATGTTCACTGTCCGAGGAACAGGCCGTGGAACCGTTATTGCTGGGAAAAGAGTCCATAACCAGATGTAATTAAAATGTTCTGTGTTCTTTTTCTCTCTTCCTCTGCCTGTCTTGTTGTACATGGAACCTGTCTCACATGCAGTTTGGAGGGAGGAAGGAGGATACATTGACCTGCCGAATTCTATCCACCTCTTCTGTGTGGGATATGTTCCTACCTCATCTACGGGCAAATCGGCAGCATTTCACAGAGTTAGAATAATCACCATTTAAGTAGAGGAGAACCTGACACCTCACCAGCTGTGGCATATCGGAACTCTCCAAACACCTGTGCACATTTTAGTTTTTTGCCTTAGCACTACACAGCTGATTCAAATGATCAAGTCATCATCAAGCATCAAGTGGTATTTATGTCTAATGACATCTATTTTTTGTCGTCATGTGCTCCAAAACTGCCATAAAAAAGCCAGACTACAGTTTGCAACTGCGCATGGGGACAAAGATCGTACTTTTTGGAGAAATGTCCTCTGGTCTGATGAAACAAAAGTAGAACTGTTTGGCCATAATGACCATTGTTATGTTTGGAGGAAAAAGGGGGAGGTTGGCAAGCTGAAGAACACCATCCCGACCGTGAAGCATGGGAGTGGCAACATGTTGTGTGGGTGCTTTGCTGCAGGAGGGACTGGTGCACTTAACAAAATGAGGCAGGAAAATTATGTGAATATATGGAAGCAACATCTCAAGACTTCAGTGAGGAAGTTAAAGCTTGGTCGCAAATGGGTCTTCCAAATGGACAATGACCCCAAGTTAAGGACAACAAAGTCAAGGTATTGGAGTGGCATCACAAAGCCCTGACCTCAATCCTATAGAAAATGAGTGGGTAGAACTGAAAAAGCGTGTGTGTGAGCAAGGAGGCCTACAAACCTGACTCAGTTACACCAGCTCTGTTAGGAGGAATGGGCCAAAATTCACCAAGCTTATTGTGGGAAGCTTGTGGAACGCTACCAGAAATGCTTGACCCAAGTTAAGCAATTTTGTAGGCAATGTTATCAAATACTAATTGGTTGTATGGAAACTTCTGACCCACTGGGAATGTGATGAAAGAAATAAAAGCTGAAATCAATAATTCTCTACTATTATTCTGACATTTCACATTCTTAAAATAAAGTGGTGATCCTAACTGACCTAAGACAGGGAATTTTTACTAGGATTAAATTTTAGGAATTGTGGAACTGAGTTTAAATGTATTTGGCTAAGGTGTATGTAAACTTCCAACTTCAACTGTAATAACTTTGTGCCAAGGATGCAAGTCCTATATACATGTACTGTAGTTATTACCACGCATGCGATCCCCACATTAGCCTAAATACAAGTTCAATCTGTACTTCAGTGCACACATGGTCTGCATTATAAAATGAGGAAGGAGGTGGGGGAGAGAGGTGTAGAAGACAGAAAGGGAAAAAGGTAAGAACAGAGGTAGACAGCATATGATTAATGAATTACAGTGCTACCCTAATATTCAGTTAGTTCATCACAATTACAAAGTGTCTCTAGCGGTGACTTTGTTGTCCTTAACTTGGGGTCATTGTCCATTTGGAAGACCCATTTGCGACCAAGCTTTAACTTCCTCACTGAAGTCTTGAGATGTTGCTTCCATATATTCACATAATTTTCCTGCCTCATTTTGTTAAGTGCACCAGTCCCTCCTGCAGCAAAGCACCCACACAACATGTTGCCACTCCCATGCTTCACGGTCGGGATGGTGTTCTTCAGCTTGCCAACCTCCCCCTTTTTCCTCCAAACATAACAATGGTCATTATGGCCAAACAGTTCTACTTTTGTTTCATCAGACCAGAGGACATTTCTCCAAAAAGTACGATCTTTGTCCCCATGCGCAGTTGCAAACTGTAGTCTGGCTTTTTTATGGCAGTTTTGGAGCAGTGGCTTCTTCCTTGCTGAGCAGCCTTTCAGGTTAAGTCGATATAGGACTCGTTTTACTGTGGATATCGATACTTTTGTACCCGTTTCCTCCAGCATCTTCAAAAGGTCCTTTGCTGCTGTTCTGGGATTCATTTGCACTTTTTGCACCAAAGTACGTTCATCTCTAGGAGACAGAATGCGTCTCTTTCCTGAGTGGTATGAAGGCTGCGTGGTCCCAAGGATGAAACAGACTTGTCGCGGTCTACAATTATTTTTGAGGTCTTGGCTGATTTCTTTTGATTTTCCCATGATGTCAAGCAAAGAGGCACTGAGTTTGAAGGTAGGCCTTGAAATACATCCACAGGTACACCTCCAATTGATTCAAATGATGCCTATCAGAAGCTTCTAAAGCCATGACATTTTCTGGAGTTTTTCAAGCTGTTTAACCTCTCTAGGGCAGGTGGCACCAAATCGTCCCACCTACGTAACAGCCAGTTGAATCCTGTGGCGCGATTTTCAAATACCTTAGAAATGCTATTACTTCAATTTCTCAAACATATTACTATTTTACAGCTATTTAAAGACAAGCCTCGTTAATCTAACCACACTGTCCGATTTCAAAAAGGCTTTACAACGAAAGCAAAACATTAGATTATGTCAGCAGAGTACCCAGCCAGAAATAATCAGACACCCATTTTTCAAGCTAGCATATAATGTCAAAAACCCAGAAGACAGCTAAATGCAGCACTAACCTTTGATGATCTTCATCAGATGACACACCTAGGACATTATGTTATACAATACATGCATGTTTTGTTCAATCAAGTTCATATTTATATCAAAAACCAGCGTTTTAACATTAGCACGTGACGTTCAGAACTAGCATACCCCCCGCAAACTTCCGGCGAATTTACTAACAATTTACTAAATTACTCACGATAAACGTTCACAAAAAGCATAAATTATTTTAAGAATTATAGATACAGAACTCCTCTATGCACTCGATATGTCCGATTTTAAAATAGCTTTTCGGTGAAAGCACATTTTGCAATATTCTAAGTAGATAGCCCGGCATCACAGGGCTAGCTATTTAGACACCCAGCAAGTTAAGCCTTCACCAAACTCCGATTTACTATTAGAAAAGTTTGATTACCTTTCCTGTTCTTCGTCAGAATGCACTCCCAGGACTTCTACTTCAATAACAAATGTTGGTTTGGTCCCAAATAATCCATAGTTATGTTCCAACAGTGGCGTTTTGTTTGTGCGTTCAAGACACTATCCGAATGGTAAATAAGGGTCATGCGCACGGCGCATTTCGTGACAAAAGATTTCTAAATATTTCATTACCGTACTTCGAAGCATGTCAACCGCTGTTTAAAATCAATTTTTATGCAATTTTTCTAGTAAAAAGGCGATAATATTCCGACCGGGAATCTGCAATTAGGTAAACAGACGAAAGAAAATACAGCATGGGGTCGACTCGGGCACGAGCCTAAGCCCTTTGTCCTCTGATCGGCCACTTGGCAAAGGCGATAATGTGTTTCAGCCAGAGGCTGCCTTCGTCATCGTTCAGCTTTTTCCCAGGCTCTGAGAGCCTATGGGAGCCGTAGGAAGTGTCATGTTACAGCTAAGATCCTAAATGTTCAATAAACAGAGGCAAGAACAACAACACCTTGTCAGACAGGCCACTTCCTGCATGAAATCTTCTCAGGTTTTTGCCTGCCATATGAGTTCTGTTATACTCACAGACACCATTCAAACAGTTTTAGAAACTTTAGGGTGTTTTCTATCCAAAGCCAATAATTATATGCATATTCTAGTTACTGGGCAGGAGTAGTAACCAGATTAAATCGGGTACGTTTTTTATCCGGCCGTGTAAATACTGCCCCTTAGCCCTAACAGGTTAAAAAGGCACAGTCAACTTAGTGTATGTACGCTTCTGACCCACTGGAATTGTGATAAAGTGTATTATAAGTGAAATAATCTGTCTGTAAACAATTGTTTGAAAAATGTCATGTACAAAGTAGCTGTCCTAACCGACTTGCCAAAACTATAGTTTGTTAACAAGAAATTTGTGGAGTGGTTGAAAAACGAGTTAATGACTCCAACCTATGTGTATGTACACTTCCGACTTCAACTGTATATTCTACTCAATCCATAGGCTTCATTAATGCCATTCAGACTTGAAGTTGAGACAACAACTATGATAGCTGAGGTTCATAGATTGGTATGAATATTAGTTCAGAGCCTAACGTTTTGGGTTCCATACACAGATCAGCTACATACTGTAGCTCGTTACACATCCATAGGCATAGTTATTTTATCCTCCACTACACAATAAGCAAGTATAACAGAACTCATATGGCAGGCAAAAACCTGAGAAAAATCCAACCAGCAAGTGTGGAAATCTGAGGTTTGTAGTTTTTCAAGTGATTGCCTATCTTATACAGTGTCTGTGGGGTCATTTTGCACTTCCTAAGGCTTCCACTAGATGTCAACAGTCTTAAGAATGTTGTTTCATGCTTCTACTGTGAATGGGGAGAGAATAAGAGCCATTGGAATCAGATGACTGAGAAAATGACATGAGCTCAATCGCGCGCCCTCACGTGAGAGTTAGGTGTGTTCCTTTTCATTTTTTTCGGACAAAGGAATCGTCCGGTTGGGATATTATGGAAGATTTATGATAAAAACATCCTAAAGATTGATTCTATACATCGTTTGACATGTTTCTACGAACTGTAATATAACGTTTCACTTTGTCTTAACTTACTGCGCGAGCACAGTGCATTTGGATTACTCCACTGAACGTGAACAAAATGGAGGTATTTGGACATAAAGATTAACGATTCGCTCCCGTGGAGTATTTTCATTCGGCTGTTTAGCTAATTGCAGATTCCCGGTCGGAATATTATCGCTTTTCTACGAGATAAATTGCATAAAAATTGATTTTAAACAGCGGTTGACATGCTTCGAAGTACGGTAATGGAATATTTAGAAATTTTTTGTCACGTTCTGCGCCATGCGCACGACCGTGATTTAGCATTCTGATAGTGTCTAGAACGCACAAACAAAACGCCGCTGTTTGGATATAACGATGGATTATTTGGGACCAAACCTACATTTGTTATTGAAGTAGAAGTCCTGGGAGTGCATTCTGACGAAGAACAGGAAAGGTAAGACCATTTTTCTTATAGGAAATATGATTTTGATGAAGGCTAAACTTGCCGGGTGTCTAAATAGCTAGCCCGTGATGGCTGGGCTATGTACTTAGAATATTGCAAAATGTGCTTAATCCGAAAAGCTATTTTAAAATCGGACATATCGAGTGCATAGAGGAGTAATGTATCTATAATTCTTAAAATAATTGTTATGCTTTTTGTGAACGTTTATCGTGAGTAATTTAGCAAATTGTTAGTAAATTCCCCGGAAGTTTGCGGGGGGTATGCTTTTTCTGAACGTCACATGCTAATGTAAAAAGCTGGTTTTTGATATAAATATGAACTTGACTGAACAGACATGCATGTATTGTATAACATAATGTCCTAGGTGTGTCATCTGATGAAGATCATAAAAGGTTAGTGCTGCATTTAGCTGTGGTTTGGGTTTTTGTGACATTATATGCTAGCTTGAAAAATGGGTGTCTGATTATTTCTGTCTGGACACTCTCCTGACATAATCTAATGTTTTGCTTTCGTTGTAAAGCCTTTTTGAAATCGGACAGTGTGGTTAGATTAACGAGAGTCTCGTCTTTAAATAGCTGTAAAATAGTCATATGTTTGAGAAATTGAAGTAATAGTATTTCAAACGTTTTAAAAATCGCGCCACTGGATTCAACTGGCTGTTACGTAGGTGGGACGAATTCGTCCCGCCGGTCCCATAGAGGTTAAGGAGAAGTATATCTATAATTCTTTGAATAACAGTTGTATATTTTATCAACGTTTATGATAAGTATTTCTGTAAATTGATATGCTTATTCACCGGAAGTTTTGGGAGGCAAAAGATTTCTGAACATTACACGCCAATGTAAAATGTTTTTTTTTTATATAAATATGAACTTTATCGAGCAAAACATACATGTATTGTGTAACATGAAGTCCTATGAGTGCCATCTGATGAAGATCAAAGGTTAGTGATTACTTTTAGCTGTATTTCTGGTTTTTGTGACACCTCTGCTTGCTTGGAAAATGGCTGTGTGGTTTTTCTTGTCTAGGCGCTGTCCAAGCATAATCTAATGTTATGCTTTCGCAGTAAAGCCTTTTTGAAATCGGACAGTGTGGTTGGATTAACGAGAAGTGCATCTTTAAAATGGGATATAACAGTTGTATGTTTGAGAAATTTGAATTATGATATTTGTTGTTTTGAATTTGGCACCCTGCTATTTCACTGGCTGTTGGCGAGTGTGTCCCGCAGGTGGGACGCTAGCGTCCCACATAACCCAGAGAGCTTGACTCGTTATGACTTAATAACTACTTACATCTGCTTCCCCCGTAATGTTTTGTCAGCCATCTTCGTTGAAGAAAGCCACCAGGGATGGGCGGCTAGCGTCAAATTCGTCATTGGAACCACTCAATGGGATTGGTCAAATAAAAACCTTGGGACCCAAATGCATAATGGGTGCTCTAACTCCCCCTTGCGGTGGTCTGGAGCAATGAAGCCGTGACGCTGGGTACCGCTAAGTCCCACGGTCTAAGCTCGCAACTTTTAACTTCTATGGGCTACGTGGGACGCTAGCGGGACACAGCCAGCGAAATATCAGGGCAGCAAATTCAAAAACAACAAAATGTCATAATTCAACTTTCTCAAACATACACTTCTCCTTGATGTAACCACATTGTCCGATTTCAAAAAGGCTTTACAGCGAAAGCAAAACATTAGATTATGTTAGGAGAGTACATAGACACAAATAATCACACAGCCATTTTCCAAGCAAGCATATATGTCACAGCTAAATGCAAACCCAAACCACAGCTAAATGCAGCACTAACCTTTGATCTTCATCAGATGACACTCCTAGGACATCATGTTACACAATACATGTATGTTTTGTTCGATAAAGTTCATATTTATATCCAAAAACAGCATTTTACATTGGCGCGTGATATTCAGAAAATGTATTCCCACCAAAACGTCCAGTGAATGTGCACATCAATTTACAAAAATACTCATCATAAACGTTGACAAAATATATAACAATTATTTAAAGAATTATAGATAGACTACCCCTGGATGCAACCGCTGTGTCAGATTTTAAAATAGCTTTACGGAGAAAGCACATTTTTCAATATTCTGAGTACATAGCTCAACCATCACAGCGAGCTATACAGACACCCACCAAGTTCGGGGCAACCTAAACTCAGAATTAGTATTAGAAATATTGTCTTACCTTTGCTGATCTTCGTCAGAATGCACTCCCAGGACTGCTACTTCCACAAGAAATGTTGTTTTTGTTCGAAATAATCCATATTTATGTACAAATACCTCCGTTTTGTTCGTGCGTACAGATCACTTATCCAAAGGCTTAACGCGCGAGCGCGGAACGAGAGACGAAAAGTCAAATGTTCCATTACCGTACTTAGAAGCATGTCAAACGCTTTTTAAAAACAATCTTTATGGAATTTTTAACGTAAAATTGCGATAATATTCTAACCGGACAATAGCATATTCATTCAAGAAGAGATAGGAACGGCGTGCTCGCGGAACCGAGCATATCCAATCCCTTTGTTGCCAAGCAGTACACTCAGTAGCTGAGCTCTAATACTCTGCCCAGTGACAGGAGAATGCTCAAACCACTTTCTGAAGGCTGTTGACAGCCAATGGAAGCCTTAGGAAGTGCAACGTCACCCCACAGACACTAATTTCGATAGAGAATCAAAAGAAGAACTACAATTCTCAGACTTTCCACTTCCTAGTTGGATTTTTCACAGGTTTTTGCCTGCCATATGAGTTCTGTTATACTCACAGACACCATTCAAACAGTTTTAGAAACTTTAGTGTGTTTTCTATCCAAATCTACTAATAATATGCATGTTCTAGTTTCTGGGCCAGAGTAGTAACCTGTTTAATTTGGGTACGTTTTTCATCCAGCCGTGAAAATACTGCCCCCTACACCCCAACAGGTTAAAGGAGGAACCACTATCATTTGCTGGGGCGTGTTGCTCTGATCTGTGCTTCACAGAATGATTTTTTTTAAGACATATGACCACTAACTTGGCACTCATTGGTTCATATGAAAAAGACAAACAATTAAAGGACTCACCTCATCAAGAATTTAAGATCCCATAAAATGCTGTAGGCAATAGTCTGAAATGGTAAGATGATTTAGTGAGAGTCTGGTTTCCCTTATGTATTTAATTAACTATAAATATTGTAAACAGAATATAGTATCATGAATGGCTTCATCTTCCGCTGGATTCAGCCCATATACAATTAAGAAAAACAAGTTTAGACTTACCTGTAAAGAAAGGATTCCAAATAACGCAAAGCAAGCATACTGGACAAAATTCCTACTGAGGATAAGGACACAGCCACCTGTTTGAAGGAGAGATGAACAATAAATGTTTTTTTATTTAACTAGGTAAATCAGTTAAGAACAAATTATTTTTTACAATGATGGCCTACCCTGGGACAATTGTGTGCCGCCCTATGGGACTACCAATCACGGCCGGATGTGATACAGCCTGGATTCTCTCCCTCCCTCTCCCGCCATAGGCCAGTTTTCAGGGCCCAACGGAACTGCAACTGGCCATATGGGTCCTCATCCCTCATCTGCTAGATAGTGATGGGGAATAAAATCGATACAGTAACGTATCAGGATATTATATCGATATTTGACTGATAGGTAGTGTTAGCTAGCGCTAGTCGGCTGTACCTGCGTCAAAACTCCGGTATTATTCCTCCTTTAGCCTTCTCTCAATCTTTGTTTTAAAGTGAGCCAACATGTTTTTAGCACTTTTATTTCAATGACTGATCAAAACGGATTTTAACATGCTTTCTCATCTCTCTGCAGCAGACATATAGTGAGTAATATGTTTGGAACGTCAAATCACAATATCGAATCGCAATACGTATAGAATCGTGAGAATTGCAATACATATCGTCTCGGCACATAAGAATCATAATAATCGTATCGTGATGTCCCTGGCAATTCACAGCCCTACTAGCAGTCTCCCCAGGCAATGCCAGAAACGGCACCACCATATTCACTACATAGTGCACAACAAGCCTCTCACACCTGACTGTCCTAGTAGGTGCAGTAACTCACCTAATTGTCTTGGTAGGTTCAGTAGCTAACCTAGCTGCTCTAGAACGTTTAGTAACTCACCGACACTAAGACTTTCTTGTCATTTCAAGTGTTTCACAGCATGAATGCTTTAGACACTGTACAATGGGTAAAAAGCTCAGAAAAATACTATAACTAATTGGAAGCCTCATGTAAAAATGTACCTAACACTAATTAACAGTTATATCTTATGCCTACTATAGATTCAAATAATCCGTCTCAGGCGCCAACCTCATGCTGTCGGGTGAGACGCATGACGCTTAGACTATTTTAGTAAATATCTTTAAGTGGAAGAATATTTTCAGCAGCTACCTTGATTTGTTTATACACTGAACAAAAATAAAATTTCCAAGACTTTACTGAGTTACAGTTCATAAGGAAATAAGTCAATTGAAATTCATTACGCCGTAATCTATGGATTACACATGACTGGGAATACAGATATGCATCTGTTGGTCACAGATACAGTACCTTATAAATTTTTTTTAAAAAGTAGGGCGTGGATCAGAAAACCAGTCAGTATCTGGTGTAACCATTTCCTTCGCATAGAGTTGATCAGGTTGTTGATCGTGGCCTGTTGTCCCACTCTTCAATGGCTGTGCGAAGTTGCTGGATATTGGCGGGAACTGGAACACGCTGTCATACATGTCGATCCAGAGCACCCCAAACATGCTCAATGGTTGACATGTCGGGTAAGTATGCAGGCCATGGAAGAACCGGGACATTTTCAGCATCTAGGAATTGTGTACAGAGCCTTGCGACATGGGGCCTTGCATTATCATGCTGAAACATTAGGTGATGGCGGCGGATCAAATGGCACAATGGGCCTCAGGATCTCATCCCGGTATCTCCGTGCATTCAAATTGCGATCGATAAAATGCAACTGTGTTCATTGTCCGTAGCTTATGCCTGCCCATACCATAACACCACCATAGGGCACTCTGTTTACAACATTGACATCAGCAAACTGCTAGTCCACCAGACGCCATGCAACCTGCTTGGTACAGTTCATCTGTAAAACCACACCTCTACAGCGTGCCAGTGGCCATCGAAGATGAGCATTTTCCCACAGAAGTCGGTTATAATGCCAAACCGCAGTCAAGTCAAGACCATGGTGAAGACGACGAGCATGCAGATGAGCTTTCTTAGATGGTTTCTGACAGTTTGTGCAGAAATTCTTCGGTTGTGCATACTCGGTTTCATCAGCTGTCCAGGTGGCAGGTCTCAGACGATCCCGCAGGTGAAAAACCAGATGTGGAGGTTCTGGGCTGGCGTGATTACACGTGGTCTGCAGTTGAGGCCGGTTGGCCGTACTGCAAAATTCTTAAAACTGACAGAGAAATTAACATTCAATTCTCTGGCAACAGCTCTGGAGGACATTCCTGCTGTCAGCATGGTCCCTCAACTTGAGACGGTTCATTCGGAAAGTATTCCGACCTCGACTTTTACCACATTGTAATTTAACAGACTTGTTCTAAAGTTGATTAAATGATAATCCCCCCACCCCATCTACACACAATACCCCATAATGACAAAGCAAAACAGGTTTAGAAATTTTTGCAAGTTTATAAAAAAAACTACTGAAATATAAAATGTATTCACGCTTTACTCAGTACTTTGTTGAAGCACCTTTGGCAGCGATTACAGCCTCGGGTCTTCTTGGGTATGCCGCTACAAGCATGGCGCACCTGTATTTGGGGAGTTTCTCCCATTCTTCTCTGCAGATCCTCTCCAGCTCTGTCTCAGGTTGGATGGGGAGCATCACTGCACAGCTTTTTTCAGGTCTCTCCAGAGATGTTCAATCAGGTTCAAGTCCGGGCTCTGGCTGGGCCACTCAAGGACATTCAGAGACTTGTTCTGAAGCCACTCCTGCATTGTGTTGGCTGTGTGTTTAGCGTCTTTGTCCTGTTGGAAGGTGAACCTTGATACCAGTCTGAGGTCCTGAGCACGTTTTCATCAAGGCTCCCTCTGTACTTTGCGCCGTTCATCTTTCTCACGATCCTCGAATAGTCTCCCAGTCCCCGCCGTTGAAAAACATTCATAGCATGATGCTGCCACCAACATGCTTAAACGTAGGGATGGTGCCAGGTTTACTCCGATGTGACGCTTTGCATTCAGGCCAAAGAGATCAATCTTGGTTTCATCAGACCAGGGAAGCTTGTTTATCATGGTCAGAGTCCTTTAGGTGCCTTTTGGCAAACTCCAAGAGGACTGTCATGTGCCTTTTACTGAGGCACGGCTTCCGCTTGGCCACTCAACCAAAAAAGCCTGATTGGTGGAGTGCTGCAGAGATGGTTGTCCTTCTGGAAGATTCTCCTATCTCCACAGAAGAACTCTGGGGCTCTGTCAGAGCAACCATCGGTTCTTGGTAACCTCCCTGACCAAGGCCCATCTCCCCCAACTGCACAGTTTGGCCAGGAGGCCAGCTCTAGGAAGAGTCTTGGTGGTTCAAAACTTCTTCTACTTAAGAATGATCGAGGTCCCTGTGTTCTTGGGGACCTTCAATGCTGCAGACATGTTTAGGTACCATTCCCCAAATCTGTGCCTCGACACAATCCTGTCTCAGAGCTCTACAGACAATTCCTTCGACCTCATGGCTTGGTTTTTGCTCTGACATGCACTGTCAACTGTGGGACCTTGCATACAGTTACAAGAAAAAGTATGTGAACCCTTTGGAAATACCTGTATTTCTGCATAAATTGGTCATACAATTTGATCTGATCGTCATCTAGGTCACAATAGACAAACAGTCTGCTTAAAACTAACACAAATTGACGTTTTCATGTCTTTATTGAACACACCGTGTAAACATTCACAGTGCAGGGTTGAAAAAGTATATGTGAACCCTTATTTAATAACTGGTTGACACTCCTTTGGCAGCAATAACCTCAACCAAACATTTTCTGTAGTTGCAGATCATTCCTCTTTATAAAACTGTTTCAGTTCAGCAATATTCTTGGGATGTCTGGTGTGAACTGCTCGAGGTCATGCCACAGCATCCAAATCAGGTTGAGATCAGGACTCTGACTGCGCCACTCCAGATGGCGTATTTTCTTATGTTGAAACCATTCCATTGTTGATTTACTTCTGTGTTTTGGGTTGTTGTCCTATTGCATCACCCAACTTCTGTTGAGCTTCAATTGGCAGACAGATAAAGACATTTTTCAGAATGTAAGGCTAAGTTTGGGAATTCATTTTTTTCCCCATCGATGATAGCAAGCTGTCTAGGTCCTGAGACAGCCCCAAACCATGATGCTCCCTCCACCATACTTTACAGTTGGGATGAGTTTTTGATGGTGTGCTGTGCCTTTTTTTCTCTCCACACAGTGTTGTTTGTTCCTTCCAAACAACTCATATCTCATATTTTGCCAGTTGCGCTGTGGAACATCCCGGTGCACTACTGCAAACCTCAGACGAGCAGCAATGTTTTTTTTGGACAGCAGTGGCTTCTTCCGTGGTGTCCTCCCATGAACACCATTTTTGTTTAGTGTTTTACGTATCGTGGACACGTCAGAGATGTTAGCATATTCCAGAGATTTCTGTAACTCTTCAGCTGACACGCTAGGATTCGTCTTATCCTCCTTGAGCATTCTGCGCTGTGCTCTTGCAATCATCTTTGCAGGACGGCCACTTCTAGGGAGCGTAGCAACAGTGCTGAAATTTCTCCATTTATAGACAATTTGTCTTACCGTGGACTGATTAACATCAAGGCTTTGAGATACTTTTGTGACCCTTCCCAGCTTTATGCAAGTCAACAATTCTTAATCTTCTGAGATCTCTTTTGTTCGAGGCATGGTTCACATCAGGCAATGCTTCTTGTGAATGGCAAACAAACTTGTGAGTGTTATTTATAGGGCAATGTAACTAACCAACATCTCCAGTCTCATCTCATTGACTGGACTCCAGGTTAGCTGACTCCTGACTCCAATTAGCTTTTGGAGAAGTCATTAACCTAGGAGTTTACACACTCAACGCTGTGCGTTACAGAGAAGACGTCCTCCTCCCTCATGTGGTACCCATCCTGCAGTCTCACCCTGACATGACCCTCCAGCATGACAATGCCACCAGCCACACTGGTGTTTCTGTGCATGATTGCCTGCAAGATAGGAATGTTAGTGTTCTGCCATGGCCAGCAAAGAGCCCGGATCTCAATCCCATTGAGTACGTCTGGGACCTGATGGATCAGAGGGTGAGGGCTAGGGACATTCCCATCCAGAAATGTCCGGGAACTTGCAGGTGCCTTGGTGGAAGAGTGGGGTAACATCTCACAGCAAGAACTGGAAAATCTGGTGCAATCCATGAGGAGATGCACTGCAGTACCTAATGCAGCTGGTGGCCACACCAGATGTTACTTTTGACCCCCCCTTTGTTCAGGGACACATTATTCCATTTCTGTTAGTCACATGTCTGTGGAACTTGTTCAGTGTGTGTCTCAGTTGATGAATCTTATGTTAATACAAATATTTACACGTTACGTTTGCAGAAAATAAACACAGTTGACAGTGAAAGGCCATTTATTTGCTGAGTTAAAATACAGTTTAAGTCGGAAGTTTACATACATGGCTGCGTGGTCCCATGGTGTTTATACTTGCTTACTATTGTTTGTACAGATGAACGTGGTACCTTCAGGTGTTTGGAAATTGCTCCCAGGATGAACCAGACTTGGAGGTCTACACTTTCCTCCCCCCCCCCCAGGTCTTCGCTGATTTTTATTTTCCCATGATGTGTGTAACCGAGTCAGGTTTGTAGGCCTCCTTGCTTGCACACGCTTTATCAGTTCTGCCCACACATTTTCTATGGGATTGAGGTCAGGGCTTTGTGATGGCCACTCCAATACCTTGACAAAGGGGCACTGAGTTTGAAGGTAGGCCTTGAAATACATCCACAGCTACACCTCCATTTGACCCAAATTATGTAAATTAGCTTATCAGAAGCTTCTAAAGCCATGAAATCATTTTCGGAAATTTTCCAAGCTGTTTAAAGGCACAGTGAATTTAGTGTATGTAAACTTCTGACCCACTGTAATTGTGTATCAGTGAATTATAAGTGAAATAATAAGTCTGTAAACAATTGTTGGAAAAATGACTTGTGTCATGCACAAAGTAGATGTCCAAACCGACTTGCCAAAACTATAGTTTGTTAACACCACATTTTTGGAGTGGTTGAAAAACGAGTTTTAATGACTCCAACCTAAGGGTATGTAAACTTCAGACTTCAACTGTAGATCCATGACTACATGGAACTCTATTCCACATCAGGTAACTGGTGCACGCAGTAGAATCAGATTTTAAAAACACATGTAAAAATACACCTTATGGAACAACGGGACTGTAGAGACTAATGGGTAAAGACCCATGCAATTCTGGGATCTTCTTTTTCAGCTCATGAAACATGGTACCTACCAACTAGTGATGCACCGATATGACATTTTTGGCCGATACCGATATCCAATGTTTTCCTTGACAAAAAAATCCTGCGGCCTTTTAAGCATTCTAGTTCAGTTTATTTATTTCACTGTGTACAGCCTTATCTATGGATTGTGGCTCAATGACATGGGTTATCAGTCTGCTCAGTGACACCCAGAGAACATTAGCATCATAGCTCAGACTCTGAAATAACTGAATTGAGCCACATTTATTTGCAACCGATGTGTATTGAACACTATTCGAGGAAAAACAATACTGTGTGGATGTTTAGGAGCCTGATAACTCTGAGGATGCTGGGAAAAAATATATTGGGTATTGAGTAGACTGTTACCCCATTTCATTGATCCCCAATCCTTAGGTAAAGCTGTACAGTGCAATATGAATGTCAATACACTTAATAGGCTGACTGGGGAGGTGATTTCACACAAGTCACAGTCCCGCGATAAGAGCTACAATGCTAATATTTGCATAAACTCTCCACAGTTGTGTTCCCGTGGGTGTCACCGAGTAGACTGAAACCCCATTTCATTGCTTCACATTCCAACCTTGTTTAACAATATCTAGTCTAAATATGGCATGATTCCACCAATTGTAACCTTCTGCATCACTTTAAAAAATAGGTACTTTTATTTTGAAGGGAAACTCCACTATTGTATCTAGCTTCACAACACACAACCCTGTCAGGTCGAGCCTCACTAGCCAGATGAAGCTACCTGGCTGCTTATAACGTTAGCTTTGGGCAACAGGGTTAATTAACTGCCTAGCTATTTATTTTCATTAACTGAACTTTCAATAGGCGAACAACAAGTGGCTACCAAGCTAATACTTACTCACAAGGATTACTAAATCATTGCTAAGAATAGTGAAAATTACTGCAGTTTCTACTGGTCATTGTTTTCAGGCTGGTTGTATTGGTGCTACTAGGTACCAAGCTAAAGCTAGCTAGCTACCCCAGAAGTTGCGGTCAAACAAATAATGCTTCATTACCTACGCGGTATTGTAAACACATTGCAAACATTGGCCACGAACAGACTTTTTTTTTTTACAGCTTTGACAGTGCTACTGATAGTAGTGGTGGCGCTTGGCTTGCATGTGCAAATTCAGAAGACAACATTCTATAATAGAATGGTGTTATTTGACGTGTCAAATTAAAAGCTTAATTAACGCATCAAAGTGTTATTGTCAAATAGTGTTATTTGACGTGCATTTTTTTGACACGCAAAGACCCAAAGGGTGTTCCATAGTATGTCGTGAAGCTAATAGCAGTGATGCTATTACTGTGTAACTCTGGTATGGCAACATCTGAACAATAGCGCACGTGGTAACGTTAGTGTGTACCTGTGCTCGACCAGTCGCGAAAGCCATCATCACCCACGACAAACGGTTGATTGTCAATGGCAATGAATTCCATTATCTTGCCATTAATGGATTTTCGCCTTTGAGTTGTCACGCCGAAATATTCTTACTCTTTCAAATGAGTGCTCGATCCACACAGCAGACATTGTGGGCTAGGTTAGAAATGCTGTGTTGTCTAGTGCAAATTTTATGTGGCGTCATTAGGTCATGTACCTACGTTATATAGGTATGCACGTAAGCTTTGACATTGGTTTTTCACATCGGCGTTAAACTAGACAGACATCGGCCGATACCGATGTTCGCATTTTTAGCTAATATCGGCCTATTCCGATATGTTCACAGATATATTTTGCATCCCTAGTACCAACACTTTACATGTTGCATAATAAATAAATAAATAAATAAATAAAATAAATATATATACATACACACACACACACACTTTGTCCCATCTTCACGGTTCATCTTGGGTTAATTCAAACCAGCCATATATCCATATATCCATAAACTATATCCAATATAGTTTATGGAATCAATTGAGGCATTGAACAAATGCAAATAAGACTGCTAGATACACCTATTTCAAACCTTTGCTAACTATACTGATAAAAAAAAAAAAAAAATGGGTGATCAAAAACATTTATTTTTTTTGATCAGTATAGTTAGCAAAGGTTTGAAATAGGTGTATCTAGCAGTCTTATTTGCATTTGTTCAATGCCTCAATTGATTCCTCAAATGCCCCAATTGATGCCCCAATTGATTCCTCAAAATGTTCTCAACCCCTACATTGCCCCATTCTTCCAAGAGCTCACTGAGTTTGGATGACCACACACACACAAGCTTGATATGTCCCTTGTCACCTGTCTTTTTACCCAGAGTAACTAGTTCTCATCTCTCATTCTATTCTTTATTTTTCTATGCTTTTCCTAATTGGTGAGAAGAGATCCTGTAATGTATTTGACAGTACTATTTTCCTTACTGTAAAACATTACAACATCCATTAAAATGTACAGCAGGGAGCTGCAATATCTTTTTACAGTGAGGAAAATAGTAGTGTCAAATACATTACAGCATCTCTGCTGTAAAGCAAAATTACAGTATTAAGCTGGCAACTCTGGTGCCAGTATAATGCTGTAAATGTACAGGGAAAAGCTTTACAGTGCAACTGTTCTAGTAGGTTCAGTAACAGGTTCAAGTAACTCACCTAGCTGTCCTAGCAGGTTCAGTAACACAAAGCAGGCGGCCAGAAAGTAGCCACAGCTCCAGGTGGCCTCAATGTAATCCCGCTGCTCATTCCACTGGAACCACATGCGGATGCCGTCCTCCAGGAAGGTGCTGATCAGACACAGGCGCGCCACGTGAGGAAGGTATTGTTTGGTCACTCTCAGGAACTGCCAGAAAAGAGGAAGTGGTTGGTTAAATGGTTACAGTCAGAGAGAGTAGCTCAGTCACAACACATGCAGTTGCAGGTTTGAGGTTAAGTTAAGTTTTCCCTAGGTACAGATCAAGGATCCCTCCCTCAATCCAAACCATGAGTGGGGGAAATGCTAAAATGACCCAAGATCAGTATCTAAGTTCAACTATTGTAGTCATTAGTGGTGTTTCAGGCAGGTCGTCTTCTGTCCAGTCACAAGTGTTGAATGTCTCAGGTTAATATGACATCTTCTGAGATGCGTTGGCATAGTAACAGACAACCTGGAACGCCCCCAGCATTGCCACTGGTTGGAGCAAGGAGAAGATGATTTGCTTATGTATTCTTATAAGCAGATTTACGAACTAGTCGGGTGTGTCTACAGGGGAACGATGAAGGGAGTTATGTTCCATCAGCGACGTTTTGTTCGTTCGTTCTAGACACTATCAGAATGGTAAATCACGTTCGCGCGCATAGCGCATTTCGTGACAAAAGATTTATAAATATTTCATTACCGTACTTCGAAGCATGTCAACTGCTGTTTAAAATCCATTTTTATGCCATTATTCTCGTAAAAAAGCGATAATATTCCGACCGGGAATCTGCAATTAGCTAAACAGCCGAAGGAAAATACTGCACGGGGTCGAATCGGGCACGCGCCTAATTCCATTGTCCTCTGATGGGCCACTTGGAAAAGGCGATAATGTGTTTCAGCCTGAGGCTGCCTCGTCATCGTTCATGTTTTTCCCGGGCTCTGAGAGCCTATTGGAGCCGTAGGAATTGTCACGTTACAGCTAAGATCCTGACTCTTCAATAAACAGAGGCAAGAACAACAACACCTTGTCAGACAGGCCACTTCCTGCATGAAATCTTCTCAGGTTTTTGCCTGCCATAGGAGGAGTTCTGTTATACTCACAGACACCATTCAAACAGTTTTAGAAACTTTAGGGTGTTTTCTATCCATATATAATAAGTATATGCATATTCTAGTTACTGGGTAGGATTAGTAACCAGATTAAATCGGGTACGTTTTTTATCCGGCCGTGTAAATACTGCCCCCTAGCCCCAACAAGTTAAGAGAAGAAATCTGTACTGCCCTGCCCACTTCACTGTTGCTCCAAGCAGCAGAAACAGCCCATACACGCCGCAGCGTACATGTTGGACCCCAAGTATGCTGGCAAGAGCATCCTGTCTGGTGCAGAGATCAACAAGACCTATGGTGTCATCACTAACATGTCACGCCAACTTGGCCTGGATGAGGGCAAGGTTCTTGGCAGTCTGGCAAAGTACACTTCCAAGCAAGGGCTTTGGGATGTAGATGCAATATGGCAGTCGTGCCAACATATCTCATCAGCCACCTGGTGGAAGGGACTTTGTGGATCTGAGGCTCTTTCCCCAGTTGCCTCCATCCTCCAAATCCCACCAACATTAGCTGCCTCAGAGCACAACTGGTCCTTGTTTGGGAACACACACACCAAAGCACGCAACAGGCTGACCAATACAAGGGTTGAAAAATTGGTGGCCATCAGAGCAAATTTGAGGTTTTTTGAGCCTGACAACGAGCCATCGTCAACAAGGTTGGAAAGTGACAGTGAAGATGAGGCCTCGGAGTCGGATGTTCAAGAGGTGGACATTGAAGAGGTCCAGGGAGAAGGTATGGAAGCCTGAGAGGAAGACAACCAAAGCTTTACAGATGTATGTTGAAAACGTTTTTGGGAGATGCAATGGATCATTGGGGATCATTCAATATTCCCTTTTGTTGTTCAGTGAAATCATCCCATGTGAAGAGTTAACTCATTTAATTGAAGTTCAATTCCTAAGTAAATTGTTTTTTTTTTCTATTGGAAGGATTCAATCATGTCTACTTATGATAAGGTAAAAGGTTAGTTTCTGTCTTCATATTATATGGTAAATATATCCAACGCAAAAAAACATCTCCATCTAAATTGCATTAATATTAATTTGCATATATTCCCGTTAATTCCCACAGAAAGTTTCCCCCTCTGAATATTCCCCAAAATGTGCAACACTAATCGCTATGTACATTTTGGGATGATATATCAATATTTGACATAAAGCATCGATTTGTAAAAAGTTCATAATTGTCATGGAAAACAATATTGCAATACTGGTATCGTTCTGGCCCTATTCTCCAATGTACATCACAGGCATTTTAAGATCGCTTCAAAGATAAAACTCAAGTACTGCTCAATTGTTCATCAGGGAAAAATGCTATATGGATTGGATATCATGTGTCACTTCACTGGTTTACAGGTGAAGTACAATGGACTGCACTGCATGTGATACACTGTATGCATCTGATTAAACATTACGTGAGTTTTCAGATTAGATGTAATTCATGATGACAACATAGCCAAACAAATATGTCTGACAAAAATATACAGAGCACAGAGGTTAGCTAGTAGCCAAAAAGTAAAATCATGAAGCATTACTCAAGTTCATACAATCAACGTTCCATCTTGGCCACCAGACTGAAGTCCTTCTCACCGTCCACGATTACTTACTTACTGAGCAACGTTACATCATCATAATGAAGCCATGCCCATAATGTATCAGAGAACTATCACTGAGTATGTTTACATGCACTCAAATAATTCAATATGAAACTGATTATGGCAGTAGGCTGAGTCTGGAAATAGTCATGTAAACATCTTACTCTGCTCATCTTAAAATCTGCGTCAAATCAAAATCTAAGTAAGCATACACTGATTAAAACACCTGGTTTTCTGAGCAATCTTTCAAATTATTAGGACATGTAAACAGCTTAATCAGTGTTCGAGCTGTGCATTTGATCTGCACATGTGCCACCACTGGTAGCACAAGCCTCCCTCTTACCCAATGGACACATGACGTCATTATGATGTCATGTGACCCAAGACCAGCTCAATTAATCCCTACCATTGTAATATTGTGACAATGAGTCGTCATAATGCTGCATCCAATGTACATTATCCTAAGGGCATTGGCAGGCAATATAAGTAACTTAATCTATGTACCCCTAATTGCCCTGAATACCTCTTGATCTTACAGCTATTGTATGCAGTAATCATGAACCTAAGAAACCAGAAATAAACTGTTAGCACTGAGGTGGTGCGCCCTAGTAGGAAGTCCACTTAGTGCAGCTCACCCTGCACTATCAGCTCCAATATAAATAATATGAGCAAGTCTACTTCTGATAAGCTTCCCAGTAAAGCATTAAAAACAATCAAGCAACCCCGAAGTGCTAAAAATAGCCCATATCAACAACGTCCATTAAGTCAATAACTTGCTTGTAACAGAAGACATTCATATTCTGATTATCTCTGAAACTCACTTAAATAGAGTGGTAGCAATACATGGTTATCACATCTACCGAAAATGGAGGCGGTGTTGCGGTCTATATTCAGAACCACATTCCTGTAAAGCTTAGCAACGATCTAATGTTAAATACTGTTGAAGTAATATGGCTACAGTTTCATCTGCCTCACCTAAAGCCCATTAAAAGAAACTAAACAATGAAACAAAGATAAATGTTTTAACGAATGATCGTAAAAAAGCTTTGGAGCACCTTCAATTACATTAAAAAAAAGCCAACTCGGCTCCTTCATTCATTGAATCAGATGGCTCATTCATCACAAAACCCACTGATATTACCAACTACTTTAATGACTTTTTCATTGGCAAGATAAGCTAATTTAGGGATGACATCCAGCAACAAACATCCAAGTATATCTGACCAAATTATGAAAGACAAGAATTGTACTTTTGAATTCCGTAAAGTCAGTGTGGAAGAGGTGAACAATGACAAGCCACCGGGGTCTGACAAACTGAATGGAAAATTACTGAGGATAATAGTGGACGATATTGCCACATCTTCAATTTTAGCCTACTGGAAAGTGTGCCCTCAGGCCTGGAAGGAAGCTAAAGTTATTCCGCTACCCAAGAATAGTAAAGTCCCCTTTACTGGCTCAAATAGCCGACCAATCAGCCTGTTACCAACCCTTAGTAAAATTCTGGAAAAAATGGTGTTTGACCAGATAGAATGCTATTTCACAGTAAACAAATTGTGAACAGATTTTCAGCAAGCATATTGGGAAGGACACTCAACAAGCACAGCACTTACACCAATGACTGATGTTTGGCTGAGAGAACTTGATGATAAAATGATTGTGGGGGCTGTCTTGTTAGACTTCAGTGCAGCTTTTGACATTATCAATCAGTCTGCTGCCGGAAAAACTTGTGTTATGGCTTTACACCCCCTGCTATAATGTGGATAAAGAGTTACTTGTCTAACAGAACACAGAGGGTGTTCTTTAACAAAGCCTCTCAAACATAATCCAGGTATAATCAGGAATTCCCCATCGTAGCTGTTTAGGCCCCTTGCTTTTTTCTATCTTTACTAACGAAATGCCACTGGCTTTGAGTAAGGCCAGTGTGTCTATGTATGTGGATGACAACACTATACACGTCAGCTACTACAGCGACTGAAATGGCTAACACTCAACAAAGAGCTGCAGTTAGTTTCAGAATGGGTAGCAAGGAATAAGTTAGTCCTAAATATTCCCAAAACTAAAAGCAATGTATTTGGGACAAATTATTCACTAAACCGTAAACATCAACTACGTCTCGTAATGAATAATGTGGAAATTGAGAAAGTTGGGTGACTAACCTGCTTGGAGTAACCCTGGATTGTAAATTGTCATGGTCAAAACATAGACACAACAGTAGCTAAAATGGGGAGAAGTCTGTCCATAAAGCACTGCTCTGCCTTCTTAACAACACTAATCGACAAGGCAGGTTCTACAGGCTCTAGTTTTGTCACACCTAGACTACTGTTCAGTAGTGTGGTCAGGTGCCACAAAGAGGGACTTGAGGAAATTGCAGTTGGCTCAGAACAGGGCAGCACGGTTGGTCATTAAAAGTACATGGAGAGCTAACATTAATGACATCTGTGTCAATCTCTCATGGCTCAAAGTGGAAGAGACATTGACTAAATCATTGCTTGTTTTTGTAAGAGGTGTTGACAAGCTGAATGTACCAAGCTATCGGTTTAAAACAGACCCATACATACCCCACAAGACATACCAGAGGTCTCTTCAGTCCCCAAGTCCAGAACAGACTACGGGAGGTGCACAGTACTACTTAGAGCCATGACTACATGGAACTCTATTCCACATCAGGTAACTGATGCAAACAGTAGAATCAGATTTACAAAGCAGGTAAAAATTCACCTTATGGAACAACAGGGACTGTGAAGAGAGAGACAAAAAGGTACAGACACATATTGTGATATTGTTGTATGGTGGTATTGAACATTGTGGTGTAGGATTGTTATTTGATGTTCTGTTATCTTTAGCTCATTCAGTACAAACATAGTTCACTGTTTTATATGTAACGTGGGTGATTGGTTATGTTTGGACCCCAGGAAGAGTAGCTACTGCCTTGGCAGCAGCTAATGGGGATCCCTAATAAATTCAAATAATGGACATATTCTGGCCGTGACATGATATGACCAAAATATCTCCAGTTTAAGATGTCTTTTTTGGAGACATCTTAATTATGACCAAAATATGACCAGAAAAATATGCATTTTGCCTAACGTCTTCCTAACCGACTCAAACCAGGTCTCATTGAGGTTGTTATTTAAAACAAATCTTAAAAATATTGAATAGTTTCAGGTACATGCACAGATAGGGTTTTATGTGTGCAGAGCACATGCCCCTTTGACCTTCCAGTCTCCAACATGTCCTTTTTGTTGGGAGTTTCATTTGTCGTTATTCTGAGCCCACTGCCTGCGAGTAGTGATTAAAAAAGATGCGCCGCGCGTCTTCATTGTTGGTCAATGTCAGTGACCAGTCAGCAATGGGGTGCAAAGGCTGGCGTGCAGATCCAGATTAGTGACCAGAATGTTTTTGCCAGGCAAAGTCTTTCTAAAACATTCAAGGATAACTTGAATGTTTTAAAATGTTTATGAAATTCACTGGAAGAGATTGGTCCTCCCCTTCCTCCTCTGAGGAGCCACCCCAGATTTGGGTCACAGACAGTAATACAACTTACAGTGCTGAAGTCCTATTTTGAGATGAACACACCAAATGTGGCAGAGGTACATTTAGGTACCCCGAAAAGATTTAGATATGGAGCCCCCACAGTTTTGGCCCCTGGGGGACTTGGCAGCCATTTTACTAAAAGGCTGCAGACTGTACCACTATTTTACAAACATTTAATCTATAGATAGTCATTGCCTGTGACTTAAAACCACCTTTGGCCAAAGACTGAATATATTTTTGGTCTAATGGTTAAGACGTTTGACTCCTGAGCGGGATACTGGGGTTCACATCCTACCAATAACATGAGCATGTAAACAAATGGCAACTAAAGCTACTTTGCAACGCCCATATCAGGAGCCTATTCAGACAGCCATAACTGGGAAAATATTTGTAATAGTTGACAATTGCTGTCGACAACTGTCTCAAGTTGTGTTCCAGTCAGAACTGTGCCTGGCACACAATCTTTAACTTTCAACCGGTTTCTTGAACATTCCAGCTAAATAGGTTGTGCAATTGCAACAAATTAAAGGCCATGTCACAGTCCACTATACAACCAACTCTGTGGCCTTGTGGTTCGAGTGTTTGCCCTGAGATTGGAAGGTTGGTAGTTCAAGCCCCAGGTGAATCATACCTAAGACAGTAAAAATGGGACCAGATACATCTCTGCTTGGAGCCACCAAAGCATTAAGGAGATATATTTGGGGCAAGGCCATGCGACAGACTAGCGTGCTGTACATCAAGCTGTCCACTACAGGAGTTAGGCTCCTATGAGCCGTTCTGTCTCGCTCAAGCAAGGCTACTTAAAGTTTAGTATGACTTCCTGCACCCTAAAAGGCGTGCCACACCGAACGAGTGTGCTCGCAAACTCCCTTAAAGGACTTTCGCTTGAAAACTAGAAGAAAAAAAACAGCAATAGTACTGTTTGTCCATTTTGAGACACCATAGCCAGTATAAAGCTCAAAATAGTCCGGAATAATCTAATGTTACTCAAGAAATCTGTCAATCATTTTGATGTTTTTGCCAAAGAGATCTTACATCTAACTAAGATGTTTGGTGCAGAATTTGTCAATGAAACAATTTGCATGAAAACGAGTCAGACTTCACTGAAGAATCCTTACTGTTGACCAATCACCGACGAAGGGGCGCAGACTTCGGCTCCGAACTTCAGTTTGCCTCCTGACAAAATATTTGCCCGAACAGCAAAAAACCCTCAACGAGGTCCAAAACAAACAAAATTGTCACAAAATGACATATAGTAAATGCACAAACTCTACCTAACTGCTTCGGCTGGGAAGCATACGGACGCCTTAAGGGACCTCCAACAGCATCATTCAAAATAATAACTATTGGGTCAGTGCACCCTCCAAAAAGAGATGAGTACAGCATCAAAGAACAAACCAGCTAATTTACCAGTGGCTTGGACCTGACACCCTGTATTCAAGTGTATCAATGCCGTATATCAACCAACAGTAGGCATGTTAGGAGATGTACGCATGGGTCTCTAAACTGTAACCTACAGTATAACATCTAGCCTAATTTGGGTCAAAGGCATTTTGTAAGACAGCTGCCACAGGACCCAGGAGCCAAAGCTGTGGTGCGTCCATTTCTAAATCTTTTTGGGATACATGAATCTACCTCTCAAATCAAATTTAATTTGTCACATACACATGGTTAGCAGATGTTAATGCGAGTGTAGCGAAATGCTTGTGCTTCTAGTTCCGACCATGCAGTAATATCTAACAATTTCACAACAACTACCTTATATACACACACACACACACACACACACACACACGTAAAGGAATGAATAAGAATATGTAAATAAAAATATATATGGATGAGCGATGGCTGAAAGGCATAGGCAAGATGCAGTAGATGGTATAGAGTACAGTGGGGGGAAAAAGTATTTGATCCCCTGCTGATTTTGTACATTTGCCCACTGACTAAGAAATTATCAGTCTATAATTGTAATGGTAGGTTTATTTGAACAGTGAGAGACAGAATAACAACAACAAAAATCCAGAAACACGCATGTCAAAAATGTTAATGAGGGAAATAAGTATTTCATCCCCTCTCAAATCAGAAAGATTTCTGGCTCCCAGGTGTCTTTTATACAGGTAACGAGCTGAGATTAGGAACACACTCTTAAAGGGAGTGCTCCTAACCGCAGCTTGTTACCTGTCAAAAAGATACCTGTCCACAGAAGCAATCAATCAGATTCCAAAGTCTCTACCATGGCCAAGACCAAAGAGCTCTCCAAGGATGTCAGGGACAAGATTGTAGACCTACACAAGGCTGGAATCGGCAACAAGACCATCTCAAAGCAGCTTGGTGAGAAGGTGACAACAGTTGGTGCGAAGAAACACAAAAGAACAGTCAATCTCCCTCGGCCTGGGGCTCCATGCAAGATCTCACCTCGTGGAGTTGCAATGATCATGAGAACGGTGAGGAATCAGCCCAGAAGTACACGGGACGATCTTGTCAATGATCAAGGCAGCTGGGACCATTGTCACCAAGAAAACAATTGGTATCATTACGCCGTTGAAGGACTGAAATCCTGCAGAGCCCGCAAGGTCCCCCTGCTCAAGAATACATATACATGCCCGTCTGAAGTTTTCCAATGAACATCTGAATGAGTCAGAGGACAACTGGTTAAAGTGTTGTGGTCAGATGAGACCAAAATGGAGCTCTTTGGCATCAACTCAACTCGCCGTGTTTGGAGGAGGAAGAAGAATGCTGCCTATGACCCCAAGAACACCATCTCCACCGTCAAACATGGAGGTGGAAACATTATGCTTTGGGGGTGTTTTGGGGACAGGACAACTTCACTGTGTCAAAGGGACGATGGACGGGGCCATGTACCGTCAAATCTTGGGTGAGAACCTCCTTCCCTCAGCCAGCATTAAAAATGGGTTGTGGATTGACATTCCAGCATGACAATGACCCAAAACACACGGCCAAGGCAACAAAGGAGTGGCTCAAGAAGAAGCACATTAAGGTCCTGGAGTGGCCTAGCCAGTCACCAGACCTTAATCCCATAAATCTCTGGAGGGAGCTGAAGGTTCGAGTTGTCAAAAGTCAGCCTCGAAACCTTAATGACTTGGAGAAGATCTGCAAAGAGGAGTGGGACAAAATCCCTCCTGAGATGTGTGCAAACCTGGTGGCCAACTACAAGAAACGTCTGACCTCTGTGATTGCCAACAAGGGTTTTGCCACCAAGTACTAAGTCATGTTTTGCAGAGGGGTCAAATACTTATTTCCCTCAAAATGCAAATCATTTTAACATTTTTGACATGCATTTTTCTGGATATTTTTGTTGTTATTCTCTCTCTCACTGTTCAAATAAACCTACCATTAAAATTATAGACTGATCATTTCTTTGTAAGTGGGC
Source organism: Salmo trutta (assembly GCF_901001165.1). Lineage (NCBI taxonomy): Eukaryota > Metazoa > Chordata > Actinopteri > Salmoniformes > Salmonidae > Salmo > Salmo trutta. Next base: position 45,080,092 of record NC_042985.1, read on the forward strand.
AAACGTACAAAATCAGCAGGGGATCAAATACTTTTTCCCTCCACTGTATATATGAGATGAGTAGTGCAGGGTATGTAAACATATCAACTGGCATAGTTTAAAGTGACTAGTGATACATTTATTACATCCAATTTTTTATTATTAAAGTGGCTAGAGAATGACTCAGTATGTTGGAAGCAGCCACTCAATGTTAGTGATATCTGTTTAACAGTCTGATGGCATTGAGATAGAAGCTGTTTTTCAGGTCTCTCAGTCCCAACTTTGATGCACCTGTACTGACCTCGCCTTCTGGATGACAGCGGGGTGAACAGGCAATGGCTCGGGTTGTTGTTGTCCTTGATGATCTTTTTGGCCTTCCTGTGACATCGGGTGGTGTAGGTGTCCTGGAGAGCAGGTAGTTTGCCCCCGGTGATGCGTTGTGCAGACCTCACTACCCTCTGGAGAGCCTTACGGTTGTGGACAGAGCAGTTGCCGTACCAGGCGGTGATACAGCCCAAGAGGATGCTCTCGATTGTGCATCTGTAAAAGTTTGTGAGTGTTTTTGGTGACAAGCTGAATTTCTTCAGCCTCCAGAGGTTGAAGAGGCACTGTTGCGCCTTCTTCACCACGCTGTCTGTGTGGGTGGACCATTTCAGTTTGTCCATGATGTGTTCGCCGAGGAACTTAAAACTTTCCACCTTCTCTACCACTGTCCTGTTGATGTGGATAGGGGGGTGCTCGCTCTGCTGTTTCCTGAAGTCCATGATCATCTCCTTTGTTTTGTTGACGTTGAGTGCGAGGTTATTTTCCTGACACCACACTCCGAGGGCCCTCACCTCCTCCCTGTAGGCCGTCTCGTCGTTGTTGGTAATCAAGCCTACCACTGTAGTGTCGTCTGTAAACTTGATGGAGTTGGAGGCGTGTATGGCCACGCAGTCGTGGGTGAACAGGGAGTACAGGAGAGGGCTGAGAACGCACCCTTGTGGAGCCCCAGTGTTGAGGATCAGCGGGGTGGAGATGTTTCCTACCCTCACCACCTGGGGACGGCCCGTCAGGGAGTCCAGGACCCAGTTGCACAGGGCGGGGTCGAGACCCAGGGTCTCGAGCTTAATGACGAGTTGAGGGTACTATGGTGTTTAATGCTGAGCTGTAGTCGATGAACAGCATTCTTACATAGGTCTTCCTCTTGTCCAGATGGGTTAGGGCAGTGTGCAGTGTGATTGCGTCGTCTGTGGACCTGCTGGGGCGGTATGCAAATTGGAGTGGGTCTAGGGTGTCAGGTAGGATGGAGGTGATATGGTCCATGACTAGTCTCTCTAAGCACTTCATGATGACGGAGGTGAGTGCTACGGGGTGGTAGTCATTTAGCTCAGTTACCTTAGCTTTCTTGGCAACAGGAACAATGGTGGCCCTATTGAAGCATGTGGGAACAGCAACCTGGGATAAGGATTGATTGAATATGTTCGTAAACACACCAGCCAGTTGGTCTGCGCATGCTCTGAGGACGCGGCTAGGGATGCCGTCTGGGCCGGCAGACTTGCGAGGGTTAACACGTTTAAATGCTTAACTCACGTTGGCTGCGGTGAAGGAGAGCCCGCGGGTTTTGGTAACGGGCCGTGCCGTTGGCACTATTGTCCTCAAAGCGAGCGAGTTGTTTAGTCTGTCTGTGAGCAGGACATCGTGGTCCGCGATGGGGCTGGATTTCTTTTTGTAGTCCGTGATTGACTGTAGACCCTGCCACATACCTTGAATTGCGACTCTACTTTGTCTCTATACTGACGCTTAGCTTGTTTGATTGCCATGGAGGGAATAGCTACACTGTTTGTATTCGGTCATGTTTCCGGTCGCCTTGCCCTGATTAAAAGCAGTGGTTCGCGCTTTCAGTTTTGCACGAATGCTGCCATCAATCCACGGTTTCTGGCTGGGGAAGGTTTTAATAGTTCCTGTGGGTACAACATCACCGATGCACTTGCTAATAAACTCGCTCACCGAATCAGCGTATTCATCAGTGTTATTATCCGACGCTATGCGGAGCATATCCCAGTCCACGTGATTGAAGCAATCTTGAAGCATGGAATGAGATTGGTCAGACCAGCATTGAACAGACCTGAGCAAGGCATTTCCTGTTTTACTTTCTGTCTATAGGCTGGGAGCAACAAAATGGAGTTGTGGTAAGATTTTCCGAAAGGAGGGCGGGGCAGGGCTTTGTATGCGTCGCGGAAGTCCGAGTAACAATGGTCCAGCATTTTTTCCGCCCGGGTAGCGCAGTCAATATGCTGCTAAAATTTAGGGAGTCTTGTTTTCAGATTAGCCTTGCTAAAATCCCCAGCTATAATGAATGCAGCCTCAGGATATGTGGTTTCTAGTTTACAGAGTCCAATGAAGTTCTTTTAGGGCCATCGATGTGTCTGCTTGGGGGGATATATATACACGGCTGTGATTATAATCGAAGAGAATTCTCTTGGTAGATAATGCGGTCGGCATTTGAAAGTCAGGTGAACAAAATTACTTGAGTTCCTTTACGTTGTTATGATCACACCACGTCTCGTTAATCATAAGACATACCCCCCTGCCCTTCTTACCAAAGAGATGTTTGTTTCTGTCGGCGCAATGCGTGAAGAAACCAGGTGGCTGTGCCGACTTCGATAGCGTGTCTCGAGTGAGCCACGTTTCCGTGAAACAAAGAACGTTACAATCTCTGTCTCTTTAGAAGGCAATCCTTGCACGGACTTCGTCTACCTTGTTGTCAAGAGACTGGACGTTGGCGAGTAGTAAACTCGGGAGCGGTGCGCAATGTGCCTGTCTACGGAGCCTGACCAGAAGACCGCTTCTTCTGCCCCTTCTGCGGCGCCGTTGTTTTGGGTCGCCGGCTGGGATCGTATCCATTGTCCTGGGTGGTAGACCAAACAGAGGATCCGCTTCGGGAAAGTCGTATTCCTGGTCGTAATGTTGGGAAGTTGACGTTGCTCTTATATCCAATAGTTCCTCGCAGCTGTATGTAATAAAACTTCAGATTTCCTGGTGTAACAACGTAAAAAAATAATACATTAATAATACACCATCTCTGTTGGTGCAAGGCCTTCAGAATCGTTACATTATCAACAGTGGCCATTGTGTAAGATGCCATGGCCCCCAGGGGCCAAATGTGTGGTAGCTCCATATCTAAGTATTTTCAGGGTCCATAAATCTAGCTCTGTGCTGAATTTGGAGTCTTTACCTTAAAATAGTCCTTCTGAATTGTAAAATAATGGTACTGCTAATGGTACTCCTTTTTCAAAGACGGCTGCCACGGTCCCCAGGGGCCAAACCTGTGGTGGCTCCATAACAACCTTTTCAGGCTACAAATCTACCTCTGTGCCAAATTGAGTGCTTTTATCTCAAAATGGATGATCGTTTTGTTTTCCTGCCCCACTCTCACATGGTAACCTGATAACCAGCAAGTTTGGCCTGAGAGAATGGTTTCCACTAGTTACCCAAAGTCAAAATGGGCTATATCGTAAAAATGTATGACAAAAAAAAAATGATTTTTGGTCTTAATTTAAGGTTAGCAATGTGGTAAGGATTCATTTTCAAATCACATTTCAAGAATACAAATTATAGAAACAGGCAGAGTTTGACTTTGTGGCTGTGGTAAGTGACAATCCAAGACAACATATTTAGCTAATTCTCTTGACGTGAAATCCACCATAGCGTGAATACTGTGTTAAGCAAGTTAGCAAACTGCCATCAGACAATTTTGCTGACTGGAAAACGTAAGTAACAAGCACTACTAATTATCAATTTGATAGTAATTCAGGTTGTGTCCTATAATACATACATTTTATTTTAGCTAGCTACCTGAAAGTCATTGACTAACTAACTAGCTAAGTTAGCTAAAAGCTACCTCAAATCAACCTTTTGCCTGCTAGCTGTTGTGGTAGCTAGCTACGTTAGCTAGTTTGCTAGATAACGTTAGCCTTGCTAGCTTACTGAAACTTAACATTACTGTTAATGCTTTACAAGTCATGGAATATAGCTAAATGTAAGGTTTTTGTCGACGTCTGGATAGCTAACGTTAGCTAACCATGTCAGTGCCTGTAGAATGCTAGCTGACATTTGCTAGCTAAGTCTCATTTGTTGTCGGACACTGTTGTTTCACTCAGCTAACATTAACTAGCTAGCTACTATAGCTAGGTTTTACTTTTTCTAGCTAGTATCTAACTAGTCCGCCTGGGTTTATTTAACCAAGTTGGAAGATAACTAGCTCTTGGATGCATACAATGTTAATGTAAGCTAGCTAACGTTAGTCATTGCTGGTCAATTCATTGGTTTTAGGGTTGAATGGCGAGAACTCGGGCACCAAGATTTACCACCCAAAACCACTCCCCTTTCCAAGGAAAAATAATTGAGAAACTGGTATATGAACAGCATGACGTGAAATGGAATTGATTAGGCTATATGCAATGTCTAAATCTAGCTTCTCTACGGCCTTCCCTGCGTGATGAATCATCAACACAGAGTGGGGACAGACAGCTGTCCTCGGCATGGAGTGCTGTTCACAACACATGTAGACCTCTTTCATCACAGTAACTTTTTTTTAAGTGAAAGGTAGATTATGCTGCAGCAAATGTAGGGCTATGCTACAGTAATATAAAGACCGAATGCTGATCATTATACATGTAAACTCAGCAAAAAAAAAAAAAGGTCCATTTTTCAGGACCCTGTCTTTAAGATATTTGGATTTTTATGAATTAACTACTCAGATCTTCATTGTAAAGGGTTTAAACACTGTTTCCCATGCTTGTTCAATGAACCATAAAACATTAACCTCCCACCTACTCAACAGCCAGTGGAATCCCGTGGCGCGTTATTCAAATACCTTAGAAATGCTATTACTTCAATTTCTCAAACATATGACTATTTTACAGCATTTTAAAGACAAGACTCTCGTTAATCTAACCACACTGTCCGATTTCAAAAAGGCTTTACAACGAAAGCAAAACATTAGATTATGTCAGCAGAGTACCCAGCCAGAAATAATCAGACACCCATTTTTCAAGCTAGCATAAACCCAAACCACTGCTAAATGCAGCACTAACCTTTGATGATCTTCATCAGATGACAATCTTAGGACATTATGTTATACAATACATGCATGTTTTGTTCAATCAAGTTCATACAAAACGCCGCTATTTGGATATAACTATGGATTATTTTGAACCAAACCAACATTTGTTATTGAAGTAGAAGTCCTGGGAGTGCATTCTGACGAAGAACAGCAAAGGTAATCCAATTTTTCTTATAGTAAATCTGACTTTGGTGAGGGCTAAACTTGGTGGGTGTCTAAATAGCTTGCCGTGATGGCTGGGCTATCTACTTAGAAAATTGCAAAATGTGCTTTCACCGAAAAGCTATTTTAAAATCGGACATATCGAGTGCATAGAGGAGTTCTGTATCTATAATTCTTAAAATAATTATGTTTTTTGTGAACGTTTATCGTGAGTAATTTAGTAAATTCACCGGAAGTTTGCGGTGGGTATGCTAGTTCTGAACGTCACATGCTAATGTAAAAATCTGGTTTTTGATATAAATATGAACTTGATTGAACAAAACATGCATGTATTGTATAACATAATGTCTAGGAGTGTCATCTGATGAATATCATCAAAGGTTAGTGCTGCATTTAGCTGTGGTTTGGGTTTATGTGACATTATATGCTAGCTTGAAAAATGGGTGTCTGATTATTTCTGGCTGGGTACTCTGCTGACATAATCTAATGTTTTGCTTTCGTTGTAGAGCCTTTTTGAAATCGGACAGTGTGGTTAGATTAACGAGAGTCTTGTCTTTAAAATGGTGTAAAATAGTCATATGTTTGAGAAATTGAAGTAATAGCATTTCTAAGGTATTTGAATATCGCGCCACGGGATTACACTGGCTGTTGCGTAGGTGGGACGATTTCGTCCCACCTACCCTAGAGAGGTTAACAACTATGCGCTCATAAAGAAAATGATTAAATTAAAAAACAGGTTCAGCCCCTGGTTCGACCGGGAGTTACTCCATCTCAAGACTTCCATTAGGCAAATTACTCGTCACACGCATACTCAGGCTGACTGGCGTTTGTTCAGGCAAATTAGAAACAAATGCACTCAGGCTGTCCGGAAACCCAAAGTTAGTTACTTTAAGGAGCAGTTCTCTCTCTGTCGGTCTAACCCCAATAAGTTCTGGAAAACTGTTAAAGACCTGGAAAATAATATTCGAAATGTACAATTTTTGTGGCCTTTTAAGCATTCTAGTACAGTTAAAAAGTTAACACACACACGGACGAAGCGGTCTAAGGCACTGCATGTCAGTGTGAGAGGCGTCACTACAGTCCCTGGTTCGAATCCAGGCTGGCTGGCATTATAAATAAGAATTTGTTCTTAACTGACTTGCCTAGTTAACCTCTACGGGCTAGGGGGCAGTATTGAGAATTTTGGAAAAAATATGTTCCCATTTTTAACTGCCTCCTACACCAACTCAGAAGCTAGAATATGCATATTATTGTTCAGGTTTGGATAGAAAACACCCTAAAGTTTCTAAAACTGTTTGAATGGTGTCTGTGAGTATAACAGAACTCCTATGGCAGGCAAAAACCTGAGAAGGTTTCATGCAGGAAGTACCCTGTCTGACAAGGTGTTGTTGTTCTTGCTTCTGTTTATTGAAGAGTCAGGATCTTAGCTGTAACGTGACAATTCCTAGGGCTCCAATAGGCTCTCAGAACCCGGGAAAAACCTGAACGATGACGAGGCAGCCTCAGGCTGAAACACAGAATCCCCTTTTCCAAGTGGCCCATCAGAGGACAATGGAATTAGGCGCGTGCCCGATTCGACCCCGTGCAGTATTTTCCTTCGGCTGTTTAGCTAATTGCAGATTCCCGGTCGGAATATTATCGCTTTTTTACGAGAATGATGGCATAAAAATTGATTTTAAACAGCGGTTGACATGCTTCGAAGTACGGTAATGGAATATTTAGAAATTTTTTGTCACATTCTGCGCCATGCGCTTGACCGTGATTTACCATTCTGATAGTGTCTAGAACGCACGAACAAAACGTCGCTGATGGAACATAACGATGGATTATTTGGGACCAAACCTACATTTGTTATTGAAGTAGAAGTCCTGGGAGTGCATTCTGACGAAGAACAGGAAAGGTAAGACAATTTTTCTTATAGGAAATGTGATTTTGGTGAAGGCTAAACTGGGTGGGTGTCTAAATAGCTAGCCCTGTGATGCCGGGCTATCTACTCAGAATATTGCAAAATGTGCTTCATCCGAAAAGCTATTTTAAAATCAGACATATCGAGTGCATAGAGGAGTAATGTATCTATAATTCTTAAAATAATTGTTATGCTTTTTGTGAACGTTTATCGTGAATAATTTAGTAAATTGTTAGTAAATTCCCCGGAAGTTTGCGGGGGGTATGCTTTTTCTGAACGTCACATGCTATTGTAAAAAGCTGTTTTTTGATATAAATATGAACTTGATTGAACAGACATGCATGTATTGTATAACATAATGTCCTAGGTGTGTCATCTGATGAAGATCATAAAAGGTTAGTGCTGCATTTAGCTGTGGTTTGGGTTTTTGTGACATTATATGCTAGCTTGAAAAATGGGTGTCTGATTATTTCTGGCTGTGTACTCTGCTGACATAATCTAATGTTTTGCTTTCGTTGTAAAGCCTTTTTGAAATCGGACAGTGTGGTTAGATTAACGAGAGTCTTGTCTTTAAATAGCTGTAAAATAGTCATATGTTTGAGAAATTGAAGTAATAGCATTTCAAACGTTTTAAAAATCGTGCCACAGGATTCAACTGGCTGTTACGTAGGTGGGACGAATTCGTCCCGCCGGTCCCATAGAGGTTAAATAAAGGTTACACATTCACACACTGACCAAAAAGTTCTTGTTGGCATTTACGCATGTCCCCATTACCAGTAAAACATAATCAAAACCTATTTCTTTCACTTGCTGTGCTGTTTCATTGTTCATTTGTTCAGTCGTTTCATTCTCAACCAGGATTTCTATGGAACACCGTTTGGGTCTTTGGGTGCTAACTATATAGCTAGGTGTCATCTAAAATAAACCTAATTTATAAGACAGTTCTTATTTGATTAATGGTGGTCAGACCCATCTATGTGAAGCTAGCCGCAATAAGGATTTGCCACAACTAGACTTTGCGGTTAGCCTTCAAAATAAAAGTACGGCATAATTATACTATTTTTATTAATTTGCATCACTGTCAATGACATACTTTTATACTGAAGGCTAGCCGCAAAGTCCACTATTGTGGCTAGCTTCACAACACTTAATGGTCAGGTCGCTAACTGCTTCTAACGTTAGCTTTGGGCAACTGGGTTAAGTAGCTGGCTAGCTATTTATTTTCATTAACTGAAGTTCAATTTCAATAGGCGAACAACAAGTGGCTACCAAGCTAATACTTACACACAAGGATTCCTAAATCATTGCTAATAATAGTGAAAATGACTGCAGTTTCTACTGGTCATTGTTTTCAGGCTGGTTGTATTGGTGCTAGCTAGGTACCAAGCTAAACTTGCTACCCCAGAAGTTGTAGTCGCACAAATTATGCTTTATTACCAATGCGGTATTGTAAACACCGTTTGTGGCCGGTCTTTGCTTGTTTGCAGACTTTTTTGTACAGCTTTGACAGTGCTACTATATATTTTTTGGCTACGCAAAGACCTGAACGGTGTTCCATAGTATGCAAGTCGTGAAGCTAATAGCAGTGACGCTATTACTGTGCATCTCCAGAAGGGGAACATCTGAAAAAATAGCGCACTTGGTAGCTTGTACCTGTGCTCAACCAGTCGGCGAAGCCAACATCACCCACGACAGAGAACGGTTGATTGTCAAGGACAATGAATTCCATTATTTTGGCTTTAATGGATTTCACCTTGATTTGGCTTGCTGAAATTTTGTTACCCTTTCAAATGACTGCTCGATCAACACAGCAGAAATTGTGGGCTGGGTTAGGAATGCTGTGTTGCACGTGGAGCGCAAAATTTTATTTGCCGTTATTACGTCACGTACCTAGCTTTGACATTGGTTTTTAACATCGGCGTTAAACTAGACATCGGGCCAATACCGATGTTGCCATTTTTAGCTAATATCGGCCGATTCCGATTTGTTCACCAATATATCGTGCATCCCTAAAGGCCAAATAAAATTATTAATTTAAATTCCAGTTCATATAACTCAGTATAAAACAATACAGTAACACAGTTCATACTCAAAAAGATTAGCCTACTGGAGCTTGTTCAATTTATTTACCCAAGAGAGTATATAGCTAGCGACATCTATGGCCTTTTATATGTCTGATTATTTCTGGCTGTGTACTCTGCTGACATAATCTAATGTTTTGCTTTCGTTGTAAAGCCTTTTTGAAATCGGACAGTGTGGTTAGATTAACGAGAGTCTTGTCTTTAAATAGCTGTAAAATAGTCATATGTTTGAGAAATTGAAGTAATAGCATTACAAAGGTTTTGAAAATCGCGCCACAGGATTCAACTGGCTGTTACGTAGGTGGGACGAATTCGTCCCGCCGGTCCCATAGAGGTTAACTTGAGGTGGGATGTTAGCATCCCACTCTATTCAACAGTCAGTGGAATCGCGTGGCACAAAATGCAAATACCTCATGCAATAATTTCAATATTTCAAACATTATTTTACACCATTTTGAAAGATAAGACTCTTGTAAATCTAACCACACTGTCCGATTTCAAAAAGGCTTTACAGCGAAAGCAAAACATTAGATTATGTTAGGAGAGTACATAGACACAAATAACCACACAGCCATTTTTCAAGCAAGCATATATGTCACAAAAACCCAAAACACAGCTAAATGCAGCACTAACCGTTGATCTTCATCAGATGACACTCTTAGGACATTATGTTATACAATACATGCATGTTTTGTTCAATCAAGTTCATATTTATATAAAAAAACAGCTTTCTACATCAGCATGTGATGTTCAGAACTAGCATTCCCACCCAAAACTTCCGGTGAATTTACTAAATTACTAATGATAAACGTTGACAAAATATATAACAATTATTTTAAGAATTATAGATGCAGAACTCCTTTATGCAATTGCTATGTCAGATTTTAAAATAGCTTTTTGGCGAAAGCACATTTTGCAATATTTTGAGTACATAGCTCAGCCATCACGGCTAGCTAATTTGACACCCGCCAAGTTCGGGCAACCTAAACTCAGAATTACTATTAGAAAAATTTGATTACCTTTGCTCTTCTTCGTCAGAATGCACTCCCAGGACTGCTACTTCCACAACAAATGTTTTTGTTCCAAATAATCTATAGTTATGTGCAAATACCACCGTTTTGTTAGTGCGTTCAGGTCACTATCCAAAGGGTAACGCGTGAGCGCGTTTCGAGACAATTATTTTCAAAATGTTCCATTACCGTACTTAGAAGCATGTCACACGCTGTTTAAAATCAATTTTTATGGTATTTTTCTCGTAAAATAGCGATAATATTCCAATCGGACATTACTGTATTCATTCAAAGAGGTAAAGAAAAAATGGCGAGGTCTTGTGAACGCGCATTTCCATTCCCTTTGTCCTCAGGCAGACCACTGACAAACTGAGTTACTATACTTTGCCCAGAGACAGGAGACGCCCCAATCCGCTTTCTGGCGGCTTTAGAGAGCCAATGGAATCCTTAGAAAGTGCAACAACCCCACGGATACTGTAGTTTCGATAGACAAGCAAAAGGAGAACTACAAAATCGCAGACAGGCCACTTCTACTTGGAATCTTCTCAGGTTTTTGCCTGCCATATGAGTTCTGTTATACTCAGACACCATTCAAACAGTTTTAGAAACTTTAGTGTGTTTTCTATCCAAATCTACTAATAATATGCATATTCTCGTTTCTGGGCAAGAGTAGTAACCAGTTTAAATCGGGTACGTTTTTTATCCGGATGTGAAAATACTGCCCCCTAGCCCAAAGAAGTTAAAAGGAACCACCAGCTTTCATATGTTCCCATGTTCTGAGCAAGGCACTTAAACGTTAGCTTTCTTACATGGCACATATTGCACTTTTACTTTCTTCTCCAACACTTTGTTTCTGCATTATTTAAACCAAATTGAACATGTTTCATTATTTATTTGAGGCCAAATTGATTTTATTGATGTATTATATTAAGTTAAAATAAGTGTTCATTCAGTATTGTTTTAATTGTCATTATTACAAATAAATAAAAATTGGCCGATTAATCGGTATCGGCTTTTTTTGGTCCTCCAATAATCGGTATCGGCGTTGAAAAATCATAATTGGTCGACCTCTAGTAAAGTCAACTCTGTTTCCATACATGATTTCAAGTCTACTCAACAGGGTTTGGGTCAAATCCATTGTGATTACAGTCAATTCAGAAAGTAAACCCAATTCCAAATTGTCCTCATTAAAGATTTAAATATTAGTGTGCTTTCCGATTTGTCTGGAATTGGAAATGACCCCAACCCTGATACTCATACCCATCAGTAGGCAGAATTTAATGTATGATTTAACTATAACTTCTGTTCTTGTGCCAGTTTCATTGATGTACAAAATTGTATGCATTACAGCTTAGATTTTGCCATTGAAAGTGTTACCTTTCATTCTACCCTTCTAAGCTAAATGATAAACAAATTCATAGATTTGTTTGTCTACCTGTTGTCCGGATGTTCAACAAAGCTGACCAAAAAGATACCGCGTCTGGCCCGCAAGGATATTCATGCTGAGAACCTGCTGTCAGAGCAGGCGTGATTACTGCAGGTACATAGTACTTTTATAAAAACAATCTCAAAATGTTTATCCACTTTTATCCATTTTGACTCTGCACTAACTCTTATGACTTACGCACCCAGATAAAAAAAGGTGACATGGCCGATGGTGCTGCCAATACTGCAACCACCACCAATGTACAGAGCTGGGAGGAAGAATGTCCGCTCAACCATCTTTGAGGCCAAGCACACCTGATTCAACTTGTCATATAATCATCAAGCCTTCAATGAGCGGAATGAGATGTATATGTCCAGGGCTACAACAAACATGTGTACTGTTGGGGGTACTCAAGGACCAGGGTTGGGAAACACTGCTCTAATAGACAGGTTGGAACCAACATGGCTGAATACCTCTGGCGGGTGGCAAAGAAACCCGACCCCTCTGGAGGTGCAGTTGTAAATCTCATAGGCTGACCACACCGCTCGCTTCGCATGCGCATTGCGAAATAAATGTAGAAATCCATGTTATTCAATTATTGCACCCACACTGCTCACGCGCGCCAACAAGGGTCTGCGTTGCCAAGGGCTTAAATAGAAGGCATTCCTATTTCCTGCCTCTCCCATCTCCTCATTGGTTTATAGAAACAGGTACCCACGTGCCATCTCCTCATTGGTTATACCCACGTGGGTGATTGAAAGACAAACTGTTTTGCCGGTCATAATACTATGAAAGTTTAGATGCCAATCACCATATAAGTTCAATGACGAAAAAACCTGGAAGGAGGAGAGACGACTAGAAACGATTCGGTTGACCGTTTTATGTGTGGATTAATTGTAGAGGACCTTGTGCATTTCAGGTAAAATAACTTATATCCCAGGACAAATTAGATAGCAAATGCAAGCTAACTAGCTAAATTGCCATACATTTAATGCTTTCCGACCTGTCCCCAAATTAATGTAATTGGTTCAGAGTTTGTTTTGATATTTTAACCTGCGGGTCGCGATCGCGTTTGGTGTAGGGGGACAACATATATTTATGCACGATGGCGCACACGCGCAGCCGGTTTGGGTTCCGTGTCAGACTGGTGCTAAAGTATGCACCGTACAGACACGAGGGAGACAAGGGGATAGTGTTCTGGTTGGGAAGCACGCCATCCTGTGTAGACAGAGGAGACTGGCAGTACTGCAGTTTAACTGACGCGGAGTCCAGAAGACACCCCCAGAGAAGTCAATTTTCAAAAGTAAAGACACAATGGAGTGGAGGATGGCCACTAAAATAAGTTGTTGCTACTGTTCTTGTTTGGTTGGGTTCATTTTGTAATATAATCTCCTCCACCACAGTTAATAGTTTATTTGACTTAGAAGCTGTATTTATTTATGTGATTTTTTATGGTTGAACAAAATAAATGTTCAACAGTTATTGTGAATGGAACCCTAAAATAATTTGGCTATTTTAAATAGGCAATTTCATTTTTGTCAATAATCTCACCATTGTCATAGTAGCTGGATATTGTGATAGTGGTGTAAAGTATTATACATATGGACTGATTTATAGGCGGTGTCAGAGGAAAGCCCATAAATTTGTCAGAGACTCCAGAGACCCTAGTTATGGACTGTTTTCTCTGCTACCGCACGGCAAGCGGTACCGGAGCGCCACGTCTAGGACCAAAAGGCTCCTCAACAGCTTATACCCCCAAGCCATTAGACTGCTGAACAATTCATAACAATCGCCACCGGACAATTTACATTGACACCCCCCCTCCCTTTTGTACACTGCTGCTACTCGCTGTTTGTTTGGTACATATGCATAGTCACGTCGCCCCCACCTACATGTACAGATTACCTCAACTAGCCTGTACCCCCGCACACTGACTCGGTACCGGTGCCCCCTGTATATAGCCTCGTTATTGTGTTACTTTTTTATTTTAGCCTGCTTGGTCAAGAAGAAATTATTTAACTGCACTGTTGGTTAAGGGCTTGTAAGTAAGCATTTCACGGTAAAGTCTACACTTGTTGTATTCGGCGCATGTGGCAAATAAAGTTTCATTTGCAGTGTACATTGCTGCTGTGAGATAAATGAGTACAGCATTACACGAGTAATATTGGCAGGTCATAAACGGATCTTATTTTGGTTGGATATGAGTTATAAGGAAGTCAGAAATAGGATGTCTTATTCATGTTGGATTCTGATTGCATATCAATGTTTTTTTAGACATCATATTGACAAATCTGTCAGTCATACTACCTCGGGTATGTGTAAGTGAAGTGGGTTCATAAAAACGTAAGTATGCATCTTAGAAATAGTTCACATACAAACTTTATATGTCCAATCTCAAAATCAAATAAGATAAACAAAAATAACATTGTCTCTGTGGTAGAATGTTTATTTTGATTGGCGTTTTTCTTAAATGTATTAAAATCCCATCAGGTAGCCTGATTTCAGATTTCCATGTGAACAGGATTATAATATTTCTTGCAAAGCATGTAAACGTTTTAAACAAACTATAATATTATAATCTGACTATCCACAATAATACTATTATTGTGTGCATGGTACTGTGTTTACGGCAAACAGCCTGAGGTAGACAATTCATAGACGCTAACTGATTTAGCGGTCCACCGCTTACCTGTTGATGATAGTATATTCTGACTGGGGGAGTTTTGTTAAGAGCCCGACACTAGTCTAAACATGAACATATCGCATGCGGTACGTTTTTGGAAACATAAGGAACGTATCTTTCATTTAAACTTAACGATTTTCTAAAAACTTGTGGGTAAACTACGACACACCTTTATATGGTTAGTGTTCCCACACGGCCATATCTCCATGTTTACATTGCTTGTTTCCAAAAGACGGGTGGAAGACATAGGCGGCCACGTGCTAATCAGCCATATAGCTTGCGCTGAACACCTGTGTGTAAGCATAACTGCTACAGTAACTATATGTTTTTATTACAACAATTCTGTCAAGGGCATATCAGCATATGTTTCGAAAACAATGATTATTGACGTTTCTAAGAGTATAAACACAGCGTCGGAAATGTACCAAATGTGTAAGAATTGTAACCGCTGAAACTCATACATATGGAGGAGCAGAAGTGTTTTCGAAAGCTAAACCAGAGGTAGCCACTACTGCAACTGTTTCGGCTTCATGACTGTACGATTGAAGAATAACTCAAACGGGAAGGGACTACACCATCATCGTTCATTAATTTACATTCACTTTTTTATCCACATTCTAGTTTCGCTATCATGAAAAAGTGAGAGGACTCCCTCCCCTTAATTCAATGATGACTCCGGTCTGGTTCTGCCGTGGCCGCGAGGGTCTTGTCGGTGCACTGCTTACCTGGTCCGCCACGTCCTCCGCATTGCTCATCAGATCATTCTGCCCCATGTCACGCTCTGAGTCTGGTACTGCTGGTGCCACTGCAGTTTCCTAAATT
Source organism: Salmo trutta (assembly GCF_901001165.1). NCBI lineage: Eukaryota > Metazoa > Chordata > Actinopteri > Salmoniformes > Salmonidae > Salmo > Salmo trutta. The sequence continues at coordinate 45,095,268 of NC_042985.1, forward strand.
TCTAACGGACAAATATCTGACCTGTCGCCTTGGGTTCTTTCAGACGCTAGCTCCTCTTCATCGAATAAGTGCAAGCGCTACCTCCGCCCCATAACACAGCTCCCTCTGTAGGCAGTAATTGCCATAGCGTGCCACGTATACTGAACCAAGGGGCTAGTGTTCCGGTTGGGAAGCAAGCCATCCAATGTAGACAGAGGAGACTGGCGGTACTACAGTTTAACTGATGCGGAGCCCAGAAGACGCCCCCAAAGAGAAGTCAAATTTCAAAATGATTTAAAAATAAACTTTCATCATCACCTTTGTTTTTGAGGCCAATTTTTTTCCATCACTCACAGCCGAAGTTTTATATTTTACATTTTATATTCATGCTGCTAGGGCTCCTGAGTGGCACAGCGGTCTAAGGCACTGCATCTCAGTCATAACAGTGCGCTGCCTTAGAGTTTCGTTAGAAGTGGCGATCCAAGAAAGCTCAATGTCATTCATTGGCCACAGATAAAATTACATCAAATCACATTTTTCTACAGTGATTTTATATTTGATTGGACAAGCTAGCAGTTATCATCTTGAATCAAGTCGACAATCTACTGGAAAATCATTTTCAACCCTTGTCATATGAAGATAAATAATGAAGAGAAATTATAGATAAAACGTTTCGGTGCTCATCGGCCATTGGACATCAACATTACACAACAAGTTGGAAATTGCAAATTCCATAATGAGTGGTTTGGAAGGAATCAGTGGCTAACTGCAAGCATTGCAAAGCAATCCCTAGCCTGCTATTCAGTGGAGTGGATGTGTGGTCCAAGTCTGAGTTTAAGAGTCTCTTTTCCAAGCTTAAAAGGATAAACATTCAACATTGGCCATGCTGTCAATCCAGCATGTCTTCTGACCCTTTCAAAATAACTGGAAACTCAGAACTGGGAAAACTTCAGTGAGTTCAAGAACTTCAAAAACGAGCTCCGACTGGGAAAATACATTTTGAATGGTCATCCAACTCAGAATTCCAACCTGCCTTTTTCTAGAACTCCAACCTGAATATCACTAACGTCATGATTCAACCTTGTTTTGTTCTGAATCACCAGTTGTCTTGAAAGCACCATTGATCCAGAGAATGCCAGACTTTGATGACAAAGTTTGATGCCAAGATTTGCCTACAAAGGATGGTTGTGCCACATTCCTGATCTAGTAAACACAGCACAACAACGTGAGTCCAGAAATGTATTTCATGCTGCTGCAAAAATGATGTAATATGCCAGGGAGATATGTATACTGTAGCTAAGAAAGTAATACTAATGGTATGTTGGATAGTAAGCTGTTAGTAGCCCATGTGCCTCACTCTAATAATTTGGTCCCTTTTCCCCTCATAATTTAGCCTACTGTTCTGACTTGGTGGTGCACATGTAGCTTATAGCCTGTTTCAGAGAAATGTCATCATTGAATATTGTAAGAGCTTTCATTGTAAGCTTACATGCCCCCTTTATTTATCCTATTTACTTGGTATACAGGGAGAATACTGTAAGAATGGCCCATGTTCTGAATTCTGTCGCTGCACATTTCAAACGTGCTGAACAAATAGTTATATAGACCACGTCTGTCCTAGCACGCTCATTAATGTCTTAATCGAAATTACAGATTGCCTTTTATCCGCCCATCGTCCCCTTATGCCATAGTTTGTACATCTCAATTTTCAGTGGAAACCACATTTGTTTAAGCAAGTCAGCCATATCAGCTATGTTTTTTTTAAAGGCAGTAAATGAGGCTGAATGAACTGTTTCGCTGCCAGACAAGGCTTCTCTGATAGCCAGGTTGATTTGTGGTAAGGTGTTGAGATTGCTGTTGGGACTCTGCCATTGGGACAGCTTTATGTAGGCCCTAACAGTTTGTGGGAACCATTTGTCACCGTTATAGTCCAATTAATGTATTGTTTATTGTTGTGTTGTGTAGTGGCTTTGCTGGCATGTATCTAAAAAATATATATTTTAGTTTTCCCCACCAAGATTTACAAGCTAAAATCGCCACTGACCCTAACCTTAACCATTAACTTAACTATATTAAATGTAAACTTCAATGGGGTAACTTCAGAGTTGGGACATCCCAAGGATTGTAGATAGCGTGGATCGTGTTATGATACTGGTGGTTTGTCAACACTGATTATTTGTAAAGGGACACGCTGGAAGAAAGAACAAGAAAGGGCTGTCATCAGAAAACGGGAGGCGTGGAATTTTTCTCTTTTCCCCTGTTAAAGATTCTTAGTTTGTCCGATTATAATTACATTTGCTTGTCTGCATATCGCCCACCTCACTTGTTTTATTTGATACATCAACACTGAAATCATATTAATGGTTGGTAGAGCATCGTGGCTCAGTTGGTAGAGCATGGTGTTTGCAATGCCAGGGTGTGGGTTCGATTCCCACGGGGGACCAGTACGGGGAGAAAAATAAATAATGAAATGTATGCATTCAATACTGTAAGTCGCTCTGGATAAGAGCATCTGCTAAATGACTAAAATGTAAAATGAAGTGAACATAATGTATTATTGGCATCAGTCAAAATATACTTGGTTTGTGACAATGAAGACTGAAACATCGAGCAGGCCTGCGTAGGTCTATGTGCTTGATTTTCCAGTCTTCGTATTTTCAGATCTATTTTCTTATAATAATGGATATTTTATACCACAACCTTGCCGTAACTAAAAGTACACTATTATGCACAAACCAACAAGTGTTAACTTTAACCAACAGGCAATGCTACACTACAATAAATGGTGGTGGGGTCGGGGACTCAGAGAAATCAACTTGTTCAAGCGTGGTTGTGAGCTAGCTGTTCATCACTATTACTATGTAGGCGGTGTAGGTCAAATTTTTCTCCAGCAGGTTGAGTTATATTGCGGCTAGGAATGAGCATCACCAATAATTTTTTTATTTCATTTGGCAAGTCAGTTAAGAACAAATTCTTATTTTCAATGACAGCCTAGGAACAGTGGGTTAACTGCAGTGAAACAGACAAAATGAACAGAGCACAAGGAGATAGAGAAAGGAGATGGGGAGACAGCTAAAGGGATGAGAAGGAAAAAAACTAGCAGACAGGGGCAGAACAACAGATTTTTACCTTGTCAGCTCTGGGATTTGATCTTGCAACCTTTCAGTTCCTAGTCCAACGCTCTAACCACTAGGCTACCTACTACCCTAAATCACAGTGCAAGCTTGTAGTATGTGTAATTGTAGTTTTTACCTGTCTGTAGAATGCCATGCATTTTCAAGGAACAACCAACATATGACCCTCATCAGCAATTGGCCTAAAAGGTATTCACAAGTTGATCATGACATTTAGCAATATAGGTGTATTTCACCACAGGATGGGCAGTCTGTCCACAGGATCAATTTAGTTTTAGGCGTGAACAAAATTTGGAGGTGTGATCAGTGTCTCTATTCTGAATATTGCTTTCTTAGTTCAACCCTTGGTCCCAAATGTGATATAATAAATTAAATAATTTGTTCCAGATTGGTATTTGGATTACACTATCGCCAAAAGGTTACAATTGTAAAATTGAAGTCATTACAATATTCTCCAGTTTCTCTGTCTCTGTTTCTCTGTCTGTCTGTCACACACTAATTTCACAACACCAGTCAACTACTTCCATCATAAAACTTTTAGACAGCTTCAGTTAGCATAGTGTCTTCAGATATCTAATTAATGATTTGATGGAGGGTTACACCCAAAAAGGTTTTGGTGATAATAATCCTTGACCCATTTTTTTCCTGCAGGTAGCTCAATGTCCAGTCTGCCAGGGGAAAATAACTGTTTTGAAACAGACATCAGATCACGGAGCAACAACCTCTCCCTCAACGTAAGCAAGACCAAGGAGCTGATCATGGACTACAGGAAATGGGGGGGGGGAGCAGTGGGGCAGCAGTGGGGCAGGTAGACAGCTTCAAGTTCCTCGGTGTCCAAATCACTAAAGACTTAAAATGGTCCAAACACACTCGCACAGTCGTGAAGAAGGCATGACAGTGCCTCTACACCTTCAGGAGGTAGAGCATATTGACCGGCTGCATCACTGCTTAGTATGGCAATAGCACCGCCCTCGATCGCATGGCTCTATCACTGGGGCCGAGCTCCCTGCCATCCAGGACCTCTATATTAGGCGGTGTGAAAAGAAGGCCTGGAAAATTGTCAAAGACCCCAACCACCCAAGCCATAGACTATTTTCTCTGCTGCCACACGGCAAGAGGTACCGGTGCATCAAGTCTGACAACAAAAAGCTTTTGAACAATTTCTATCCCCAAGCAATACAACTGATAAATAGCTAACAAAATAGCTACACAGACTGAGTTATTGAGTTATCTTTATTGAATTTTTATTTAAATATTTGCACTGTTTCCATGCACACTCACATGGCCCTACACACTCACACACACTGTCACTCCAACACACACACAAACACTCATTCCATCATTTGCTCATTCACACATACTGTAATATACATTTACATTTAAATCATTTAGCAGACGCTCTTATCCAGAGCGACTTACAAATTGGTGCATTCACCTTATGATATCTAGTGGAACAATCACTTTACAATAGTGCATCTAAATCTTTTTCGGGGGGGGGGGGTTAGAAGGATTACTTTATCCTATCCCAGGTATTCCTTAAAGAGGTGGGGTTTCAGGTGTCTCCGTAAGGTGGTGATTGACTCCGCTGTCCTGGCGTCGTGAGGGAGTTTGTTCCACCATAGGGGTGCCAGAGCAGCAAACAGTTTTGACTGGGCTGAGCGGGAACTGTGCTTCCTCAGAGGTAGGGGGGCCAGCAGGCCAGAGGTGGATGAGCGCAGTGCCCTCGTTTGGGTGTAGGTACTGATCAGAGCCTGAAGGTACGGAGGTGCCGTTCCCCTCACGGCTCCGTAGGCAAGCACCATGGTCTTGTAGCGGATGCGAGCTTCAACTGGAAGCCAGTGGAGAGAGCGGAGGAGCGGGGTGACGTGAGAGAACTTGGGAAGGTTGAACACCAGACGGCTGTGGCGTTCTGGATGAGTTGTAGGGGTTTAATGGCACAGGCAGGGAGCCCAGCCAACAGCGAGTTGCAGTAATCCAGACGGGAGATGACAAGTGCCTGGATTAGGACCTGCGCCGCTTCCTGTGTGAGGCAGGGTCGTACTCTGCAAATGTTGTAGAGCATGAACCTACAGGATCGGGTCACCGCCTTGATGTTAGTGGAGAACGACAGGGTGTTGTCCAGGGTCACGCCAAGGTTCTTAGCACTCTGGGAGGAGGACACAATGGAGTTGTCAACCGTGATGGCGAGATCATGGAATGGGCAGTCCTTCCCCGGGAGGAAAAGCAGCTCCGTCTTGCCGAGGTTCAGCTTGAGGTGGTGATCCGTCATCCACACTGATATGTCTGCCAGACATGCAGAGATGCGATTCGCCACCTGGTTATCAGAAGGGAGAAAGGAGAAGATTAATTGAGTGTCGTCTGCATAGCAATGATAGGAGAGACCATGTGAGGATATGACAGAGCCAAGTGACTTGGTGTATAGCGAGAATAGGAGAGGGCCTAGAACAGAGCCCTGGGGGACACCAGTGGTGAGAGCACGTGGTGCGGAGACAGATTCTCGCCACGCCACCTGGTAGGAGCGACCTGTCAGGTAGGACGCAATCCAAGCGTGGGCCGCGCCGGAGATGCCCAACTCGGAGAGGGTGGAGAGGAGGATCTGATGGTTCACAGTATCAAAGGCAGCAGATAGGTCTAGAAGGATGAGAGCAGAGGAGAGAGAGTTAGCTTTAGCAGTGCGGAGAGTCTCCGTGACACAGAGAAGAGCAGTCTCAGTTGAATGACCAGTCTTGAAACCTGACTGATTTGGATCAAGAAGGTAATTCTGAGAGAGATAGCAAGAGAGCTGGCCAAGGACGGCACGTTGTTGACATCGGAGGGATCGAGTGTAGGTTTTTTCAGAAGGGGTGCAACTCTCGCTCTCTTGAAGACGGAAGGGACGTAGCCAGCGGTCAAGGATGAGTTGATGAGCGAGGTGAGGTAAGGGAGAAGGTCTCCGGAAATGGTCTGGAGAAGAGAGGAGGGGATAGGGTCAAGCGGGCAGGTTGTTGGGCGGCCGGCCGTCACAAGACGCGAGATTTCATCTGGAGAGAGGGGGGAGAAAGAGGTCAAAGCACAGGGTAGGGCAGTGTGAGCAGGACCAGCGGTGTCGTTTGACTTAACAAACGAGGATCGGATGTCGTCGACCTTCTTTTCAAAATGGTTGACGAAGTCATCCGCAGAGAGGGAGGAGGGGGGGGGGATTCAGGAGGGAGGTTAAGGTGTGTTCCGCCTCATTCATTCACATAAAAGTAATCATTTTTACTTTTGACCCTGACAAAATTCCCCAAACACTTCCCAATTGTTAGTGCAGTTGAAGTCTGCAGACATTTTCTCATCTCCCATCCTACACACGTATTCACATTTCCTGTCTGTTGCCTGCATCGCAGTCATAGTTGTTTTTGTAACCAATAATAACTTTGGAGATGTGTGCGTTCCTATCAAAGTAAGTGCCTTATTACGTTATAATAGTTTCTGCATGTCGTTATGTCGTTTCTACTCTAGCATAATATTTTTGTGTATATTGCTTATAACCGCGGACACATGAGGTAACGTTACTCATTTCATAACCTTTATGGTGTTATAGTCAATCGTGCTTAGGTAGTTAGCTACATTGTTCTATTAGCTCTGGAAAACAATGCTAATTGCGTCAGAGAAATATTAGCATGTGTTGTATTTTGAAACTACCCTGGCCTTATGATGCCCAAGTGGCGCAGCTGTAAGGAACAGCATCTCAGTGCTAGAGGCGTCACTACAGACACCCATGTTCAAATCCAGACTTATTACGTTATAATAGTTTCTGTATGTCGTGTTATACCGTTTCTACTGTAGCTCACTGTGTGTATGGAGCATAATATACTGCTCAAAAAAATAAAGGGAACACTGAAACAACACAATGTAACTCCAAGTCAATCACACTTCTGTGAAATCAAACTGTCCACTTAGGAAGCAACACTGATTGACAATAAATTTCACATGCTGTTGTGCAAATGGAATAGATAACAGGTGGAAATTATAGGCAATTAGCAAGACACCCCCAATAAAGGACTGGTTCTGCAGGTGGTAACCACAGACCACCTCTCAGTTCCTATGCTTCCTTGCTGATGTTTTCGTCATTTTTGAATGCTGGCGGTGCTTTCACTCTAGTGGTAGCATGAGACGGAGTCTACAACCCACACAAGTGGCTCAGGTAGTGCAGCTCATCCAGGATGGCACATCAATGCGAGCTGTGGCAAGAAGGTTTGCTGTGTCTGTCAGCGTAGTGTCCAGAGCATGGAGGCGCTACCAGGAGACAGGCCAGTACATCAGGAGATGTGGAGGAGGCCGTAGGAGGGCAACAACCCAGCAGCAGGACCGCTACCTCCGCCTTTGTGCAAGGAGGAGCAGGAGAAGCACTGCCAGAGCCCTGCAAAATGACCTCAAGCAGGCCACAAATGTGCATGTGTCTGCTCAAACGGTCAGAAACAGACTCCATGAGGGTGGTATGAGGGCCCGACGTCCACAGGTGGGGGTTGTGCTTACAGCCCAACACCGTGCAGGACGTTTGGAATTTGCCAGAGAACACCAAGATTGGCAAATTCGCCACTGGCGCCCTGTGCTCTTCACAGATGAAAGCAGGTTCACACTGAGCACATGTGACAGACGTGACAGTCTGGAGACACCGTGGAGAACGTTCTGCTGCCTGCAACATTCTCCAGCATTACCGGTTTGGCGGTGGGTCAGTCATGGTGTGGGGTGGCATTTCTTTGGGGGGCCGCACAGCCCTCCATGTGCTCGCCAGAGGTAGCCTAACTGCCATTAGGTACCGAGATGAGATCCTCAGACCCCTTGTGAGACCATATGCTGGTGCAGTTTGCCCTGGGTTCCTCCTAATGCAAGACAATGCTAGACCTCATGTGGCTGGAGTGTGTCAGCAGTTCCTGCAAGAGGAAGGCATTGATGCTATGGACTGGCCCGCCCGTTCCCCAGACCTGAATCCAATTGAGCACATCTGGGACATCATGTCTCGCTCCATCCACCAACGCCAAGTTGCACCACAGACTGTCCAGGAGTTGTCGGATGCTTTAGTCCAGGTCTGGGAGGAGATCCCTCAGGAGACCATCCGCCACCTCATCAGGAGCATGCCCAGGCATTGTAGGGAGGTCATACAGGCACGTGGAGGCCACACACACTACTGAGCCTCATTTTGACTTGTTTTAAGGACATTACATCAAAGTTGGATCAGCCTGTAGTGTGGTTTTCCACTTTAATTTTGAGTGTGACTCCAAATCCAGACCTCCATGGGTTGATAAATTGGATTTCCATTGATTCTTTTTGTGTGATTTTGTTGTCAGCACATTCAACTATGTAAAGAAAAAAGTATTTAATAAGATTATTTCATTCATTCAGATCTAGGATGTGTTATTTTAGTGTTCCCTTTATTTTTTTTGAGCAGTGTATAATTCACAAGTCATAGGCTAATATTGTCACCCATATATTATTGATTTTATCTTGTATTTACGTATACTAAATAATATATGAGTGACATTTTTTTAAATTTATGATGGAATGTTATCATGCACCTGTATCGAAACAGGGGTAGCGGGGAAAAAGACATGTCATATATGCACTTAAATAGCGAATGGAGGACGTTTTATTTATTTTTTATTTTCATGCAAGCCAGGTAGGCTATACTCCTGTTGTAAAGATAAGCAATGTGCTTAATATTAGGAAAGTTGAGAAATAAATATAGTAGGCATAGTCTATATAAAGCTGATCCTCCTCTTTTTACTGGAGGCCATTTCTCTGTTTTCTCGTGCAATTGCATAGCCTATTGAAATGTTGCCCATGAGCTCATGGGCTCTCAATAAGTGTTTGATTAGATTTTCAATAACATTTGCATTGACGTCAGAGTGATTACAGGGACAATCGAGTGCCGAGTACAAGACAGTTAGCAAGTTTGGTAGGGTACTAATGACCATCAGAGCTTGGAAAAGCCTAATTACAGTGACTAAAAGGTCACGTGGAATTTGACTGCCATCATGACTCGTGACCACAGGTGTGGCAGCCCTAGGCACACGTACACAATCCATATCTCAATTGTCTCTAGGCAAATCCTTCTTTAACCTTTCTCCTCCCCTTCATCTACACTCAGACTGACTAGGTGAATCCAGGCAAAAGCTATGTCATAGAAAGAGCAGGTGTTCTTAAAGGGGAATTTAACCCTGGGGGAATCTGGGCTTGTTTTAATCATGTCTGAGGCATTTCTAGGACAGTGGCCCCCGTCCCTCCCCCAAGGCGGGCTTTATTGAAAAGAGGGCAGACACTAACAACAATCCTTTGGGCGAAACTGAAAGAACTGACCAGACACAATGGATTCCTCTCATCAACACGAATTAGACGATGGTGCATCTATTAACTACATGGTGACATTCAACATGTATTGCATATCCAGCAAGCTAGCTAGCTTATTACCAAGTTTACTACCAAACAGTGAGGAGAACCAATAATACAACCATTTACTGTTGTAGATCTCTAAACTGAAGCTGATTTTACTATAAAAAAATATTTGCCTAAGCATACCTAATAGCCATTGCTGTAGGCATATACTGTCTGCCTACCTAGCAAGGCTCATTTGTACGATCTGGTCATTGTGCAAATGTTGACGGTTATGCCATATTTCTTTCTATTAGGCTAGATATTGTTGTAAATGTAATCTCTGTGCCTGTGCACATGTTTGCATGTTTAACTAGTCTACACTAATGTTGATGTTATGCTGGCATGGTTCAACTGTTGTTCAAACTGTACAATAGATAATTTATTTCGTTTTTTGTCTTACAGACAATACGGTGTAGTGCCTGGGATTCTTTCTGGAGTGGATTCTAGATACAGAAACAGAATTCCATTACCTGCGTGTGTCATTGTTGCAGAACTGTATCCCGTAAACTTTATCCCTCTTGAAAGATTAGACATTATGCTGGATTTCAAGCAGATGACTCATGAGGAGCTGAATGGTAGTTTGATCATGACAACACTCCTCCCACAGCTTTACAAGTATTCCCTGAACTTACTGTATGTGTCTTTGGAATTAAATATCACCATGACCCATCATCTGCTGACCACCAGTTCTCTTAGCTACAGATTATTACACCAGATAATGTGATTTAACCAAAGATTTTTGCTATCCATTACTGTGAGTTACAGGATAGGTACTGTTTGGTGTAGCACAGAAAATTTTTGACCAACCTTAGCGATGCTGTCTTCGTCCTCGATTCAGGGAAAAAGGAGCCTCATAAAATGTTCTTGTCCAGTGGCAGGGGTCAGTTTGAATTTAGAAAATGCTCCGTTATTAAAATAAAAAAATTCTCCATAAAGTAATTCAAGAATATGTGCGCCGCCATCGTGTCTATTTCAAGTCTTCTCACTCATTGATTGAGACAGGTCTCTGACATGCAGCACTTTGGGGTGGACACCCACCTGTCTCGATCAATGAGAGAAGACTTGAAATCGACAAGATGTCAGCAAAAATCTTTGGGTAAATCACATTATCTTCTGTAACAATCTCTAACTACAGTTCTCTGAACTTGTGTGTTTTTACACCTGAAAAATACTTGGACACACTGAACTGTACTACACCATTGATACTATTTGTTTTGTATGTTACTTTTACCACATAACATTGTTCTTGAATACCCAGGTCTCTTGAGTTAGCATTAAATATTGTACACTCTTCTGTGTTTTACATTTGACAAATAAACAAACATTCTTTTGATATCTGGTTGACGCTACATAGCCCTGTACAGCTTATTTAAATACTTGATCTTCTGTGAATCCATAAGGGCAGACACATTTCGAAGATTGATAAACAAAATATCCATATTTATGCTATGGTGGTTCTACATCAGGGCTATCCAACCCTGTTCCTGGAGCGCTACCATCCTGTAGGTTTTCACTCCAACCCTAATCTAGCCCACCTGATTCTAATAATTAGCAGCGTTTACACAGGCAGGCCAATTCTGATATCCATGAATTGGTCTTAATCACATCAGATCTTTTTTAGAACTGATCTGATTGGTCAAAAGACCAATTAGTCTCACACTGCCTGTGTAATAGCAGCCATAGTCCTTTATCTGGCTTCGATACACGTGGGCTAGGGTGGCTGATACTCTTTGTGCTTATGGCGATGGGCTTGTCCTGTCTGCGGTGAATGGCCAGCTGGATAAGACTCTACCGATAATGGTGTAGGGCTTCTTAACCACCAACTGTTTGCTCCTCTTGCAGAATATTTGCTGGTACTGCACCTCTCCTGGAAAGACATGGTTGTGGTCTTAGCATTTTACACTTTTTGTGGAAGGGACGTAGGGCAACACACCTTTGTTGTTAAAGGTATCAACCTAATGGGACCAGCTAGGATATTCATTATGGACAATTAGGGGACATTGGGAGCTGCTTTTGAGAGGAAAGATCTGTCAACAAAGTGAATGGGCTGGGAGACTAAAGGTGTGAAAAGTCTTAGGAAGGCAGTTCTCACACAGTATGAATTGTTGCGTATGGGAGATTGAGGAGAAATGGCACCTCAATCGCTCTCATACACAACAATACATTTACTGTCTAAGCACAACTCTGCACAACCAAACCCCCCTTCCTCATCTCAAAGTACTGTATGTAAACCTCCCCCAGCCCATTGACTTTGACTGATAATTCTTGTCAATAGTAGCCCTTTGCAGGGGAATTTTGTAGACGCGTCTTTGTATTGTGTTTTGAGGATAATCTCTGCAGAGAGAATAATGAGGTGGTTGTAATTACTGTTGTAGTCTTGATTTTCTTCCTTTCAGTGTCCCTTGCTGGTTTCTGTTCCACAATATTGTTGTGCTCCATAACTGCAAGGTATGTCAGCTCCCTCATGCTTTTGTACACAAAATGCCCCCGCTTTGCAGTATTTTTCAGCAGGACACTGTGGAATGATTCCAGATAACCTGAGTTTTACAAAGAGAAAAGGTAAAAATTGAAGATTAGTAGACTAAATTGATTACATGGTCTGGAAGGTACTGTTGTCCTCAGGCTACCTCTAACCACCTGTAACCCCATAACACAAACCATACAAACACTACCCAATTCATGTTAATACCATGTTAACCCACTGTTCCCCAGGTACGATAGCCTTTCCCTTGCTGTGAGCTAACTAGTGTCACTAAACTGGCAGCAACATTGCCAGCCAGCTGAGATTGGCTGAGAACATGCTAACCAACCATAGACGATTTATAGAAATGCATCATTGCTATCAACACACAGAGTGAGTTAGCTATATCGACAATTATATTTTTAGTAATAGAGTGTTTTCCAGACAGGTGTGGAATAGATGGCTACCAAATTGAGATACTCTTTATCTAGTAACATTAACTAGTTTACGTTAGCAAACATCAGTCAAAGACAGAACTAAAGAACAAACAAACATGTTTACTCTACTGAAGGTAGCTACCAGTCTAGCAGTGACTACCATGGCATAGGCAAAATTGATTAACAGTGTTGTGGCAGACCAGGGGGTTGGGTCAAAACGTTTACACAGATTAGATACGGATAGGCTCAGTTTCAAAGGTGTTTATTAAAATAATAGTTCAAAAGAAAATAATAGGTCTCCCCCATGATACCCTATCCGGGATACCGTCTTCTTGGCTCCCGGTCTTGCTGTATTCTGTGGGGATCAAAAACTGAACTCACTCCTGTTACCTCTATCCCCACCTATACAGGAGTCCTGTCTTCACCCACACTCTCTCCCCTGTGTGCTGCCCTTCTAGCAGCTTTATGGGACTGGTACAGCTGGTGAGCAATCAGCCCCAATTTGTCCTGGCCGGAGAGCCTGTCGAGACCTGGCACGAGTCTCCCCCTGGTGGCTGACCTGCTGTACGCCACAGCGTGTATACCAAAATATATGATTTACAGGACTGTAACGTTAGCAAGCTAGCTAACGTTAATTGAGAATGTTCCGTTTTGTGGTGAAGAAAAAACATTACTGGTATCGCATCACATCTCAGCTGTCGTCGAAATGTATTCCCCATCAGTTCAGCCTGAAAATCCTTCTGATAATGTTTGGTCACCGCATCATTCTTGATAGCCCCAAGGCACTGGCAGAATCGGGGTGAATCTCTGGTAGGCAGAATGGTGAAAGATAACTAATTTTCGCGCTTGTTTGTAACTAGCACAGCCACAGAACACCACGCGGTCATGATGACAAACAGTGATAAACAAACGTTATCAAAAAAAAATCTTGCCTAGAGATGTTCTGAGATTACTGTGTGTTGGTCGTTCGAAGTAAACAATGACATTATTCAGGTTTGTGGGCATGCCCCCTTTACCTAGCGGGCGGTATCAGCATTCACAATGAATGCCAGACTTTGTGGTTCACTATGAGCAGATCAATAAACAGGGAGTCCAAACTTCCCGATTCTACCAGTGAAATAAAAATGTGCTTGTTCTAGCTTCTGGTTTGGATAATTGTGATGTTTACGATAAAAAATGTAATGTCGTTAATATAGTAATGACTATATGCCGTGGCAGAGCCAGGGTGAAATTCCCCTTTAATGTTTTGTATACTCAGTGTAGAATCTCGGCACCTAAGTATCATGGTAATATCGTATCGTGAGGTCCCTGGCAATTGCCATTTTATAACCTCATATAGAAGCACAATGTTGTATTCAGGAATTCTTACAATTGATTGAAAATAAATGTTCTCAGTAGCAATCAAGCATGTGTTGTTCGCTGTTGTTGCTAATGTTTGAACGATTACACTCTTTGTTATTTGTGACATGTATTGTATATGATCTATCCTACTGGATGTAATTTTCCATAGTTCTATGTATGCACTCTCCTATCCTCCCCTCCCTCAGGCTACTAGGTAAAGTCCATTGCTCCATTGAAAAGGGAAGTGACCCCTGATAAAAAGTACATGCCGTATATCTTCAGTGACAGAAAAATATGAAGTGGCGTTATATAAAAGGCTGTTGTTTTGCCATATCAATAGAGCAGCTGTGGTCTTGTGTAGCCAGACGTCATGTTGTTTCATGTTGTAAGGCAACAGCAGCAGCTGTTAAAGTGCATTTTAGAAGACAATTCTACCAGTCTGTATGATTTCCTGTCAAAACGATGCTACCCGTTTAGCACTACTGATATACCATAAACCAAGTGCTACTTGCTTTGTAAAAATGCCATGGAATGAACCTTGGGATGCATTGTTCACCTTTTTTGTCTGTGACCCACTCTGGCATTCATCACCATCTTAGTGTGGCTTTAAGTTGCTGCTTGGCTGGTGAGAATGAGTAACTCATAAAGATGAAAGTCCATTAACAGATAACAGACCACTGCTTGGACGGCTAGGATCTTAGAGCTCACCTGAACTGGCAACAGTAAAACATGGTGTAGGGTAAGGTTGCCCCCTAGACGCTGATCTTGGGTCAGTTTATTATTTCTCCCACTAATGGTTAAAATAACTGTCCAGTGTTTACAGATGAATTACAATATGATTTAAATATGTTTCCATCCAAAAAGGGCAATTAAGTCTGTTAAAAGGAAAATGTTCTGTTGTAATAGTGTGGGTGTACCCCAACAACAGAATGGTGTGGGCGTGTACTGGTCATTAAAAATATGAACGATAGTAGACCGCTGATTGGCCAGCTCATTCTCCTCAAGAGGATGACATCCTCCTCTATGAGGAAATAGCAAGCATTTTTTAAACGATCTGTTTGAGATTCAAGTTTGAGGTGGGGTTTTTGAAGTGCTTTTTCTCCAATTTATTCTTTGGCCACATATGAGTATAATACAACAACATTGTTTGGGTATGTGGTAGCAAAATATGAACTTTTAAAAGTGAGATTTTCACTGAACAGTTACTTTAAGGTTAGGATTGGGAGAGGGGAAGCTGATCCTAGATTTGTGCCTAGTGGGAAACTTTACCCCTGAGCTAGATTGGAGGGGTTTTAATGTGTTGGGAAGGGCTCCGGTAGTTCCTCAGAGCATTCCAGGGGCCCATGAGTATTCTGGTCCATGTTTTGAGTGTGGCTGGCTCCAGGGTGAAATCCCGTCATGATGCTCTGGTGTGAAAGGGCAATCTGGAGCACAGACGCAGCACAGAAGTCACTCAATTGTTTCTAGCAATAGCAGCAGGTGGACTGGCACCTCCCTCCATTCAAATGAGTCCCCAACCAATCAGAGGGCCCCCATTTCCAATCTCTGTTCAAAACCAAAAGGTGGTTAAGAATTATGAGCACACACAGTTGTCTTTTTCTCTCTGACTGGCCACACATTCACTGACAAACTGATTTATTTGGGTCATTGAGGATTCCTTTGGAGCATGGATTGAGCCAAGTAATGCGGAGAAGGGTTTTATTTAGGCTAGCAGTCTTCAGTCTTTGTTTACTGTTGAGCATCATTATGATATGGACGACTGTCAAGTTGCAGTGATAAGTTCAGGCAAAATCAAGTTACAGACATCCTCAACCCTTTTACAAACCTTTGGTGAGTTTTTCTGTTTCTACTTTCTTTATGGGTTTGTCTGTTTCTGCACGCTGACACTATGTTACTGTTTTAGTAACCTAATGACCTAATATGGCTTTGTTTTTATTTTGAAATGTTGAATCAGCCCAAAAATATGTATTTTATTTTGTTTGTTTTTCATCCTATTTATGTGCACATTTTTTATGGTGTTCTTTCAGAGGCCTTTTGGAGGCTTAGTGGGTTTTTTTTTGTAAAAGGAGATTAATTCCAAACCCCCTTCGTATTTAATAATTAATGTTTGGCACAACAGTAGGAAGCTTGAGAGAGTAATAGAGAGTAGAGCATGACGGGAAAGTGGCCAACCTGGGGTTCAACTGTGTGTAGTCTTGATTTGGCAGCGCTACCACTACGCCCAACCCTTGCTTGCATCCCAATTGGCACTCTATTCACTATTTAGTGCACTGCTCTTGTCAAAGGAAGTGCACTATATAGGGAACAAGGTGCCATTTGGGACTCAACCCCAGGCTCTGAAAATTACAGTTTTAATTGTGGAATTGAATTACCGTAAATTCCGGACTATAAGCCGCAACTTTTTTCCCAGGCTTTGAACCTCGCGGCTTAAACAATGACGCGGCTAATATATGGATTTTTCCCGCAAAAAAAACACATTCTGTGACGTGCTCAGTTTTTTGGCGGCATGAAGCTTTCATTAGACCAATGAAATTGCCGAACGGGTTAAGGTCAAACAACTTTTTTGTTTTCTGTTTAGATTAAACTTCCCATCATTCTGATTATGGTAGTCATTTTGTCACCCTCATCATGGCAAAGACACGGAGAAATGCATATGATGCAGCTTTCAAGTTGAAGGTGATTTATCTGTCTGAAAAGGAAATAGAGCTGCTGCACGGGAGCTTGGTCTTAATGAGTCGATGATAAGACGTTGGAAACAGCAGTGTGAGGAATTGACTCAGTGCAAAAAGACAACTAAAGCTTACAGCTAATTTTAATTGTTTTGTTACAAGCCGTGTTTCGTTAAAGCCTGTGTAAAGGTCATTTGTTTCAATGTACCGGTAGGCACCTGCGGCTTATAGACATGTGCGGCTTATTTATGTTTAAAATTATAATTAAAAAAAAATTCAGTGGGTGCGGCTTATATTCAGGTGCGCTTAATAGTCCGGAAATTACGGTAGTTAAAATAATTATAAGGATCAGTCCTTGGTTAGTTCTGCTCTGTGAGTCATGATGGCCTTCATGTGACCAAACATGCCTAAACATCCGTACAGAGGCCATAATGATCTGATTAAGTTATTAATGTGGCAAACTGTCACATTTTAATAACATACTGTCATCATATGATCCAGAAGGACAGCCCTTCCTGCGCCTTGCTCCTGTTTTTTACTGTATGCCCTACTGAATGTTTCTTCTTTCACATATAGGTCAGCTGAGAGTGTCAATAATGCCACAAAATGGCTGCCTTAATATTCAGAGTAAGTATGTTATTCAGTATACTGAAGATCAGGGCCCATATTCATAAAGGGTCTCAGAGTACGAGTGCTGATTTAGGATCAGTTTGGTATTTAGATCATAATGAATAAGATTACTTGGACAGGGGTGACCTGATCCTAGATCAGCACTCCCACTCTAGTTCCTAGATACATACGGACCCTGGTTGTGGTTGAATCTTGAATGTGTGGTAAAGTTAATTAAATTATTAATGATAATATGGGTCTGTGATTGAATAAACCGTTTGGACAACTAACCTGGGCTCAAGTTGTTTGCCCCATTAAACACCATTTTCTTTTATTGACGTTAAATAAGTGTAAGTATTCCATGTTATTTGGTCTGCAGTAGACGGTTGGATGTGTAACCTCTTGTGTACTCGTCACAACTCTTCATTCACAGTCAGTGAAGCCAGAGGACTCCTAGGGAATGAAAATAGGAAATGTGATTCTTATGTCAAGGTAAATTCTTGCTTCCCTTAGTTTGTTTACAGTTGAAACTAACACCGGGATTCAATCTGATCATGCGTTGTAGCGTGCTTGACATTGGTTAATTTTTGATAGAGCCGGCATAAGCAGCATTTATCTCTGTGAAAAGGCGCATTATCGACATGCCTCTACAATGTGTTCAAACAATTACTCCATTCTTTACAAACAACAAGAACATAAACAAAAAATGCATAGCTCCAAAAATTCAACTACCGTATGGATGTCACCTTCTAGCGTTACATTTACCCACCAAGTGGCAGGGCTGCAGTTTTTCTGAAAAAACAAATTCCAGATTTTAACTTTAAATGTCTTGTCTGTTTGTGTATTATATGAGTCCAATTATTGTCAATTTCAGCTAGTGATTATCCCAGACCTCAGTCACAGTACTCATCGGAAGACAGAAACTGTACTAGACTGCAAGAATCCTCTCTTCCATGAGACCTTTTTGCTGTGAGTGGTGTTTTTTTTCATTCTTGTGAAATCCCCTTCAGTCTGTTGAAATGTTTGATACATAACATATGTTAAGCCTTATTATAAGATATTATGAGAGCTCTTACAAACTTCCAACAAGTTATAAAGCATTATACATGAAGATTTGAAGAAGCTAAAGTGTTATCTATCTCTGTTACTCAGGGCTATTAGTGTGGAGGATTATCAGAAGAGACTGCTGGTCACTGTGTGGAATCGCAACGCATCCTCCAGGTATTTGGTCTTTCATGTTTTTCATTATTTCAAGTATTATTTTGTTTTTGATAATGATGATAATTATAATCCTTATTATTAGTTGTATATAGCGTTGTTCGTTGAATATATATGGTATTATTATGGTATTATTATATGGTTAATTGATTATATTTTTATATGTGTGATGAAGTTTGTCAACCTCCGGTCCATGGAATGTTGCTGGCTGGTCCCTGAGATGGTTAACTGACCCTAATTTAATCAGTTATACAGTGCTAATGTAAGCAGCCCCCTAAAGAGGATAAACTATAGCTTGCCAGTCCCTGGCATCAGAAAGGTTGAGAAACATTTGGCACAGGGCAGTACAAGCAGATCATTGTGAATTTAGGCAGATTTCACTGATCTAGATTTCACATTTCTAGGCAAGCATCTCCTTGAATCCCTCTCCTGTCAGCTGTTCTAGTATTCGGCAGATTACCATTTATGATATGGAGAAAGGAGGACTCGGATTACATTTTTATTGACTGGGAAAATTTGAAAAACAAGGGTCATATTTCTAGTGACGTTTCCCTTTGGAACCGTGGATGTAGGGTACAGTTGCCCCTATATCTTAAAGGTTAGGAATGGGTAGAGGAAGTTGTTTCTAGATCTAAGGGAAACTTAACTCTGGAGCTCTTGTGTCTACAGGAGGAGTGAGTTCCTGGGCTGCATGAGTTTTGGAACACACTCGCTCATAACTTCATCAAAGGTGACTATAATCCGTGGGGGTTATCTTCTAATACTACAGGCTGGGACTCCTGTTTTTTTGTTGTGTGTTTGAGAAGAAAAACCTAATAAAAATGTATTGGTCAGGTACACAGTTTTTGTCACGCTTGTCGTTGGAAATGGAGGACCAAAACGCAGCAGGTATGTGTACGCTCCGCTTGACATTTATTTACTCAAAATGAACATACGAAACGAAACAGTCTTGAAAGGCTCACTCAGCAAAACAAGACAAATGCACAGACAAACACACCCAACTAATATAGGACTTCCAATCAAAGGCAACACCAAACAGCTGCCTTCAATTGGAAGTCCACCCCAATTAACCCAACATAGAAACACACTCACTAGACTACACATAGAAATACATAAACATAGACCACAACTCAAAACCCTGAAATAATAAATCAAACGCCCTCCTAACTAACACACCACCCTGAACCACATAAAACAAATACCCTCTGCCACGTCCTGACCAAACTACAATAACAATTAACCCTTATACTGGCCAGGACGTGACAGTTTTGCAGATGTTATCGCTGGTGCAGCGAAATGCTTACGTATGTTTCTAGTGCCAACAGTGCAGCAATATCTAGCAATACAATATCAATATAAATAGCAAGAAATTAAGACCTATCAGAACGAGCAGAGTCCGGAATATAAATATACAGTATATAGGATGAGAACCATGACTAGAATACAGCATCTACACACAAAAGGGGTAAAACAGCATGTGAACATCATTAAGTGACCAGAACACATGCTTGTGCTGTCGAGGCAATTATTTCTGCCGGATTAACTGCTATTTTTTTTAAATCTCATCCACTGTTTACCGCTACACAGCTTAATATAACACACACACACACGCACACACAAACAGCCATCTCTGGGCTGGCCTTCGGTTGGGCATCAGCTGCTGGAGTGCAGTGAACCTCAAAGTTACTGTGCATGCAACCCTGAGGGAAGTGGTCATGAGATAGATGAAGTTAGCTGGGCAAGGCTTTGGCGCTGCTACACGTCCTCATCATGAAAGCATTCTGAAAGTCACAAAGTAGAATTAAAAAATATCAACCTCCCTGCAGTCTCTGTTATTTTAACCTCTTTTATTCTCTCCTCTCTTTCTTCATTGTCACTATCATCTCACAGAAACACATAAATGTTAACACTAGTGTGACCAATCATCACAGATTTTGTTTAATTTTGACACCACCCACCATCAGGCTTATGACTTCTGACTGACCATATTATATTGTGTCTACTAGGTGATCAGTGGCTGGTATTATCTCCTCGGCGAAGCGCTGGGAAGAAGCAAGCATCTGAAAGTGGCTTCGAGACCCCTCACAGGCAGGCAGGACTCTGCTGGTGAATTGAGAGGGGCGCATCTGGCTTCTAAGCCACGGGGTAGGTGGGATTCACCAGATAATGAGGGGCTGGGAAAATGGGTCCAGTTGGACAGATTCCCAAATATCAGATGTTTTTTCTCTCATTCTTTTTCCTGCTTGCAACTGTGAAAAAGGAAAGTGCTGCGCAGCTACTTTATATCCAATAACATTTTATTGCTTTTTGAACATTACTATGCCTTTAGTGAAACCGATATGTCCCGTAAACAAATTAATTGAAGTGTTTCACTTTGGATTGTCCTGAGTGATTCCACATCAGGGAAACAACTCAATTGGAAAGGCAGGCTGCTGAATGGGATGCCTGACATATACCTCAACGTGCTCTTTTTCTCATCCATTTTTCTTATCCACTTTGACATGCAGGCGATTACATTTGATCTCCTCCGAGTAGAAGTAGGAAAGGTGGGGGAGAGGGAGCTGTGTAGAATGTGTGAAAGCAGCCAATGGTATTGTGTCTCCGTTGAATGGCTCCCTTTCATCCAGGATGTTTTAGGAGACAGTGTTGCTTGAGAGAGTAGTAATCACCAAGGTTACACTGAGGAAGCCCTAGTGACAGGATAGGGGGTAGGAGTCATGCTTTAGGACACGTCCCTTTTGCTCTGTGTCTCTGTGAACAGAAGTCTATGTAACCGCAATCTAGAGTGATCTCCATAGCCCAGAGCTCTCAGCACACTACTCTCTCTGAGTTGAACTCCAGAGCCTTGTTGACTCGCTACTGGAAAGCTTAGCAGTGCACTCTATCAGAGTGCAGAAAGCTAGTCCGGACGCTGTTTCTTTCATTGCAAAGTGGCTGCTACTTTTGAGCTGGGATGTTTTGGAAGAGCAGTGCTTCAGCTTGGGATTCTTTGGACTATGTTTCAGAATCTCCCTTGTCCAACCATGGTGCTCCAGCCTCCGAGACGGTGCTGCCTCCAAGCCCAGAGAATATGCTATACTTAACAGTGAGTAGTAATCCATCTCTCCTCCTTTCTAGTTCTAGAGAGGACAGTACAGTATAGATGGAAGTGTGTTTGACATCCATGTGATTGCCAAAGCATGTGTTGGAAAAATTCATACTGATTCATGGATATCGGCAGTGTTTGGCCTCTAAAAGCTTTAAAGGCACATTTTCATATTTTTATTTAACCTTTATTTTAGCAGGGAGTCCCCTTGAGACCAAGTGCTCTTTTTCAAGGGAGCCCTGCATGAACACAATTTATCACATTTACAACATACAAAGTAGTAAGTATACTTTGTTACAAGCAATTTAAAAAGCAAAACACATTCCTCAACAGTTAACACCTGAATTGCCCTAGAGGCACCAGAGCATGAAGGTGCAGAGTACTCTGCAGATCGTTTCATATATGGGGCGCAAAGAAACTTTACTGTACTTAATTCTGTACTGATCAACGGGACCTCTAGAGTTAGCCATCCCTGTGATTGGGCCTGGTGGCTCGTATGTCTGTAATTTAACAATGAGTTATAGGACAAGTTTGAATGAGGGCTTTATAAACAATAAGAGAGCAGTGCATTGATCTATGAGACTTGAGAGAGCCATCCTACTTTCTGATACAGAATGCAGTGATGTGTGCTGAACCTATTGCTCGTAGTAAAGTGGAGTGATCTAATGATAAACTATGATTTGTTTTGTTATTTAATGAAAAGCATTACCTATTCCTATAAAAATGTATTATACATTTCTTAACTACATCACAAACATGCTTTTTGAAAGATATCTTTTCATCAGTCCAGATGCCCAGATATTTATATAGTACCGTCATACCTTAATGGCTCATGAGCTAAGTACAACTAACTGACTTACCCTATCATAACCAAAAATAGGTTGTTGTACTCCATTGTTTATCTTTTTGTTGTAATTTAGTTATTGTAAACAAACAATGTACAGTGGCAAGAAAAAGTATGTGAACCCTTTGGAAATACCTGGATTTCTGCATAAATTGGTCATAAAATTTGATCTGATCTTCATCTAGGTCACAACAAAAGACAAACACAGTCTGCTTAAACTAATAACACAAACAATTATACGTTTGTCTTTATTGATCACACCGTGTAAACATTCACAGTGCAGGGTAGAAAAAGTATTTGCAATAAAGCAACCCCAAACCATGATGCTCCCTCCACCATACTTTACAGTTGGGATGAGGTTTTGATGTTGGTGTGCTGTGTCTTTTTTTTCTCCACACATGGATGTGGAGAAAAAAATGTGTATTCCTTCCAAACAACTCAACTGTAGTTTCATCTGTCCAAATAATATTTTGCCAGTAGCTCTGTGGAACATCCAGGTGTACTTTTGCAAACTTCAGAAGTGCAGCAATGTTTTTTTGGACAGCCGTGGCTTCTTCCGTGGTGTCCTCCCATGAACACCATTCTTGTTTAGTGTTTTTTGTATCGTAGACTCGTCAACAGAGATGTTAGCATGTTCCAGAGATTTCTGTAAGTCTTTAGCTGACACTCTAGGATTCTTCTTAACCTCATTAAGCATTCTGCACTGCCACCTCTAGGGAGAGTAGCAACAGTGCTGAACTTTCTCCATTGACAATTTGTCTTACCGTGGACTGATGAACGTCAAGGCTTTTAGAGATACTTTTGTAACCCTTTCCAGCTTTATGCAAGTCAATAATTCTTAATCTTAGATCTTCTGATATCTCTTTTGTTCGGGGCATGGTTCACATCAGGCAATGCTTCTTGTGAATAGTAAACTCAAATTTTGTGTGTTTTTTTTTATATATATTGCAAGGCAGCTCTAACCAACATCTCCAATCTCATCTCACTGATTGTACTCCAGGTTAGCTGACTCCAATTAGCTTTTGGAGAAGTCATTAGCCTAGGGGTTCACATACTTTTTCCAACCTACACTGTGAATGTTTAAATTATGTATTTAATATAGACAATAAAAATGCAATCATTTTTGTGTTATCAGTTTAAGCACACTGTTTGTCTATTGTTGTGACTGAGATGAAGATCAGATCAAATTTGATGACCAATTTATGCACAAATCCAGGTAATTCCAAAGGGATCACATACTTCTTCTTGCCACTGTATAGCTTCAAAATATGATTGAAAGTTGATGTCATGGATGGTCAGTCCTTGCATCCATAACACCATCTATGTGGTTACATTTCTCTAGCTCCAACCCTCAGCTTTTTTGTAAACACAGTGGTGGTGCTACCATTGGGCTAAAACACAAACTCAGGATTGTGGCTTTAACTTAGATTAATTGAGTATGTGGTAGGAAATATTTGTTCAGAAGTGATCAAACATTCATAAATTATGAATTGATGTGCACTCACACAGTTGTATTAGCTGATTGCATGTTGGTCACACCAGTGCTAAATGTTTTTCATTTTGACTGTCATTACAGAAGGCAGATTTTTCTATGCATATTGATATTGTTCTTTTAATTTTCCAAACATGAACCAGACATTACTAATACTATGTGTTGAAATTGAAGATGCATGGATGATGTGCATAGGGTTTGGCTTTGTAACCCATTACACTACTAGCTATTACATTAATTGTTTCATTCCTTTTTACTTAGAAATGTCCTTGTTTTTGAAAGAAAAGCAAAACAAAATACCATTAAAATAACATCACATTGATCAGAAATAGTGTAGACATTGTTAATGTTGTAAATGGCTATTGTACCTGGAAACGGCAGTTTAAAAAAAAATGGAATATCTACATAGGCGTACAGAGGCCCATTATCAGCAACCATCACTCCTGTGTTCCAATGGCATGTTGTGTTAGCTAATCCAAGTTTATCATTTTAAAAGGCTAATTGATCATTAGAAAACCCTTTTGCAATTATGTTAGCACAGCTGAAAACTGGCCTCCTTTAGACTATTTGAGTATCTGGAGCATCAGTATTTGTGGGTTTGATTACAGGCTCAAAATGTCCAGAAACAAAGCACTTTCTTCTTAAACTCGTCAGTCTTTTCTTGTTCTGAGAAATGAAGGCTATTCCATGTGAGAAATTGCCAAGAATCTGAAGAATACTCCCTTCACAGAACAGTGCAAACTGGCTCTAACCAGAATAGAAAGAGGAGTGGGAGGCCCGGGTACACAACTGAGCAAGTAGACAAGTACATTAGTGTCTAGTTTGAGAAACAGACACCTCACAAGTCCTCAACAGGCAGCTTTGTTAAATAGTACCCGCAAAACACCAGTCTCAACGTAAACAGTGAAGAGGCGACTCCGGGATGCTGGCCTTCTAGGCAGAGTTGCAAAGAAAAAAACATAACTCAGACTGGACAATAAAATAAAAGATTAAGATGGGCAAAAGAACACAGACACTGGACAGAGGAACTCTGCCTAGAAGGCCAGCATCCCGGAGTGTATATACAGTTGAAGTCGGAAGTTTACATACACTTAGGTTGGAGTCATTAAAACTCATTTTTCAACCACTCAACAAATGTCTTTTTCACAAAATATAGTTTTGGTAAGTTGGTTAGGACATCTACTTTCTGCATCACACAAGTAATTTTTCCAACAATTGTTTACAGACAGATTATTTCACTGCATCACAATTCCAGTGGGTCAGAAGTTTACATACACTAAGTTGACTGTGCCTTTTAAACAGCTTGGACAATTCCAGAAAATTATGTCATGGCTTTAAAAGCTTCTGATTGACTCAAATGATGTCAATTAGCCTATGTAATTCAAGGCCTACCTTCAAACTCAGTGCCTCTTTGCTTTACATCATGGGAAAATCAAAAGAAATCAGCCAAGATATCAGAAAAAAAATGTAGACCTCCACAAGTCTGGTTCATCTTTGGGAGCAATTTCCAAATGCCTGAAGGTACCACGTTCATCTGTACAAACAATAGTACGCAAGTATAAACACCATGGGACCACGCAGCCGTCATACCACTCAGGAAGGAGACGCGTTCTGTCTCCTAGAGATGAACGTACTTTGGTGCGAAAAGTGCAAATCAATCCCAGAACAACAGCAAAGGACCTTGTGAAGATGCTGGAGGAAACGGGTACAAAAGTATCTATATCTACAGTAAAACGAGTCCTATATCAACATAACCTGAAAGGCCGCTCAGCAAGGAAGATGCCACTGCTCCAAAACCGCCATAAAAAAAGCCAGACTACGGTTTGCAACTGCACATGGGGACAAAGATCGTACTTTTTGGAGAAATGTCCTCTGGTCTGATGATACAAAAATAGAACTGTTTCGCCATAATTACCATTATGTTTGGAGGAAAAAGGGGGAGACTTGCAAGCTGAAGTACACCATCCCAACCGTGAAGCACGGGGGTGGCAGCATCATGTTGTGGGGGGGGGGGGGGGGTGCTTTGCTGCAGGATGGACTGGTGCAGTTCACAAAATAGATGATATCATGAGGAGGGAACATTATGTGGATATATTGAAGCAACATCTCAAGACATCAGTCAGGAAGTTAAAGCTTGGTCGCAAATGGGTCTTCCAAATGAACAATGAACCCAAGCATACTTCCAAAGTTGTGGCAAAATGGCTTAAGGACAACAAAGTCAAGGTATTGGAGTGGCCATCACAAAGCCCTGACCTCAATCCCATAGAAAATGTGTGGGCAGAACTGAAAAACGTGTGCAAGCAAGGAGGCCTTCAAACCTGACTCAGTGACACCAGCTCTGTCAGGAGGAATGAGCCCAGATTCACCCAACTTATTATGGGAAGCTTGTGGAAGGCTACCAGGAACGTTTTGCCCAAGTTAAACTATTTAAAGGCAATGCTACCAAATACTAATTGAGTGTATGTAAACTTCTGACCCACTGGGAATGCGATGAAAAAAACCCTGAAATAAATCATTCGCTCTACTATTATTCTGACATTTCACATTCTTAAAATAAAGTTGGGATCCTAACTGACCAAAGACAGGGAATTTTTACTAGGATTTAATGTCAAGAATTGTGAAAAACTGAGTTTAAATGTATTTGGCTGAGGTGTATGTAAACTTCCGACTTCAACTGTATATAGTCAAAAGTTTGGACACACCTACTCATTCAAGGGTTTTTCTTTATTTTGACTATTTTCTACATTGTAACCCATATGGAATCATGTAGTATCCTCCCACCAATTTTTTAAAATATTTTATATTATTCAAAGTAGCCACCCTTTGCCTTGATGACAGTATTGCACACTCTTGGCATTTTCTCAAACAGATTCACCTGGAATGCTTTTCCAACTGTTTTGAAGGAGTTTCCACATATGCTGTGCACTTGTTGGCTGCTTTTCCTTCACTCTGCGGTCCAACTCATCCCAAACCATCTCAATTGGGTTGAGGTTGGGTGATCATGGAGGCCAGGTCATCTGATCCAGCACTCCATCACTTTCCTTTTGGTGAAATAGCCCTTACACAGCTTAGAGGTGTGTTTTGGGTCATTGTCCTGTTGAAAAACAAATGATAGTCCCACTAAGCGCAAACCAGATGGGATGGCGTATCGCTGCAGAATGCTGTCGTAGTCATGCTGGTTAAGTATGCCTTGAATTCTAAATCAATTACAGATTGTGTCACCAGCACAGCACCCCCACACCATCACACCACCTTCTCCATGCTTCACGTTGGGAACCACACATGTGGAGATCAACCGTTCACGTTCTCTGCGTCTCACAAAGACACAGCGGTTGGAACCAAAAATATACAATTTGGATTCATCAGAGCAAAGGACAGATTTCCACCAGTCTATTGTCCCTTGTTCGTGTTCCTTGGCCCAAGCAATTCTTTTATTTTTATTGGTGTCCTTTAGTAGTGGTTTCTTTGCAGCAATTCGACCATGAAGGCTAGATTCACGCAGTCTTCTTTGAACAGTTGATCTTGAGATGTTCACATTTGATCTTGAGATGTGTCTGTTACTTGAACTCTGTGAAGCGTTTATTTGGGCTGCAATTTCTGAGGCTGGTAACACTATTGAACTTTATCCTCTGCATCAGAGGTAACTCTGGATCTTCCTTTCCTGTGGTGGGCCTCCTGAGAGCCACTTTCATCATAGCACTTGATGGTTTTTGCGACTGCACTTGAAGAAACTTGCAAAGTTCTTGAAATTTTCCAGATTGACTGACCTTCATGTCTTAAAGTAATGATGGACTGTCGTTTCTCTTTGCTTATTTTAGCTGTTCTTACCATAATATGGACTTGGTATTTTACTAAATAGTGCAATCTTCTGTATACCACCCCTTGTCACAGCACAACTGATTGGCTCAAACTCATTAAGAAATTCCATGTGACTACGTCATGAAGCTGGTTGAGAGAATGCCAGGAGTGTGCAAAGCTGTCATCAAGGCAAAGGGTGGCTACTTTGAAGAATCTCTAATATAAAATATATATTGATTTGTTTAACACTTTTTTGGTTACTACAGGATTCCATATGTGTTATTTCATAGTTGGATGTCTTCACTATTATTCTACACTGTAGAAAATAGTAAAAATAAAGAAAAACACTGGAATGAGTAGGTGTGTCCAAACTTTTGACTGGTACTGTATATATAGCCTTATCCATATAGATAATCTTTTTACATTTTAATGTCAAATTTGACTTCTGCTGTTAGGTTTTTCATCAGCATTTCTCAAGCAGAGTTTTAATGGAAAGGAATGGCCTAACAACAGCATCCACAAACCAATCATGTCAATGGTGGAACTTCCCCCACCCCCCACTCTTACTGTAATAAGTTAAAAATGCTTATGCTGATAATAGAAAAAAGCAAAAATAATGACAGGGAAGTGTAGGCTGTTGGTGTCTTTCAAATAGCACTTCATTGTCCTGCCCTCTAACTCACTTACTCCACCTTTCCCCGGTCCACTTGGCAGTCGCTACTTTTCCTAGTCCCACAGACAAAGATGGGAAGTAGCAAAAGCCAACATAATGGATGTAATATGAAGCTGGGGCCACGCAGTGTTTGTTTAATCTGCTGTTTGATTCCACTTACAAGTACTGTGGGTGTGTCCGAAATAGTACCCTATAACCCCAATGTAGCCTAGTGCACTACTTTTGACCAGAGCCTATGAGAATAGCCCTATGAAGCTCTGGTCAAAAGTAGTGCACTACAGTATACAGGGAATAGGGTGCCATTTTGGAAGCATACTGTTTTCCCTCCTGTAGAGAGAGAGGGGACTTTTCAGTCCACAGTGGAAGCTGGTCAAACATATAACTCATTATGTGTAGTAGCCTTTTCTTCGCATCAGAATCAGGGATTCACAAACCCTCACTTTTTGAATAATGTTTTAATCTCTTTATGAATTTTTTAAAATTAGTTGTATTGTCTGCTGTCCAAAGCATTACTGTTATTCTGTGGTGGAAATTAAAAATAAGTTATGTTGAGTCATTTAATCGTAACACAATAAAAACAACACAAAGATAATATTTGGAAATAAATATAAAATAGATAGTATGATAAACTTTTTTAGTACAACCATCCTTCCTAGTCCTTCCATGAAGGCACTTCAAAGTACTTTACACATCTTTTCACAAACCCTGATTCCTATGAAGGTGATGAGAAGTCAATTTATTGAAAATTTGAGTGTGGGTTAACATGAGTCACACGAGACTGGGGTAAATGTGCCGAATGTGGAGGGACACCACTGTGCCTGTTTAGTTCAGGAAACATGTTGGCTTATCAAGCACAGACATACTGCTTGGCCAGAGGTTGGGGGTTGGAAGGTGGTTTCCTGCTATTCTTCTGCCGAGTTGGGTTCCCATGAGTGGAAATGCTTGGTTCACAGCATTAGAGTCCAGCAAAGCAGGCTACTGGTCCCACTTCACATTGCACTTGCTCTATCTGAGATCCTACTGAATAATATGCTATCTGGTCATGTATAGTATAATTTAATCTGCTGAAGCTATGCATACCATCCACGGGCTTTGCAGGGTCTGCATCGGACGGAATCTGCCTCAGGTTTGTCACACTACTTTCTTCAGGTCTGACACAGTTGGGGGGGGTAGAGAAGGACTGGGGAACTTCAGATTACACTGCACACAGTGGCAGTGTGCACTGGGAGACTAATAAATATAATACATCAGCAGTGTTGTATTAGCAGTGCTCTCATTAGACTGCCACTTCCATTATACTGTATAGGTGCAGGGGAAAATTGACCCTAGACACTGATCTTGGCATTTTCTCCACTAATGGTTAAGGTTAGGATTGGGGGGGAAGGTGATCTGAGATCTGTACCTAGGGCATTGTATTGATAGCTTCTAGTTAGTTTCAGTCATGTCAATATTCTGGATGGTACTGTAGTTTGTATGTTCAACCGGTCGAGCAAAGACTTGCTGGAGGAATGTTGTTCAAACTTCAAGCTTCAGGGATTTCATCTGAGCTGCACGGTTGAGTTCCTATGTA
The DNA here is from genome assembly GCF_901001165.1 of Salmo trutta. Lineage (NCBI taxonomy): Eukaryota > Metazoa > Chordata > Actinopteri > Salmoniformes > Salmonidae > Salmo > Salmo trutta. The sequence goes on from NC_042985.1 coordinate 45,124,971, forward strand.
CAGTTGAAGTCGGAGGTTTACATGCACCTTAGCCAAATACATTTATACTCAGTTTTTCACAATTCCTGACATTTAATCCTAGTAAAAATTCCCTGTCTTCGGTCAGTCAGGATCACCACTTTATTTTAAGAATGTGAAATGTCAGAATAATAGTAGAGAATTATTGATTTCAGCTTTCATGTCTTTCATCACATTCCCAGTGGTTCAGAAGTTTACATACACTCAGTTGGTACTTGGCAGTATTGCCTTTAAATTGTTTAACTTGGGTCAAACTTTTCAGGTAGCCTTCCACAAACTTCCCACAATAAGTTGGGTGAATTTTGGCCCATTCCTCCTGATAGAGCTGGTGTCACTGAGTCCGGTTTGTAGGCCTCCTTGCTCGCACACGCTTTTTCAGTTCTGCCCACACACTTTCTATGGGATTGAGGTCAGGGCTTTATGATGGCCACTCCAATACCTTGACTTTGTTGTCCTTAAGCCATTTTGCCACAACTTTGGAAGTATGCTTGGGGTCATTGTCCATTTGGAAGACCCATTTGCGACCAAGCTTTAACTTCCTGACTGATGTCTTGAGATGTTGCTTCAATATATCCACATAATTTTCTTTCCTCATGATGCCATCTATTTTGTGAAGTGCACCAGTCCCCCTGCAGCAAAGCACCCCCACAACATGATGCTGCCACCCCCGTGCTTCATGGTTGGGATGGTGTTCTTCAGCTTGCAAGTCTCCACTTTTTTCCTCCAAACATAATGCTGGTCATTATGGCCAAACTGTTCTATTTTTGTTTCATCAGACCAGAGGACATTTCTCCAAAAAGTATGATCTTTGTCCCCATGTGCAGTTGCAAACCGTAGTCTGGCTTTTTTATGGCGGTTTTGGAGCAGTGGCATCTTCCTTGCTGAGCGGCCTTTCAGGTTATGTCGATATAGGACTCGTTTTACTGTGGATATAGATACTTTTGTACCTGTTTCCTCCAGCATCTTCACAAGGTCCTTTGCTGTTGTTCTGGGATTGATTTGCACTTTTCACACTAAAGTACATTCATCTCTAGGAGACAGAACGCGTCTCCTTCCTGAGGGGTATGATGGCTGCGTGGTCCCATGGTGTTTATACTTGTGTACTATTGTTTGTACAGATGAACGTTGTACCTTCAGGCGTTTGGAAATTGGTCCCAAGGATGAACCAGACTTGTGGAGGTCTACAATTTCTGAGGCCTTGGCTGATGTATTTTGATTTTCCCATAATGTAAAGCAAAGAGGCACTGAGTTTGAAGGTAGGCCTTGAAATACAGCCACAGGTACACCTCCAATTGACTCCAATGATGTCAATTAGCCTATCAGAAGCTTCTAAAGCCATGACATAATTATCTGGAATTTTCCAAGCTGTTTAAAAGGCACAGTCAACTTAGTGTATGTAAACTTCTGACCCACTAGAATTGTGATTAAGTGAAATAATCTGTCTGTAAACAATTGTTGGAAAAATTACTTAGGACATCTACTGTGTGCATGACACAACTGACTTGCCAAAACTATAGTTTGTTAACAAGAATTTTGTGGAGTTGTAAAACGATTTTTAATGACTCCAACCTAAGTGTATGTAAACTTCCGACTTCAACTGTAGATCTACATTGGCTAAACTTGAAATACATAGCTTAGCCAGCTACTCACTAGCACGCGAGCTTGAGAGGTTGTTTATGAGAACTGTGCTAATTCTCTATAATGCCTGCTACATGTACATTATTAGTGAATGTGCATGGTTCTGGTTAAATTTGTAACAGAAAGAGCATTTTCATAGACCGACTTGAAAGCCAGATCAGTGATTATTGCAAAAAGTGCAGGTTAAACTATTTTGGAATATAATCAAATATGGGGCCTATTGCAACCATCGATGGCACTAGATTATCGCCAGATTATGACTCGCCAGCTAACGTCTCGTCTAACCGTGCTGAATTCCCCTGCACAGTTGATCTCAATTGCAACCATTATAGGTCACCCTAAAATATGATGTCCGTAATACCTTAGTCCTGTTTGCAACCAAAGTCTTTCATGATATGTTCGCCCTCTGGTTGGTATTGTATGATTGGAAACTAATGTTGGTGTGGCTTATTGTTAATACTTTATTTTTTTCCTATTTTATGTCATCCAAAAGTGGCTGGTATGGTCATTTCTTATCAAGATCGTGGGTAAAATATGCCTGGACTGTCCATATTTGAAATGTGTAAATACATAAAGTCAGTCAGGGGGATTGAGTACTTTGTGCAGAAGGGTGTGGGCCAGAATCAAACCCACACCGACCTGGTAGGCCTATATGTGCACTCTGAAGGCAGTGACCTTACCCCTAGACCACCGCATGCCATGTTTGAACAAAATCTTGACCAATATCTATCTGGCGTTATTCATCTATAGAAAGCGATGGTTGTTGATGTGTATGTCTGCATTTCAGATACATTTTTGTACATTTGAATGTTGCAGTAATAGGACATATGACTAGCATTTGATCAATCGGGAGATAATTATTTTGATAGCAAGCCCTGATCCCAATGACTTGACTGCCCCAGAATCGAGAGAAACTAAACTGCTATTTTTCAGTGATTTGCAAGGTTCATTTGAATTTCCTGATGCAGCAGGAAAATCCTCTGCGACAAAAGAGTGATCAAGCTAAGATCCAACATCTGTAAAGCCAGTCAACATCTGTGATGCACATTGTGTTGAAAACCTGTTTATCATCCCTAACAATGACTGCTTTCTTGGCACCAACCCATACTAAGCTAAAGGAATTCATTGGAATGCTAGTTGAATCATTTCAGAATAACTGTGCCAGCCAAGCACACCAGAGTAGCTTGAGTGTTGTAGACCTAAGTCCACACAACCAGAGCTAAGATGCTCTATTTCCCCATTTCTGTTTGAACTGGTGCCTTTAGACAGACATCTTGATTGGGACTATTCAAATACTGTCACTGTCTTTACTGTTAGTCCAGGCCGTGGCTAGTAAGTTAAAGGTCAGTCCACCTCAAAAACCACAAGAAAGAGGATTTTGACCCCCACCATCTTAGATTGTTGAGAAATTATTACTGTAGTTAAAAAAATATGATTAGCATTCCTGCAACATTATTTTGTTGAACTATAATTTGATCTCTGAGAAATTAAGCTAATTGATTGCACCCAAATTGGCCATTTAAATTTATAGGATTCATATAATATTCAATAAATATATTACCTAACATCCGATTCGAATCACACTTTTTTCTAACAATGAGTTAGACCAGAAGAATCCATACAAATAGTTCTGACCACTAGATGGGGCTGTTCCTGCTATTAATGTTAAAGGTATAGTTCACTCAAATTACAAAATGAAATATTGGTTTCCTGTAAGCAGTCTATGGACAAGGTATGACATCAATCTGTGCTTTGGATTTGTTGTCCACTGTTTCAAATGCTAACATTTAGCATTTGTGGCACAAATCCAATGCAAGTCACTGGTACCTATATTAGCATTTTCACTCTTCATGGCCAAATCATCCTAAAGTATCTACAAATTGATTGTGTAGCTCAATGATGTTACTTATAAAAATGCTAATATAGTGTCCATTGACTTGCATTGGATTTGTGCCACAAATGCAAAAATGTTAGCATTTGAAACCGTGGCCAGGTAAACAAAACCAAAACACAAGTTGCTTTCATACTTTGTCCATAAACTGCTTACAGGGTAAGGACACCAATGTGTAATTTGGGTGAAATATCCCTTTAAATAATTTTTTACAAAAAAATCACCTAATAGCAGGAACAGCACCATCTAGTGGTCAGAACCTAGTAATATCAGGATGTAGTATGGGACATAAACCTAACCACTTCAATAACAAATTTCTCTGATCACCAAATTCACTGAGAATGCATTACATAGGATGAAGAAACAATACTCAGAGCCACAGCTGATACTGTAGATTCGTTGTTGGGCTGGGATTGGCGTGGGGTATGGGGGGTCCATGGTTGGCTTTTGACCATTTCTTTGTATTCCTCAAAGTTTAGTCCAAATTGGATGTTAGGTACTGTTGAATATTATATGAATCCTATCAAATGAAATGGGCAATTTGGGTGCAATCAATTAGCTTAGAGAACAAATTATATTTCAAGAAAATAATGTTGCATGAATGCTAATCTTATCTGCTTTTAACTACAGAAATGATTTCACAACAATCTGAAATGACGTGGAACGACCCTTAAGGATGTTCGGAACAGTTCCCATGTTTGTCAGCAAAGGTCTCCTTAGTCAGATCTCCCAGCAACAGCGTGCTCCGCTGTTTCTCTGGCTTCTCCGCTCTTTAGTGTTTTTAATATCGCTGGTGGCTTGAGGCCGTGGCATTAAAGCTTTTGTCCTGGGAAAGCTCCCATGGAGCCCAACTTTTTATTCTTTCCTGACCTGGTTACAAGGGAATCTGCGCTGCTGCTGCTATTAGTGGCTGTAGGGGGTCCAAGCCAATGGAAGATGTCACGTTTGTAATGTTTACTTCTGGCCTTGGGATTTTCATTAGAAACTGATTCTCATACTGTACTGTATAGCCGCGATCACACTGCACTTAGCCCAGGGTTAACAGCCTTCTTAGCCCTGGGTTAAGAGAGATTTCAGCCCAGGCTAAGAACAATGCAGTGTAAAAAGGCATTATTTCTCAATGTTTGTACACTTAGACAGTGATTGATTAATTCAACGATTCAGTGTCAGTTTTTCCTTTTAGATTTTGATGAATACAATTACATGGAGGAGGGACCTCATTCTACATCAGCAGTTCTACTCTGAGATGCTTTATGAATGTGCTCCCTAATCTAGCTCCACTTTCTTACATGGGTAGGAAGGCAGCAAGTGCGATGGGAATTCAAAGTAATATGATCTCTTTGGCTCTGGCAGGTGACTATCCATCGGGGTAAAGATGGCTTCGGCTTCACCATCTGCTCGGACTCACCTGTGCGTGTTCAGGCTGTCGATCCAGGTAAGTTGTTGCCTGGTCCCGGATCTAATTGTGCTCTCTTGCCAGCACTATGGCAAGGATGTTTGAGCAAGGCACCTAACCCTAATTGCTCCAGGGTCACGTGATGACAGGGCAATTCCACGTTAACAGAATGATGCTGAATCTCAGATTTTTTACTTTAAAATGTATATCAAACCAAAAACAATGATTGCAAAGTAAAAAAAACAACATACTGCTCTATGCATAAGGACAACTTTTAACAATTTCCACTGAATATTTCATAAAAACACATTTACTTGAAGAACAGTGCAGATGCAAAGTTTGGTAACAGAATGACAGTTTGTGTCGTCATTCTGTTACCAAACTTTGCATCTGCACTGCTCTTCAAGTAAATGTGTTTTTAAATAAAATATTCAGTAGAAATTGTTAAGTCGTCTTTGTGCATAGTATGGTTTGTTTAAAGCTATAATCCTTAGTTCCTACAGTGGTTCCTCAATTTAAAGTTTTGAAGTTATGCTGCGGTGCATTGAGATACATTATGATATAGTACAGTGAACTGAATAATGAGGATAAAGAAGAAGAGGGTGATTTTGAATTTAGAACAATAGTGTAAGAATTGTTCTTCTTCTGGGCCTCCGAATAGCGCAGCGGTCTAACATGCTGACCAGACCACTCATGTCCGCATGTTGATTTTGTCCACCCACATCAGACGCATATCAGGACACGCAGGTTGAAATATCAAAACGAACTCTGAACCAACTATGTTAATTTGGGGACAGATCGAAAAGCAATTACACTTACTTGGGTGGGTTGAGATCATTAAATATGAAAGCACTAAACCTTTCTCTAAAAGCTTCACTTATTCAAAAGTTTTACTTGAACCCTAAATGGTTCTCAAGTAGATTACTAAGAAAGCTCATTCATTGTTTAAAAATTGCCTTTGTGTAGATTGCCATGTCTCATTTTTGATTAATTGAAAATTATACTTTTTTCAAAGTATCTCTTTTTCAAACAATCATTGCAGAGCTGGCTACAATTTCAATTTCATCCCCCTGAAAAGATAGAAGAAATATTACAACAAATATTATGGCTGAACTCAAGTGCGCTGGTTGATAAAATACCTGTATTGATGGGAAAGATGTTTGGAAAGGGTATTTTGTTCTTAAACAATATTGGAATGGTAGTGTTATTGTCACGAATCCTTCTGGAACTTTCATTGCGCACACCTGACCCCTATTCCCACTGATTGTTTTTGTATATATGTGCCCTTTGTTCAGCATGGTGCTGTTGATTATTGTCGATGTCCATTGGTGTGTGTGAGTACCTGTGCTGTGTGTTTTGGGCTTTCGTGCCCTTGTGGATAGCGCAGATGATTACGGGTCTTGTCCCGTGTGATAATCTTTGTGCGCTAGTGTTATTTAATCGAGGTAGTCCTCGCTCTTTTTTTTGGGTTTCAACCCTGTTTTTGTTACGTGTTTGTTTGGTCTTCGTCCCGTGCCTTTACGCGGGTAAAATAAAAAACCCTGTTACGCATTCCTGCACCTGTCTCCCGAACTCTTCATGCCGACGTGACTTTATGTCCTTCATGGAGTTATCAGAATTGTACGGGAAGGTCTGCTCAATCCAAGAGTACAACCAATTGATTACAGCATTACCCCAAAAATGGAGGAGGCAGGTGGCAGCGGGAGGAGGTAGGGATCTGGTCTGTCTGCCCAATATAAAGGATCAAAACAGGCAGAGGAATAAAAATAGCATAAATAGGAAAGCATACCAGTTTCATTTGAGGACCAGGATGTTGACAACTGCGCCATACAGATTGCAAAATAGTTGGGAAGAGATTTTTGATATACCGATTCCATGGTACGATTCCATGAGTTGACATATAAAGCAACGCAAGATTCAAGACTTTGTGCTTTTCAGCTAAAATTTTTATATAGAATTCTTGCCACTAACAAAATGTTGAATATTTGTGGCATAAAATCATCGAGGATACAGAATCAATAGACTTACATTTATTTTGGTATTGCCCTCAGGTAGCCTGTTTCTGGTCTCAGGTTCAGGAATGGCTGAAAATGCTGAAAAGGCATTGATCTAAAATTGACCCTAGAAATAGTACTGTTAAGAGATCTGGAGAGACCGGGTCAGTCAATTACTAATGCTCTTAGTAAAAGTATTTATCGTCAACTCGCAATCTGTGGATTCTATTCGATTAGATAGATTGCAATTGTATGTTAAACATCCCAGCATAGTTGAAAGATATATGTTGTGATCCGAAGAGGGTGGCCAGCAGAGATCGGTGGGATGGGCTGAGGGAAGCTGAAGGTTGGGATGTGAAATTGGAGACAAGTGGGAGTGGAGTTAGAATGATGGTCAAAGATAACATTTTAAAATAAAGTCTAAATAAAACACAATAAAAAGTACATTTGAAGGGCAGTGTTTTTACAGCTAATTCCGGTTTGCCTGAGGCTGATGCCGTGCAGGTGTTTGTACACATGCATATACATACACTCTCATTCAAATAAACACATACAAGAACACACACATACATGTAATAAAGCCAGACATGCACACAAACATATACAGTTGGCATTGCTGTTTATGATTTTAGTCGCCTTTGATGTCCTTTTTTTAATTACATTTTTTTAGTTTCTCCATTGTTTGCTGTTTTCTTCTGTCTTTTTATTTTTTCTCTTTAGTTCATTCTTTTGGTTGTTGGTGCATTGGGGGGGTTCTTGGGGGTGGGGAATGTAATTTATTGTATTTTGATTCTTGGGGGTCTCGAATGGTTGAGGGATAGCTATTAGGGAACTGTGGGGGGATTTTGGAGGGCTCGGGTTCACGTTTTTTGGCCTGGTGGGAGATCTGTCAATGTGCCCTTGAGCAGGTCATTGACCCTTGATGCTTCTGTGTGTCACTCTGAATGGGAGTCTGTTGGATGACTGGTATGGTGTAGTTGTTGAGCAACTTCACTGCAAATATATTGTATGTTTAGGATATTCAATAAAACATTTTTATTAAAAAATAAATACAATTAAAAAAAAGTAAATTTAGCAATTGAACACAAATCCAATTCAATTTGAAAATGTCCTAATTGCAAAATCATGTAACAGAATTTGGGGATTCCAGAACTGTAATTTACATGTAAATAAACATAAGCATGTTTTATGTTTTTAATACTGCAGATAGAATGCTCTGTGTGCCAGAGATGGTACCATTCAGCTTGTCTGGGGATGACAAAAAAGGACTTCAACAAAGCCAAAATAGAAAATGATTGGAAGGGGCCTCTTTGCTGTTAAATTAAAGACTTATAAATAAATTGTTGTCCCATGTAACTACTTTAAAATGTGGAACTGTTTCACAAAAAATGCAAACATTGATTTGGCATACAATTTAAGATTGTAAATATTGTACACATGGTCTAACTTCAAAAATAACAAATTGCACTTGAAATTAACATCTCTTTAAAGTTATTGCAAAAAAAATCATATTTTCACTTGTTTTATGCGACAAAACAAACAAAAAACAAACAAGTGACAACAATAAGGGATCATAGCTTTCACCTGGTCAGTATGTCATGGAAAGAACAGGTGTTCCTAATGTTTTGTACACTCAGTGTATATGTGTTGACTGAATATACGCAAGTGATGTCTCCTAAATTAACGAATTTATGGCACAGCCATATATTAGACTTGTCTTTTTCATGGAGGGTGTGAAACACTACAGAACTTCATTTGGAGTCTCTCTCCACTCAGCCAGGCACCTAAGCCTAGCAAACATAGCCTACATCAGGGTTCACCAAATGACAGCCTGCGAGTGATTTTATTTGGCCCCTCAAGTTTCCTAAGCAGATAGGAACAGATTTCTTAAATAAAAATCATTTTAAGTATTCCCACGTATAATAGTTATCGTATAAGCAAGGTTAAGTGAATTATTATGTTTTAGTCGATCATTATATCTGTTTGGGCTTCTTGCGGTCCATTGGCAGTCTACAAATTATTATGTTCTGGCCCCCCAACCATGCGCTCAAGAGAAAATTGGCCCGAGGCTGAATCTAGTTGATGATCCCTGTCCTACATCAAAATAATGTACACTATAATGTACACTTGTGTGAAGATTTAGTTGAGGTAAATTATTTTAATCATTAGCAAGACAGTTGCTGGTTCGATACCCGTGCCGCCCGAGACCAGGAGACCCATGAGGCAACGCACAATTGGCCCAGCGTCATCCGGGTTAGGGGAGGGTGTGGCCGGCCGGGATGTCCTAGTCCAAAAAAATAGGCATGTGGGCTTTTGTTTTTTCTACCTCTAAAACAGAAATAAATCATTCTAAATAACAAACTGTCTTTATTTACAAATTAGTAAGAATGTCTCACCACATGTTCAAGAATGGCCTTTTTCCCTTCATTCAGATTACAATCGCTCACTTTCAGTTATTTGAAAACAACTAAATAATCTCCAAAATATAGTTCTTTTTTAAACAAGCCATAGACAGTTGGTTGCAATTTCAGTTTAATCTACCAGAAAAGACAGAACAAATATTACAACAAATATTGTGGTTAAACTCAAATATACTGATTAAAAAAAACTATAAATTGGAACCTTTAACAACCGGAAGGGAAAAAGTATTATTATTATTATTATTAACCCTGCATTATAATTATATAAAAGCCCCTTTTAGATATTCTGTGTTTTTATTTACAATAGTGATGGACAGCTGGAGGTATTTTGTTTTTCACAAGCGTAGCAGGCTGTGAATTCTGCAAACAATGTTTCTAGGATGGGCTATTAGCAGGACAATAGAATCCAGGCTGTATCACATCCAACCATGATTGGGAGTCCCATAGGGCGGCGCACAATTGGCCCACCATCAACTGGGTTTGGTCGTCATTGTAAATAAGTATTTTTTTCTTAATCTTGGGGACCCTTTCGAGATAGGATCCCAGTAACGGGATTGCTTGACAAGATAGCATGGCGAAATAGTTAAATAAAGGTCAAAAAATAAATAAAAAATAAAAATAAAAAAATTCGGCCAAATCGGCGTCCAAAAATACCGATTTCCGATTGTTATGAAAACTTGAAATCGGCCCTAATTAAATCGGCCATTCCGATTAATCGGTCGACCTCTAATCTGTTGGTGTGCAACACTTGCATAACAAGTTAGCTATATATATTTTTTTAGGTTCGGTGACTTTCTTCTTGGGACATTGCATTTGAGAGTATTTTCTTTTAATGTTATTTTTTATGAAAACTATTTTCATAATTCATTTGGGGTGCCAAATAATATTGCCGCCAGTTGTTTTTTAAATTTGACCTTTATTTAACTAGGCAAGTCAGTTAAGAACACATTCTTATTTTCAATGACGGCCTAATAACGGTGGGTTAACTGCCTTGTTCAGGGGTAGAACGACAGATTTTTACCTTGTCAGCTCAGGGATTCAATCTTGCAACCTTACGGTTAACTAGTCCAACGCTCTAACCACCTGCTTTACACTGCACTCCACGAGGAGCCTGCCTGTTACGCGAATGCAGTAAGAAGCCAAGGTAAGTTGCTAGCTAGCATTAAACTTATCTTATAAAAAATAATCAATCAATCAATCATAATCACTAGTTAACTACACATGGTTGATGATATTACTAGTTTATCTAGCCTGTCCTGCGTTGCATATAATCGCTTAGGTACACGTTGCTCCAACTATAAACATCAATGACTTTCTTAAAATCAATACACAAGTATATATTTTTAAACCTGCATATTTAGTTAATATTGCCTGCTAACATGAATTTCTTTTAACTAGGGAAAATGTGTCACTTCTCTTGCAAACAGAGTCAGGGTATATGCAGCAGTTTGGGCCGCCTGGCTCGTTGCGAACTGTGAAGACTATTTCTTCCTAACAAAGACAGCCGACTTCACCAAACAGGGGATGATTTAACAAAAGCGCATTTGTGAAAAAAGAACAATCGTTGCATGACTGTACCTAACCATAAACATCAATGCCTTTCTTAAAATCAATACACAGAAGTATATATTTTTAAACCTGCATATTTAGCTAAAAGAAATCCAGGTTAGCAGGCAATATTAACCAGGTGAAATTTTGTCATTTTGCGTTCATTACACGCAGTCAGGGTATATGCAACAGTTTGGGCCGCCTGGCTCGTTGCGAACTAATTTGCCAGAATGTTACGTAATTATGACATAACATTGAAGGTTGTGCAATGTAACAGGAATAACGTTTTGTTTTTGAGATGATAGTTTCCGGATTCGACCATATTAATGACCTAAGGCTCGTATTTCTGTGTGTTATTATGTTATAATTACGTCTATGATTTGATAGAGCAGTCTGACTGAGCGATGGTAGGCAGCAGCAAGCTCGTAAGCGTTCATTCAAACAGCCCTTCGAAATGCATTGCGCTGTTTATGACTTCGAGCCTATCAACTCCCAAGATTAGGCTGGTGTAACCGATATGAAATGGCTAGCTAGTTAGCCGAGTGCGCGCTAATAGCGTTTCAAACGTCACTCGCTCTGAGACTTGGAGTAGTTGTTACCCCTTGCTCTGCACGGGTAACGCTGCTTCGAGGGTGGCTGTTGTCGATGTGTTCCTGGTTCGAGCCCAGGTAGGAGCGAGGAGAGGGACGGAAGCTATACTGTTACACTGGCAATACTAAAGTGCCTATAAGAACGTCCAATAGTCGAAGGTATATGAAATACAAATCGTATAGAGAGAAATAGTCCTATAACTACAACCTAAAACTTCTTACCTGGGAATATTGAAGACTCGTTAAAAGGAACCACCAGCTTTAATATGTTCTCATGTTCTGAGCAAGGAACTTAAACGTTAGCTTTTTTACATGGCACATATTGCACTTTTACTTTCTTCTCCAACACTTTGTTTTTGCATTATTTAAACCAAATTGAACATGTTTCATTTTTTAGTTGAGGCTAAATTGATTTAATTGATGTATTATATTAAGTTAAAATAAGTGTTCATTCAGTATTGTTGTAATTGTCATTATTACAAATAAATAAATAAAAACATCGGCTGATTAATTGGTATCGGCTTTTTGGTCCTCCAATAATCGGCATCGGCACCGGCATTGAAAAATCATAATCGGTCGACCTCTTCAACAGATGGAAAAAAACTACACCAGTCAAGCAATTCATTTCTACAATAATCTAATTTTAATTTGACTTTACAAACTACAAGAGGGCTTAATTGGAGTCTATTTCTTCGGAGCCTAGGCCTATGTAAAATAACTTGGCCTACCTCAGCCAGTTTTGAGGCTTAACAGCCTTAACAGCCTAATAGAAGAATGATTTTTTATTATTAGGCCAACTTAGAATTGCAACTGGTCAAAAATGTAGCATCCTACATAAAACAATTATTTAAAAAAAGACTGTCTGTGTCGGGATATTGCTATTGTAACGGCATAACAAACAAAACATACTGTCAGCTGGATAACCTCTCACAATAATATTAGTATTTACTAAATACAGTCATATAGGCCACTAAGTAACTTATTCAATGAGAAAAGTTGCATTTCCTCTTGGACACGATCTTGTGGATGTCTGGTTTAATGGATGGATGTGATCAAACAACTCAAGCTTCCTAGTTAAGGCCTCAAATTTCTCCACCATGTCCACGAATGTTTCCCTCTTCCTTGTAACTGCAGATTTAACCTGTTTAAGTTACAGAATATGCCCGGAAAAAAAGCTGTGTGCAGCTCGCAGTTAACGATTCAATGTTTCTGCGTCGGGCCTCGATATGGGGCGGGAAGGCCACTGTGCTTAGATTCATAATTACGTCTGAGATTGAATTATTTGCAAACAGCGATATTTTCATTGGAAATAAGACACACTGGCTTGGCATTGGGAAAATAGGGAAAGATGAATGCGTATCTCTTTGTACATTTTTCTCTGAAACTTACATTTTCATTATCCACCTTCTTGATAATTTTTGAGAGCGACATTTTATCTTGCTATCAAGCAAATTGTTCTGAACAAATGTTGACGTTAAAAAAAGTAGTGTAGTCTACAGTAGGCTACGTAGATCTGTTTTTCCCCACCAATCAACGCACAAAGAAAGACAAATAAGACAAAGAAAGACAAATAATAATTGACTAGAGACAGTGATTTTATGAGCGTAATCACATCAAAATTATCGTATTGTCACTGAATTTATTATGCACTAATCATATGTGTTAAACATGTTAAATTTGTAGTGTAGGCCAATTAATTGTGCTAAAATGATATACTTGTTATGTTCTGGCCCTCCGTCATCCAATTGTTGTAATAGGATTTGAAGCAATAGCCTACCCGGGTGTGGTCAACTATTTCAGCACCATTTCGCGCTGCTCTGAGTCAAGCATTCGGACTGGTCTTGATAAATCAATGAGATTTTTATTTTCACTGAATCTCCGTTTGGGTATTGGTTAGTCTATAATTAGTGTGGAAATGGTCATGTTTCGTTTTTTGTTTTTCTTGGAATACAAACACCATAATGTTAATCAAATTGATTAAGCTAAATTTAAAATAAATCCCTTAAACTATGTTCTTACAAAAAAAGTTCAGCCAATATTACAAAAAGTCAAATGCTTCTCAAAGATGCCATCTGGTGGTCAAACTAGCACTAACTAGCATTAATGGCAAAACTGGCTGACAATTAAATCACGTGCCATAGAATTATGCGGCAGCCCGCAAGGTGTGCTGCAGTATGACCCAACTTTTACAGTAAGAACCACTGTTAAAAAAAAAGTCCTGAGATAAAAAATGGTGTAGATGTGCTCAAATATGTTCTCTGGTGGTTTAAATGAGCATTAACGGCAAGCACTGTAGCACACCCTCCATACCACGGCATACCACACGCTCTACCGTGGTTTGACAACTTTTAATTGAGGAACCACTGTACCGGAAGCGGTGTGGGTAAAATCACTGGGGATGCCAAGCTAATAAAAAAGCCATATTACAACCTATGTACACAACCTGGTACTGTTGTGGTATTTGCGTTGTTTGCTCTATAAATAATTTGTTCATATGCCACCATGATATACAACAAGACCTGGACAACAAAAAGACAAGTCACACAGTGGCGGAATAAATTCAACTACATATGTTTGTTTCATCACAAAACTGGAGAGCAATATCTGTCCGGTGAAGTCCACAAAGCAAATATTGTGCATAACAAACAGTTATATGACCTGCAGCATGGTCAAGCAAGTTAATGTGTGACAGTTTACTAAACAACTACTGATTTAGAACCACAGGATTACCGCAAGTCAGCACAAAGACAACAGGAGCACTGCTTTCCGCTATTCCAGCATCATTTCAACATAGACATTTAAACATCATCAACTCAACAAATCTATATACAGTACCATTCAAAATAAAATACATTTTGATTTGTTTAACACTTTTTTGGTTACTACATGGTAACATATGTGTTATATCATAGTTTTGATGTCTTCACTATTATTCTACAATGTAGAAAATAGTAAAACTTAAGAAAAACCCTTGAGTAGGTGTGTCCAAACTTTTGACTGGTACTGTATCCTTAGTTTAATACACTGAAAATAAACTTAGATACCAAAAACAATTAATGTGTCTGGCCATGGGACTGATGTCTGTCTGCACACACACTGTGTGTGTGCGTGCTTGCATACAAAAAACAATTGGGGGACTCACCCAACTTGTAAACTAGTTGAACACCAATGCCATTCTCCTCTCTTTCATGTTGGCAAAACGGTCTATGGCTCTCATTCAGTGAGCTTTTCGTTTTTGTTTTCATAGGCTACCTAGCTAAAATGCTTGCTAACCTAACTTCCTAACATGGGCTACAAATTGGGCTCTTGTGTGGCGCAGTGGTCTAAGACACTGCATCGCACTGGTTCAAATCCAGGCTGCATCACATCTGGCTGTGATTGTGAGTCCCATAGGTGCACAATTGGCCCAGTGTTGTCTGGGTTTGGCCAGGGTAGGCTGTCATTGTAAATGAGAATTTGTTCTTAACTGACTTGGCTAGTTAAATAAAATATTGAACTTCAATTGTCTCAGGCCAGTGCACAATATATGAATTTATGGTTAGATCAGAATTTCCGTCATAATCATTGACCTGTACGGAGAATTAAGTCCACATCTCCATCCATGGCTGAGGAAAGGGCTGATTTAGCAAGCTAGCTACTGCAGGACATCAACACAAGCAGACCAGAATCAAACAGGTTTGTCTGACAATGATGACATTTTGCTTAGGATGTGATTTGATTGGTGTGAATCCAAATCCCATGGGGGGGGGGGGGGGGGCATTTTGCTGCTCCAGGAAAAGCTACAGTTGAGCTCAGCTCAACACTGATTGGCACATTTTTTTTAATCATTTTTTTATCAAGGTGGTCTATCTAATTGCTTGCTTGCTGGTATCGATCAATCAAATGCTATGGCGGCAATATGTCATACTCTTTTGTTCCAGACAGATACATGGGCTACACATACTGAAACAGAGGGGCGCTGTTCCCTCAATCGGATTTCTCCGGTTTGATTCAGCCACTTGCGAATTTACAGAAAATGATGAAAACACAGAGAGATGAAAGACAAATTATTTTATAATTGTACATTTTTATTGGTCAAATATTTGGGGAAGCCTGGCTTCCTTTGGCATCCATGAATACACGCCACTGCACTATACAGTCGTGGCCAAATGTTTTGAGAATGACACAAATATTAATTTCCACAAAGTTTGCTGCTTCAGTGTCTTTAGATACTTTTGTCAGATGTTACTATGGAATACTGAAGTATAATTACAAGCATTTCATAAGTGTCAAAGGCTTTTATTGACAATTACATGGAGTTGATTGTCACGTCCTGACCAGTCTAAGGGGTTATTTGTTATTGTAGTTTGGTCAGGACGTGGCAGGGGTGTGTTTGTTTTGTGTTGTCAGGGTTTTTGGGTTGTGTTCTATGTTTTGTATTTCTATGATCTATTTTTTCTATTTCTAGATTATTGGTTTGACCTTCAATTGGAGGCAGCTGTTCCTCGTTGCCTCTAATTGAAGGTCCTATTTAGTAGGGGTGTTTTTCATGGGGTTTTTCTGGGTAGTTGTTCCTTGTTTAGCTGTGTGCCTGACAGGTCTGTTTTTGTCGTTCTTTTTGTTCAGTGTTCTTTTGTTTAAAACTTCTTAGGGCTAGGGGGCAGTATTGAGAATTTTGAAAAAAATATGTGCCCATTTTTAACTGCCTCCTACACCAACTCAGAAGCTAGAATATGCATATTATTGTTCAGGTCTGGATATAAAACACTCTGAATTTTCTAAAACTGTTTGAATGGTGTCTGTAAGTATAACAGAACTCATATGGCAGTCAAAACCCTGAGACAAATTCTGACAGGAAGTGGATACCTGATGTGTTGAATTACCTTTAAGCCTATGCCATTGAAACACACAGTGGCTTATTAATCGTGGAGCTCTTCCTATGGCTTCCACTAGATGTCACCAGTCTTTACAAAGTGTTTTGAGTCTTATACTGTGAGATCTGACCAAACAAGAGCCATGGAACGGTGGTGGCCGATTAGACTCTTGCGCGCGAGTTCATGTTGGGTACTCTCGTTCCAATACGTTTTAAAAGAGAATGCAATCGTCCGCCTTGAATATTATTCATGTTCTGGTTAAAAAAGGCACTAATGATTTATGCTATACAACGTTTGACATGTTTGAACGAACGTAAATATTTTTTTCCCCTCGTTCGTGAAGTGAAGTCCGGCGGGCATAGATCATGTGCTAACAACACAGAGCTTTTTGGACATAAATTATGAGCTTTTTCGAACAAAACTACATTTGTTATGGACCTGGGATGCCTGGAAGTGACATCTGATGAAGAGAATCAAAGGTAATGGATTATTTACATAGTATTTTAGATCTCTCCAACATGGCGGTTAGTCTGTATCGCAAAGAGTATTTTTCTGGGCGCAGTGCTCAGATTATTGCAAAGTGTGATTTCCCAGTAAGGTTATTTTTAAATCTGGCAATCCGGTTGCGTTCAAGAGATGTAATACTATAATTCTTTGAATGACAATATAATATTTTACCAATGTTTTCGAATAGTAATTATTTAATTTGTTGTGCTGATTTGACTGGCGGTTATTGGAGGGAAACGATTTCCTGAACATCAACGCCATAGTAAAACGCTGTTTTTGGATATAAATATGAACTTGATAGAACTAAAAATGCATGTATTGTCTAACATAATGTCCTAGGAGTGTCATCTGATGGAGATTGTCAAAGGTTAGTGCATAATTTTAGCTGGTTTTCTGCTTTTGGTGACGCCTGTCTTTGAATTGACAATACATTACACACAGCTATTGTCAATGTACTCTCCTTACATAATCTAACTTTATGCTTTCGCCGTAAAGCCTTTTTGAAATCGGACAACGTGGTTAGATTAAGGAGATGTTTATCTTTCAAAGGCTGTAAGATAGTTGTATGTTTGAGAAATTTGAATTATGACATTTGATTGTTTTCAAATTTGGCGCTCTTGATATTTCACCTGTTGTTGATAGGGTGTACCAGGGGTGGGACGCTTGCATAGCCCCTAGAGGTTAATAAAGAAGAAAATGAGCATTCACATTCCCACTGCATTTTGGTCCAATTCATACGACACCTATGACATTGATGCAAAGAGTCAATATTTGTAGTGTTTACCCTTATTTTTCAAGACTTCTGCAATCCGCCCTGGCATGCTGTCAATTAACTTCTGGACCACATCCTGACTGATGACAGCCCATTCTTGCATAATCAATGCTTGGAGTTTATCAGAATTTGTGAGTTTTTGTTTGTCCACCCGCCTCTTGAGGATTGGCCACAAGTTCTCAATGGGATTAAGGTCTGGGGAGTTTCCTGGCCATGGGCCAAAAATATAAATGTTTTGTTCCCCGAGCCACTTAGTTATCACTTTTGCCTTATGGCAAGGTGCTCCATCATGCTGGAAAAGGCATTGTTCGTCACCAAACTGTTCCTGGATGGTTGGGAGAAGTTGCTCTCGGAGGATGTGTTGGTACCATTCTTTATTCATGGCTGTGTTCTTAGGCAAAATTGTGAGTGAGCCCACTCCCTTGGCTGAGAAGCAACCCCACACATGAATGGTCTCAGGCATGATACAGGGCTGATGGTAGCGCCCACCTTGTCTTCTCCGGACAAGCTTTTTTCCGGATGCCCTAAACAATCGGAAAGGGGATTCATCAGAGAAAATGACTTTACCCCAGTCCTCAGCAGTCCAATTCCTGTACCTTTTGCAGAATATCAGTCTTTCCCTGATGTTTTTCCTGGAGAGAAGTGGCTTCTTTGCTGCCCTTCTTAACACCAGGCCATCCTCCAAAAGTCTTCACCTCACTGTGCGTGCAGATGCACTCACACCTGCCTGCTGCCATTCCTGAGCAAGCTCTGTACTGGTGGTGCCCTGATCCCGCAGCTGAATCAACTTTAGGAGACGGTCCTGGCGCTTACTGGACCTTCTTGGGCGCCCTGAAGCCTTCTTCACAACAATTGAACCGCTCTCCTTGAAGTTCTTGATGATCCGATAAATGGTTTATTTAGGTGCAATCTTACTGGCAGCAATATCCTTGCCTGTGAAGCCTTTTTTTGTGCAAAGCAATGATGACGGCACGTGTTTCCTTGTAGGTAACCATGGTTGACAGAGGAAGAACAATGATTCCAAGCACCACCCTCCATTTGAAGCTTCCACTCTGTTTTTCGAACTCAATCAGCATGACAGAGTGATCTCCAGCCTTGTCCTTATAAACACTCACACCTGTGTTAACGAGAGAATCACTGACATGATGTCAGCTGGTCCTTTTGTGGCAGGGCTGAAATGCAGTGGAAATGTTTTTTGGGGGATTCAGTTCATTTGTATGGCAAAGAGGGACTTTGCAATTAATTGCAGTTCATCTGATCACTCTTCATAACATTCTGGAGTATATGCAAATTGCCATCATACAAACTGAGGCAGCAGACTTTGTGAAAATTAATATTTGTGTCATTCTCAAAACTTTTGGCCACGACTGTACATCCATGTGTGGACTTACCTAGGAATGATATATACCCATTTGATTTTTGAAGAATATCACTTTAAAATTTCTCATGAGCTTAGTTCAAATGTCATACCCCATCAGAACCCAAAATATGAGCTTGTTTTACACCAATGTTTGTAAATAATGTACGCGTAAACAGACACTGTACAGCCTCAAAACATGGTTAAAACTATAATATTGATATCATGGCTGGTCAGTACTTGCATCAGCTTTTTACGAAAACAGAGGCATGGTGTCCGATTTGTTATTGTTTCAATTAAGGTTTAACTTTGCAATCATTGGTTTTTGTTTGGCATACAAATTAAAGTGAAAAATCTGAGTCTCAGCATCATTCTGAGGGGTATTCCAGAAACCAGAAATTTCCGACTCCAGAAAGAGAGCTTGAGTTATGAGGGTCGTACAAAGGGGATCAAGGCGCGGCGTGTAAAGTGCTCATATTTTACTTTAATGAAAACACTAAATCAAAACAACCGTCAACAGTTCCGTCTGGTACTTACAACAAAACGGAAAAGAACTACCCACAAAACCCAAAGGAAAAACAGGCTGCCTAAGTATGGTTCCTAATCAGAGACAACGATAGACAGCTGCCTCTGGTTAGGAACCATACTCGGCCCAACACAAAGAAATACAACACATAGAATGCCCACCCCACACCCTGACCTAACCACACAGAGAAACAAACCCTCTCTCTCTGGTCAGGGCGTGACAGAGAGCCTGATCAGAAACCATAGCAATGTATTCTCTGAAGCAAACCTGCTACCTACTAGTTTAACCTGATCTTAACCTGTCCTGGTGAATAGATACGGGACTTCTTGTTCGTCCCTATGGCCTCTCCCTTCTTGGAAAATCCCCTTGACATCGGAGTCTGCTTTGTTTACCGTGCTTTACAAAGGGAACAAATTATTGGACCTCGAATACATCCTTTAGATCAGCGGTTCCCACACTTTTTATCGTCCCGTACCCCTTCCAACATTCAACCTCCAGCTGCGAACCCCCTCTAGCACCAGGGTCAGTGCACTCTCAAATGTTGTTTTTTGCCATCATGAGTGCCATCATGAATGAGTGTGAGTTTGTCCCAACCCGGCTCATGGGACGTGACAAAGAGCTCTTATAGGACCAGGGCACAAATAATAATATAATAATAAATCATTTTGCTCTTTTCTTAACCATCTTACATATAAAACCTTATTTGTTCATCGAAAATTGTGAATAACTCACCACAGGCAAATCACGTTATATCTACAGTAGCTTTGATTGGACTGGTCATGTCAACATCATACTTTCAAAATCTTAGCTAGCAAGCTGGCAGTCATCATCGTGAATCAAATCAAATCTCCTTGCAAATGTTTCTAATCCATTTCATATGAAGAGAAATAACGAAGAGAAATTAAAGATAAAACATATCGGTGCTCAGACAAGGCTCTGCTGATAGCCAGGTGTAGCAGTGGTAAGGTATTGGGATTGCTGTTGACAGCTTTATGTAGGCCCTAACAGTTTGTGTGCACTGTTTGTCATCATTATAGTGGAATGCATGTATTGTTTAGTGTTGTATTGTGTATTGGCTTTGCTGGCATGCATCTACATTTTTTGGGGGGCATGCACAAAATGTGCATGCTAAAATCGCCACTGCTAACATCATTGGTGCTATAGATGGGACACATTCCCCATTCAAAGACCCTCTACACCAAATGGAGACTACATGAATAGAACATATTTTCACTGGTAGCTATTGAATACTGTAGCCTACACTTTCACCAAACCAAATCATTTTCAGAAACAGACATTAAATTCAATGATCTTCCTTACTTCTTTTGTCAGATTATCTGTGACTACCATGGGGTTACAACTAAACATAGAACAAACACATTGTTGCCCGTGTTGTCATGAAAAGCACTCTAGGAATTCAATAAATTATTATTCAACCGACATAGGCTATGGAATGATCCAACCATTGCAATTGTGGCATAGGCTACTACAAATTACATATTAGGCCATAGCCTTGACACTTAATATCACCAGCGTTGCAATAAAAGTGCTCTATAAAGTGAAAGCATTATTACTAAATCACCCATGTGTGTAAGCTAGGCCTATTAGATATTGGAACTATGCCACTTCACTTACGCATTTACTCTGTGTGCAATTTTTTTGCCAGTCTCCCTCTCTAGCTTTTGTGGCGGAGGCTGTATTACTTTTTTTTTGGTAGATATGTGAACATATTCGTTGTATGTTGTTACAATTGTTTGCTGTTCTAGACTTATGAAATATTAGGCTCTGTCTTTTGACTCCGTATCTGTTGTCTTTACTGTCATCGACATGAGGACCTTTTTGAATGTTGCGTGCACACACACACCAGTGGTCAGATCAACTAATTTGCGCTTCGCTAAGCTTAAAATGAGAAGCAGCCGTTCTGGAACCAAAAAATCCTGGACTCCCTCATCTGGTTAAGACAAGCCGGATATGTTTAGGAAATCCTGAATTTGTTTAACAATCTTTCTGGAATACCCCTCTGTTATCTTGGAATTGCCAATATGGCAGACCCTAGCTGTGACCCCACTCTCTGAGGGTGTCTCAGGATATGCAAAAAACACATTTCCTATTCACACATGCATATTAATACACACTTGTACATGTGTGAAATAGGAAAAATATAGGCACCCACCAAATTATTATTGTCAGGTAAGTGGTAATATAATCTCGGCCACCTAGAACCTTAAATTTCCCAATTTCAATATTTCGGTTCAGGGGGAGAAGTATGAGATACAAAACTAACGGAAGTGCCAGAACCACTTTAGTAACTCCACCCCCCTCTTTCCACATGTCTATGAGCCAAATGTCCTCTCCCCTTCCAAAACTCAAAACATCCTAGGTGCAGGTGAATTCTGATTTGTCCTAATATCCAGTGACACAAAACCAGCACACAGGAACAATAGTTCCTCGTTATTCGTCACATCCCACAGTCTGGTGACAGATGTAACGATACCAATTATGTTACGTAAGTCTGTCCACGAGAGGTAAGGTGTAATAATATGAGTATCTGTTCAATGAGGAGTCTGAGAGTTACCTTTTGGCAATTCTTCCACCCAAACAATCATTTGATTGAATGGTATTGTCGATAAATTAGTCTCTTGTGATAACGAAAAAACCTTGGTCAGGAGGGGGTGCACCTACACCTGGCATCTTTTGAATTTCGTAAGGGGAGGTCTTCATTTGGCCTAGAGACTTGGCCCGAGAGTGTCTCAGAGGAGAGGGTGTGGACTTGTCTGCTACCCTGCCAGCTCACCGCAGGCCAAGGCTCAAGCAAGATTTGGTGTTGATTAAACATTAGTGGTTGTTCATAGAGTTACTGGATGAGTATGGCTTCTGTTACTACCGTACTGTGTAGCATTATTGTTGATATTGGTTGCATTTTAATTTATACTTCCTGTTTCGTTATGAGTCATTGTGTTCTGTGTGTGTGTGTGTGTGCGTGTGCGTTTGTGTCTCAGGGAGTCCAGCGCACCAGGCTGGCTTACAGCAGATGGACACTGTGCTGCAGCTCAATGGCCTACCAGTGGAGCAATGGAAGTGTGTCGACCTTGCTCACGCATTCAGGTAGCCTACAGTCCTACACTGTCTGATCTCTCTTTGGGTTTCACCTGTCCTGAACATACAGTACATTAGGGCTGAACCGATTTAGTCGATTGTTTGGTCGATAGGCTGTTGGTCAACCGAGATTTCTTTAGTCGAGCAGTCGCAATATATATATTTTATGGTGCACAAGACACCTGTCTGATTCACGCCTGTCTCAGGGTACTAATCCATTGCGGAGGCCACAGGATGGCACAATCTATTACAGTAAGACATGATACTGAAATTGTATATGGTTATATTAATTAAAAACAATGGTGCAACATTGATAAATCTAATATTATTTTATAGCAAATGCACTTTCTCCCGCATTGGATATGGTCGTTATCCGCAGTTCTGAAACATATTCTTTAGTGCGCCGTAGAATTTGCACCTTTCCCTTTGTTACTATATGCATAATAGAAAAGTTAACCAGCATTTTGGGATTGAGAACAATTTTTTTATTTAACTAGGCAAGTCAGTTAAGAACACATTCTTATTTACAATGGAACAGTGGGAACAGTGGGTTAACTGCCTTGTTCAGGGGCAAAACTACAGATTTTTACCTTGTCAGTTAGGGGATTCGATCTAGCAACCTTTCGGTTACTGACCCAACACTCTAACCACTAGGCTACCTGCCACTCCAAATTCATCAGAGGCAGCAGCAGCAGAGACGAGGAGCAGCCCTTCCTTAGCCTAATTGTCTAAGAAAATTGAGAGAATAAACCCTGACTTAATTAGGTCTGTAATCAATAGCCTAACTGTTAAATGGGCCTGGCTTTATAAATCATCCATATACAGTGCATTCGGAAAGTTTTCAGACCAATTGAGTTTTTACACATGTTCTTACGTTACAGCCTTATTCTGAAATGGATTCAATTGTTTTCTACATCAATCTACACACAATACCCCATAATGAAAAAGCAAAAACTGGTTTTTACAAATGTTTACAAATGTATTAAAAATGTCAAACTGAAATGTTAAATTTACAAAAGTATTCAGACCCTTTACTCAGTACTTTGTTGAAGCACCTTTGGCAGTGATTAGAGCCTCGAGTCTTCTTGGGTATGACGCTACAAGCTTGGCTCACCTGTATTTGGGGAGTTTCTAACATTGTTCTCTACAGATCCTCTCAAGCTCTGTCAGGTCTCTCCAGAGATGTTCGAT
This sequence comes from Salmo trutta, assembly GCF_901001165.1. Taxonomy (NCBI): domain Eukaryota; kingdom Metazoa; phylum Chordata; class Actinopteri; order Salmoniformes; family Salmonidae; genus Salmo; species Salmo trutta. Next base: position 45,148,768 of record NC_042985.1, read on the forward strand.
CGGGTTCAAGTCAGGGCTCTTGCTGGGCCACTCAAGAACATTCAGAGACTTGTCCCGAAGCCACTCCTGCATTTTCTTGGTCGTGTGCTTAGGGTCGTTGTCCTGTTGGAAGGTGAACCTTCACCCCAGTCTAAGGTCCTGAGCACTCTGGAGCAGGTTTTCATCAAGGATCTCTCGATACTTTGCTCCGTTCATCTTTCACTCGATCCTGACTGGTCTCCCAGTCCGTGCCTCTGAAAAACATCCCCACAGCATGATGCTGCCACCACCGTGCTTCACCGTAGGGATGGTGCCATTTTTCTTCCAGATGTTTATGCTTGGCATTCAGGCCAACGAGTTCAATCTTAGTTTCATCACACCAGAAAACCTTGTTTATCATGGTCAGAGTCCTTTAGGTGCCTTTTGGCTAACTCCAAGCGGGCTGTCATGTGTCTTTTACTGAGGAGTAGCTTCCGTCTGGCAACTCTACCATAAAGGCCTGATTGGTGGGGTGCAGCAGAGATTGTTGTCCTTCTGGAAGGTTCTCCCATCTCCACAGAGGAACTCTGAAGCTTTGTCAGAATGACCATCGGGTTCTTGGTCACCTCCCTGACCAAGGTTCTTCTCCCTCGATTGCTCAGTTTGGCCGCGCCCAGCTCTAGGAAGAGTCTTGGTGGTTCCAAACTTATTCCATCTAAGAATGATGGAGGCCACTGTTCTTGGTGACAGAAATAAGACTGATCTAGCTTATGTTGCCTGTTTGAGTGTTTGTTTAATAGACTACTGATTCCGTGAGCACCAAGCCTCAAGAAAAGGCAAAATATCTGATAAAGCAATTTCACAGATTCTGCTGTTTTTATTCTTTGCTATGCTGTTTTTCATGAGAACAGACTGGTATTACTTATAACAGACAAACATTATATTGTAATCGAACAGCATCTGTTTACCTCATTCCTATACCCTCCCTTTTCTTGATCTCCTTTTTATTGTTATGATTACTATTATTATTATGATCATTAATTATTAATGTCGTTATCGTTAGTAGGCTTTGTATAATAGCCTTGTATAACCACCATCAAGCTGTAGGCCAAAGAGCGTGTCCTGTTTTTTAGTTTTTATACCTTAGCTAACTTAGGCAAATATTTAAATACAGGCTACCATATCAATCAATCATTAATTCATTCAAGCCATCACACCGCATATGAGACGTTCTTGCTTTGAAATCAAATCAAGGACTTTTGTTTTTAAAATGAAATAACAAAGGGTGCTTTGACTAATTAGCCTAAACAATAACTAAACCACAATTCATGAATGCATGCAACAGGTTGTCTGCTGTAATAAAGGCTTTATATATTTATTTTCATTAGAACAGACTCTGTGGTACACTTATTTATTTAGTGTTGTGTACACTGTTCCAAATGGTCAGAAACAGTTATAATATTGTAATCTAACAGCAACTGTTTGGCACACATAATACTCACGCAACTCTTGATCCTATACTTACCTTTTTCTTGATCTCCAGTAGTTTCCACAACTAAGTCTAATGTCTTTCCCTTCCCTCCTGAGCAACCAGTAAACATTTGCCCATTTTCAAGTTTCTTTTTCATGTCCTCCACATCCATTTTGCTCTCATGTGTTACTGTGTTCGGAGTTTGTTATAAACAATTTATTGATGTGAATATGATAGGCTATAGGTCAGGCCCTGTTGGTCACATGCATGTGATGCTTACATGTTTCACGTAAAGAGAGCAAGGGTTGAGGGAATAGGGAATGTTTTTGAGGCATAGGGAATGGATTTGGTAACATAACTTTTCAGTCAGAAACAAGTAAGAAACTAAATGGCTGTAGTGATGTTGCAGCTTCAGCACAGACAGCCCGATAATCACTTGCTGCGCTGTGGTGCCTTTTAACTTCTTGGGGCTATGTGGGACGTTAGCGTGCCACCCGTGGCGCACCCTATCAACAGCAGGTGCATTTCAAGAGCGGCAAATTTGAAACCAAATAAATGTCAAAATTCAAATTTCTCAAACATACAACTAACTTACAGCCTTTGAAAGATAAACATCTTCTTAATCTAACCACGTTTACTGATTTTCAAAAAGGTTTTACGGGGAAAGCATAAAGTTAGGTTATGTTAGGAGAGTACATTGACAATAGCTGTGTGTAGTGTATTGTCGATTCAAAGACAGGCGTCACCAAAACCATAAAATCAGCTAAAATTATGCACTAACCTTTTACAATCTCCATCAGATGACACTCCTAGGACATTATGTTAGACAATGCATGCATTTTTAGTTCTATCAAGTTCATATTTATATCTAAAAACAGCGTTTTACTATGGCGTTGATGTTCAGGAAATCGTTTCCCTCCAATACCGGCAGTCAAGTCATGACAACAAAATAATTAATTAATATTAGAAAACATTGGTAAAATATTATATTGTCATTCAAAGAATTATAGATTTACATCTCTTGAACGCAATGGACTTGCCAGATTTAAAATTAACCTTACTGGGAAATCACACTTTGCAATAATCTGAGCACTGCGCCAGAAAAATACGCATTGCGATACAGACTAACCGCCATGTTGGAGAGATCGAAAATACTATGTAAATAATCCATTACCTTTGATTCTCTTCATCAGATGTCACTTCCAAAGAATCCCAGGTCCATAACGAATGTAGTTTTGTTCAAAAAATCTCATCATTTATGTCCAAAAACCTCCGTGTTGTAGCACATGATCTAAGCCAGCCGGACTTCACTTCACTTCAAGAACGGAAAAAAAATATTTTCGTTCGTTCAAACATGTCAAACGTTGTATCGCATAAATCATTAGGGCCTTTTTTAACCAGAACATGAATAAAATTCAAGGCGGACCATTGGGTTCTCTTTTAAAACGTTTCGGAATGAGAGTAACCACCATCAAATCGCACGCCAGGTGTCTAATGGGCCATCGCCGTTCCAACGCTCTTCTTCAGTCAGATCTCACTGTAGAAGACTCAAAACACTTTGTAAAGGCTGGGGACATCTTGTGGAAGCAATAGGAAGTGCCAAAATTGTCAGGGTTGTCGTTGGTGAAAGACGACCAAAACGCAGCAGGTACGTGTATGCTCATTTAATGATTTATTGACTACAAAAATGAACGTACAAAAATAACAAAGAAACGAGAACGAGCGAACAACTACAAACAGTCTGGTCTGGCTAAGCTTAACACAGAACAATCACCCACAAATCACAAACACACCCTTATATATGGGACTCTCAATCAAAGGCAGATAGACAACACCTGCCTTCAACTGAGAGTCCCAACACCAATTAACCAACATAGAAACACACTCACCAGACTAAACATAGAAATACATAGACTATAAACCAAAACCCCGGAAATACTAAAACAAACACCCTTTTAACAAAACACACCACCCTGAACCACATAAAACAAATACCCTCTGTCACGCCCTGACCAAACTACAAAACAATTAACCTTATATACTGGCCAGGACGTGACAAAAATATTTCTCCTTCCCTTTGTTTTTCAATGGTATAGGCTTAAAGTCAATTCAACACATCAGGTATCCACTTCCTGTCAGAATCTGTCTCAGGGTTTTGCCTGCCAAATGAGTTCTGTTATACTCACAGACACCATTCAAACAGTTTTTGAAAATTTAGGGTGTTTTCTATCCATATATATTAAGTATATGCATATTGTAGTTACTGGGTAGGATTAGTAACCAGATTAAATCGGGTACATTTTTTTATCCAGCTGTGAAAATACTGCCCCCTATACCCTAACAGGTTAATTGCCTTTTCACTCCAGTCACACGGGCACTCGCTGTCATTTTTTTAGCACAGTTTGACCATCGGTCTCTTTCTTGAGTCGTCATTTTGTTATTTCATCAAACAGTGTGCTTAAAGCATCAGACAAGCTCAGTGCATATGTAGTTGAATTTATTCAAACATATGGATATGGAAATATGCATTTAAACATTTAGACCAATCAATTGGTTGAAAGAACACGACCAAGATTATTTTTTTGTCAGGGACAGCCCTACAGTACAGGACAGCCCTACAGTGCAACAGGTTCTCTCCTATCAAATGTGTTGTCTGAATCAACTGTCCTCTCCATTCACAGAAACTGCCACAATGAGATCACTGTAGTGGTATGGAGGACCCTACCTATCATGAAGCCGTATTTTGAGGGCCTGATCCACAGACCGTCTTATAAGGCATCTGCCTACGACACTGTGGTGTCCCCGGTGAGGAAGAAACGAGACAAGACTCCGCCATTGCTGACCCACCCCGCCCATGGCAGACGGAGTGGACGTAAGCAAGGGCTTGTGTCAGAGGACGGCCTTGGATCCTTGTGGAAGGACAAGCGAGAAGACAAGGGAGAGTACTACAAAGGACAGGAGCCAGACTACGGGACTACTAAGATCAGGACTCGGACCCTCAAAGGCACCCGGGTGACTTCATCAAATGGTGACAACTACATTATCCTCTCCCCTGTGGACCCGGGAAGCCAGGTGATTGTATAGACTACATTATCCATGGAGCTCAGCAAATCTTTTTGTGACTCATAGGCTGTATTCCCAAATGGCACCCTATTCTCTATATAGTGCACTACTTTTGACCAGAGCCTTATGGGAATAGGGTGCCATTTTGAATGCAGGCTTAGGTTTAGCACTCACTGTTCCTCTCTTGATTCATAGTCGGCTTATGTTTACTCAACGTATTTAGTTCTGTCCTTGAGCTGTCCTTGTCTATTGATGTTCTGTATTGTGTCATTCTGTTTTATGTTTCATGGTTTGTGTGGACCCCAGGAAGAGTAGCTGCTGCTTTTGCAACAACTAATGGGGGTCCTAATAAAATACCAAATACCAAAATTATACATGTCACCGCATGCACCACCATCCATACTGTAAAATGTAGACCTTTAACCCCCTTGTCGTCTTCTGACCTCACTAGACGGTTTTAATGCTTTTCTACTTCTCAGATCTTGCATCCCGTTTATCAAGACCGGAATGGTACACTTGGTAAGAAACTTTCATAAGATTAACTAACCAGTCAGTAGATTTGGTAACACTTTACTAAACACTTTAAAAACGTAAGCTTGCAGGTATAATGCTTTTTAATGCTTGTTAAAAGCATGTATGAGGCTTATAATACGTATTTGTTTGGGTAGTGAAGCGGCAACTTTTAATTTGGCTCTATACTCAAGACAAGACAAAATTGCAACAGACAGAGAACACAGGAGACAAAGGGTTGTGAAACAGTGGATAGTGGAATATATACGGAGGGAATGGGGCAACAGAAGACGAATAGCAGAGGGGCTAAGGATCTTGGAGATGGGGAAAGAGACGATAAAATGGTGGGACAGTTTGCTGGACTCTACCCAGAGGGGCAGATCCCGAGTGGACAGCCATCCCCTCTGCCCACGATGGTAGCGGGGAGCAAGGGTCCGGTGGCGGTCCACCTGACGTCGGTACCTGGAGGTGGTCTGAGAAGAGCGGCCCGGGCTTTCTTCCAGGTACGGCGACAATGAAGGGCAAACACCTGGGCAGAAGGTGTGCTGACCTCTTGCTCCGGGAAGAGTGGGGGCTGATAACCTAGGGAACACTCAAAAGGCGAGAGGCCCGTAGCAGAACAAGGAAGCCTGTTGCGAGCATATTCCACTCACACGAGTTTCTGGCTCCAGGTGGTGGAATTAGTGGAGACGAGGCAGCGAAGAGTCGTCTCCAGATCCTGATTGGCTCGCTCCGACTGGGGATGAAAACCAGAGGACAGGCTGGCCGATGACCCAATAAGGGTGCAGAATGCCTTCCAGAACCGGGAAGAGAACTGGGGACCGCGATCAGAGACCATGTCGACTGGCAGTCGATGGATCCGGAGGACCTTCTGCACAATGAGCTGGGCCGTCTCCTTAGCTGAGGGCAACTTAGGAAAATGAATAAAATAGGAGGCTTTGGGAAACCGGTCCCGCGCCCCCGGGGTACGACTGGGAACACTGTGCCTTGCGGACCAGACTCTCGATTCCCCAGACAATAGCAGCCGCTAGAAGGGAGGATGGTCTCGGGGTCTGAGGGTGTAGTTGCGGGGCTGTAAAGATGTGAGAGCGTGCCAGGCTTCACATTCTTGGACACCGGGCGGAAGGAAGCAGTGAAATGGAAGCGAGTGAATAACAGGGCCCATCTCGCCTGCCTGGAGTTGAGGCGCTTGGCGGTGCAGAGATATTCCAGGTTCTAATGGTCCGTCCACACCAAAAATGGCTGTTCTGCCACTTCTAACCAGTGCCTCCACTCCTCCAATGCCATCTTGACACTGAGTAATTCTCCTTTTCCCACATCGTAGTTCCTCTCGGCGGGGTTTAGGCGATGGAAAAGGAAGGTGCAGGGATGCAGCTTCTGGTCCTGGGCAGAGCGTTGGGACAGGACAGCCCCCCCTCCAACATCCGAGGCGTTGACCTCCACCACGAACTGATGGGATGGGTCCAGATGGATTAAGATGGGCCTGTAGTAAATCGCTGCTTGAGGTCAGAACGCCCATTCAGCTGCTGGAGACCATTTGAACGGCACCTTGGGAGAGGTGAGTGCAGAGAGGGGAGAATCAAGGGTGCTGTAACCCCGGATGAAACAACAGTAGAAATTTGCAAACTCCAGGAAACTTGCAGCTGAACTCTGGACGTGGGTTGAGGCCAATCCACCACTGCTCTCACCTTGTCTGAACACTCCCTGCAGTGATGACGTATCCTAGGAAGGAGATGGTGGTCCGATGGAACTCACACTTCTCCGCCTTCACGAACAGCTGGTTCTCCAGGAGACGCTGGAGGACCTGTCAGACATGGAAGACGTCTTCCATGTCTGACAGGTCCTCCAGCGTCTCCTGGAGAACCAGCTGTTTGTGAAGGCGGAGAAGTGTGAGTTCCATCGGACCACGTGCTCTTGAGCTAACCGGGAATAGATGATGATGTCGTTGAGGTAGACAAACACAAATCGGTTCAACATGTTTTAGAGCACATCATTGACAAGGGCCTGGAACACTGTGGGAGCGTTGGTCAGTCCAAACTGCATCACCAGGTACTCCTTGTGCCCGCTAGCCATGTTAGACTCATCCCCTTCCCGTATCCGAACCAGATGGTAGGAATTCTGAAGGTCCAACTTGGAGAAGATGGTTGCTGCCTGGAGAGGCTCAAAAGCTGAGGAGATGAGTGGTAGCTAGTAACTGTTTTTAACCGTAATGTCATTGAGACCCCGGTAGTCGATACACGGACACAGGGTCTTGTCCTTCTTCTCCACAAAGAAGAACCTTGTGCCGGTGGAGTCTCGGGACCTGACAGGGCATAAAAACGCCCCTGAGGAGGTGTAATAACCGGGAGAAGGTCGATGGCGCAGTCATATGCCCGATGCAGAGGATGCGAGGTGGCATGGGCCTTGCTGAAAATCTCCCAGAGGACCTTGTATTCCCGCCAGAACGATGGAGAGGTTCGGGGCTTCTCCCAAGCCCGCAGGCAGCACCGACTTCAGGCAATGCGCATGGAAAAACGGGCTCCAACCCAGGATAGCACCAGTCGATCAGAGGATTGGGCTTCTGGAGCCAGGAGAACTCCAAAACCACTGATGCATGAGGGGATTCAATGGGCAGGAACTGCATGCTCTCACTGTGATTGCCCGACACTCTCAGGCTAATGGGAAACGTAGTGTGCGTGACTCTGCCAATAGAGCGCCCATCCAACGCTCAGACGTCCATGGGAATGGAGAGGGGTTGTGTGGTGATGCCCAGCTCCGACACCAGGGTAGCGTCCATTAAACTCTTGTCGGCCCCAGAGTCAATGGGCAGGTAGCTAAGAAATGGGCATTTTTAGATATACAGGGTAAAGTTGATAATTTCATGAGGACAGCAATCACTTTTGCAAGCTGCTCACACACAGAGAAGTCAGCTCAGACAGATCCAGCTCAGAGAGGCCCACTCCATCTGCAGCAGATTTTATACTGAACAAAAATATAAATGCAACATGGAACAACTTCAAAGATTTTACTGACTTACAGTTCATATAAGGAAATCAGTCAATTGAAATAAATACAATAGCCCCTAATCTATGGATTTCACATGACTGGGCAGGGGTGCTTGGCAGCCAGGGCCAGCCAATCAGAATGAGTTTTTCCCCACCACAAAAGGGCTTTATTATAGACAGAACCCCCCCACCCCCACCCTCCCCAGACAATCCCACAGGTAACCTGGGCTGGCGCGGTTACACGTGGTCTGCGGTTGTGAGGCCGCTTGGATGTACTGCCAAATTCTCTGAAACTACGTTGGAAGCAGCTTATTGTAGAGAAATGAGCATTCAGTTCTCTGGCAGCATGACAATTGCACGCTCCCTCAAAACTTGAGACATCTGTGGCATTAAATTTTAAAAGTGTCCTTTTATTGTCCCCAGCACAAGGTGCACCTATGTAATGATCATGCTGTTTAATCAGCTTCTTGATATCCCACACGTGTCAGGTGGGTGGATTATCTTGCAAAGGAGAAATTCTCACTAATAGGGATGTAATCAATAAGCTTTTTGTGCATATGGAACATTTCTGAGAGCTTTTATTTCAGCTCATGAAACATGGGACCAACAATTTACATGTTGCATTTGTATTTTTGTTCAGTGTTATTTAGAATGGAATATGTATGTGTTTATGCAACAAATGTTTTCGCATCGTATTTTCCATATGCACAAAAAGCTTATTTCTCACAAATTTGGTGGACAAATTTGTTTACATCCCTGTTAGTGAACATTTCTCCTTGGCCAAGATAATCCATCCACCTGACAGGTGTGACATATCAAGAAGAATGTGTTCATTAGTGTTCAAAAACATATTATATTCTTATTTACAATAAGTGACTCCAAAGTGACACTACATTATTTTGCATTAATTTCTATTGGGCACAACAAACTGAAACACAGCCAAAACAAGCGTCAAATGTATCCAACAACTTTGTAGAGCAACAAGCTTGATGTGGTTATTGCGTGCTAGGAATATAGGACCAATTACTAAACTTTTGACTACTCTAAAGACCGACTCCCCCTAAAAAGCAACTTCTTGTTTTGAAAATGACCTATGTGGCATTGATATGAGACAGAAACATTTATTCTGGTGTCAAAATCTACTACAAAGTGTACAGTAAAAAGAATAATTCTGGTCATAAAGTCAGTCTCGTCCTAAACTGGGATTTGCGAGTTGAACAAAATGGTATGTCATGGAATGAAACCATAATGGTTTTCCTTGGATTGGGTTCATTTCAATCCTGCTTGACACAGCCGGCATCACCCAAGTAATCATCAATTGCATGCAACCCCATCGTAATGCCCATGGTCAATTTGGTTTGGCATTCGATATCGCTATGGGGCTAGTTAGGGACCATCAGTAAATGTTACTCACCACCTGGATTCGGTCTTATGTAGCAAAATGTGAAATGGTGTTTTTTACATTGGATACAAGTCCAATGTAAAGTCCATGGTGCTTGCCTACGGAGCTGTGAGGGGAACGGCACCTCCGTACCTTCAGGCTCTGATCAGGCCCTACACCCAAACAAGGGCACTGCGTTCATCCACCTCTGGCCTGCTCGCCTCCCTACCTCTGAGGAAGCACAGTTCCCGCTCAGCCCAGTCAAAACTGTTCGCTGCTCTGGCACCCCAATGGTGGAACAAGCTCCCTCACGACGCCAGGACAGCGGAGTCAATCACCACCTTCCGGAGACACCTGAAACCCCACCTCTTTAAGGAATACCTGGGATAGGATAAAGTAATCCTTCTAACCCCCCCCCCCCAAAAAGATTTAGATGCACTATTGTAAAGTGGTTGTTCCACTGGATATCATAAGGTGAATGCACCGATTTGTAAGTCGCTCTGGATAAGAGCGTCTGCTAAATGACTTAAATGTAAATGTAATAAAAGTAGAGACTCAGAGCTACAAAATGGTATATCATACACTGCATTTGAGGAACAATGGGAATGTAATTCTGCTTTGAAAGTTGGTCAACTTGTAAACTCACTTTTGAGAAAATCGCCTTTGAATGTTTTGGTATCTAGTGAAGAGCTCTTCTTTGTCTACACCCATTCAGCATCGTTCACACCCTGTTAAGCTTTAGCCCCACCCTTCTCATTTCGCTCTCGAATCTCACACTTGACGCTCTGGCCGATGATTTGTTTACTTCTGGATAACACGAAAACAGCCTAACCAGCTCCACTGGCAACAATTTCATTTAATTTTTTTTCTGACACCGGCCATATTCAACGGGTGTTGTACACACGTCTCGTTAGATAACAAACCAGTCAGCTAACGTTAGCTAGTTAAACAACAATGAACAAAGTGCCAACACTGCCTAACATTATGCTCTAACTGGAAAAGCAAACAGCTCTGGGAAACGAATAACGTCTGCTAGGGAGCCAGACAGCTGATGTTAGCTAGCTAGCTAACAGTACACTTTAGCTTACATTTACATTTTCATTTTAGTCATTTAGCAGATGCTCTTATCCAGAGCGACTTACAGTAGTGAATGCTGGAGTTTAGAGCCAAATTAAATGTTTTAGCTGACTGTCTAAATAAATACGTAGGGGAGTGTACTGTACAGTATGTTAACTCTATGTATATTTTTCTGAGAGTATATTGTTGCATTCATGTTTTACCAAAATAGGTAAGATTTATCAAACTCACCCAAGCAGTGGACTTCAGCAGGGCAATGGCTTTCTACAGGACACTGCTAGCGGGCTACAGGCCACAGGCTTATCTTCTCAACGCTCCATCGGCAAGACGGCTACCATGCTGCCCCCATCTGGCTACCAACCCAGCTATGGCAATTACCAGAACTGCACCATTGTCCAGTCTCATCTGCCCTACTCCAATTACGGAACCTACGTCACGCTGGCGCCCAAAACCCTCATCTTCCCCGTCTTTGTTCAGGTTGGCTCTTTTGTTTTATTAATTTGTGTTATTACATGATCATGTTTTTCTTGAGCTGACTGGTGGGTCTGTTGGTGTTGTTGCTGTCAGTCATATTTGTCCCTTGGCTGAACTGATCAGATGCATGATTGGGGTGTCTGGATGAGAAGCAAGTAGAAGACTTTCAAACTGACAGCAGGGTAGTGTTTGAGGTGACGTTGTAGCAAAACATATCAAATTGTTGTGGAACACAAAGCGACAATGATTGTTTCTAATTTGACAAGTTCCAACAGTACCTCCCCATTTCTTCCTTTTCGGGCCTAGTGAAGCATTAGTGAGATTCATGATTGTGATGGTGTAATGTTATTTAGCATCCGATTTAAACTCGACCTAAGAGGTTTGATTTCAGAGAGATAGAAAGATTGACAAAATCATATCCTGTGTGCCTAACTTGGTAGAGCATGGTACTTGCAACACCAAGGATAGTGGGTTGATTCCCGCTGGGGCAAACCATACAAAAAATGTATTCGCGCATTACTGTAAGTCGCTTCGGATAAAAGAGTGTACTAAATGGCATATTCAGTATATATGATATAAAATCATGCATTATTAGCACAGGGGTGTTTACTGGTGTGTTCTCTCTTGTAGCCCCTGGAACTGTGTAGCAAGCGAACACTTCTTCTCTCAGAGGAGATGATCCTGCATGAGAGCCAGTACATGTCTATCAAGGTACAATGTCATTTCTCTTCTGTTGTGTTATTTACTTCACATTGTTGCTCTTCTACCTGTGTAATTACACTGTAATGACATAGTTAGATTATTACATAATAGTTTTGCTGTAGCTTTGTAATTGCACAGCAATGAAGTTGAGTGGTTCTTGTTTTTACACCAGTGGAATAAGGAACAGTCCCTATTCTTCTTGTGCAATTAAAAAAAAGAAACTCAGTTTCTATTCAATTATAACACAATTACCATTGTAATACCAAGTAACTTATTGTTAGAATAATGACCACATAAGGTATGCACAACAATTAACATTGACATTTCCTACAAATACGCCTTTTTTCTTTAGTCTTGGAATTTGTTGAATAGTTGTATTTCCTACATTACAGGTCTGCCTTTGCACCAGAGTCATTTTTCAGCACAAATGTACATTTTCTCTGTCAGGTTTCTAGTTTGCTCAAGTGACACCCCATAGAGAGATGCAGTATTATTAGGACGGATTAAACATTACCTGGTAAAAGCCAGATCCATATCACTGAACAATGTATGAGAAATGGAATGCTATGCCTATGTCCCAAATGCCATCCTATTCCCTATGTAGTGCACTACTTTTGACCAAGTCACGTAGGGCATTGGTCAAAAGTAGTGCACTATAAAGGGAATATGGTGCCATTTCGGATGGAATGATATGGGTCTCTTTAATGGTGATGTAGGATACACAGGACTTGATATAGTTACTTCTCAGATACAGACTGACGGTTTATGATAAATTAATAGAAATGTGTGCTGCCTTTTCACCAAGAAGAAAGGAGATGGCTGGATTTGATGTGTCTTACAGTAAACTCAGCAAAAAAGTAACGCCCCTTTTTCAGGACCCTGTCTTTCAAAGGAAATTCGTAAAAATCCAAATAACTTCACAGATCTTCATTGTAAAGTGTTTAAATTCTTATGGATGGTGGCAGTATTGAGTAGCTTGGATGACTGACGTACCCAGAGTAAACTGCCTGCTACTCACGCCCAGAAACTAAGATATGCATATTATTAGTAGATTTGGATAGAAACACTCTGAAGTTTCTAAAACTGTTTGAATGATGTCTGTGAGTATAACAGAACTCATATGGCAGGCAAAAACCTGAGAAAGAATCCAAACAGGAAGTGGTTTGTGGTTTTTCAAGTGATTGCCTATCCAAACTACAGTGTCTGTGGGGTCATTTTGCACTTCCTAAGGCTTCCACTAGATGTCAACAGTCTTTAGAACCTTGTTTGAGGCTTCTACTGTGAAGTGGGGATGAATAAGAGCTCATTGAGTGAGAGGACTGCCAGCAGGACTGCGCACTCACGTGAGAGGTAGCTCAGTTCCATTGCATTTCTGAAGACAAAGGATTTCTCTGGTTGAAACCTTATTGCGGATTTATGATAAAAACATCCTAAAGATTGATTCTATACATCGTTGACATGTTTCTACGAACTGTAATGGAATTTTTTGAGTTTTCGTCTGACCTGCGCGTCGTGAATTTGGATTTGTGAACTGAAGGCGTGAACAAAAAGGAGGTTTTTGGACATAAAGGATGGACTTTATCGAACAAAACAAACATTTATTGTTGAACTGGGATTCTTGGGAGTGCATTCTGATGAAGATCATCAAAGGTAAGTGAATATTTATAATGCTATTTCTGACTATTGTTCACTCCAACATGGCGGATATATTGTATGGCATGTTTTTGTGTTTGAGTGCCGTACTCAGATTATTGTGCTTTTTTTTCGGTAAAGCTTTTTTGAAATCTGACACAGCAGTTACATTAAGGAAAAGTTTATCTAAAGTTCCATGCATAACACTTGTATTTTCATCAACATTTATTATGAGTATTTCTGTAAATTGATGTGGCTCTCTGCAAAATCACCAGATGTTTTGGAGGTAAAACATTACTGAACATAACGCGCCAATGAAAACTGAGATTGTTGGATATAAATATGAACTTTATCGAACAAAACATACATGTATTGTATAACATGAAGTCCTATGAGTATCATCTGATAAAGATCATCAAAGGTTAGTGATTAATTTTATCTCCATTTCTGCTTTTTGTGACTCCTCTCTTTGGCTGGAAAATGGCTGTGTTTTTTTTGTGTATAGGCTCTGACCTAACATAATCATATGGTTTGCTTTCGCCGTAAAGCCTTTTTGAAATCAGACACTTTGGCTGGATTAACAAGAAGTAAAACTTTAAAATGGTGTATAATACTTGTATGTTTGAGGAATTTTAATTATGAGATTTTTGTTGTTTTGAATTTGGCGCCCTGCACTTTCACTGGCTGTTGTCATATCGATCCCGCTAACGGGATTCAAGTCATAAGAAGTTTTTTGCCCAGGGTCTCTGCTCATCTGTGTGAACGTGCCTTAGGCATGCTGCAAGGAGGCATGAGGACTGCAGATGTGGCCAGGGCAAAAAATTGCAATGTCCGTACTATGAGACGCCAAAGACAGCGCTACAGGGAGACAGGACGGACAGCTGATTGTCCTCGCAGTGGCAGGCCACGTGTAACAACACCTGCACAGGATCGGTGCATTCGAACATCACACCAGCGGGACAGGTACAGGATGGCAACAACAACTGCTCGAGTTACACCAGGAACGCACAATCCCTCCATCAGTGCTCAGACTGTCCGCAACAGGCTGAGAGAGGCTGGACTGAGGGCTTGTAGGCCTGTTGTAACGCAGGTCCTCACCAGACATCACTGGCAACAACGTCGCCTATGGGCACAAACCCATCGTCGGTGGACCAGACAGGACTGGCAAAAAGTGCTCTTCACTGGCGAGTTGCGGTTTTGTCTCACCAGGGGTGATGGTCGGATTCGCGTTTATCGTCGAAGGAATGAGCGTTACACCGAGGCCTGTACTCTGAAGCGGGATCGATTTGGAGGTGGAGGATCCGTCATGGTCTGGGGCGGTGTGTCACAGCATCATCGGACTGAGCTTGTTGTCATTGCAGGCAATCTCAACGCTGTGTGTTACAGGGAAGACATCCTCCTCCCTCATGTGGTACCCTTCCTGCAGGCTCATCCTGACATGACCCTCCAGCATGACAATGCCACCAGCCGTATGCTTGTTCTGTGTGTGATTTCCTGCAAGACAGGAATGTCAGTGTTCTGCATGGCCAGTGAAGAGCCCGGATCTCAATCCGATTGAGCACGTCTGGGACCTGTTGGATTGGAGGGTGAGGTCTAGGGCTATTCCCTCCAGAAATGTCTGGGAACTTGCAGGTGCCTTGGTGGAAGAGTGGGGTAACATCTCACAGCAAGAACTGGCAAATCTGGTGCAGTCCATGAGGAGGAGATGCACTGCAGTACTTAATGCAGCTGGTGGCCACACCAGATACTGACTGTTACTTTTGATTTTGACCCCCCCTTTGTTCAGGGACACACTATTCCATTTCTGTTAGTCACATGTCTGTGGAACTTGTTCATTTTGTCTGTTATTGAATCTTGTTATGTTCATACAAATATTTACACATGTTAAGTTTGCTGAAAATAAACGCAGTTGACAGTGAGAGGACGTTTCTTTTTTTTGCTGAGTTTACATTTTATGGTCCTTATTGATTTAGTTTATAATAACTTTTTATTAGCCGGGATAGTCCACTGAGTAACACTTGCCACTGTTTTCCAGGCAGTCCTGGAACAGTATTTTAAGTTAGGCATATTGTCTCAGCTTTGCTTTGCTTCTCTTCAGCAGTGCGCAGATGTATATATTTCATAGTTCTGTTATTTTTTTAAATGTTATACTTTACATTACTACAGTCAGGTCCATAATTATTGACACCATTGATAAAGATGAGCAAAAAAGACGGCATAAAATAAATAATACAAATGCTGTGCTATATTGCATGCAACAACAAAAAGTGTATTTTATACTACTACAATTGCTTAGAGACAGATTTTGTATCAAAATTATCGCCAACCCTGTTTTCAGTAATCCAGCACCCTGACAGCACTGAGCCTTTTTCTAAAATGTTTTATGAGATTAGAAAACACTCTATACAGAATCTTTCCAGATCCTTGATATTCTTTGTCTGTGCTTATGGACTGCCCTCTCTTATTCAAACCACAGGTTTCAATGGGGTTCAAGTCCGGAGACTGAGATGGCAAAATTGTACCACAGTATGAGTCATAATGCCCATTAAACCTAGCGGTCATACAAGGA
The DNA here is from genome assembly GCF_901001165.1 of Salmo trutta. Classification (NCBI taxonomy): domain Eukaryota; kingdom Metazoa; phylum Chordata; class Actinopteri; order Salmoniformes; family Salmonidae; genus Salmo; species Salmo trutta. The sequence goes on from NC_042985.1 coordinate 45,164,589, forward strand.
AATAGTTCCAATGGTTTTTCCACCATTCGTTTTTCCCAAAGGGGATTTTAGAAACTCTTAAAATAAGGGTTGTGTTTCGTGTAGGCTTACCCTGGCGTGACGTTTTGATAACTGTGTAAATCTCTCGAATACAAGGTGACTTTCATCACGCGTTCTCTTTAATTTCAAACTTTCCTACAAGTTATTTTGGCTGCTGTATTTAACATTCAGCAAACAAGAGCAAACTTGCATCCCTCTTCGAAAAGTCTAGTAGTATAAGAAAGACAAAAAAAATGCTACTCACTTCCTCATGCACGTTGTGCAGTATGGGGGGGACCCGAAAAAACACAAACAAAGGCTCCAAAAACACCAAAATACAGTGCATTCAGAAAGTATTCAGACCCCTTGACTTTCCAATCTTTAGGGATCTCAGACGATACAAAAGAGTTTGAACAGGCTAGTAATAGGGGTTGCAACAATTGCAGAGGATAATTTAAGAGAGAGAGGGTCCAGATTGTCTAGCCCAGCTGATTTGTAGGGGTCCAGATTTTGCAGCTCTTGTGGGGGGTACAGAGTTGTTGACCGGGGTAGGGGTAGCCAGGTGGAAAGCATGGCCAGCCGTAGAGAAATGCTTATTGAAATTCTCAATTATAGTGGATTTATCGGTGGTAACAGTGTTTCCTAGCCTCAGAGCAGTGGGCAGCTGGGAGGAGGTGCTCTTTTTCTCCATGGACTTTACAGTGTCCCAGAACTTTTTGGAGTTTGTGCTACAGGATGCAAATGTCTGTTTGAAAAAACTATCCTTTGCTTTCCCAGCTGCCTGTGTATATTGGTTCCTAACTAATGCAGTACGCCACAGGATGTTTTTGCGCTGGTCAAGGGAAGTCAAGTCTGGAGTGAACCAAGGGCTATATCTGTTCTTAGTTCTACATTTTTTGAATGGGGCATGCTTATTTAAGATGGTGAGGAAAGCACTTTTAAAGAGTAACCAGGCATCCTCTACTGACGGAATGAAGTCAATGTCCTTCCAGGATACCCGGGCCAGGTCGATTAGAAAGGCCTGCTCGCTTTAGTGTTTTAGGGAGCGTTTGACCGGGGACCCATTAGGGACGCAGGCAATGATCGCTGAGACTTATGTCAATGTGATATTTCAGTTAGAATTTTTTTATACATTTGCTCAAGTTTTTAAAAATCTGGTTTTGCTTTGTTATTATGGTGTAGATTGATAAAGGGAAAAAATGATGTAATCAATTGCAGAATAAGTCTGTAACATATATATTTTTTTTAAAGTCAAGGGGTCTGAATACTTTCAGAATTCATAAGCATTCACATCCCTGTTAGAATCACCTTTGGCAGTGATTACAGCTGTGAGTCTTTCTGGGTAAGTCTGTTAGAGCTTTGCACATCTGGATTGTACAATATTTGAACATTATTCTTTAAAAAAATGTCAAGTTTAAGTTGGTTGTTGATGACTGCTAGATCTTCAAGCAGATTTAAGGCAAAATTGTAACTAATTTTTGGAAAGAAACTCTTGTGTATATTTGGCCTTGTTAGGTTATTGTTCTACTGAAAGGTGGATTTGTCTCCCAGTGTCTGTTGGAAAGCAGAGTGAACTAAGGATTTTGCCTGTGCTTCGCTCTATTCCGTTTCTTTTTATTAAAAAAACTCCCTTGTCGATGACAAGCATACTCATGACATGATGCAGCCACCAGCATGCTTGAAATTATGAACAGTGGTACTCATTGATGTGTTTGGAAGGATGCCTGTATCTTTGTAGTGACTGGGTGTATTGATACACCAGCCAAAGTGTAATTAATAACTTCACCATTCTCAAAAGGATATTCAATGTCTGCTTTGTTTTTCATTTTTATCCATCTACCAATAGGTTCCCTTCTTTGCGAGGAATTGGAAAACTTCACTGGTCTTTGTGGTTGAATTAGTGTTTGAAATTCACTGCTCGAATGAGGGACCTTACAGATAATTGATTGTGTGGGGTACAGAGATGAGGTAGTCATTCAAAAATCATGTTAAAAACTATTATTGCACACACAGTCCATGCAACTTATTATGTGAGTTGTTAAGCAAATGTTTACTCCTGAACTTATTTAGGCTTGCCATAACAATGGGGTTGAACATTTATTGACTCAAGACATTTCAGCTTTTAATTTTTAATTAATTTGTCAACATTTCTAAAAACATAATTCCACTTTGACATTATGGGGTATTGTGTGTAGGCCAGTGACACAAAATCTCAATTTAATCCATTTTGAATTCAGGTTGTAACAACAAAATGTGGAAAAAGTCAAGGGGTGTGAATATTTTCTAAAGGCACTGAAGCTACGGCCCTGGGTGGGTTTGACTTTGAAAACCAGAAGCATATGCAGAAAAGTACCTGATACCTACGGTAGAATATGGGGGTGGCTATTTTGCTTCCACTGGTCCTGGGGCCATTGTTAAGGTCAACAACATCATGAACTTTACCAAGTACCAGGAGGTTTTAGCCAAACACCTGGTTGCCTCTGCCAGGAGGATGACACACTTGTGGCAAAGTATCTTCCAGGAAGACACTAACCCCAAGCACTAATCAATATCCACAAAGAAAATTGTTAATTGACCACAAGAATCTACATTTTGCAATGGCTATCTCAGTCCCTGGACTTGAACACCATAGAAAACATGTGGTTTGAATAGAAGACAGCAAAGACAGCATCCGTAAGAGCAAACAAAGGATTTCAAGGATCTGGAAAGATCCTGTATGGAGGAATGTTATAAATTGATTTGCATTTTAATGAGGGAAATAAGTATTTGACCCCCCCTCAATCAGAAAGATTTCTGGCTCCCAGGTGTCTTTTATACAGGTAACAAGCTGAGATTAGGAGCACACTCTTAATAAAGGGAGTGCTCCTAATCTCAGTTTGTTACCTGTATAAAACACACCTGTCCACAGAAGCAATAAATCAATCAGATTCCAAACTCTCCACCATGGCTAAGACCAAAGAGCTCTCCAAGGATGTCAGGGACAAGATTGTAGACCTACACAAGGCTGGAATGGGCTACAAGACCATCGCAAAGCAGCTTGGTGAGAAGGTGACAACAGTTGGTGCGATTATTCGCAAATGGAAGAAACACAAAATAACTGTCAATCTCCCTCGGCCTGGGGCTCCATGCAAGATCTCACTTCGTGGAGTTGCAATGATCATGGGAACGGTGAGGAATCAGCCCAGAACTACACGGGAGGATCTTGTCAATGATCTCAAGGCAGCTGGGACCATAGTCACCAAGAAAACAATTGGTAACACACTACGCCATGAAGGACTGAAATCCTGCAGCGGCTGCAAGGTCCCCCTTCTCAAGAAAGCACATATACATGCCCGTCTGAAGTTTGCCAATGAACATCTGAATGATTCAGAGGACAACTGGTGAAAGTGTTGTGGTCAGATGAGACCAAAATGGAGCTCTTTGGCATCAACTCAACTCGCCGTGTTTGGAGGAGGAGGAATGCTGCCTATGACCCCAAGAACACCATCCCCACCGTCAAACATGGAGGTGGAAACATTATGCTTTGGGGGTGTTTTTCTGCTAAGGGGACAGGACAACTTCACTGCATCAAAGGGACGATGGACGGGGCCATGTACCGTCAAATCTTGGGTGAGAACCTCCTTCCCTCAGCCAGGGCATTGAAAATGGGTCGTATTCCAGCATGACAATGACCCAGAACACATGGCCAAGGCAACAAAGGAGTGGCTCAAGAAGAAGCACATTAAGGTCCTGGAGTGGCCTAGCCAGTCTCCAGACCTTAATCCCATAGAAAATCTGTGTAGGGAGCTGAAGGTTCGAGTTGCCAAACGTCAGCCTCGAAACCTTAATGACTTGGAGAAGATCTGCAAAGAGGAGTGGGACAAAATCCCTCCTGAGATGTGTGCAAACCTGGTGGCCAACTACAAGAAACGTCTGACCTCTGTGATTGCCAACAAGGGTTTTGCCACCAAGTACTAAGTCATGTTTTGCAGAGGGGTCAAATACTTTTTTCCCTCACTGTACTTGTTAAACAAAATCTCCTTGTCTGAGCAATTGTATTAGTATAAAATAATGTACTTTCCCCATTCCTTTGTTGAATACAATAATATAGCTCAGTATTTGTATTATGGATGGACTTTCCAAATAAAGTGTTACCATTTCTTTTATACAGTCTTTTTTTGCTGATCTTTTCAAGGGTGCCAATTTAATTATGGAGCTGACTGAATGTACACTGAACAAAAATATAAAACGCAACATGTAAAGTGGTTGGTCCCATGTTTCATAAGCTGAAATAAAAATTCCTGAAATGTTCCAAAGACCAAAAAAATTATAAATACATTTTGTGCACAAATTTGTTTACATCCCTGTTAGTGAGCATTTCTCATTTGCCAAGATAATCCATCCATCTGACAGGTCTGGCAAATCAAGAAGTTGATTAAATAGCATGATCATTACACAGGTGCACCTTGTGCTTGGGACAATAAAAGGCCACTCTAAAATCTGCAGTTTTCACACAACACAATGCCCCAGATGTCTCAAGTTGAGGGAGAGTGCAATTGGCATCTGTCCAACAGATCCGTTGCCAGAGAATTCAATGTTAATTTCTCCAACATATACCAGCGCCAACCTTGTTTTAGAGTATTTGGCAGTACATCCAACCAGCATCACAACCGCAGACCATGTGTAACAACGCCAGCCCAGGACATCCACATCCAGCTTTTTCACCTGCGGGATCATCTGAGACCAGCCACCCGGACAGCTGATGAAACTGTGGGTTTGCCCGATCGACTTTCTGCAAAAACTGTCAAACTGTCTAAGGGAAACTCATGTGTGCTCGTTGTCCTCACCAGGGTCTTCACCTGACTGCAGTTAGACTTCATAACCATCTTCAGTTGGCACAGATGTACCAGTCAGATGGCATACGATGTGTATGGCGTTGTGTGGGTGAGCGGTTTGCTGATGTCAACGTTGTGAACAGAGGTGTCCTGTGGTGGCGCTGGGGTTATGGTGTGGGCAGGCATAAGCTATGGACAATGAACACAATTGCATTTTATTGATGGCAATTTGAATGTACAGTGATACCGTGACGATATCCTGAGGCTCATTGTCATGCCATTCATCTGCCCCATCACCTCATGTTTGAGCATGATAATGCACGGCTCCATGTCGCAAGGATCTATACACAATTTCTGGAAGGTGAAAATGACCCAGTTCTTCCATGGCCTTCATACTCAGACATGTCACCCTTTGAGCACGTTTGGGATGCTCTGGATCGACGTGTACGACAACGTGTTCCAGTTCCCGCCAATATCAGGCAACTTCGCACAACCATTAAAAAAGAGTGGGACAACATTCCACAGGTCACAATCAACATCATGATTAACTCTATGTGAAGGAGATCTGTCACGCTACATGAGGCAAATTACTGGTTTTCTGATCAATGCCCCTACCTTTTTTCAAGGTATCTGTGACCAACTGAAGCATCTCTGTATTCCCAGTCATAGGAAATCCATAGATTAGGGCCTAATGAATTCATTTAAATTGACTGATTTCCTAATGTGAACTATAACTGTGTTTTATTTTTGTTCTGTGTACTACGCTCTGTGACTCAGTGCCTTGCCCTCTGTCTCCCCCTGAAGGTGACATTGCTCATTTACACAGACCTGATGCTGCTGACCAGGGAGGATGAGGCAGGCCACTGTAATGTGCTGCAGAGCCCCCTGTACCTCCACCAGCTCCACCTGCGGGATGGTGAGCACACACACACACACACACACACACACACACACACACACACACACACACACACACACACACGTTGTGTTTTTGTTGGCTGATGGGACCTCTTTGTGCTGGAGGGATGGGGCCGGATGGATTTGGGGACTGTGGAGGCCTCAGTGACTTTGGAACTGGAGCTCAGCTGATGCCCCATTGATGCCGTGTCTGCTTCGAACAATGGACTTGTCTCCAGCTCCGACTACAGAGGCAGACTGGGTGGTTGGGTGGACGGGGGGGCTGTGTATCCTTCACCTTCCTGTTACACCCCATAGCAGCACTCATTAGCTGGGGGATCTATGTGGGAATGTCCTATAGGGCTGAATTATCAAATTCCTCCCTACTCGTCTGTACTTGGAAATGTCAGAGGATGGAAGCGATAGAAGGATGAGTTTTTGGATGAGGCGACCAAAGGATAAACCATGTCTATTTAAGGATGTGGGATTTGCGGTCCGTTTCTCTATGTTGTGTGAGATGTCTTTTTTTCTCTCATCCTGTACAGTTCCTGCTGATGTTTTGAGGTTGTACATCATCCACTGGACAGAGGTAAACATGAATGAGCTTTTGTAATTTGTTTTTAATTATTTGACTTATTATATACAAATCCAAACAATACAATCTGTGTCTGGTGTCCGGGGGGTTTTGAATAAGAAAAGAAAGCAAGAAGACAAATTTCCATACAAAATACAAATACTGTATTATGTTTCAGGTAAAACCCAAATGCAGACTGTATTGAAGTAACAATGTTCATTACAGCAACAGGGGCAGGCAAACGACAGGTCAAGGCAGGGGTCGATAATCCAGAGTAGTGGGTACAGGTACAGTACGGCAGGCAGGCTCAGGCAGAGTGGTCAGGCGGGCTCAGGGTCAGGACAGGCAAGGGTCAAAACCAGGAGGAAGAGAAAAAGAGACTGGGGAAAAGCAGGAGCTGAGAAAAACGCTGGTTGACTTGACAAATGAGACGAACTGGCAACAGACAAACAGGGTACACAGGAATAAATACACAGGGGATAATAGGGAAGATGGGCGACACCTGGAGAGGGGGGTGGAGACAAGGACATGTAAAGCAGATCAGGGCGTGACAAACTCAAAAATAAAAAGACTAATGGTTGTTGAGTTTCATAAATCAGGCAATGGGTACAACAGAAAAATCTAATATTCCACTTTACACTATTAGGGCAACAATTAAGAAGTTTAAAACCACTGGTGCTGTGGTAATCTTGCCTGGTAAAGGACACATGTGTACAGGTTTGGGTAGGTTACTTTCTAAATGCATCCGTTACTATTACTAGTTACCTGTCCAAAATTGCAATCAGTAACGTGACTTTTGGATTACCTAAACTCAGTAACGTAATCTGATTACTTTGTTACTTTCTGTTTATGAGGCATGCTTTTTCAATGCTGAATTGAATGTCAGAAGGGAAAACAGAAAGGTTTCAATGTATTTATTTCACAAACAGCCTTTCTGAATTTAAAGGTCAACTGCCGCTTAAGAGCCAATCTCTCTGGTTTTAACTGGCCTAAATTGCATTGATATGAGCCAGAAACATTCATTCTAGTGTAATTCAGCTCCTACTTGGGCTGTCAGTGGTAAAACCTGAGACTGGTGTTGTTGATAAGTAGCTAAGTTTTGTTTATAGCTAGCTGCTACATGTCATTATTTAATAGGCTATGCTGCTATGATACTGTGATGTAACTAGCTAAATACATTAGCCTCTCCCTAACGTGTAATGTGAGAGGAAGATTTGCCTAGCTAACGTTGCACCTGAAAACAGGTTTGATGAATGTTGCCAGCTTGCTTTCAATGTTTCAACTCGATCTGGCTAGCTACTGTAAGATCCCTGCTAAATAATCAAGCAAACTAGCTAGCTAGCATTTGAGGGCTAACCCCAAAAAAGATGCCTAGTGGTTAGAGCGTTGGGCCAGTAACCGAAAATCTGTCGTTCTGCCCCTGAACAAGGCAGTTAACCCACTGTTCCCCGGGCGACGAAGATGTGGATGTCGATTAAGGCAGCCCCCCACACCTCTCTGATTCAGAGGGGATGGGATAAATGCGGAAGACACATTTCAGTAGTACAACTGACTAGGTATCGCCCTTTCCCTATTGTGTATTTTCTAGGGCAAATAAGGAGGCTGTGGCCAGACACCAGTCCAGTTTCAGAATAATGGAGGACATGGGGCCTCCCAAGTGGCGCAGTTGTCTAAGGCATTGCATTGCCATGCTAGAAGCGTCACAACAGACCTGGGTTCGATCCCGGGCTGTATCACAACAGGCATTCTATTTTTGCTCTATTATAGTGGCCACTATAGTAGACAACGATCAAGTGCACAAGGCTGTGTGCAAAAATAACGTTCACTGAGTAGAAAATATAATAATGTCCACATGTAGTCTACACCTGTAGGGATGTTCTGGGACCTAACAGTGCATATGAGGAGAGACGAGACATAAACGAGCCAGTTCTAGAATATTGTGTTGTAGGACAGCTGAGTTACTGAAGACCGCAGGCATTCAACTCTCAGTAGTTTATATAGTTTCCACGGTAACATGTATTTACTTGACGTGATGAAACATTGAAACATTTAGTTGCAAGCTACTTTCGTAGAATGACTCTTATGAAACACATTCCTGACACTGGCTCTTGCTATCTTGCCATAACTGATGTGACAGAGAAATATCAGTTGATAGGATAGCCAGCTGCAGCTATCATCAAATTATGCTAGCTAGCTGCTGTCAGCTTGGCTAACCACAAGGTCAGCGCAGGCTTTAGCCTACACATAGAACTGAATTAGCTGACCATCTTGAAATGGCAAGTCAGAGGGGAGAAGTCCTCAACTTGAAAACGTTGTTTTCTCCATAGGAAAGCTAGCTTAGTTTACCTCGCTCTACTCACTACTACACTGACTTTTTTGTTGTGATTGAATAGCAAAGAAACATCCACATCAAACCACACCCTCAAGACAACTGTCGTTTGCCTTCAGTGAAGGCCGCATGAGCATTGATGAAAAACAAAGCCAAATCAGGATGTGCAGTCGCCCTTTAAAAGTAATCCAAGAAGTAATCATCTATTTTTTTCAAAAGTATCAGTAATCTGATATTTTAGCTTGTAACGCTACTGATTACAGTAAAGAAAATTGTAATCGGATTATGTAGCTGTGAACAATGAATATCTTGTCCCCACGCACAGTGAAAAGGATGGTTCGGGAGGCAATGAAAAGTCCAAGGGCCACAGGAGAATTACAGAACTTGGTTGCATCTTGGGATCACCTAGTTTCCAAATGTACAATTAGACGCCACCTCCATGAAAATAGGCTATTTGAAAGGGCAATACTATTTTATTATTTATTTCATACAGTCGTTTTTGCTTATCTTTATCAGTGGTAATGTTGACTGTATACATATAACTAAAATGTTTACACTGTCTATTAAAGCCTTGTTTTGACACATTGAATGCCGCATTCAATTCAGGACGAGCTGTTGTTTACAATAGACCACCTCAAAAAAGGCGGTGTCATGCCTCAAATAAGGTTTCAAAATGTTTAGCTAAGGTGTGTCCTAAAAAATATGACCCCTATTTCTCTGTGTTGTCTATTGTAGAGGAGTGAGTGCCTGTTCAGTCTGGAGGCAAACACGGTGGAGCAGAAGAGGCGGGTACATCAGTGCCTGCGGGAGAACATTGACAAGCATCTGGAGCAGAGAGATACACTTGTACATGATCAGGTACACTGCCTACTAGGGTCAAATTGAAATGGGCACCCTCCACTTCTTTCCCAAAATTCCCAGGAGTTTCAGAAATTCTGGTTGGCAAATTCCATATTTCCTGCTTATGCCCTCCTGATTCCAGGAATCTTTCAACCAGGATTTCTGGAAAACTAGGACATTTTTGGAAAGTTATGTACATTTTTCAACTTTTCTACTGTCTGCATATCTGACTCCTCAGTTTTGGCTAGCAACATAGGATTGTGAATATGCTTGTTTCTTATTAAGTCCATTCAAACTTGCACTGTCAGATGAGGCTAGAATTATATGAAAGGATATCCTTTTGAGAAAGGCAAGTTGCAGAATGGTTAACCTTGATCACATAACGATATGTAGTTATTTGGATATGAGGTGATTTGTAGATCAGGGATTCTGCACAATCCCACTGCAATGTAGTTATTTCAAAGGCACATTCACTACATTCTAGATTGCCTCCAAAGCTAAAGCAATGAACCAATGATTGAATAGCTGAGTGTTGCCCCGCTGTGTGTTGACAGATGTTGGAACCAATGGCCGATGTCCATTGTGAGCTCGGTATCCTAAATCTGGGCCGTCAAGCCACCGAAGAGCCCTCCTCGCATGGCCCTTCCTCCGAACCCTACAGCATGAGCAGCCCGCCAGCCAATATTCTGAACCTCATCCCCCTGGTGGTGCGCAGCACAGAGGACCTTGGACAGAAGTTGCCCCTCACGCCCCCGCCGTGTACCATAGGTAAAACCTGCAAAAGCATGAACCTGGAGAGAACGGGCATCTGGAAGGAGAGGGAGAAGGTAGGGGAGGAGGGAGACGAGGAGAGGCAGCAGGGTGAGGGAGAGAGCGCCACTGAGACGTCAGAGACAGCGTGCATGGGTGCCATACCTATATCCCCCTCTCCGTCCTCCTCGCTCACAGTCCCAGATGTGCGCTTCCTCGATCGCTCCTTCAACACAGAACAAATGGGGGAAGAAGAGGAGGATGAGGAAGACTGTGACGAAGACGGACTGGAATGTCGGAGCATCGGGGAGTGCTCTCCCTTTAGGAAGCGGGGTGAGGGCGTGAGCGGTGGTGACGAGCCGAGGGTCCTCCACAGACGCACGCTTAGTGAGGGCAGTCTGCTGCAGGAGCTGCGCTCGCCACGTTTCATCTCCGACAGCACCATCCACCACCTGGACAGAGGCAACGCTCCCCCGCTGGGCGGCTGGATGAGGCCCTCCCCCAAGACCCTGAGGAAGGAGTTGACCAGGAACGGAGGCTCGGTGCACCAGCTCTACATGCTCCTCTCAGGGAGGAAGGTAAGTCTCTGCAAGTACCACTGCAAGTAAGATGGCGGTGGTGTTCACCTCAAGATAAAAACGTTAGACTAAATATTAGCACTTCACATACTGGTGGGCAATAACCTTCAATCTGGATAACAACACAAAACAAATCATGTATCGACAAATATTACGAAAACAAGCAACACCCAAACATGACAGAGAGTAATGGAAACAAGCGATTTAAGCTTTTCACCACCGGGAATGGTAAAGGTGAAAACAGATCTGTTAAAATCGATAAATGACAAGCTGGGCATAGTTGAATTAGTCAGTAAAGATATAAAGGAGTTGAATGCAAGCCTCAACATGAGTGACGAAAAGCTGCGACAATGGAGAAAGCAACAAACAAACAAGCTTAAACGTCCATTTAAGATTGAAACGTTTTTTGCTCAATTTTGCATGCCTTCTCAAACAACTGCAACGGTAAATGCATTCGTAAATCAAGTCCTTTCCTGAGTTGGGAATCTGAGAATCTGAGTTTATGGTGGTTTGTGGGGGAAAGGGGTTGACTGTGTTTGTGTGTATATGTATCCAACAACTTTTTGAAGGGAGTAAAGGTGTTAGGGACAATATAGGATGATTCACAATAATTGTTTGCTAAAATAATAATTGCTTGCCAAAAATTGTATTTTTGTAATGGCAATCCTGGTTAGAGGTAACAATCCTTTGCATGAAATGCCTACATTATTACTAATATGGTTTGTTAATTAGGGATTTATATATATATATATACACACACACACACACACACACACACACACACACACACACACACACACACACACACACACACACACACACACACACACACACACACACACACACAGTACCAGTGAAAAGTTTGGACACACCTACTCATTGCAGGGTTTTTCTTAATTTTTTATATTTTCTACAGTGTAGAATAATAGTGAAGACATCAGAACTATGAAATAGCAGATATGGAATCTTGTAGTAGCCAAAAAAAGTGTTAAACAAATCAAAATATATTTTATATTTGAGATTCTTCAAAGTAGCCACCATTTGCCTTGATGACAGCTTTGCACTCTTGACATTCTCTCAACCAGCTTCATGAGGTAGTCACCTGGAATGCATTTCAATTAACAGGTGGTATACAGAAGATAGCCCTATTTGGTAAAAGACCAAGTCCATATTATGGCAAGAACAGCTCAAATAATCAGAGAAACGACAGTTCATCATTACTTTAAGGCATGAATGTCAGTCAAAAAATTTCAAGAACTTTGAAAGTTTCTTCAAGTGCAGTCGCAAAAACCATAAAGCGCAATGATGAAACTGGCTCTCATGAGGACCGCCACAGGAAAGGAAGACCCAGAGTTACCTTTGCTGCAGAGGATAAGTTCATGAGAGTTAACTGCACCTCAGATTGCAGCCCAAATAAATGCTTCACAGAGTTAACGTAACAGACACATCTCATCATCAACTGTGGTATACAGAAGGAGACTGCGTGAATCAGACCTTCATGGTTGAATTGCTGCAAAGAAACCACTACTAAAGGACACCAATAAGAAGAATAGACTTGCTTGGGCCAAGAAACACAAGAAATGGACATTAGAATGGTGAAAATCTGTCCTTTTGTTCTGATGAGTCCAAAATTTAGATTTTTGGTTCCAATCTGCGTGTCTTTGTGAGATGCAGAGTAGGTGAATGGATGATCTCCGCATGTAATGGTGCCGGTGGGGATGGCTGCCATTTTACGGGCTCCTAACCAACTGTGCGATTTTGTTTAGTTTTTTCGCATTTTTTGTAACTCAGTTTGTACATAATTTTGCTGCTACCGTCTGTTATGACCAAAAAGAGCTTCAGGACATCAGAACAGCGATGACTCACCTCGAACTGGATGAAGATTTTTTCTTTAATGAGTCTGACGCGAAGAATATACTGCTTTGTCAAGACAAGGCCGAAATCCCAGTTCTCAGCGTGAAGAAAAGATGTAGGAAAAGGAGAGCGCGGTGCCTTGTAAGAGTTCACAGACGAGTAGGTAAACCACAACTTCCCTCCATATTATTGGCCAACGTGCAGTCATTGGAAAACAAACTGGATTACAATTATAATTAATCTACAATTAAGACTATCGTACCAACGGGACACTAACTAATATATTATGTTTCACCGAGACGTGGCTGAAAGACGACACGGATAATATAGTAGAGCTGGCTGGCTTCTCCGTGCATCGGCAGGATAGAGCAGCTACGTCTGCTAAGACGAGGTGTGGGGGTGTGTGTGTCTATTTGTCAATAACTGCTGGTGTGCATTGTCTAATATTAAAGAAGTCTCAAGTTATTGCCCGCTTGAGGTAGAATACTTCATGATAAGCTGTAGACCACGCGATCTACCAAGAGTGTTCTCATCTATATTATTCGTAGCCGTCTATTTACCACCACAAACCGATGCTGGCAGTAAGACCACACTCAACGAGTTGTATAAAGCCATAAGCAAACAAGAAAATGCTCATCCAGAAGCGGCGCTCCTAGTGGCCGGGAACTTTAATGCAGGCAATCTTAAATCCTTTTAACCTAATTTCTACCAGCATGTCACATATGCTACCAGAGGAAAAAAACTGTAAACCACCTTTACTCCACACACAGAGACACATACAAAGCTCTCCCCCACCCTCCGTTTGGCAAATCTGACCAAAATTATATCGTCCTGATTCCTGCTTACAAGCAAAAACTAAAGCAGAAAGTACCAGTCACTCGCTCAATACGGAAGTAGTCAGATGATGCGGATGCTAAGCTGTTTTGATAGCACAGACTGGAATATGTTCTGGGATTCATCCAATGGCATTGAGGAGTATACCACCTCAGTCACCAGCTTCATCAATAAATATATTGATGACATCGTCCCCACAGTGACTGTACGACAATCCCCAACCAGAAGCCACAGGCAACATCCGCACTGCGCTAAAGGGTGGAGCTGCTGCTTTCAAGTAGCGGGACACTAATCCGGATGCTTATAAGAAATCCCGCTATGCCCTCAGATTAACCATCAAACAGGCAAAGCGTCAATATGGCACTAAGATTGAATCCTATTACACAGGCTCTGACAGATGTGACAGGGCTTGAAAAATATTATGGACTACAAACTCTGTGAGCTGCCCAGTAATGCTAGTCTACCAGACGAGCTAAATGCCTTATATGCTTGCATCAAGAAAAGCAACACTGAAGCATGCATGAGAGCACCAGCTGTTCCGGACGACTGTGATTACGCTCTCCGTAGCGGATTTGAGCAAGAGCTTTAAACAGGTCAACATTCACAAAGCCATGGGGGCAGACGGATTACTGGGACGTGTACTCAAAGCATGCGCTGACCAACTGACAAGTGTCTTCACTGACATTTTCAACCTGTCCCTGACTGAGTCTGTAATACCTACATGTTTCAAACAGACTGTGCCCAAAAAAGCAAAGGTAACCTGCCTAAATGATTACCACCCAATAGTACTCACGACGGTAGCCATGAGGTGCGTTGAAAGGCTGGTCATGGCTCACATCAACACCATCATGCCGGAAACCCTAGACCTACGCCAATTCGCATACCACCCTAACAGATCGACAGATTACGTAATCTCAATAGGAATAGGCTCCCATTAACATCGACCAGGCTGGAGTGGAGCGGGTTGAGAGTTTCAAGTTCCTTGGTGTCCACATCACCAACAAACTATCAGTTGTGAAGAGGGCACGACAACACCTTTTTTCCCCCCAGATCCTCATAAAGTTCTACAGCTGCATCATTGAGAGCAATCTGACCAGTTGTATCACCGCCTGGTATGGCAACTACTCAGCATTTGACCGTAAGGCGCTATAGAGGATAGTGCGTACAGCCCAGGACATCACTGTGGCCAAGCTTCCTGTCATCCTGGACTTATATACTTGGCGGTATAAGAAGAAGGCCCCAAAAAATGTAAAAGACTCCAGTCACCCAAGTCATAGACTGTTCTCTCTGCTACAACATGGCAAGCGGTACCGGAGCGCCAAGTCTAGGACCAAAAGACTCCTTAACAGCTTCTACACCAAATCCATAACACTGCTGAACAATTAATCAAATGGCCACCCGGACTATTTACATTGACTCCCTCCCCTTTGTTTTTACACTGCTGCTACTCGCTGTTTATTATCTATGTATAGTCACTTTACAATTTACTTCGTCTAACCTGTACCCCCACACGTTGACTCGGTACCCGTTCCCCCTGTACATAGCCTTGTTATTGTTATGTGATTTTCTTGTGTTACTTTTCGATTTTGTAGATTTTTTTCTCACTTTAGTTTATTTAGTAAATATTTTCTTAAGAACTTTTTTTTAACTGAATTGATGGTTAAGGGCTTGTAAGTAAGCATTTAACGGTAAGTTTACACCTGTTGTATTTGGCACATGTGACAAATAACATTTTATTTTATGTGTGGTTCACATTGTGAGGCATGGAGGAGGAGGAGTGATGGTCTGGGGGTGCTTTGTTGGTGACACAGTCTGTGATTTATTTAGAATTCAAGGCACACTTAACCAGCATGGCTACCACAGCATTCTGCCGCGATACGTCATCCCATCTGGTTTGCGCTTAGTGGGACTATCATTTGTTTTTCAACAATGACCCAAAACACACCTCCAGGCTATGTAAGGGCTATTTGACCAAGAAGGAGAGTAATGGAGTGCTGCATCAGATGACCTGGCCTCCACAATCTCCCGACCTCAACCCAATTGAGATGGTTTGGGATGAGTTGGACCGCAGAGGGAAGGAAAAGCAGCTAACAAGTGCTCAGCATATGTGGGAATATGTGTGTAAAATACTTTTTTGAAGATTGTACTGATTATTATGAGCTAATGCTAAGCTATTTGTCAGCTATGTATGGCGTCATGATTTTTGACATTATACAATGCATTCGGGGTGTCACGTAAACATCAGTCAGACAAAATATGTTATAAAGAAGTGAAGGAATGGTTCACTCATCATTCGGGTAAACTTCCGGAAGTGAACAATCATAGACGAAACATCCCCTTCAACATGCATACTGCAAACAGACCAAACTCATCTTGTCTCCTTTTATTATCTTAGGTGACGCAAAAAACAAACATGGCGGCGCACACAAACTACACACTTTCTAGAAAGTGTTTTACTCAATTATTTCAATCAATGTTGAGCTCACCCGTAATGTGATGAGTTATAGATAGTAATTTTATTAGCTAATTCATATTGCGGTTTCTGTCAGTCGAGCATTATTTAAATATGACCGCTTGTGTTACGTCAATCTTTCCTCAGTTAGCGCTAGGACTAATGTAGTCTACATTTTCCGGTTTGGATGATTGTGTATGCCTTTACTACTTCTGTGAATGTCTGAACATTGCATCCAACAATAAACTGGTCACATTCAGGACATCATTTTTTAAGGACTTTGTATCTGCAATATGTTTTTGTGAAAAAACAGTGTGGCTAGCTCAAATGCTGACTGTTGCATCAATCAAAGTAATGCATGTATTTACGTGTTGATGGTCTTCGTCGTGTATCTCTGTTGGGCCCAGGCCTTTGTGAAAAGGGTTCTGCTTGGTGGAAAGGGTTCGATTGGGCCTTCTCCTTGGGATGGCCTTCTCCTTCGTTCTCAGGTGTAAGGCTCTGATTGTCCACAAGAGGTCACAATGTCCTTCTTAGTTGTCTATTTACTTGCACTTGTTCTGGAAGAGTGGTCTTCTGAAGACGGCTAATCAGCTGTGTCGATGATCCCCAGAGTGGTGATGAGAGCAGTGTAGATGACGATGATTTGAAGAGAATAACCGGATGGTCATACTTAAATTCACTTTCTTAGATGCAGTACTTAGAACAGCTACTCAACCGTAACGTCTTCTTCAACCTCGTGTTGAGTTTCAGGGTCATGACTAATGTAAACCTAACTACAGCTTGTAGTCCATTTAGTCTGGTATGTTAATTCTTAACTCAATCTTTTATACCCTCGGGTGAAAAGGGTGCACTTTCGTCCTGCTGACACGCTCTCTGGGCTCCCTATAGTGTGGCTAGTTACAAGGCAAAGTATCGTAATTACTATGATCTCGTTAGAGAACTAAAATCACAATCCTATCGCCACAAAAACATTCTCTATATCTTTGATATTTTCTACACCACGTAAAGGATGTAAACCTGATATACACCGTGTAAAAGCTCCTGAAGTTAGTATTTTCATTATAATGTCTTTATGCAATTTTTAATGACATCACAAAATATACATTAATTTTCTATATTCCATCTCTCATCATTCCCAACATTCGGATGTTGAAATATATTGTCCCAGTGTTCATTGTTGGATGTTGAAGTTTTTGTCTGCAAAATCTTCTGTAACAAAGAAACATTCCATTCACCCATACTAGAAAACAAAGGAATCGTCTGCTGCCTACAATTTATGATTGATGTGAGGTGTCATAAAATCCCCACATCAATCCCTCCGCCCCTATGTGGGTGAGAGGGCTCTGTAGATGCCGATCCACTGTAACCTGATCTTTGGATCCTCACAGACAGTCATGACAGTCCCCCTCTGGTGGGTTCAACCTTGGAAGGATTCTGCAAGTTGCAACCCACCACAAGAATGACCATCGGATGTCCTGGTTTGTGGATTATCGTAGCAGTCCCCCCCCCCCGGTGGTTTAACCTGGTAGGATTTCTGTAAGCTGCAGACCACCACCAGAATGGACAGGGGAGGTCCGGGCTGTGGCTCGCCATTCCGGACCCGTCGTCCGGTTGTCCTGGATAGTGGATCTAGGCAGTAACTTAGGCAGACGTTAACAACATACAACACTCAGGCAATACATCATTACATTTCTTCCCCAAATTAGCGTTGTGGCACGAACTGGTGGCCGTATGGGGAACGGGTTTGTGGCTCAATCACTTCCTAAGTGTCAAAGCGAATGAAACAAAAATGAATAAAAACACAAACGAAAGATATACAAAATATAGCTACCACACCTTAATCATCTAATTTGACTATTTTCTATATACGTCCAAGGTCTTGGCTAAATTACTCTGTCATGGCATTGTCTCTAATGTCATACCTAGGGCGACCCTACTTGAAGGTTAAGAGACAATGAAAAATGGCACCCTGAATGCCAAAGCTTCAGGGCTGACCTAGCGAACTATGGAGAAGAGGCTGGGGATACTGTGGATGGACCACCTGATAGGGTTTCAGGATCTATTGCCAACTTTCCGAAAATCGGGATTGCTTCCGTCCCACTGGTGATCTTGGAGTTACATTGTGTTGTTTAAGTGTTCCCTTTATTTTTTTGAGCAGTGTATATAAATTCCTGGAATATTTCCATTTTGGAGAATCTCTTAAAATGGGTTAAAGTTATGTATAGTAACACTATGTGTAAAATAGTAAATAATGGCTACTTCTCAAAGTTTTAAACTGTCAAGAATAAAACAAGGTTTTCCACTATCGGTATATCTATTTATTATTGTCATAGAAGTGTTTCCTTTTAAAATCAGATCCAACAATAATATCAAGGGGTTAGAAATCCAGGGTTTAAAAACAAAGGTGCAAAAAGTTCATGCAGTAATACCTGCTCACAGAACTGCATAAAATTTTGTTTGACAGAGATAACAATTTGGGGATTTTGGTGTCTCTAATGCAAGCAACTGCACAATGATCACCGAAATCATTAGGGAAAATACCAACGGCCGAGTATTTATGCCGATTATTTGTTAGAATCACATCAGTAAGTGACTTGCATTTATAATTTGAGTAAAATTGTATGTATTGCACAGTCCTATTATGGCCTCGGAGTTTGGAGACAATCAATCCCAGTTTAAATTGCCCATTAGGACCATTTCATTTCCCCCCCAACCACGCATCAGTTCAGTCAGAGAATCCAGGGATTCTACTTTTTCAGATGGAGGTCTATAGCATCCTATCAAATCTAAGTTCACAACTTTCGATAACTGCAGTTTCTGTCATGCCCTGATCTGTTTCACCTGTCTTTGTTATTGTCTCCACCCACCTCCAGGTGTCACCTGTTTTCCCCATTAGTCCCTGGGTATTTATTCCCGGTGTTCCCTGTTTGTCTGTTGCTAGTTCGTCTTGTCAAGTCAAACAGCGTGCTCCTGTTTTTTTCTTATTGCTCTTTTGCTAGTCCTCCGGGATTTGACCCTTGCCTGCTTTGACTCTGAACCCGCCTGCCTGACCATACTGCCTGCCCTGACCTCGAGGCTGCCTGCCACTCTGTACCTCCTAGACTCTGACCTTGTTTATGATCTTTTGCCTGTCCACAACCTGTCTCTTGCCTGAACCTTGGATTATAATAAATATCAGAGACTCGAACCATCTGCCTCCTGTGTCTCTATCTGGGTCTCGCCCAGTGCCCTTATAGTTTCAGTGCTAAAAACTGTTTTGGTTTAGATAAAGACCTTAGTTCAGATGATTTTAAATAATCCAAACTACAGTCATCTGATACAACACAGTTTTTAGCCAGACCAAACCCTGTAGATGAGAAAGTTTTATGAATATGCCACAGGAGTCAAATGGTATCACAATCGGATC
Organism: Salmo trutta; assembly: GCF_901001165.1. Classification (NCBI taxonomy): domain Eukaryota; kingdom Metazoa; phylum Chordata; class Actinopteri; order Salmoniformes; family Salmonidae; genus Salmo; species Salmo trutta. The sequence continues at coordinate 45,183,935 of NC_042985.1, forward strand.
CCTCTGAAAGATGAAAATGGCTATACCATCAGTCAAAATAGGGTTTAGCGGTATCTCTGGGTTAGGGAGATTTGTTTTTGATAATTTAGACTATGCAATGAGACATAACCCATGTAGGCAGCAATTAAAACCATTTGTACAAAAATACCCATTTTAACCACTGAATACAACAATTCACACAAACATTTTTAAATATACTGAGTCTTTTGAAACCTTCAATTCCCTAAAAATGTTCAGCTGTAGCCTACAGGTCTAGTAGAGATAGAAACCATGTGTGCCTGAGCGTTGTTGCCTTAGAACGGCCAGCGATTTCGACAGCTGCTGCAGGAATGTACTGACAGGGATTTGCCCACTGTGTGTATCCCGGCCAATCACCGGTGGCTAGTCCACCCGGTGGGGTATCCTGGGCTAGCAAGCCCAGCGCATCTAGACATTATGTCACAGAGCCTGTTGTTTAATGACAACTCTCTCAGCCTATAACGGTTTTGCTTAGTAATAAAAACTTTTAACACTTGAAATAAACAAAGAGTGTGACACAACACACTCAGCGAAACTGCCCTGCCGCCATCTTGATTCCATCCGATCCGACAATGTAGCACTATGAGTTGTGATAGAAAGTTACAAAAAACAGATCTTGCTACCATGGAAAGAAAAATACCTGTCTATTTGTGGAAAAATCACCCTGATTTAACTCTTTAGTCATATCCCAGTTTACCTATTTGCTTATGGTCTTGTCTACACCTAGCAACCTGTTTTTTTTTATTTATTACATGAACAAAAAATATTCAATTTTATTTGGAATGGCAATCCAGACAAAATTAAAAGTGCCTATTTATATAATGAATATGAATTCGGAGAGCAGAAGTTATTAAATATTAATGCACTAGACCTCTCACTAAAGGAGTCAGTCATACAAAAGTTGTACTTAAATTAAAACTGCTTCTCTAGCAAATTAGTAAGTTTGTCTCAACCCATGTTCAAGAATGGCCTTGCAATTTCAGTTTAATCCATCAGAAAAGACAGAACAAATAATACAACAAATGTTGTGGCTAAACTCAAATATCCTAATTGATAAAAAATATTATTTTTCAATAAAATGTTTTTAAAAAGTATAATCTTTGTAAATGATATCACGAATAGGACTGGTGGAATTATGTCACACACCAGCCTCACAAGTCCTCAACTGGCAGCTTCATTAAATAGTACCCGCAAAACACCAGTCTCAACGTCTACAGTGAAGAGGCGACTCCGGGATGCTGGTCTTCTAGGCAGAGTTGCAAAGAAAAAGCCATATCTCAGACTGGCCAATAAAAATAAAAGATTAAGATGGGCAGAAGAACACAGACACTGGACAGAGGAACTCTGCCTAGAAGGCCAGCATCCCGGAGTTGCCCCTTCACTGTTGACATTGAGACTGGTGTTTTGCGGATACTATTTAATGAAGCTCTCAGTTGAGGACTTGTGAGGCTTCTGTTTCTCAAACTAGACACTCGAATGTACTTGTCCTCTTGCTCAGTTGTGCACCGGGGCCTCCCACTCCTCTTTTCAGGTTAGAGCCAGTTTGCACTGTTCTGTGAAGGGAGTAGTTCACAGCGTTGTACGAGATCTTCAGTTTCTTGGCAATTTCTCGCATGGAATAGCCTTCATTTCTCAGAACGAGAATAGACTGACGAGTTTCAGAATTTTGAGCCTGTAATCTAACCCACAAATGCTGATGCTCCAGATACTCAACTAGTCTAAAGAAGGACAGTTTTATTGCTTGTTTAATCAGGACATCAGTTTTCAGCTGTGGTAACATAATTGAAAAAGGGTTTTCTAATGATCAATTGGCCTTAAATTATAAACTTGGATTAGCTAACATGCTGACCACACCGCTCGTGTCGCGTGCTTGAGCGTTGTAAAATAAATTTCAACATACATGTTATTCAATTATTGCACCCACACTGCTTGCGCATGCCAATGAGCGTCTGCGTTGCCAAGCATTAAAATAGAAGTCACTTCTATTTGTGACGCTGAACGCAGTGTAAGTCTTGCCTCTCCCATCTCTTTATAGAAGCAGATACCCACGTGCCATCTCCTCATTGGTTATACCCACATGGGTGATTAAAAGATGAACTGAGTTCGGTCGGTCGTCGTGGTAACTGAAAGTTAGATGCCAATCGCCATAGAATGTCCAAATAAGAAAAAGACTGGAAGGAGGAGAGATGACCAGAAATGATTTGGTTGACCGTTTTATGTGTGAATTAATTGTCGGAGTAGAGGACCTTGTGCATTTCAGGTAAAATAACAACTCAATGTTTATATCCCAGGACAAATTATCTAGCAACAGCAAGCTAGCTAAATAGGACATATTAGCTAGCAACTGAAAGTGACCTAGCTAAATTGCCATAAATGTTTAATGATTTTCGACCTGTCCCCAAATTAATATAATTGGTTCAGAGTTTGTTTTGATATTTTAACCTGCGTGTCGTGATCGCGTTTGGTCTGGGGGGACAAAATCAATTTGCGCACAATGGCGCACGCACGTGGCCGGTTCGGTGTTACACAACCTGCCATTGGAACAAAGGAGTGATGGTTGCTGATAATGGGTCTTTGTACGCCTATGTAGATATTCCATAAAAAATCTGCCGTTTCCAGCTACAATGGTCGTTTACAACATTAACAATGCCTACACTGTATTTCTGATCAATTTTATGTTATTTTAATGGACAAAAAAAATTGCTTTTCTTTCAAAAACAAGGAAATGTCTAAGTGACCCCAAGCTTTTGAACAGTAGTGTAGGTTCAGAACTTTTGTGAAACAGCACAGTTAAAAATATATGGCAAATAGAAATCAAACTGGATGGACACCAAAAATAGATGGGAGAGGTTGAGGATAGAGGACTAAAAACAAACAAAATATAGCCACAGTAAAATAGATTGTGTCCGTAATATATATATATAGTACGTATATGCTGAAAGTAGAAGCCTAAGTGTTGCTGTTCATTAGTTTACTTGAATTAGGGGAAGGGTGGTATGGTTAGTGGAAAATAATTAAGGAAAATATTTTTTTTAAAGATATGTATATGTGTTGAGATAATGCCAAGAGTGTGCAAAGCTGTCAAGGCAAAGGGTGGCTGGCTACATTGAAGAATCTCAAATATGAAATATATTTTGATTTGTTTAACATTTCTTTTGTATACTACATGATTCCATGTATTATTTCATAGTTTTGATGTCTTCACTATTATTCTACAATGTAGAAAATAGTAAAAATAAGGAAGAAACCCTGGAATGAGTAGATGAGTCCAAACTTTTGACTGGTACTGTACTTGCTCTCTTCCTTATTTTTCTCTGCCTTTCTCATGTTCTAACTCTCTCTTTTTGTGTTCCTTTCTTTCCCCCAAGGTATGCAGTGAATCTGACAGTAACTGTGAGTTTAAACATGGCTACACGAAAAAGAAGAAATCCATGAACCTGTAAGTCCTGAAAAAATTTGGACATTGGAAAAAAATATCTCCAGCGGTCTTGACAGCATAATAGAAGAACTACACTGAATGATATGCCTATGTTTTGTCCATAGGACATATCAAATATACCCAGATATGACACTGACACATGAGTGTCAAACAATTTTACCAGTAGGACATTTACGAGTCACTGCTGCCGTAGCTAAAGCCCTAAAGCCAATGTGGCCGACTGTGTTACTTTTATATATGTCACTGGTTGCATCTCAAATGGCATCCCAAATGGAACCCTATTCCCTACTTTTGACCAGGATCCATCAGGACAAAAATATTTGTATATGTTTAAACAGCATATTTTTTGTTGGTTTTTCATTGAAATTATAAGAACATTTCATAAAATTCCACGTGGATTCACAGCAATGGTTTGGGTGTCACGGTGTGTCCCTTTCAGATGGTTACACATTGCACCAGTACTTCCATTACTGTACCTCAATTCCCCCTCGCCAGGTTTGCATTTCGTTCTCATTTAACATCTCAAAGTATTGCCATACAGGACTTTGCTGCTCTCGCTTGCCTATTTCTGCAATTTTCCAACTGTTAATGACGATGACGTAGTGGTGGAGAGTGACTCCCGGCGCCGACTCCCGTTTTTTGTGTCAAGATAGCGGAATCGACTCCTAAGATTCAGTATTTCTGGAACAGAAGAGACTGAATAGTTGTCATACTTCCAAGAACACAAACACTCGCATCTTTCATAGCGAGTTAGCGAGGGACGGAGAGAGATGGGAGGGTCGGCCACCAGGCAGACAGAGTAAGAACCGTGCACTAGGCCTATCTATCTGCAATCAAAAGATGTATCTTGCAATGGAATGCTGTGTCTTGGCTTGCAATGTCTCACAACTTCAGTAAAGCAGGGCCTATGATCAATGAATAGGCTAGGATATTCTACACACAACATTTTACATTTTGTTTTATCCAGAGCAACTTCAAATTAGTACATTCATTTTAAGATGGGTAGGTAAGACAACACATCACCATCGTACTTAGTACATTTTCCCCCAACAAAGTATTTATCAGCAAAGTCAGTGCTAGTGGGAAAAGAGAAGTGTATTTATTTGTTTTGTGGGGAAGGGTGCACTGTGAGTTATTTAAGATGCTTTTCAAAGAGACAGGGTTTCAGATGTTTTTTGAAAGATGGGCAGGGACTCCGCTGTCCTGACTTTCGGGGGAAGCTTGTTCCACCATTGGGGTGCCAGGACAGAGAACAGCTTTGACAGGGCTGTGCTGGAGTTGCTCTCCCGTAGGGGTGGGAAGGCCAAGAGACCAGAGGTGGCGGAAGGGAGTGCTCGGGTTGGGATGTAGGGTTTGAACATAGCCTGAAGGTAAGGAGGGGCTGTTCCCCTTGCTTCTCTGTAGGCAAGCACCACAAAAATGCTGGATTAAAAAACAGAACGTTGGGTTATTTTTTACACAGCCAATTGCATCACTTATTTGGGTAATCTACTGATCTACTGTGTCAGATCAGTTGGTTATTTTTGGCCACCTATGAAAGTAAATGTCATTCCGCTTCATCTGTTCTGTTGTGTTGTCAACACATGTTAAGGTTGAACACTGAATCTTTTGTAGCTTAATAAGGTTTATGCAAATGTAGTTCCCTATGCGTATCCCAAGGTTGAGATAGTGTCAAGGGAATTATTTTATCCCCATGATAATAATTAACAATCAATAAGCCTTGACTAATTCCCAAGGTTTGTAAGACACTGGGTAAAGAATAATTAGGCAAGGACTCAGCTTTCTGCAAAAGGTCTGTACAGTTTATTCAGAGAACGTTCTGAGGTCCAAATAACAAAGACATTCATTTTATGCTAACTCCCCGCTTACGCACATACCTCCACACAAACAGTAGATATCCTATGCACACCCATACACCCGAACAGTAGGTGAATAGTATCCCTCCCCGGACTTCCCACCACTGTTAATCACTATCCAGCGCTGCCTGTTCCTTTCCCTCGAGATTAGGGGAACCTTGAAGGCTACTCCCTGTCTCTTCACACACACATGCCTACTGTTCCCTTAGGCTCACTAATCTCACACACACACAGACACAAATACACACACACACACACACACACACACACACACACACACACACACACACTTCTCTCCCTTCCGGGTCTCTACTAGACCTTCTGGGACTAACGTTCAGTACTTTAATTATTCATTACCCATGCTACATAACTACTAATTGGTTACGTGACAGGGTCGGATTCTTTATTCATTTACCTTTATTATATAATTCTCTTATCAGATAGTTACCACTTTATGATATGTGACCCGATTCAGGAAACTAGGCGTATGTCGCAAGCCATGACTTCACAAGAGAGCTTTTTGAATGTAAAACATTTTTTAAAATCAAAATGCATTTTTTGGCAGAAATGCCACCCCTACTAGGCCACGCCTCCAGTCTTCTGATCTGACCCTGTAGATAGCTCAATAACCCAGCATCAACAGCCAAACTTAAAGAAATCAATAGGCCAAAATAACACAACGTGTGTTCTGTCCAATATTTACCCAAACTGGGTTGTTTTTAATGCAGCATTTTTTTCAGTGCGCGCCGCTTCGTACTCTGTGGATGTTGTAGAGCGTGAACCTGCAAGAGCGAGTCAGTGCTTTGATGTTTACAGAGAACAAAAGGCTGTTGTCCAGGGTCACGCCAAGATTCTTTGCACTTTGGGAGGGGGACACTGTGGAGTTGTCAACCGTGATGGAGAGGTCTTGGAGCGAGCAGGCCTTCCCTGGGAGGTTGATCTTGAGGTGGTGGGCCGACATACAAGCTGAGATGTCTGCCATGCACACAGAGATGTATGTCGCCACCTGGGTGTCAGAAGGGGGGAAGAGTAGTTGAGTGTCATCCGCATAGCAATGACAGGAGAGACCATGTGACGTTTTGACTGAGCCGAGTGACTAGAGATAAAAGTGGCCTAGAACCTTTGCCCCGAGGGACACCAGTAGTGAGAGCACCCGGTGCAGACACAGATCCGCTACACGCCACCTAGTAAGAGCGACCTGCCTGGTAGGATTGTGCAGAGCCTGAGACACCCAACCTTGAGAGGGTGGAAAAGAGGATCTGATGGTTCACGGTGTCAAAAGCAGCGGATAGATTTAAGAGGATGAGAACAGAGGAGAGAGAGTCCGCTTTAGCAGAGCGGAGCGCCACTATGACACAGAGGAAAGCGATCTCAGTTGAGTGAGTCGCCTTGAAGCCTGACTGGGTAGGGTCAAGAAGATCATTCTGAGAGAGATAACGATAGAGTTGGTCTGAGACTACACACTCATGTGTTTTGGAAAGGAAAGACAGAAGGGGTACCGGTCTGTAGTTTTTGACATCAGCGGGGTTGAGTGTTGGTTTCCTGAGGAGGGGAGTGACTCTGGCCTTCTTGAAGTCAGAGGACGCAGCCAGCGGTCAGGGATGAGTTGATGAGGGAAGTGAGGAATGGGAGGAAGTCTCCAGAGATGGTCTGGAGATGGGAGGAGAGGATGGGGTCAAGTGGGCAGGTTGTTGGGCCGGTGGACATCACTAGTCACAGGATTTCATCTGGAGAAAGAGGTCAAGCCATAAGGTCAAGCCATTCTGTGTGAGTGGGACCAGTTTATGAGTGAATGATGAGCGGATGTCGTCAACCTTTTTTTCAAAGTGGTTAACAAAGTCGTCCACGGAGAGGGAGGAGGGAGGCGGTGGAGGAATAAGGAGGGAGGATAAAGTGGAGAAGATTTTCCCATGGTTGGAGGCAGAAGCTTAAAATGTAGAGTGATAGAAAGTGGCCTTGTCAGAGGATACAGAGGAAGAGAAGGTACAGATGTGGGATTGTAACTTGATCACTTTTGTCGCAGAGAATTTTCCTGCTGCATCAGGAAATTCAAATGAGCCTTGTGAATCTCTGAAAATGAGCAGTTCTCCTTCTCTCCATGTAGGGGAAGTCGAGTCATTGTGATCACGGCTTGCTGTCAAGTAATATTCTCTCTTCAGTGTGCACATATAGTCCTACCGTGTTGGTGTGGGTTTGATTCCAGCCAACACCCATCTGGCACAAATAACTCAATCTCCCCCGATTTACTTGATTAAGTTACACGTTTCAAATATGGCCAGTCCAGGATATTTTACCCACAATCTTGATAAGAAATTACTATACCGGGACACTTTTGGATAAGATAAATAGGAAACAAATAAAATAATATCTATAGGCTTCATCAACATTAGTTTCCGTTCATACAAAGTGTTGGATAAATTGCCACAGTAGATTTGGCATGGTAAACAAGGAAATATTTTTTTATATTGTACGGCCCTTAGTCTTATCAAAAAGGGCTAAATTGTTCCAATGGCAACACCTGGGTAACACCGACATCAACTTTTAGAGAGCTGTAATGAGGTAACCAATAATGGTTGCAATTGTGATCAGCTGTGGGGGTGAATTTAGCGCGTATTGATGGTTTAACGAGACATCAGCTGGCAATAATTTAATCTAGTGCCATCGATGGTTGCAATAAACCCTATGTTAGTTGATTATATTCCAATAGGGCCATCAGTTGATTGACAGATGTAGGCCTACTGTAGAACGATAAACTTTCCTCCAGTGTGGATGCTCACCCAAGTTTTATAGTTATGTGACAGTGACTGCATGGAATTCAAATGAGGAGATAGTGAAGATTTTCTCTTTAATCCATCTAAGGAAAAAATGAGTAGCCCTGTGCCACCACCGTGATGACCAGATGCTCTCAGATAATGAGAGCACACATAGTCAGATGAAGAGATAGCAGCTGGAGTAGCAGTGTCCTCTGGGTTAATCCATGTCATGGCCAAAAAAGTGGATGGACAGAGCGAAGATTGAACACACACTCGCAGCATTAGCAAAGAGAAGGAACTAATGCTATGCTGCCAGCACAATGGAGAGAGGGGGGCAGGCAGAAAGTACTGTGGTGTGCATTTGTCTTGGTAATCAGTATCTCTTGCCTTGCATGCTTTGCAAATTCACCAAAGTATGTCACAACTTTTCCCCCCATCTTTTCATATTGAAATGGACAGCTGCAAGACAGGGAGATCGGCTGACATGACGAATTGTGGGTGCTATCCTGTTTGACCTCCTCTGTTCTTCAGCAGATGCAGACTCAATCACAATCATTACCAAATGTTGCTATGCTCAATTGTTTCTATCATGATATAACTACTCTCATTTTCATTCCCAAAATGATCTCTCCTCATTTTGGAACAAGAACTGTGGAGCCTAGAGACATTTGCTTTTTAAAAAAATCTGATTTATCTTATTTTTGATTTACCTAGAATGTTGTTGTTTCATCCAAACCTTTTTCATTTTCTTCAAGCTGGTTATTTAGCAGCATCATAGAATCTCCTTGCTAGCTCGACTCTATGGGTTATACTCATAATATACTCATTATACTCATAATAAAAAAATGTTTTCCACAGGGCCAAGGACATGAAAAATCGCTTGACTTTCTTGAGGAAGAACGATTTCCATAGCAGCAACCCAACAAGCGGGCTGGAGAAAGTCCTGAAGTCAGTCAAGTAAGAGCCTCCTTGTAAAGAACACTCCGGATATGAGTTTCCCCTAGTTACAGATCTAGGACCAGCTTCCCCTCCCCCAATCCTATCCTTAACCTCTAGAGGATACAACCCCGCAAAAGGGATTGGTTGGATAACAACCAGTGAGATAGCACGGCGCGAAATTCAAAACAAAATAATCTCAAAATTAAAATTAAAGTATTATACGGCATTTTAAAGATACTATACTCGTTAATCCAATCACATTGTCCGATTTCAAAAAGGCTTTACGGTGAAAGCAAAACATTAGATTATTTTTGCATAGCATCTTAGCAGCAAACAAAAAAAGCAATTTTCCAAGCATGGATAGCCATCACAAAACAAGATATACAGCTAAAATTAAGCACTAACCTTTGACAATCTTCATCAGATGACACTCCTAGGACATCATGTTAGACAATACATGCATTTTTTGTTCGATCAAGTTTATATTTGTATCCAAAAACCCAATTTTTACATTGGTGCGTGACGTTCAGAAAATGTTTTCTCCCCATAACTGAATAGGCACATTTAATTTACAGAAGAACTCATAAACGTTGACAAAATGTATAACAATTATTTAAAGAATTAGAGATAATCTACTCCTTTATGCAACCACTTTGTCAGATTTCAAAATAACTTTACGGAAAAAGCACATTGTTCAATATTCTGAGTACAGAACTTAGCCTTCAATGCTAAGCTATACAGTTAGCCTACAACCACAGCGTCGACAAATCTCTAAAAATATGTTCGAAATATTTACTTACCTTTGCTGATCTTCGGCAGAATGCACTCGGATGGGCACCCACTTCCACAAGAAATGTTCATTTGTTCTGCAAAGTCCATCATTTATGTCCAAATACGTCCGTTTTGTTGACCCATCCAGAACACTTTACAATGCCATGTGGCATGGATGCAAATCCATAGACGAAATGTTCAAAGTTCCATTACCGTTTGTAGAAACACGTCAAACGATGTTTACAATCAATCCTTTAGGGTATTTTTTTACGTAAAATTGCGATAATTTTACAACCGGGCAATAGGTATTCATCCCAGAAGAAAAATAAAAAACAACAAAGTCACGTGCACACGCGTCATAAGACACCTGTCCTCAGACTGGCCAGTGATTGACTGAGCCACAATTTTCTGCCCGGTAACAGGTGACGGATGAAACCAGTTCCTAAAGATTGTTGACAGCCAATGGAAGAGTTAGGAGGTTCAACGTAAACCCTATGTCACTGTAGTTTTTCAAGGGATTCAAAAGGAAAACTAAATTTCTAATTTCTCCCACTTCCTGATTAAATTTTTCTCAGGTTTTTTGCCTGCCTTATGAGTTCTGTTATACTCACAGGCACCATTCAAACAGTTTTAGAAACTTCAGAGTGTTTTCTATCCAAATCTACTTATAATATGCATATTCTATTTTCTGGGCCAGAGTAGTAACCTCTTTAAATTGGGTACGTTTTTTATCCGGCCGTGAAAATACTGCCCCCTAGCCCCAACAGGTTTTAACCATTAGTGGTGGACCCAAGATCATCGTCTAGGGGCAACTTCACCCTACACTGTAAAGCACACTCCATCCACTGGTGCATCCCAAGACCTCAGAAGAGGATACTGTAACTCAAACTGACTTCATACACTAGTCATTTGAAAAGCATTACAATAACAAACCAACACCTGTCGTTCAGTTTGTGATCAGCATGTCATGTTTTTGCAATGAGAGAGCAGTTACTGTTACCGTTTTCCTCAATCACCTCAACTTCGAGCTGCTCACAGTAGGAAATACTTTTAATCATAGTCAGAGTATAATGATAAACACTTACAGTACCAGAGGCACAGTGTGAGAGGTTTTTTTTCTTTGAAAAGCTCACACACAATAAGAAACGTGATGTATTAGTCCTTTGTCTTTCTGTGCTGTCATTTTTAGGCCCTCGCCAGAGGAGGCCCTGAAGTGGGGGGAATGCTTTGATTCGCTGCTGGCTCACAAATGTACGTTTTTCAATGCACAAAGATCCTAATGTCTTTATTTATTTTTTAGTTAAAGGTGCTACACATAGTATTTTTTATTTATTTTTCATTGTAATTTCAGAAAATGTCCATAAAATGTATTTGCCGTTAATAGTGGAATGATAGTATTTCACAGTATTACTTCCCCGCCAGTGTTGCGATTGGCTGTGATATTTGCCTGTTGATTTCTCCCGCCGGAGCGGCATCTGTTGTCACAAAGGGAAAGACGTTCTGACTTTTGTGGCTGTGTTATCTGGTGGCAATAGCTCTGTCATTTCCTGGTTGCAAAAATTCTACATTGATTTTACAGCGATTTAGATGGTACAATGATTCCCTACACTATTCAGTGCTTGTTTTCTCACAAACTGAAATTGAGCGAACAGTGTAGAATTTTAGCAAGCAGAAAATGAGAGATTTCCACTAGATAACACAGCCACAAAGTCAGAACCGCTTTCCCATTTTGGCAAAAGATGCCTGTCATCAATAGACGAATATCACAGGTTTTGTTGTGGAATTGTTAGACATTACCTGTTAGATACTGCTGCACTGTCAGATCTAGAAGCATAAGCATTTCACTATACTCGCAATAACATCTGCTAACCATGTGTATGTGACCAATCAAATTTGATTTGATTACAAAACTGTAAGTATTACTGTGAATCACTATCATCCCACTATTAGTGCCAGCTACGTTATGGACATTTTCTGAAATGACAATGCAAAAATAAATGTGCATCACCTTTAACTTTTGTTTAGGTAATGTATATTTTCCAAGGGAGCCATGCAAAAAATACATTGGTCTCAAAATGACTGTGTAAATGAATGAATTTGACCATTTTAAAATATACAATTGCAATGTGAATACAGCAAGCATAAGAACACAGTCAACAGACTTATTTCCATTGTGCTCCTGTATGCTGATACATCTAAAAACACAACATTTTGATATATACTATTTAATAACACAATATTTAATACAAAAACACTATATAATATGATATATTGTCTTGGACAGATGGAGTGGCAGTCTTCCAAAGGTTCCTGCAGACAGAGTACAGTGAGGAGAACTTGGACTTCTGGTTGGCCTGTGAGAAGTACAGAAAAATCAAATCCCAGTTCAAAATGGCCTCCCGAGCAAAACAAATCTTCTCAGAATACATGTCCATACAGTCCTGTAAAGAGGTAAAGCCAATACACAGTACACACACCATGGTTCATCTTTAGAGTAATACTTTAGTGATGCTGTTACTATTTGAGCAGTTTGAGTTTTTGTGAGAAAGAGTGTTACAGATAAGATCTATTGTTCTTATTTATACCATTTAGAGATACAAAATGGAGTAGGGTGAAGTTGCCCCTAGGTGCTGATCTTGGGTCAGATATGTATATATAAAACTATATATATATAGTGCATTCGGAGTATTCAGACCCCATGATTTTTTCCACATTTTGTTACGTTACAGCCGTATTCTAAAATTGATTGAATAGTTTTTTCTACACATCTTACCACATAATGAAAAAGCAAAAACAGGTTTTAGAAATTTTTGCTAAGTTATTAAAAATAAATAGCTGAAACATTACATTTACATAAGTATTCAGACCCTTTACTCAGTACATTGTTGAAGCACCTTTGGCAGTGATTACAGCCTCGAGTCTTCTTTGCACTCCATTGTTCTCTGCAGATTCTCTCAAGTTTTTTTAGGTTGGATCGGGAGCATTGCTACACAGCTATTTTTAGGTCTCTCCAGAGATGTTCGATTGGGTTCAAGTCCGAGCTCTGGCTGGGCCACTCAAGGGCATTCAGAGACTTGTCCCGAAGCCACTCCTGCATTGTCTAAGCTGTGTGCTGAGGGTTGTTTCCTGTTGGAAGGTGAACTTTTGCCCAAGTCTGAGGTCCTGAGCCCTCTGGAGCAGGTTTTCATCAAGGATCTCTCTATACTTTTCTCTGTTCATTTTTCCCTCGATCCTGACTAGTCTCCTAGTCCCTGACGCTGAAAATCATTCCCACAGCATGATGCTGCCACCACCATGCTTCACCGTAGGGATGGTGCCATGTTTCCTCCAGATGTGACGCTTGGCATACACGCCAAAGAGCATACATGCCAATCTTGGTTTCATCAGACCAGAGAATCTTGTTTCTCCATGGTCTTAGAGTCTTTAGCTGCCTTCTGGCAAACTCCAAGCGGGCTGTCATGTGCCTTTTACTGAGGAGTGGCTTCTGTCTGGCCACTCTACAATAAAGGCCTGATTGGTGAAGTGCTGCAGAGATGGTCGTCTTTCTGGAAGATTCTCCCATCGCCACAGAGGAACTCTGGAGCTCTGTCAGAGTGACCATGGGGTTCTTGGTCACCTCACTGTCACCGCCTTTCCAAAGAATGTCCAATCAATTGAAAATACCACAGGTGGACTCGAATCAAGTTGTAGATACATCTCAAGGATGATCAATGGAAGCAGGATGTACCTGAGCTCAATTTCAAGTCTAATAGCAAAGGGTCTGAATGCGTAGGTTAATAAGGTATGTGTTGTTTTTTTTTTTATACATTTGCAAAAATTTATAAAAAACAGTTTTTGCTTTGTCATTGTGGGGTATTGTGAGTAGATCGAGAAAGAAAAATATTTATTTAATCCATTTTAGAATAAGGTTGTTACGTAACTAAATGTGAATAAAGTAAAGGGGTCTGAATACTTTCTGAATGCACTGTGTATATAAATACAGTACTAGTCAAAAGTTGACACACCTACTCATTCAAGGGTTTTTCTTTATTTTTACTATTTTCTACATTGTAGAATAATAGTGAAGACATCAGAACTATGAAAGAGCACAAATGGTATCATGTAGTAACCAAAAAAGTGTTAAACAAAGGAAAATATATTTTATATTTGAGATTCTTCAAATAGCCACCCTTTGCCTTGATGACAGCTTTGCACACTCTTGGGATTCTCTCAACCATCTTCATGAGGTAGTCACCTGAAATGCATTTCAATTAACAGGTGTGCCTTGTAAAAAGCTAATTCGTGGAATTTCCCACAGCCTTTCCTGTGGCTCAGTTGGTAGAGCATGGTGTTTGCAACGCCAGGGTTGTGGGTTCAATTCCCACGGGGGGCCAGTACAAAAAAAACAACAAAAAAAAATGTATGAAATGTATGCATTCACAACTGTAAGTCGCTCTGGATAAGAGTGTCTGCTAAATGACTAAAATGTAAATTAATGTATTTCTTTCATAATGTGTTTGAGCCAATCAGTTGTGTTGTGACAAGGTAGGGGTGGCTCAGTTGGTAGAGCATGGTGTTTGCAATGGTGTTTGCAACGCCAGGGTTGTGGGTTCGATTCCCACGGGGGGCCAGTACGAGAAAAAAAAATGTATGAAATGAAGTGAAATGTATGCATTCACTACTGTAAGTCGCTCTGGATAAGAGCGTCTGCTAAATGACTAAAATGTAAAAATGTAAGTCCATATTATGGCAAGAACAGATCAAATAAGCAAAGAGAAATGACAGTCCATGATTACTTTAAGACATAAAGGTCAGTCAATCTGGAAAATTTCAAGAAATGTTAAAGTTTCTTCAAGTGCAGTCACAAAAACCATCAAGCTGCAGAGGACAAATTCATTACAGTTAACTGCACCTCAGATTGCAGCCCAAATAAATGCTTCAGAGTTCATCTCAACATAAACTGTGGAAGGGACTGCGTGAATCAGGCCTTCATGGTTGAAATGCTGCAAATAAACTACTACTAAAGGACACCAATAAGAAGAATAGACTTGCTTGGGCCAAGAAACACGAAAAATGGACATAAGATGGGTGGAAATCTGTCCTTTGGTCTGATGAGTCCAAATTTGAGATTTTTGGTTCCAACCACCGTGTCTTTGCGAGATGTAGAGTAGGTGAACAGATGATCTCTGCATGTGTGGTTCCAGCCGTGAAGCAAGGAGGTGGTGTGATGGTGTTGGGGTGCTTTGCTGGTGAACTTTTTTGGTTTCTACATGATTCCATATGTGTTATTTCATAGTTTTGATGTCTTCACTATTATTCTACAATGTAGAAAATAGTAAAAATATAGAAAAACCCTTGAAGGAGTAGGTGTGTCCAAACTTTTAACTGGTACTGTGTGTATATATACACCTACTATCGGTTTTGATTCAGAAAATGTGTACTTTTCCACCTAAAACAATTATTTCATATTTTTTGTGGCTGACTGCAACAGCAGATATGGGTAATAACTGTGCATGTGTGCTCTCATGAGGCAAACTCTTACAGGCTGACTACACTGCTTGCGTCGAGTGCGCGAGCGTTGCAAAATAAATGTAGAAATATATATTATTCAATTATTGCACCCACACTGCTCACGTGCGCCAATGAGCATCTGCGTTGCTAAGGGCTAAAATAGAAGTCAGTTCTATTTGTGATGCAGATCGTGCTGCAAGTCCTGCCTCTCCCATCTCCTCATTTGTTTATAGAAGCAGGTACCCAAGTGCCATTTCCTCATTGGTTATACCCACGTGGGTGACTGAAAGACGAACGAGGTCGATGGCGGTAATGCACCTAATTTATGAAAGTTGCCAATCGCAATATAAAATCCAGAGAAGAAAAAGCCTGGTAGGAGAGTTGACTAGAAACGATTCGGTTGACCGTTTTTGTGTGTGGATTAATTGTTGGAGTAGAGGACCTTGTGCATTTCAGGTAAAATAACAACTCAATGTTTATATCCCAGGACAAATTAGCTAGCAACAGCAAGCTAGCTAAATAGGACAAATTAGCTAGCAAGTGCAAACTAGCTAGCTAAATTGCCATAAATGTTTTATGCTTTTTGACCTGTCCCCAAATTAATGTAATTGTTTCAGAGTTTGTTTTGATATTTTAACCTGCATGTCGTGATCGCGTTTGGTTTGGGGGGACAAAATAAATGTATGCACAATGGCGCACGCGCAGCCAGTTTGGATTCCGTGTGAGTTTTATGGGGGAGAAGGAGCTGGCGCAGAAGTTAAAACCAGTTAGCCTCAAGTTATTTCTGAAAAGTGAAAATCCGAAGAGATGGTATCAAGAGCAAGGTGGAGTTCGGTCCCTGGCTGCAAGAAATCTAGGGAAGAAGACACAAAATGTCACTGTTTTTCATAGATGGCTCGTAGCAATGAAAAAGAACTGTAAATTCGATGTAAACACTCCTACAGCCAATCTTGCCAAACTACGTGTGTGTAGTAGCCTTGCATTTCATTGACTACGAAAGAGATATACAATCGGAAATGGGGAAAAAACACCAACCTCAGACACAACGGTTCCTTCTCTATTCTGCATTGTTGTATTCGGCGCATTTGACAAATAACATTTGATTTGTATTCCCATGCACTGGATATGGTACCGTGCCAAATTACAATAGGCGCTTATGAGAAAAGTTTCAAAGTGAGCATCTGGAGGTTGGTAATCTAATCATTGCAGTTTGAGTTGATCTTATTGTGTTGTAACCATTGCACCATATAATGTAGATATGGCCTGGATGCTCTACCGGTTAGCATGTGTGGCCTATCTTTATGACAAGGGGTTTGAAGAGATGAGACAGTAATTGTGTCACCTAACATTGCAGAATAGACAGAATAAAATGTAAGGTTGTTGCATTTTAATTACTTGTCTACTCGCTTATTTCATAATCAGAATCTCCAATGTCTGATGTGTGCGCTAGCCATGGTTTATTTTCATTTAACATTTCATGCTTTGAACAACTGTATATATCATGTTTTAGGGAAAACCTAGATGCAGACAGTGTCAAAGTAACAAACGTTCATTACTAGAACAGGGGGCAGGCAAAACGACAGGTCAAGAAGGGCAGGCAGAGGTCAGTAAATCCAGATCAGAATCTAAAAGGCACAGGACGGCAGGCAGAATGGTCAAAACCGGGAAAACTTGAAAACAAGAACTAGGAAAAAGACAGGAGCAAGGGGGAAAATGCTGGTAAGCTTGACGAACGAAACGAACTGGCAAGTGAAACAGAGAACACAGGTTTTACACAGGGGATAATGAGGGGAGATGGTGGGGGGTGGAGACAAGCACAAAGACAGGTGAAACAGATCAGGGTGTGACAGTTTTGCAATGCGTGAACTACATGGCCCCAGGTAGGCCTATTTGGTTGCATGTAGTCTGGTCTATTGTGTATTCGTAACCTCCACCTCCCCTGTCGATAGTGGCCATGAGTATCCTAACAATATAATTACTTTTAGCCCCATGGCCATAAAACATTCATTAGATATTATAAACATGGTATCACATTATACTTGTGTTAGGATGGAAGTTTTGCTATGTCAATACACATAAGAAGAATAATTTGGCATATAACCCATACTATAAAAACGATCAATTCCTTTCACGTTTAGAATTGTATATATAACGAACTACCATTGTGTCACAAATAACTGTGAGGTCAATGAGCCCAACTCACTCGCCGATTCTGGCCTCAATAGATTGGTCTTCAAAGAACCAAGCAACAGCAAGCTCCTCTGGCACCCATGTGAGTTGATGTTGTCAACTGGATATTTTCACACATTTTCCTGATGTGTTGCCTAGCCATGGCATATCAGCATGACAACATTTCAGGCAACTGTATAGCCAACTGACATTTACTCCTGAGGTACTGACCTGTTGCACCATCTACAACCACTGTGATTAATATGTGAACATCCTGGTCATCTATAAATGTTTGAAAATCATTTTAGAACAATCTGGCATAAATGGCAATGTACTCTTATCTCCACCCGGCACAGCCAGAAGAGGACTGGCCACCCCTCACAGCCTTGTTCCTCTCTAGGTTTCTGTTATTCTAGGGAGTTTTTCCTAGCCACCGCCCATCTACATATTCATTGCTTGCTGTTTGTGGTTTTAGGCTGGATTTCTGTATAGCCCTTATGCTGATGTAAAAAGGCTGTTATAAATACTTTTGATTGATTGATTGTGTGGAATACCTTGGCCCAAGATCCACCTGGGGTATATGATTGCCCATAGTCTGGTGTGTTTATTTGTATTTATTTATTTTTGCAGTCACAGTACCTAAACTGACACACAACACACACACACACACACACACACAATACAGTGCATTCTGAAAATATGCAGACCCCTTCCCTTTTTCCACATTTTGTTACATTACAGCCTTATTCAAAAATGGAGTACATTTAAAAAAAAATACTCAATCTACACACAATACCCCAAAATGACAGATTTGTTTGCAAATGTATTAAAAATGAAAAAAACAGGTTTTCAGACCTTTTGCTATGAGACTGGAAATCGAGCTCAGTTGCATCCTGTTACCATTGATCATCCTTGAGATGTTTCTACAACTTGATTGGAGTCCACCTGTGGTCAATTCAATCGATTGGACATGATTTGGAAAGGCACCCACCTGTCTATATAAGGTCCCACAGTTGGCAGTGCATGTCAGAGCAAAAACCAAGCCATGTGGTCGAAGAAATTGTTTGTAGAGCTCCGAGAAAGGATTGTGTTGAGGCACAGATCTGGGGAAGGGTACCAAAACATTTCTGCAGAATTGAAGGTCCCCAAAAACATAGTGGCCTCCATCATTCTTAAATGGAAGAAGTTTGGAACCACCAAGACACTTCCTAGATCTGGCCGACTGGGCAAACTGAGCAATCGGGGGAGAAAGGCCTTTCTCAGGTAGGTGACCAAGAACCCGATGGTCACTCTGACAGAGCTCCAGAGTTCCTCTGTGGAGATGTGAGAACTTTCCAGAAGGACAACAACCTCTGCAGCACTCCACCAATCAGGCTTTTATGACAGAGTGGCAAGACGGAAGCTACTCCTTAGTAAAAGGCACATGACAGCCCGCTTGGAGTTTTTTTTAAAAGGCACCTAAAGGACTCTCAGACCATGAGAAACAACATTCTCTGGTCTGATGAAACCAAGATTGAACTCTTTGGCCTGAATGCCAAGCATCACGTCTGGAAGAAACCTGGAACCATCCCTACGGTGAAGCATGGTGGTGGCAGCATCATGCTGTGGGGATGTTTTTCAGCGGCAGGGACTGGGAGACTAGTCAGAATCGAGGGAAAGTTGAACGGAGCAAAATACAAAGAGATCCTTGATGAAAACCTGCTCCAGAGCACTTTGGACCTCAGCCAAGACAACGCAGGAGTGGCTTCGAGACAAGTCTCTGAATGTCCTTGAGAGGCCTAGCCAGAGCCTGGACTTGAACCCGATCAAACATCTCTGGAGAGACCTGGAAGTAGTTGTGCAGCCAAAGGTGCTTCAACAAAGTACTGAGTAAAGGGGCTGAATACTTATGTAAATGTGATATTTCCGTTTTTTTGATTTTGAATAAATTTGCAAGAATTTCTAGAAAATGTTTTTTACTTTGTCATTACTGTGTATTGTGTGTAGATTGATTAATACATGTAATCCATTTTAGAATAAGGTTGTAACAAATGGTGGAAAAAGTCAAGGGATCTGAATACTTTTCGAATGGACTCTACCTGTAACTTTGGCTATTCACAAGTCCTTGGAGTCTTCCACTTCCTTAAAACCAGTGTAGACCCCATAAGGCGATAGATATTTGGCTCGGATGGCATTTACCACGCAGGATGGGACTGGAACCCCGACTCCTGGACCCAGCGTCTTACCACAGAGGCCTTACCACGGAGGACACACCATAGTGCCCTCCAAGCAGCACGTTAAGATATGGCAGCCCTTTTTGGCTTAGAGGTGAAAGAAACACACACATATTATAGGCAAGGTGCTGGCTAGCGGAGTAGAACGCTTGAAAAATTAAAGGGAGAGCCGCACACTCTAGGAGCTCAGATGTAATAATTTAATAACCAATGTTTCAACAGACAAGATGTCTTCATCAGGGTATAAGGACAAACACTGTGGGATGACTAGTTTATATAGTGTCAAAGGACACACACAGGTGTCTGTAATCATTGGCGGGTGTGGCCTGATATCATTGGTTAATTCTAAAAATAACATACCAAAAACATGAAAGGATAGCATATGATCATAGATACAATTTGTCTACATAGGCCTTCAAACATTTACAATAGCAAAATCACAATAATCACAAGAATGGCTTCAGATCAAAGTCTACGTTAAGACCGAAGGGAGCAAGGGTCTTTAAATTAAAGATCCAGGCAGCCTCTCATTTTAACAATAAATTGTCGAGGTCACCCCCTCTCCTAGGGAGGGTGACCTGTTCGATGCTGATATAATGTAGGGATGAAATCGAGTGGTTTGGCTTATCTTTCACATGAAGATGGGTAACACAACCTGCAACCCACCCTGATCCAAAGTAATTATTTTTAATGGAGCATAATCCATAATCACATATCAATAAAGCATGTTGCCAATTCCTGTTGTGTTCTGTTTTTTCTATTTTTGTTTTTCTGTCTTCTGTTGGGGCTGGGGGGTATTATATTGTTTGCTGTCATTATCTGTCTGTTTTGTAAAACTGAAAATTCATAAACAAAATATAAAAAGTACCATTCAACGATACATCAGCATCCCTCCAGTAGTTTTCTTCATCACTCGCAAGTATTTCGTTGTCAGACATGTTTGTAGGTTGTTGTTTACTTCTTAAAACTAATCTGTAACACCATGCTACTGTCTTCACTTTTCCTCAGAAAAAAAACTAGCCTCTGATTGTGAATAAGGGCCTTACGTGCAGTTTTTATGTAAAGGGATTCCTCCACGAAAGCGCACATACACAGTTACCCATCTCTGCTGTTGCAGTCTGCCACATAAAATTAATGATATAAAATAATCGCAATCGTTTTAGGTGGAAAACTACACATTTTCTGATAGGGGAAAAAGGCAAACGCCACCTACCTAGTTTCAGTGTATGGAATCACTTGGGAAATGTTGGATTTTAGGTACGCTTCCCCTTTAATAGACCAATAAGAAAGAGTTCCAAACCTCTCTGCCAATAACGGAGTTTTCCATTTTCCCCTCCCCACTCAGACCACTCCCAGACAATTATTGCTTAAGAAATTGCTCTTGCTAAGAAGCTATTTTTGTTTCTTGACTATTTTGAATGAAAACAAATCACAGTAAGGTACAGTATTTAACTCTTACCCAGAAATGATTTGATAGTGAGAAAAACAGCTGCATTGATCCTTTAAATCTAGAATCCTTAGTTACGCCATCCATTTTTGGATGTATAAATTAGTGATATATAAGAGCTTAGTTCAATTGTTGTACCAAAATAAATGCTTTTTTTACTCCAATGTTTGTAAACAATGTACATGTGAACAAACACTGTATAGCCTCAAAACATGGTTAAAATTATAATTTTGATATGATGGATGGTCAGTCTATGCATTTGAGAGTGGTTACATTTCTCCAGGCTTGTCCCTCAGCTTTTTACCAAAACAGAGGTGGGGTAACCAATTTGTTATATTCTACAAAAATCAATGTATACATACCATTAATTTATAAGTCCAAAAATATATGTAGCTACTGCAGATCCCTTTTTAAGAGCCTCCTTCTAATAACAGGTGAATCTGGACTCCTACACCCGAGAGGTCACCAAGGAGAACCTGCAGAGCACCTCGGCATTGACCTTTGACCTGGCCCAGAACAGGATCTATGGCCTCATGGAGAAAGACCCGTACCCTCGCTTCCTGCACTCGGACCTCTACAGGGACTTGACCAACCAAAAGAGGTTCAACGCCACGGTGCCAGATCTGCCCTGAGTTGGAAGAGAGATTGAGGACATTGGATGACTTGGAGCCCTGGTTCGTGTTCATTAGAGGGATGGACATTGGAGAGCTGTGCCCAGGTGACATTCACGTTGTCTAAATTGGTTTAGACAATGGTTTGGTACTATTTTTGTCAGTGTTATATTTACCTCATCTGATTCTCCATGGGCATTTTCCCAACCTGGTTCTGTGGTCATTGGTTTCTGACGAGTTAATAAACTTTTTTTTTTGGAACAAATACAGCTCCCATATCCTCATGGGCCTTCCTGTTTGTGGCATAGCACAAACCTTCACTGCCTTCTATTTCTGTGTGTAACACAGGCAGATTTCTGACACTTCACTATTCCAAAGACTATAAGATGCTATACACTAGATCTAGGAGGTGTTCAACATAGCCAAGAGGCCATCCAGTGTATGCAATCCACAAACATGGTGCAATGAAATCCCCCACCCCCCAAAAAAATTATACAAGCAATCCTATATGATCTTTTAATATTTCAACATTCGAAGCTCTACAAGGTGGTTGCCCCTGCTTACAGAAAACCTTGACCATCAGCATTCAGATTCTAAGTGCAACATGAATGTTTTATGTACAGTGCCTTCAGAAACTATTCACACAACCTTTTCCTCATTTGAGATTAAAATTTATTTAATTGTAATTTTTTTGTCAACGATTTACACAATACTCGAACATATGTACAAAAATATATATAAATATAAAAGGAAAATTAAACACTAATATATCTTGATTAGTATTCAACCCCCTGGGTCAATACCTGTTAGAATCACCTTTGGAAGTGATTACAGCTGTGAGCCGTTCTGGGTAAGTCTCTAAGAGCTAAGAGCTTTCTACACCTAGATTGTGGAACATTTGCCATTCTTTACAAAAGTAGACAATCTCTGTCAAATTGTTTATTGATCATTGCTAGACAAACATTTTCAGGTCTTGCCATAGATTTCATCATATTTTAAGTCAAAACCGTAACTCAGCCACTCAGGAACTTTCACGATCTTCTTGGTAAGCAACTCCAGTGTAGATTTTGCCTTCTGTTTTAGGTTATTGTCCTGCTGAAAGGTGAATTCATAGCCCAGTATTTGATGGAAAGCGAACCAGGTTTTCCCTTGGAAATTTTGCCTGTGCTTAGCTCAAACTCCCCAGTCCTTAACAAATACAAGCATACCCATAACATGATGCAGCCACAACTATAGAGTTGAAGTCAGAAGTTTACATACACCTTAGCTAAATCCGTTTGAACTCAGTTTCTTTTCACAATTCCTGACGTTTAATCCTAGTAAAAATTCCCTGTCTTAGGTCAGTTAGGATAACCACTTTATTTTAAGAATGTGAAATGTCAGAATAATAGTAGAGAGAATGATTTATTTCAGCTTTTATTTCTTTCATCACATTCCCAGTGGGTCAAAAGTTTACATACACTCAATTAGTACTTGTCAGCATTGCCTTTAAATTGTTTAACTTGGGTCAAACACTTTGGGTAGCCTTCCACAAGCTTCCCACAATAAGTTGGGTGAATTTTGGCCCATTCCCCCTGACAGAGCTGGTGTAACTGAGTCAGGTTTGTAGGCCTCCTTGCTTGCACACGCTTTTTTAGTTCTAACCACACATTTTCTATAGGTTGAGGTCAGGGCTTTGTGATAGCCACTCCAATACCTTGACTTTGTTGTCCTTAATCCATTTTGCCACAACTTTGGAAGTATGCTTGAGGTCATTGTCCATTTAGAAGACCCATTTGCTACGATCTTTGTCCCCATGTGCAGTTGCAAACCATAGTCTGGCTTTTTTTATGGCAGTTTTGGAGCAGTGGCTTCTTCCTTGCTGAGCAGCCTTTCAGGTTATGTCGATATACGACTTGTTTTACTGTGGATATAGATATATTTGTACCCGTTTCCTCCAGCATCTTCACATGGTCCTTTGCTGTTGTTCTGGGATTGATTTGCACTTTTCACACTAAAGTACGTTCATCTCTAGGAGACAGAATGCGTCTCCTTCCTGAGCGGTATGACGGCTGCGTGGTCCCATGGTTTTTATACTTGCGCACTATTGTTTGTACAGATGAACGTGGTACCTTCATGCATTTGGAAATTGCTCCCAAGGATGATCCAGAGTTGTGGAGGTCTACAATTTTGTTTCTTGGCTGATTTCTTTTGATTTTCCCATGATGTCAAGCAAAGAGGCACTGAGTTTGAACGTCGGCCTTGAAATACATCCACAGGTACACCTCCAATTGACTCAAATGATGTCAATTAGCCTATCAGAAGCTTCTAAAGCCATGACATAATTTTCTGGAATTTTCCAAGCTGTTTAAAGGCACAGTCAACTTAGTATATGTAAACTTCTGACCCACTGGAATTGTGATACAGTGAGTTATAAGTGAAATAATATGTAAACAATTGTTGGAAAAATTACTTGTGTCATGCACAAAGTAGATGTCCTAACGGACTTGCCAAAATTAGTTTGTTAACATGAAATTTGTGAAGTGGTTTAAAAACGAGTTTTAATGACTCCAACCTAAGTGTATATAAACTTCCGACTTTAACTGTACCTGAAAAAATGGAGAGTGGTACTCAGTAATGTGTTGTACTGGATTTGCCTGAAACATAACACTTTGTATTCAGGACAAACAATTAATTACTCTGCCTCTTTTCTTGCAGTATTACTTTAGTGCCTTGTTGCAAACAGGATGCATGTCTTGTAATATTTTTTATTCTGCACAGACTTCCTTCTTTTCACTCTGTCATTTAGGTTAGTATTGTGGAGTAACTACAATGTTGACCTATCCTTAGTTTTCTCATAATGTGAGAAAACTGAGGATCACAGCCATTAAACTCTGTTTTTTATGTCACCATTGACCTCATTGTGAAATCCCTGAATGTTTTCCTTCCTCTCCAGCAACTAAGTTAGAATGGACTTCTGTGTCTTTGTAGTGACTGGATGTATTGATACACCATCCAAAGTGTAACTAATAACTTCTCCATGCTTAAAGGGATATTCATTTTTATTTTTATTTTTACTTGCTCGACTGAGGGACCTTACAGATAATTGTATGTGTTGTGTACCCAGATCAGGTAGTCATTCAAAAAATCATGTTAACTTCTTTGGGATAGGGGGCAGTATTTTCACGTCCGGATAAAAAAACGTACACGATTTAATCTGGTTACTACTCCTGCCTATAAACTTGAATATGCATATAATTAGTTGATTTGGATAGAAAACACTCTAACGTTTCTAAAACTGTTTGAATGGTATCTGTGAGTATAACAGAACTCATATGGCAGGTCAAAACCTGAGAAGATTCCATACAGGAAGTGCCCTGTCTGACAATTTGTTGTCCTTCTGTTGCATCTCTATCGAAAATACAGCATCTGTGCTGTAACGTGACATTTTCTAAGGCTTCCATTGGCTCTCTAAAGCCGCCAGAAAGTGGAATGGGGTGTCTGCTGTCTCTGGGCAAAGAACAGCAGCAGAATTTGTAAGTGGTCAGCCTGGGGACAGTGAGACTGAGATGCGCGTTCACAAGACTACTCCATTTTTTTCTTTCAGCCTTTGAATGAATACAACGTTGCCCGGTTGGAATATTATCGCTATTTTACGGGAAAAATAGCATAAAATTTGATTTTAAACAGCATTTGACATGCTTGTAATTTTTTGTCACGAAATGCGCTCGCGTGTCACCCTTCGGATAGTGACCTCAAAGCACGAACAAAACGGAGCTAACCAAAACAACATTTGTTGTTGAAGTAGAAGTCCTGGGAGTGCATTCTGACGAAGAACAGCAAAGGTAATCAAATTTTTCTAATAGTAATTCTGAGTTTAGTGAGCCCCAAACTTGGTGGGTGTCAAAATAGCTAGCCGTGATGGCCGAGCTATGTACTCAGTATATTGCAAAATGTGCTTTCGCCGAAAAGCTATTTTAAAATCTGACACCGCGATTGCATAAAGGAGTTCTGTATCTATAATTCTTAAAATAATTGTTATGTATTTTGTGAACGTTTATCATGACTAATTTAGTAAATTCACCGGAAGTTTTCAGAGGGTATGCTAGTTCTGAACATCACATGCTAATGTAAAAAGCTGGTTTTTGATATAAATATGAACTTGATTGAACAAAACATGCATGTATTGTATAACATAATGTCCTAGGAGTGTCATCTGATGAAGATCATCAAAGGTTAGTGCTGCATTTAGCTGTGGTTTGGGTTTATGTGACATATATGCTTGCTTGGAAAATGGCTGTGTGATTATTTGTGTCTATGTACTCTCCTAACATAATCTAATGTTTTGCCTTCGCTGTAAAGCCTTTTTGAAATCGGACAATGTGGTTAGATTAACGAGAGTCTTATCTTTAAAATGGTGTAAAATAGTTGATTGTTTGAGAAAATTGAATTGTGGTATTTCAGTTGGTTTTGTATTTCGCGCCGTGCGATGCCATTGGCTGTAGGCTAGAGGTTCCGCAGGCGGAACGGGGTTCCGCTAGCAGAATGTCTGTCCTCAACAGGTTAAACGCTATTATTGTCTAATAAAATGCATTTGCTGGCACACACCCAGAGAAAATTATTTTAATATAGAGGTGCTGACTAATGGTGAATAAACTGTAAGCTATAAAAAAAGACTGTTTTTAAACGCTATTATTGCACACAGTCCATGCAACTTATGTGACTTGTTAAAACCTCTCTGGAGCATGTGGGACGCTAGCCAGTGAAATAGCAGGGCGGCAAATTCAAAACAACAAAAATCTCATAATTCAAATTTCTCAAACATACAACTATTATATCCCATTTTAAAGATACACTTCTCGTTAATCCAACCACATTTTCCGATTTCAAAAAGGCTTTACGGCGAAAGCATAACATTAGATTATGTTAGGACAGCACCTAAACAAGAAAAACCACACAGCCATTTTCCAAGCAAGGAGAGGCGTCACAAAAACCAGAAATACAGCTAAAATGAATCACTAACCTTTGATGATCTTCATCAGATGGCACTCATAGGACTTCATGTTACACAATACATGTATGTTTTGCTCGATAAAGTTCATATTTATATCCAAAAACTCCATTTTACATTGGCGTGTAATGTTCAGAAAATGTTTGCCTCCCAAAACTTCCGGTGAATGAGCACAACAATTTACAGAAATACTCATCATAAACGTTGATAACATATTCAACAGTTATTTAAAGAATTATAGATACACTTCTCCTTAATGAAACCGCTGTGTCAGATTTCAAAAAAGCTTTACGGCGAAAGCAAATTTTGCAATAATCTGAGTACAGCGTTCAGACATGAAACCAAACTCACCATTTTGTGGAGTCAACAAAACTCAGAAATAATATTATAAATATTCACTTACCTTTGATGATCTATATCAGAATGCACTCCCAAGAATCCCAGGTCCACAATAAAGTCCATCCTTTATGTCCAAATACCTCCTTTTGTTCGCGCGTTCAGTCCACTACTCCAAATGCAGGAAGCGCGCGCAAAGGTCACGACGAAAAGTCAAAAAAGTTATATTTACATTCGTAGAAACATGTCAAACAATGTATAGCATCAATCTTTAGGACGTTTTTAACATAAATCTTCAGTAATATTCCAACTGGACAATTCCAATGTCTTCAGAAAAGAAAAGGAACACAGCTAACTGTCACGTGAGTGCGCGCGATTGAGCTCATGTCATTTTCTCACTCATTAACTTCCAGGCCCTCTTGTTCGCTCCATATTCACAGTAGAAGCATGAAACAACATTCTAAAGACTGTTGACATCTAGTGGAAGCCTTATGAAGTGCAAAATGAACTCTAAGTCACTGTATACTGGATAGGGAATCACTTGAAAAACTACAAACCTCAGATTTCCACACTTCCTGGTTGGATTTTTCTCAGGTTTTTGCCTGCCATATGAGTTCTGTTATACTCACAGACATTATTCAAACAGTTTTAGAAACTTCAGATTGTTTTCTATTCAAATCTACTTATAATATGCATATCCTACCTTCTGAACCTGAGTAGCAGGCAGTTTAATTTGGGCACGCCTTTCATCCGGACGTCAAAATACTGCCCCTTAACCTAGAGAAGTTAATAAAACTTTTACTCATGAACTTATTTAGGGGTTGAACACTTATTGACTCCAGACATTTTTGAAAAACGTAATTACAATTTTGGCATTATGGGGTTATATGTGTAGGGCAGTAACGAAAAGTATCTCAATTTAATCTATTAAAAATTCAGGCTGTAACGCAACAAAATGTGGAAAGAGACAAGGGGTGTGAATATTTTCTGAAGGTACTGTATAAAGGAGAAATAGTAAATTACCCTGTACGTTTTTGTATTATAGTATCTTATATAATAGTAATTGTTTTAGGGAGGCTCATATACTACATACAAGTAACAAACAGCGATAACATGGAAAAGCAATTTGTCATGAATAATTAATCTCATGACATCCACAGCACATATTTGACTTTTAGAGACCCCTAAGGAGAAAAAAATATATCAAGAATATTGATTAGCTCCCAATGTGTTTATTTTAGAGATTTACTGTTTCTTTCCGTGGCCACAGCTCAATCCCCTCTTTCCACTGATATAAAGCTTGGCCTATTTCATAATATAGGGTTTGTGAAAGCGGTGTTTTTCTACACATGAGAGGATCCAGACAAGAAAATTGTCAAAAAATCCTATTTAAAAACCCAAGCCTTTTGAGCTGGCAACTCATACGACCCCATCAAAGAGAAGACTCACAAACATGACAATGTCGTTTGTTTTGCTTTATGGCAGTCGTATAAACTTTGGCACCCACGTCCTTATTCCAAAGATGTCTTCTCACAAAAGTCTGAACCGTTTGCGCTACAAACTAATAGTCACCAACATCAACAGATAAGACTCTCACAAACATTTAGCACTCACACAAGCTTCAGGGGCGTCATCGGAAGTTAACCTGTGAAAATGGCACAACATGAATCGGGTATAAAAAGTGCCATAAACAAAGTGACTAAATATGGGTATAGATGTATAAAAAAAAATGTTTGCTTATATCTCCTACATATAGACCCAGTCGGTATTAGATGGACCGTCGCGGCCCAGCCTGCCTGTGGGGGAAAACAAACTGTGGTAACCTAGGTTACTCTATTGGCTCACAGCAAAAACTTGACCTTTTTCAAACACAGTTTTGTTGTTGTCTGCTTGTTTTAGTCAATTACAAAACTAAATTTAAGAAAAGTACAACATGTATAAAGATAACTTTTCAGCATTGCCTGCTCCATAGCATTCTCACTACTTAGAAAGATGTACTATTGTAGGGCTTCCCTCATGCCCCTTTTCATGACGAAGCTAGCAGCCATGCGAGCGAGCGTGCGTGTGTGTGTGTGTGCTAGCTAGCTACCGACCGGAACATTAAGCAAGCCAAGACCAACAACACAAACAAACTGACTATACAGATACAAGTAGTGGGTGGAGTTACAAACTGACTGTACTAAAGAAGTTAAAAGTCTTACCTGTGATGAAATGTTTTCCACACACATAGCTACGTGTAGCCTACTTGGACACCGAGTCCCCACATTTCCCACTCTCCTACGCTGAATAGCCTGAAGCCACAGGGCTCTTCTCGCAGGCTCTATTTTCCTACATGGGAGCATTGAAAAATCAACAACGAAGTTGACTCTTTTACAATGGGAATATTTGTTTTCCCCAATTTGTGAGCGTGGTCGAGGGGAATTCCTTATTATTACGTGACTATTGACTCGAACTAAAGGACAGACATTTCAAAAACGTATTCCTTTTGATTTATTTTTGGGCTGTTTTGCCATTTATGAATCTGTTATCAATGTGTTTCTATGGGCTATAGCAGTAAAAGTCAAATTCAATATTTTATCAAATAATTGTTTTAAATATTTGTTTTTATACCTACAGGGGTCCTAAAAAGCTTTTTAGCTAAATGATCCATGGTATCTTAAAACAATTCCATATGTTAGCTTAGTAGATAACGCGAACTTAGGCTTAGACCAGACGTTTAAATAAAATGACTGATAAGTGCAGTGACTGTAGATTCTGACCTTGTATCATTTTAATTGTCAGTTCCTATTCAATGGATGCAAAGAGATTTACTGATCGTTTTACTGTATTTCTTAATGTATTGTTGACATTAACTTCAATGCAGTATGACCACAATGTTACTTTAGTTCTCCACCATTATTAGGCAAAATAAAGTACTCTGTGAAATGGCTCTTGCTTTAGACATATAAAAAAAATATATATATATATATATATATTATTTTTTTTAAATGTATGTCGGTCTAATCTTGTTATTGTCATGTCAGACTAGTCTTGTTTTTATAAATACCAAAATACAATAAATTCAAGTATAACATGGCCTCGTATCATTTAATTGCATAAACTGTCAAGCTATTCCACAGCCCAAAGGACACTGGAAGTTGTGGTTAGTGTCCTCACTAAGATTAGAAGGTTCGATCCCAGGTCGAGATGTACTTTAAAGATGGGTCCCGATGCCTCTCTGCTTGGCATTAAGGAGATGGATTGAGGGTAAGTCCCTGTATTAGACTACTGTCCTGTCCAGGGGGTACATCAAGCTGCTAAATGCTACAGAAACAGGAGATAGCCTCCTGCCCTATGGGCCATCTGGCCCGGACAAAGGGCTTTGTAATTGCTACTGCACCTGCATATTGGGCCAGCTGATGGACGTGACTATGTGTACTGTCACCTACAGAACACTAGAGGGCAGTGACAATCCTACAATAGGAATGACTTCAACAAAGACAGTAGATAAATGTGCATCAGTAACTTTCTCACTCATTTACCAAAATAATCTGAAATGCAACCAAAACTAACAGCAAATGCATCCAACAACATTTGTAGAGTCACAAGCTTGATGTAGTCCATGTGTGCTATGAATATGGGACCAAATACTCTACTTTTTATTACTTTAATACACATTTTATCACTTCAAATCCAAAGTGCTGGAAGACAGAGCCACTGTCACTGTCCCAATACTTCTGGAGCTCACTGTATATCCGCCTCAGGTCAAATTTAGGGCCAGCACTATGCAATTGCAATTCACTTGAAAACAATTACTTGAAGGTATTTCTACAAGTTTAGGAAAGACGAGAGGTTTAAATATACATTTACCTGAACTTGAGGACATAAGTTCAAGTAATATTATTTGTAGACAGCACACAAACTGAGGATTGGGTATCCTCCACACCAGTATCCATCTAGCCAACCATTTTCCTGAGATATTGATTTCTCCGCCTGCACCCTACACTCTGGTCTGATGTGGAAACAAGTTCAAGTCAGGACGTGCAGGACACAGAGTTTCCTGTTCAACTGGTGTTTTTTCCCCCGCTGCGGGGGAATAGGTTTTGGCAAACTACACTCTTAGAAAAAAGGGTTCCAAAAGGATTCTTCAGCTGTCCCGATAAGAAAACACTTTTTGGTTCCATGTAAAACCCTCTGTGGAAAGGGTTATACATGGATCCGATAAGGGTTCTACCTGGAACCAAAACTAGTTCTTCAAAGGGTTCTCCTATGAGGAGAGCCGAAGAACCCTTTTAGATTCTAGATAGCACCTAGTGGGGAGTAAACGTAAATGTTCTAGGGGGGTGTACAATCTCTTTTCTTTTTAAATACAACATTTATTGCTCATGATTCCTTGCTGACTGAGTGACTCTTAGGGTGCATCCCAAATGGCACCCTATTCCCTATAAAGTGCACTATGGGTCCTGGTCAAAAGTAGTGCACGACAGGGATAGGATGCCATTTGGAGGACACTACAGACTTGGCTGCGGCTTTATTTATTTATTTATACAATTGTGAAACTCCAAGTTGTAAAACTTCAGGAAACTTTTGTTGATTTCTATGTTTGAGAAGCGAGCAGGAGACAATACAGCAACAATTAAGCAGTGTAGCAATGTTCCTACTGCAACTCTGGGTCCAGCGGAGTAGACTGAACCAAGAGTGGAGTTTTTTTTGTTTGACATACACTGAGTTTTTATAATAGTGTTTCACCTCAAGGATCTATGCTCCAATCTGAAGAACCGACTTCATCCACAACGTTATATTCCATTTTGTTGGACGATACTTTTCCGTGTTCACAGGCTAGACAGAGAAGTATCGCTCAAGTGACATGACTATCATTAATCTGATTATATTTATTTTAAATTAATTATGTTTAATTGTTACTCGATTAAATTAATCATGTAACAACTAACTCATTAGGAATTTGGGGCACCATGGGAAAAGTTGTTTAATAAGTTACTATCTCCCGACTTAAACTCTGAAGATATACAGATATCTTTTACATCAATAAGTCAATTATTACCTCAGTCTCATTTTGAATGTCGCATAATCCGTGGAAACACAAGAACCCCATCCCTTTTGAATATGCAGTACTACACAAATGTATTTAACCTGTCTGGGCTAGGGGCCAGTATTTTCACGGTCGGATGAAAAACATACCCAATTTAAACAGGTTACTACTCTGGCCCAGAAACTAGAATATGTATATTATTAGGAGATTTGGATAGAAAACACTCTGAAGTTTCTAAAACTGTTTGAATGGTGTCTGTGAGTATAACAGAACTCATATGGCAGGCAAAAACCTGAGAAAAATCCAAGCAGGAAGTGGAAAGTCTGAGAACTGTAGTTCTTCTTTTGATTCTCTATCGAAGCTACAGTGTCTGTGGGGTGACGTTGCACTTCCTAAGGCTTCCATTGGCTGTCAACAGCCTTCAGAAAGTGGTTTGAGCATTCTCCTGTCACTGGGCAGAGTATTAGAGCTCAGCTACTGAGTGTACTGCTTGGCAACAAAGGGATTGGATATGCTCGGTCCAGTGAGCGCGCCGTTCCTTATTTTTCTTCTTGAATTAATATGCTATTGTCCGGTTGGAATATTATCGCAATTCTACATTAAAAATACCATAAAGATTGATTTTAAACAGCGTTTGACATGCTTCTAAGTACGGTAATGGAACATTTTGACTTTTCGTCTCTCGTTTCGCGCTCGCACGTTATGCCTTTGGATAAGTGATCTGTACGCACGAACAAAACGGAGGTATTTGGACATAAATATGGATTATTTCGAACAAAAACAATATTTCTTGTGGAAGTAGCAGTCCTGGGAGTGCATTCTGACGAAGATCAGCAAAGGTAAGACAATATTTCTAATACTAATTCTGAGTTTAGGTTGCCCCGAACTTGGCGGGTGTCTGAATAGCTCACCATGGTGGCGGAGCTATGTACTCAGAATATTGAAAAATGTGTTTTCTCCGTAAAGCTATTTTAAAATCAGACTACCCCTTGATGCAACCGCTGTGACAATCTATAATTCTTAAAATAATTGTTATATATTTTGTCAACATTTATGATGAGTATTTTTGTAAATTGATGTGCACATTCACCGTACGTTTTGATGGGAATACATTTTCTGAATATCACGCGCCAATGTAAAATGCTGTTTTTGGAAATAAATATGAACTTTATCGAACAAAACATACATGTATTGTGTAACATAATGTCCTAGGAGTGTCATCTGATGAAGATCGTCAAAGGTTAGTGCTTCATTTAGCTGTGTTTTGGGTTTTATTGACACATGTCCTTGCTTGGAAAATGGCTGTGTGATTATTTTTGTCTATGTGCTCTCCTAACATAATCTTATGTTTTGCTTTCGCTGTAAAGCCTTTTTGAAATCGGACAATGTTGTTAGATTAACGAGAAGTTTATCCTTAAAATGGTGTAAAATAGTTTCATGTTTGAGAAAGTTGAATTATGATATTTTGTTGTTTTTGAATTAGAATTTTCCGTCCTGATATTTCACTGGCTGTGTCCCGCAGGTCCCACCTAGCCCACGCTGGCGTCCCATCTAGCCTATAGAAGTTAGTAATAAATAAATGATTAACTAAATAAAAACAGAATACACACACTTACATGAGAAGTCCCTAGTAGACTGACATGATATGACGGCTTGTTACACAATGGGAAGGGGTGGTGGGGAAAGATAGTGTCAACTTATCTTACATACATTTGGAAGTTACGCTCACTCGAAATATGAAATCTTAGCACCCTAACACCCGCTCGTTCGGATTAGGAATGCAATATATATACTTACGCGTAGCTGTCTTTCTCTGTCGTCTCTCTGTTGAAACCAATTGATCCGTCTATAGGTAGTGGCTCGATGTAAGGCTCTGGTTGTCCACCAGAGGTCACAATGTCCTTCTTTGTTGTAGAGATTCTATGGTCTTGGCGTGTTCGTTAGAATAGATACTTCAGATGTACCAACAGTTGTCTCAAAGGGGATTGTCTTCCTTCCCACCTCAAGTCTTTTAGTCAAAGTTCTAGGACCACTTTTTACATGCACAGCAGCAGACTGAACGTTTCTAGTCTCCTTGGTGAGGTTATCTTCTTCTGTAGAGATTGAGAGTTTCAGGTCTTCTAGCCATTTCGTAACGTTCCGCTCACGCGGTCTGTCACACTGGTCTTGTATTTTTAAGTTCCAGTTCACACCGTCCGTCTGCTCGGTCTAGTATATTAATTCTTAGCAAGTCCTTTAACCTCTTCACTATAGGGGGCAGTATTTTCACGGCCGAATGAAAAACGTACCCAAATTAAACTGCCTTCTACTCAGACTCAGAAGGTAGGATATGCATATTATTAGTAGATTTGGATAGAAAACACTATGAAGTTTCTAAAACTGTTTGAATGATGTCTGAGTATAACAGAACTTATATGGCAGGCAAAAACCTGAGAAAAATCCAACCAGGAAGTTGGACCTCAGAGGGTTGTAGTCATTTCAAATGAAGTTCCTTCTAAACTACAGTGTCTGTGATGTCATATTGCACTTCCTAAGGCTTCCACTAGATGTCAACAGTCATTAGAACCTCGTTTGAGGCTTCTAAAATGCAATTTGATTGAATAATACACGGAAGAGTAAGTGGTCGGGCTGAGGTCATTGACTTACCTCGCGCGCACTCACGAAGGATTAGCCATTTTTCTTTTTCTTCTGTAATGAATCCGCTATTGTCCAGTTGGAATATTATTGCAATTCTACGATTATAACACCCTAAAGATTGATTGTGAACAGGGTTTGACATGTTTCTACAAACGCTGAGGGAACTTTATAACTTTTCATCGACAGTGGATAGATGCATTTTGGAATGGGGATCTGGACGCGCCATCAAAACGGATTTATTTTGACATAAATTATGGACTTTATCGAACAAATGAACATTTCTTGTGGAAGTGGAAGACCTTCCGAGTGCATTCAGCCGAAGATCAGCAAAGGTAAGATAATATTTTTAACATTTTTCAGCGTTTTGTGGATGCTGTGGCTGGACGGCTAACTGAATAGCATGGTGCTCAGTACTCAGAATATTGAACAATGTGCTTTCTATGTAAAGTTATTTTGAAATCTGACACAGCGTACTGTATCTATAATTCTTCAAATAATTGATGTATTTTGTCAACATTTATGATGAGTATTTTTGTAAATTCACCGGCCATTTTGGGGTGAATACATTTTCTGAACGTCACGCGCCAATGTAAAATGTTTTTTTTGGATAGAAATATGAACTTGATGGAACAAAAAATGCATGTATTGTCTAACATAATGTCCTAGGAGCGTCATCTGATGAAGATCGTCAAAGGTTAGTGCATCATTTTAGCTGGTTTTGTGCTTTTGGACGGCTAACCTTGCTTTGAAAACGGCTGTCCTTGCTAAGAAAATGGCTGTGTTGTTGTTTTTTGCTGTGCTTGTATCCTAACATAATCTAATGTTTTGCTTTCGCTGTAAGGCCTTTTTGAAATCGGACAATGTGGTTAGATTAACGAGAGTCTTATCTTTAAAATGGTGTAAAATAGTTGATTGTTTGATAACATTGAATTGTGGTATTTTAGTTGGTTTTGTATTTCGCGCCATGCGATCCCATTAGCTGTTAGCTAGGGGTCTCGCTGGCGGAACGGGTTCCACTAGCGGAACGTCTAGATGCAAGAGGTTAAGCACTCTGGCAAAAGGGGCGTTCCGTCATGCTGGCACGAAATCTGAGCTCACTGGGGCGTGGCTACTGACTGGGTACAAGTTTAGATGAAAAACAATTTTCATTTAGAAGGCTAAAATCACATTGCTATCTTCACAAAAGTATTGTCATACTTAATTATATTTTATACAACATTTAGATGTAAATCTGGCAACTAGAATGTGTACACCTTCAGAGATAGTTATTTAGTTATACCATCCTTAATGACATCACAAAATAATTAACACTGACATGATTATTCTTTAGACCTCACCAACCGTTCCAAACATTTGGATGGCAGAAATACTGTTCCAATGTCCAATATTTTGACGTTAGAGTTTTTAGGTAGCAAGAGTCTCTCTGCAGCAAAGGATTTTTTTCCCAATACTGCAGGCAAGAAAGTTCTCTCTAAATTTACAACCCATTGTTAAGCAATAAAACCGGCCCAACTCCCCCCTCTCCTCTCCTGTGGGAGAGAGGTGGTTCTGGCTATCTGTCAGCCATTGCCAGTTGATCTGGCACATTTGATCCTCACCAAGGAGAGAGAGTCATGACAACCTGCACCACTATACTGAAGAGTGTTGTTTCTAAAATGACGTATTTGGATATTTTTCAAACCTTTGTTCATGTTATCTGTACCCCCTGCAACTGCAGAACAAGCATGAGGAAGTTGATCGCTGGTGGGGTAAGTTTCTCAAAATCAAGTGAAATCGCAAAAAGAAGTGTCTGGATACTCTACTAATAGTAGAAGTCCTTAAAGATGACGGCCCCCATGCATTTACCTCATATTCCAGACAGACACTCTCAAAGTAAACTACTATTTATTTATTTTACCTTTATTTAACTAGGCAAGTCAGTTAAGAACAAATTCTTATTTTCAATGACGGCCTAGGAACAGTGGGTTAACTGCCTTGTTCAGGGACAGAACGACAGATGTTTACCTTGTCAGCTTGGAGATTTGATCTTGCAACCTTCCGGTTACTAGTCTAACGCTCTAACCACTAGGCTATCTGCCGCCCAACATGTAGTAATGTACAACAAATTGTAACATGTCTATGCACCCGCATGCCTATCGAATCAATGATAGGCTTACTATGGTGGCGGGGCATGCTTTGCTTTAGCTAATGGATACTTGTTTATTGGTAGGCCTATTTGTTAGTTTTTTTCTCAGGTTACACCATACATTTCATGAAGCTATACACGGTGTTGCAATATTGCAATTTTTTGACTGCTGGCTGGTGGCAATAATGTAATAACTTTTTCAGTCACCCCTTACATCCCAAAGGTGTTCAATAAGGTTGAGGTCAGGGCTCTGTGCAGGCGAGTCAAGTTCTTCCACACCGAGTGACAAATAATTTCTGTATGGACCTCGCTTTGTGCATGGGTGCATTGTCATGCTGAAACAGGAAAAGGCCTTCCCCAAACTGTTGCCACAAAGTTGGAAGCACAGAATCGTCTAGAATGTCATTGTATGCTGTTGTATTAAGATTTCCCTTTCCCAAAAAAATCTGAGCCTGCCTGGCAGGGTTGGTCCTGCAAAGCCAGAGACCCCTGTTGGGAGAGCATAATATACAAGGAAATTCTCAAAGCTGCTAATGAGAACCTTGACGACTTTGTATCTAGCCGGTGGGGATTCTGGTGAGGTGCCCCCACCGAGGCAGTGGCAGTGCTGGCAATACTAGCTGCAGTAACCCATGGGGCATATTATTGTGGCCCTGGTGGCACAAATCAAAGGTCTGACTGCACGGAGATGCTTGGGAATATGGTCAAAATGGGGAAAAATGTGTGGGTATTTCAGGGGAAGCGGGTATATCTGACCTCCATCACCTAGGACGTGACAATGCTTAATCAAATCTGCCCATTTCTGCCCATTTGCAGGCCTTCTCATATGGCTGCAACTGTATATGCATTTGTAAATCAAGACCTTTCTTGAGTTGGGCTCTGGGATGGTGCAACTGTTGAGAATCTGAGTCTATGGTTGTTGTGGGGGAAAGGGGTTGAGTGTGTGTGTATGTATCCCACAACTGTTGCGAGAGAGTAAAAGGATGAATAAAGGATGAATCACAAAAATTGTTTGCTAAAATAATAATTGCTTGCCATACTGTAACTTTGGTAATGGCGAGACTGGTGAGCGGTAACAATTCCATAAACTGCTTACATTACTACAAATATGAATTGCTATTTATGGAAGATAAACAGGACTTTTTTATATATATACACTACCGTTCAAAAGTTTGGAGTCACTTAGAAATGTCCTTGATTTTGAAAGAAAAGCATTTTTTTGTCCATTAATATAACATCAAATTGATCAGAAATACAGTAGACATTGTTAATGTTGTAAATGACTATTGTAGCTGGAAACTGCAGATTTTTATGGAATATCTACATAGACGTACAGATGCCCATTATCATCAACCATCACTCCTGTGTTCCAATGGCACGTTGTGTTAGATAATCCAAGTTTATCACTTTAAAAGGCTAATTGATCATTAGAAAACCCTTTTGCAATTGTGTTAACACAGCTGAAAACTGTTGTGCTGATTTAACTTCTTATACTTGGAGGCAGTATTTCGGCGTCTGGATGAGAAGTGTGCCCAAAGTAAACTGCCTGTTTCTCAGGCCAAGAAGCTAGGATATGCATAGTAGTATTGGATAGAAAACACTCTAAAGTTTCCAAAACTGTTAAAATAATGTCTGTGAGTATAACAGAACTGATATGGCAGGTGAAAACCTGAGGAAAATCCATCCAGGAAGTGGGATTTTTTTATGTGGGTATTTTCAATTGAATGCCTATAGAATATCTAATGTGTTAGGACCCAGATTGCAGTTCTTATGGCTTCCACTAGATGTCAACCGTCTTCAGACATTGTTTCAGGCTTGCTTTCTGAAAAATAAAGTAGAATGAGACCTTTCTGTCAGTGAACTGAGGAAGAACGCAGAGCTGGTTTGCGCGCAAGACCGATTGCACACCCTTCGTTGTTTTTCCTTTCTATTGAATATGCTATTGTCCGGTTGAAATATTATCGATTATTTACACAATTGACAACCTGAGGATTAATTATAAACATCGTTTGACATGTTTCGACGAACTTTACCGGTACTATTAGGATGTATTCATCTGTATGTTTTGACCGCCTTGGAGCCAGTGGATTACTGAACAAAACGCGCCAACAAAACTGAGTTTTTGGGATATAAAGCGGGACTTTATCAAACATTTATTGTATAGCTGGGACTCTTGTGACTGCAACCATATGAAGATCTTCAAAGGTAAGTGATTAATTTTCATCGCTATGTCTGACTTTTGTAATTCTTTTACTTGGTTGTAAAATGTTTGTATGCTTTTGTAAGCGGGGCGCTGTCCTCAGATAATCGCATGGTATGCTTTCGCCGTAAAGCCTTTTTGAAATCTGACAAAGCGGCTGGATTAACATGAAGTTAATCTTTAAGCCGATGTATAACACTTGTATTTTTTTATGAATTGTTATTATGACTATTTCTGTATTTTGAATTTGGCGCTCTGCAATTTCACCGGATGTTGTCGAGGTGGGTTGCTAGCGGAACGCCTGCGCTAGAAAGGTTAAAGCAGCAATAAAACTGGCCTTCTTTAGACTAGTTGAGTATCTGGAGAATCAGCATTTGTGGGTTAGATTACAGGCTCCAAATGGCCAGAAACAAATAACTAATGAAACTCGTCAGTCTATTCTCATTCTGAGAAATGAAGGCTATTTCATGCAAGAAATTGCCAAGAAACTGTAGATCTCGTACAACGCTGTGTAGTACTCCCTTCACAGAACAGAAAGAGGAGTGGGAGGCCCCGGTGCACAACTGAGCAAGAGGACAAGTACATTAGAGTGTCTAGTTTGAGAAACAGATGCCTCTCAAGTCCTCAACTGGCAGCTTCATTAAATAGTACCCGCAAAACACCAGTTTCAACATCAACAGTGAAGAGCCGACTCCGGGATATTGGCCTTCTAGGCAGAGTTCCTCTGTCCAGTGTCTGTGTTCTTTTGCCCATCTTAGTCTTTTCTTTTTATTGGCCAGTCTGAGATATAGCTTTTTCTTTCCAACTCTGCCTAGGAGGCCAGCATCCCCCAGTGCCACTCTTGATAATAGCAAACATTTGTATTTTTTGGAGGAGAGTGAAAGGATAGCAGGCCCAGCTGTCAAAGTGAGAGAGTAGGCTATTCTGGATGGAGCAGGTACTTTTGTGTAGTCTATTTCTTGTGAGGTTTTCTGTCCTCAGATACAGAGTCCTCAGTCTGCAGATTAAGAGGTCCCAATGAAGAGCAGCGGTTCTCAGTCCTGGTCCTGGGGACTCAAAGGGGTGCACATTTTTGTTTTTGCCTTAGCACTACACAGCTGATTCAAATTATCAAGTCATCATCAAGCTTCAAGTGGTATTTATGTATTCATTTGTGACGATATCCTTGATATGATCCTGATATTGTCACATGCCACACATGCATCTATCTATCTATCCAATGTCATCATGATTTGTTATAAGGGATATTGTACTTAGATTATACAGGAACTATTATTAAAGAGATGCTTTACATTGAAATACACATGTAGTAGTCCCAGAGTTAATGATCCAAGGTCAGTTTTGCATTTCACCTCCTGATGATTATCTTCTCTAGTGTATGTGGGACGGTAGCATCCCACCTCACCAACAGCCAGTGAAATAGCAGAGCGCAAAATTCAAAACAACAATCTCATAATTCAGATTTCTCAAACATACAATTATTTTACACCATTTTAGAGATAATCTTCTAGTCAATCCAACCACATTGTCCAATTTCAAAAAGGCTTTACGGCGAAAGCATAGCATTAGATTATTTTAGGACACCACCTAGACAAGAAAAACCACACAGCCATTTTCCAAGCAAGGAGAGGCGTCACAAAAACCAGAAATACAGCTAAAATGAATCACTAATCTTTGATGATCTTCATCAGATGTCACTCCCAGGATTTCATGTTACACAATACATGTATGTTTTGCTCAATAAAGTTCATATTTATATAAAAAATATATATATTTTACATTGGCGTGTATTCAGAAATGTTTTGCCTCCAAAACCGCCGGTGAATGAGCACATCAATTTACAGAAATACTCATCATAAACTTTGATAAAAGCATAAAGTGTTATGCACAGAATTATAGATAAACTTCTCCTTAAAACCTCTTGAGGACCCCTTCGAGAGAAAATCCCGTTAACGGGATTGGTTGGACAACAACCAGTGCGATAGCACGGTGCGAAATTCAATTTAAAAAAAATTAAAAATAATCTCAAAATTAAAAATCAAGTATTATACAGCATTTTAAAGATACTCTACTCATTAATCCAACCACATTGTCCAATTTCAAAAAGGCTTTACGGTGAAAGCAAAACATTAGATTATTTTAGGATAGCACCTTAGCAAAAAAAACAAAAAACAGCCATTTTCCAAGCACGGAGGGGCATCACAAAACCAGATATACAGCTAAAATTAACCTCTAGAGGACCCCTTCCCGCTCTGATCCCGCTAACGGGATTTATTGACAAGATACCATGGCGGGAAATTCAAAACTGCAAGAATCTAATAATTTCAATTTCTCAAACAATCAACGATTTTTCACCATTTGAAAGATAAACATCTCCTAAATCCAACCACATTGTCCGATTTCAAAGAGGCTTTACGGCGAAAGCATAAAGTTAGGTTATGTTAGGAGAGTACATTGAAAATAGCTGTGTGTAATGTTTTGTCAATTCAAAGACAGGCGTCACCAAAAGCAGAAAACCAGCTAAAATTATGCACTAACCTTTGACAATCTTCATCAGATGACACTCCTAGGACATTATGTTATACAATACATGCATTTTTTGTTCCATCAAGTTCATATTTATATCCAAAAACAGCATTTTACAGTGGCGGTGAAATTCAGAATTTCTTTTCCCTCAAATGCTTCCGGTGAATCAGCGTTACAATTTACAAAATTACTATTCGAAAACATTGGTAAATTAGAATATTGTCATTGAAAGAATTATAGATTAACATCTCATAAATGCTACCGCATTGCCAGATTTCTAAATAACTTTACTGGGAAATCACACTTTGCAATAAACGGGGTGCTATGCTAAGAACAATAGGCTAGGATATACAGGTTAGCACCATCTTGGAACCATCTAATATCAATAATACTATTGTAAATAATCCCTTACCTTTGATTATCTTCATCAGAAGGCACTTCCAGGAATCCCAGGTCCACAACAAATGTGGTTTCTTTCGACAAAGTTAATAATTTATGTCCAAATAACTCCAAGTTGTTCCATGTTGTTAGCACGTTCAGTAGGCTCCTCAAAATGTAGGG
Source organism: Salmo trutta (assembly GCF_901001165.1). Lineage (NCBI taxonomy): Eukaryota > Metazoa > Chordata > Actinopteri > Salmoniformes > Salmonidae > Salmo > Salmo trutta. The sequence continues at coordinate 45,226,045 of NC_042985.1, forward strand.
CGGGGGAGGGAAAAGTCACCACGAAAAGTAAAAAAAAAAATCTATTTACGTTCGTTCAAACATGTCAAACGTTGTTTAGCATCAATCTTTAGGGCCATTTTTAACGTGAAACATCAGTAATATTTCAACCCGACCTCTCCTGTCTTGAAAAATGTTTTGAAAAATGTCTCGCCTCACATGAACGCGCATGTGCGCGCAATAATGAAGTGACGACATCCCAGGGACGTCAACTTCCCTTCCTTGTCATCCGGTCTCTGTTCATCATAGACGCTTCAAACAACTTTATAATGATCGTTGACATCTAGTGGAAGCCGTAGGAAGTGCAAAATGAATCCTTTGTCACTGTGTGATCTATTAGCAATGACTCGAAAATAGTACAGCCACAAAATTCTAATTTCCAGCTTGTATTTTTCTCAGGTTTTTGCCTGCCATATGAGTTTTGTTATACTTACAGACACCATTCAAACAGTTTTTGAAAATTCAGAGTGTTTTCTATCCAAATCTGTTAATAATATGCATATCCTAGCTTCTGAGTTGGTGTAGAAGGTAGTTAAAAATGGGCACATATTCTTTTCAAAATTGTCAATACTGCCCCCTAGCCCCAACAGGTTTTAAGCACTAACCTTTGACAATCTTCATCAGATGACACTCCTAGGACATCATGTCAGACAATACATGCATTTTTTGTTCGATCAAGTTCATATTTATATTCAAAAACCCCATTTTACATTGGCGCGTGACGTTCAGAAAATGTTTTCTCCCCATAACCTCCGGTGAATGTGCACATCAATTTACAGAAGTACTCATAAACGGTGACAAAATGTATAACAATTATTTAAAGAATTATAGATAATCTACTCCTTTATGCAACCGCATTTTCAGATTTCAAAATAACTTTACGGAGAAAGCATATTGTTCAATATTCTGAGTACAGAACTTAGCCTTCAATGCTAAGCTCTACAGTTAGCCTACAACCACGGCGTCGACAAAATCTCTAAAATATGTTCTAAATATTTTCTTACCTTTTCTGATCTTTGGCGGAATGCACTCGGAAGAGCTCCCACTTCCACAAGAAATGTTCATTTGTTTGTTGACCCATCCAGAACACTTTACAATGCCATGAGGCGTGGACGCAAATCCATAGACGAAATGTTCAAAGTTCCATTACCGTTTGTAGAAACACGTCAAACAATGTTTACAATCAATCCTTTAGGGTATTTTTTTACGTAAAATTGTGATAATTTTCCAACCGGACAATAGGTATTCATCCCAGAAGAAAAAAAATAACTTACAGCGAACTCGCGTGCACACGCGTCACGAGGCACCTGTCCTCAGACTGGCCACTGATTGACTGAGCCACAATTTTCTGCCCGGTAACAGGTGACGGATGAAACCAGTTTCTAAAGATTGTGGACAGCCAATGGAAGCCTTAGGAGGTGCAACGTAAACCCTATGTCACTGTAGTTTCTCAAGGGATTCAAAAGAAGAACTACATTTATCATTTCTTCCACTTCCTGATTCAATTATTCTCAGGTTTTTGCCTGCCATATGAGTTCTGTTATACTCACAGACACCATTCAAACAGTTTTAGAAACTTCAGAGTGTTTTCTATCCAAATCTACTAATAAGATGCATATTCTATTTTCTGGGCCAGAGTAGTAACCTGTTTAAATTGGGTACGTTTTTCATCCGGCCGTGAAAATACTGCCCCCTAGCCCCAAGAGGTGTTAATGCAACCGGTGTCTGATTTCAAAAAAGCTTTACAGCGAAAGCAAACGTTGTAATCTTAGTATAGCGCTCAGACATCAAAACAAGCCATACAGATACCCGTCATTTTGGAGTCAACAGAAGTCCCAAATAACATTATAAATATTCACTTACCTTTTGATGATTTTCATCGGAATCCACTCCCAGGAATCCCAGTTCCACAATAAATGTTTGTTTTGTTTTGATAAAGTCCATATTTCTGTTGAAATACCTCCTTTTTGTTTGCGCGTTCAGTCGAGTAATCCAAATGCACTGTGCTCGCGCAGTACGTTAAGACGAAAAGTCAAAAAAGTTATAATACAGTTCGTAGAAACATGTCAAACGATGTATAGAATCAATCTTTAGGATGTTTTTATCATAAATCTTCCATAATATTCCAACTGGACGATTCCTTTGTCATCAGAAATGAAAAGGAACACACCTAACTCTCACATGAGCTCGTGAGATTGATCTCATGTCATTTTCTCAGTCATCTGACTCCATATGCTCTTATTCTCCCCAATTCACAGTAGAAGCATGAAACAACGTTCTAAAGACGGTTGACATCTAGTGGAAGCCTTGGGAAGTGCAAAATGACCCCACAAACACTGTGTATTAGATAGGCAATCACTTGAAAAACTACAAACCTCAGATTTTCCACACTTCCTGGTTGGATTTTTTCTCAGGCTTTTGCCTGCCATATGAGTTCTGTTATACTCATTCAAACAGTTTTAGAAACTTCAGAGTGTTTTCTATCCAAATCTACTAATAATATGCATATATTAGCTTCTGGGCCTGAGTAGCAGGCAGTTTACTACAGGCACGCTTTTCATCCGGACGTCAAAATACTGCCCCCTACCCAAGAGAGGTTATGATGACTGACCGTGTTAGAATAAAAAAAACAAAGCTTAATCATGTCTCTCTCTATCCATCTGTCGCTCATCTGCAGGTATGTTTTGATGTGAGAGAGGAAGCCAGTCCCGTCATCGCCTACCTCACCCGCGCTTAAGATAACCTTCAAGGCCGACTGGGAGCCCAAGGCTGGTTAGTAGACACTATGTAATTGTGATGAACTGAGAGAATATTAGGGTAGCACTGTAATTCGTTAATCATATGCTGTCTTCCCTGCTCCTCTGTTTTATCTCTTTCCTTTTCTGTCTTCTACACATCACTCCCCACCTCCTCTTCCTTCCTCTTTTTTATAATGCACACCATTGTGCATTGAAGTACAGATTGAACTTGTTTTTAGTGTATAATTGTAGTGTATAATTGTAATACATACATGCAGACACAGCATCATTCAAAGAATGGAGTTTGATACACCTGGTATTTGATGTGACTGAAAAAGAATGTCTCACAGAGATTCATACCTGAACCGCACCTTTACTTGCCAAGGAAGAGTACATGATCAGTGAATATATTCAATGTACAGGCTACAATGTGGGGATCTCATGCGTGGTAATAACTACAGCACATGTATTTGGAGGACTTGCATCCTTGGCACAATAAGGTTATTATATTCTACTCAATAAATAGGCTTCATTAATGCCATTCAGACTTGACGTCGATACAACAGCTAAACTCAGCCAAAAAAGAAATGTCCTCTCACTGTAAACCGCATTTATTTTCAGCAAACTTAACATGTTTACATATTTGTATGAACATAACAAGATTCAACAACTGAGATATAAACTGAACAAGTTCCACAGACGTGACTAACATAAATGTAAATGTGTACCTGAACAAAGGGGGGGGGGGGGTCAAAATCAACAGTAACAGTCAGTATCTGGTGTGGCCACCAGCTGCATTAAGTATTGCAGTGCATCTCCTCATGAACTGCACCAGATTTGCCAGTTCTTGCTCTGAGGTGTTACCCCACTCTTCTCTTCCACCAAGGCACCTGCAAGTTCCCGGACATTTCTGGGGGGAATGGCCCTAGACCTCACCCTCCGATCCAACAGGTCCCAGACATGCTCAATGGGATTGAGATCCAGGCTCTTCACTGGCCATAGCAGAACACTGACATTCCTGTCTTGCAGGAAATCACGCACAGAACAAGCAGTATGGCTGGTGGCATTGTCATGTTGGAGGGTCATGTCAGGATGAGCCTGCAGGAATGGTACCACATGAGGGAGGAGGATGTCTTCCCTGTAACGCACAGTGTTGAGATTGCCTGCAATGACAACAAGCTCAGTCGGATGATGCTGTGACACACCGCCCCAGACCATGACGGACCCTCCACCTCCAAATCGATCCCGCTCCAGAGTACAGGCCTCGGTATAACGCTCATTCCTTTGACGATAAACGCGAATCCGACCATCACCCCTGGTGAGACAAAACCGCGACTCATCAGTGAAGAGCACTTTTTGCCATTCCTTTCTGGTCCAGTGATGGTGGGTTTGTGCCCATAGGTGCCGTTGTTGCCGGTGACATCTGGTGAGGACCTGCCTTACAACAGGCCTACAAGCCCTCAGTCCAGCCTCTCTCAGCCTATTGTGGACAGTCTGAGCACTGATGGCGGGATTGTGCATTCCTGGTGTATTTCGGGCAGTTTTTGTTGCCATCCTGTACCTGTCCCGCAGGTGTGATGTTCAGATGTACCGATCCTGTGCAGGTGTTGTTACACGTGGTCTGCCACTGCGAGGACAATCAGCTGTCCGTCTTGTCTGCCTGTAGCGCTGTCTTAGGCGTCTCACAGTACGGACATTGCAATTTATTGCCCTGGCCACATCTGCAGTCCTCATGCCTGCTTGCAGCATGCCTAAGGCACGTTCACACAGATGAGCAGGGACCCTGGGCATCTTTCTTTCTGTGTTTTTCAGAGTCAGTAGAAAGGCCTCTTTAGTGTCCTAAGTTTTCATAACTGTGACCTTAATTGCCTACCATCTGTAAGCTGTTAGTGTCTTAACGACCGTTCCACAGGTGCATGTTCATTAATTGTTTATGGTTAATTTACAATGAAGAGGTGTGACGTTCTTTGGATTTTTACGAATTATCTTTAAAAGACAGGGTCCTGAAAAAGGGACGTTTCTTTTTTTGCTGAGTTTATGATAGCTGAGGTTCAGAGATTCTGAATTAATATTCATACCAAGTTTTAGGGTCCATACACAGATCGGCTACATTCTGTAGCTGGCTACACATCCATAGGCATACAGTTATTTTTATCTTCCACTACACAATAAGCAAATAAATAGTTAGCTAGCTATGTTACTTCAGCTGCATTGAATGGTAAATATAAGCAAGGAAAGCTTACACAATTGTACATTCAACTTGCTGTAAACACTTTAGCTAGCTAGATTCTTTACTTCCACTGTTTCACAAGACAACAGCCTGGTTTGCTGGTTCTCACGAGTCCCTAAAACAACACAAATTACAAATTCATAGTCATGTCATAACACTAGCTAGCTAGCTGGCTAATGTTAGCTTGTGAGCTAACTTGCTAAATAGTGATTTTTGTAAATTAACTTTATGACTAAAAATATGCACAATCGTTTGTCTCTATATTAACATAATTCTCGACTTGTTATGACGTAACTGCTTACATTTGCTTCCACAATGATGTTTTGTCAGCCATCTTTGCTGAAGAAAGTCACCAGGGACATGTGGCTCGCATCAAATTCGTCATTGGAACCATTCGATATGATTGGTCATATAAAAACCTTAGGACCCAAATGCATAATGAGTGCTCTAACTTCCCCTTGCGGTGGTCTGGAGCAATGAAGCCGTGACACTGGGTACCTCTAAGTCCCGCGGTGTAAGCTCGCAACTATTAAAGGAGGAACCACTGTAGCTGCTGCTCATTCCATTTGCTCGAAAAATTGATAAATGGAAAAAAAAGTAAGGCCCGCATCCATAGAGACACATACCAGCTCTACTGGTATTACTGCTACTACTGGTAGTACTGCTACTACCAGTAGAACTACACCTGCACCTGTCGAAAAACACAAGTTGTTCTGCTTCCACGAGCACATCCAATGCTATCATCAGTAATTCTACATTTGTTGTTAGCCCAGCTAGCATGGACACTGACTGCTTACCTGGGAAAGCACCGAACAACAGACAGGGACGTTGGACCATCGAAGAGGCACAAATATGATGAGAACTACATTGGTTTGGGGTTTACTTATATTGGGAGTAGTGCCTTTCCTCAGCCACAGTGTGTTATATGTTATATGTGCCAAAGTACTATCTCACAACTCTATGAAACCACAGACATATAGAAACAAAACATGTCTATTTCAAAAATAAGCCACATGAGTTTTTTGAGAGAGAATTAAGACGACTTTCAAGTAGTAAGACATGTATTAGACATGCTAGAACAGGCAAGCCCCATAATATTGTGGAGGACTTAATTCTTCCTGCTGCCGCGGATATGGCTGGGACAATGCTGGGGGAAAAGGCCAAAAAAACTATACAGACAATGTCTTCATCAAACAACACTGTTTCACAACACATCTGTGACATGGCAGGATGCTTCGCATACAAGCCAGTGAATTCTATGCTTTACAGCTGGATGAGTCAGACGTGTCGGGCCTGGCACAGCTCCTGGTATATATTCGTTACGTTTATGGGGGGTCAATTAAGGAAGACATCCTTTGGAGTAAAGGTGGTCTAGAGTTTTTTTTCCCCCTCTGGTTGCACATTTAACATGCTGGTAGAAATTAGGTAAAACTGATTTGAGTTTCCCTGGATTAAAGTCCCCGTTCACTAGGAGCGTCGCCTCTGGATGAGCATTTTCTTGTTTACTTATGGCCTTATACAGCTTGTTGAGTGCCGTCTTAGTGGCAGCATCGGTTTGTGGTGGTAAATAGACAGCCATGAAAAATATAGATGAACTCTTGGTAAATAGTGTGGTCTACATCTTATCATGAGATACTCGAACCTCGAAACGTCCTTAATATTCAATTTTTTTGCACCAGCTGTTATTTACAAATAGACACAGACCACCACTCCTCGTCTTACCGGAGGCAGCTGTTCTCTTGCCGATGGATGGAAAACCCAGCCAGCTGTATGTTATTTACGTCATCGTTCAGCCACGACTCTGTGAAACATAAGATATTACAGTTAATGTTCCGTTGGTGGGATAGTCTTGATTGGAGCTCATCCATTTTGTTATCCAATGATTGCACCTTGGCTAATAGGACTGATGGTAGAGGGGGATTACTCACTCGCCGTCGGATCCTTACAAGGCACCCCGACCTACGTCCCAGATATCTCCATCTCGTCAAGCGAATCACGGGGATTTGGGCCTTGTCAGGTGTCTCAAGTAAATCCTTCGCGACCGACTCCTTAAAGAAACAATCTTTGTCCAGTCCGAGGTGAGTAATCATGGTCCTGATATCCAGAAGCCCTTTTCGGACATAAGAGACAATGACAAACATATACAAAATAAGTTACAAATGACACAATAGCACAATTGGTTAGGAGCCTGTAAAACGGCAGCCATTTCCGCAGATGGGAATCGGGAGGTACTGATTCTGGGGACCTCGGAGTCACCGGTACACATGAGAATGTATTTTTTACCTTCTATAATAAAGCATTGTAGCAAAGAGTGGTAGAGGAGAGGCACTTACAGAAGTTGCACACATGGGGAACATTTTTAGTAGTCTCCTTTTATAAAAGCATTTCATGCCATTCTACTTCATTTTACAGAATGTTTTAATACCACACAAATGATCGAAATGACAGGCTACTTTGACACTGACAAACTGAGAATCTGAACCTTAAAAACAACCTTGTCTTGCATCCATCAATAGCTTAGGTGTGTGGAGAGACATATATTCTACAATATACCTCTCTCTTGTTTTACTTTGTAAAGCAATGTTTGCTCAATAGGCCTATTTGGAAGTTGATCATATATTTTGGTTGCCTACAGCAGACAGATTTCAGCACGATCCATTTGCTTTCCAACTGGTGTTGGATTATATTTCAAATATTGTGAAAGGCCTGTTTTGTCAGCATGCTATACACAATTCACAGCTAGACAATTTTTTAAGAAGCTATTGATCTTCAATGGATATATTATAGCCCTACTCATGGGGTAGTAGGCTATTCTGAATGATTTCAATTCTTTCTGAACAGACAGCAGTAATTCTATAACTTTGTCAGCTCCAGCACCCTTCTCCGGCTAAAATCTTTTGTTTTTGTTTTGTATATACAGTACCAGTCAAGTTTGGACACACATTCAAACATTTTTCTTTATTTTTACTAAGACATCAACTCTGAAATAACACATATGGAATCATGTAGTAACCAAAAAAAGTGTTAAACAATTCCAAACATATTTTATATTTGAGATTCTTCAAAGTAGCCATCCTTTGCCTTGATGACAGCTTTGCACACTCTTGGCATTCTCTCAACCAGCTTCATGCGAAATGCTTTTCCAACAGTCTTGAATGAGTTCCCACATATGCTGGGCACTTGTTGGCTGCTTTTCCTTCACGCTGCGGTCCAACTCATTCCAAACCATCTCAAGTGGGTTGAGGTTGGGTGATTGCGGACAGGTCAGGTCATCTGATGAAGAACTCCATCACTCTCCTTCTTGGTCAAATAGCTCTTACACAGCCTGAATGTGTGTTTTGGGTTTTTGGCCGTTTAAAAAAAATATATAGTCCCACTAAGCGCAAACCAGATGGGATGGTATATTGCTGCAGAATGCCGTGGTAGCCATGCTGGTTAATTGTGCCTTGAATTCTAAATAAAATCAGATAGTATCACCAGCAAATCACCCCCACACCATAACACCTCCTCCTCCATGCTTCACGGCGGGAACCACACATGCGGAGATCATCCGTTCACCTACTCTGCGTCTCAAAGACACAGCGGTTGGACTCATCAGACCAAAAGACAGATTTCCACCAGTCTAATGTCCTTTAGTAGTGGTTTCTTTGCAGCAATTTGACCATGAAGGCCTGATATACGCAGTCTCCTCTGAACAGTTGATGTTGAGATGTGTCTGTTACTTGAACTCTGTGAAGCATTTATTTGGGCTGAAATCTGAGGTGCAATTAACTCTAATGAATTTATCCTCTGCAGCAGAGGAAACTCTGGGTCATCCTTTCCTATGGCAGTACTCATAAAGAGGCAGTGTCATCGTTGCCATTGACATGATGGTTTTACAAATGCACTTGAAGAAACTTTCAAAGTTCTTGAAATTTTCCAGATTGAATTACCTTCATGTCTTAAAGTAATGATAGACTGTCATTTCTCTTTGCTTATTTGAGCTGTTCTTGCCCTAATATAGACTTGGTGTTTTACCAAATAGGGCTATCTTCTGTATACCACCCCTACCTTAACACAACACAACTGATATGCTCAAACGCATTAAGAAGGAAAGAAATCCCACAAATTAACTTTTAACAATGCACTACTATTAATTGAAATGCATTCCAAGTGACAACCTCATGAAGCTAGTTGAGAGAATGCCAATGTGTTATTTTACAGTATGTCCGTTCGAGTAAACTTGGCCTTTCTATTGCTATTATGTTGTGTTATGATTTCGTTGACATTTTCTTCAAATATCGCTTGAACATGAAGCGTCATTGGACTGGACTGAACAAACGTTAGCTAGCAGCTACCATGGGGTGCACGAGTATGGACGGTGTCGATTATGCTGAGTGTGATTATTGTAACTTTTATAACGTTTGCACATGTAAGATTTCAATGGTTCCGGAGACGGAATAATGCTGGAGTCCAAAGGCGGCAAACCGGGAGAAGCAGGCTGATAACTATGAGGGTTTGCCTAATCGCTGACCCTACCATCCAGCAGCTGAACAGGATAGGTACATTTTCCCTATATCCATGCAGTACATGAGGACAAAGAGTGCGGTGCACAGTGCTTGCTTTGTAAGTAAGCTTGGTGTGAATCTATCTTGTGATTAACCAGACTTAAAGGTTATTTTACTGATTTAAAGATCATGGACTGTTTTTCAGTTTCATATTAGGATACTTTTTATTAGATTTAAATCATGTTTCCATATCTCAGTATCTTTAGAGTAACCTGTGAGGCAGATCAAAGTGCCCTATGGTCAGGAGGAGAGCAGCTTCTTTTAGGTTTTGGGTGAAACCTTCCCCCAGATGAATCCAAATGTATAGGCCTTAAAGACAGACAGGAGGACGCTCGTTCCCCTACAGCTGGACAGCATGTGTCTAGCTGCAATCAAATCAGCTGGGCTAGGGAGGTCTGCCCTGTATTTAACAATGAAGGTATTTGATAGCTTATGTGTTAGGAAGGGGGAGGTAGATTGAGCGTTATTATGTCACGTGATAAATGCCATAGGTAATTAATTAATTTGAAAAGAAACTGGATTTCCCTCTGTGTACAAAAGTTATAAAGTAATTGAGCAACTAGTGATTTTTATGTTAAATGAAACTGTAAGGGAGGAGAAAACCTCATAGACAGAGACTCCGCCTATGGAGATAGACCTCCCTGTTGCCTCACCACAAGCTTCAGTGACACGAGGTTTGGAAAGTTAAATGACCTTTTCCACAACCCTCTTGGGCTGCTCGAGGCATTGGGGAACCACCCAGGCAGCTTCCGAGCTGTTTTTTGTGGACTCCACAAAGCCTCCCTCTGCCAGGGACCTGTTTAAAGTAACCCATTCCATACCTGGCGGGAACCGGTAGTGTTTGGACAACGACACCATCTGCCACTGGTTCAACTGGCTGGCCGAGGTACAAGGTAAGATAGTAGTTAAAATGTTCAAGTTTAAAATCGCTAACTGCATATTATTCCATTTTGTGATTTAAATGTGTTTTAAATGTCCTCCTCTCACAGTGGAAATGGTGTTGGAGTTTGCTACTGGAGCAACAGTGACCATCAAATTCCTCCACACAGTGTGAGGATGTCTCACTGGGCAGTAGAAGAAAAAGTACCCAGAGGCAAACGTGTCCTGTGAAACTAAGGTTCCCTCTTCATAGCACCTACAATGCCTTTAGGGAATTCATGACCTCCGGTATTGTGAATTCCCCACATTTGGTGTTGCATAAAAACATTTATACGATACAATTCTGTATCTAGTAGCACTAAACTAAAGTAGCAATTGGGTTTTTGAAAATGTAACTGCACATCAACATTTGTTAGTACAGTGAATTCGGAAAGTATTCAGACCCCTGACTTTCTTACGTTACAGCCTTATTCTAAAATGGATACAATATTTTTTCCCCCCTCAATCTACACACAATACCCCATAAGGACATAGCAAAAACAGGTTGACATTTTTGCAAATCTATTTTTTTTAAAGTATTCAGACCCTTTACTCAGTATTTTGCTGAAGCACCTTCGGCAGCAATTACATCATCGAGTCTTAGGTATGACGCTACATATTTATTTAATATATTTCAGAATAAGGCTCTAATGTAACAAAATGTGGGGAAAGTCAAGGGGTCTGAATAATTTCCAAATGCACTGTATATCCATATTGGCTGTTATTGTTCACTTAATGATCATTAATATTAAATGATACTGTCCATAGTTTGTCTTGGTGTTTTATGGTTATTTTTTTAGAAACACTCTGACACTTCACTAATAACCAAAATCCTTTGCTGATATTGACTGAAGTACTGCTGCCATATTGCAGCCAACTCATCCAAATCTGATAATTTGATGTCCTACATTTAAGAACAAATTAATTTCAGCCATTATAATTTAATTAGAACTACATGCAATAATAAGGCTTCCCATCCATTGCATTAAGTGACAGCTCCACCTTTGGGAACCTACAAGATGGTAGCGCTCCTGGAACAGGGATGAGAGCCCTGCACTAGTCCATCTTCAACCACAATGTGTCAACAATGTTATGTTACTAACTGTAATACAGTAGGTTGCTGTTAATCACAATGATATAAAGTGTAACGGGGCAGAACCCCTATCTTCATAATATTTTTTTTAACTATAGGAAGTGACACGATTATTTGTTTTAACAATTTATAAAAGTCCCGATTGGGCATTAAAGGTAAAGTTCTGTTTTAATAATGTCCATTCAGAATGTTCGGTTGCCCTCCGACGGCAGGCACACTCTGAAGGCTCGAATCCAGTGCTTGCAGTAGGCCTCTCCTGGTACTGAGTGGAAGACAACTATTGTGTCAGCAGATGGGCTGTTGTGCTAAAGCGCCATAGAGCAAAATACAATTGACCTCAACCATAGGCCGTATATCTTAAAATTGGAGAAGTACTTAACGTTTGTTAAGGTCACCTGTGTCTAAACTCTGGGCCCCATCCGTTTAGAGTTGAAGATTTGTCAAACCTTTCTAGAGACCAAATCATACAGAGTGTGAAGGAGGGTGTAAGGGGTTTCCAAACGCAGGAATACAGTAATGGCAAAGAAAAAAACTATGAATAATAGTAGATAAATCCACAACTCAACAGGGAAATCAACAACGTGTGATAAGGTCATTCAAAATCAAAGGTAAATGGATAGGAGGGGAATATGTTGAATGGAGAAGTACTTAGCTTTTTGGAAGGTCTCTTCTCTGGTCAAGGTCCACTCCAGTTCAGCTACAGCACAAGTTGTCTAGTTACCTCAACACATAGATCTCTCTCTGAACCCACTGAGGGGCCATACACCTTGACACTATTTGTTAAGAGTTGAATATGTCTGTAGTACCTTCATAGGCAGAAATCCAAGGGTGGACAGGGGGGACACAACCCCCCCATCCTGGGAAAAATATGATTTGTCCCCCCCAATATATCATATTATAACTATGTAATTTCAATAATATTAATAATACGCAATCAAAGCACTTGTGCTGATTAAAGACACTTAATAGCACGTTAAGTTTCAAAAGATTGCGACCCCCCCTCCTTTGTCTCACAATGGTTAGATCCACTGCTGGACATGATGCAGGTACTGTGCATGTGTGGGAATCTGACAGAGTCTGTTGTTGGTGGCTGACGTCCAGTAAGAAGTTCAAACAAAGGATATGTTAGACATTTTTTTTTACTTCTACCACTCAATACAAGAAAACACATAACCGTCACCAGTCTTCATTTTCGCGGCATTAAATTACAGGTCATTCTGTGTTAGCTAGCGGTTAGCTGTTGTTTGCTTGCTAGCTACAGTAACATCAACCGGTGTTTGACTCAAATTCAAATAGCTGCAATGAGAGAAGCTAGCAATGCAATGTAGTGTAGTGTTCCTTAGCTGGCAAGGTAACAGAGGGTTCGTGTCTACCGTCTGAAGGCACTCAATGCACGTAACTAACGTGAGGCTAATCCAGTCAACCGCACCATAGCAATGTTGTTTTATGTTGGCAAGGTTCACACACACAATAGCTGAATTTGCAGCGCTATCGCGCAAACTAAAGCAAACATTTGCAAGCTTGCTAGAAGCCCATCTCCTACTGTAAATAACCTGCACACTGTGTGTGTGTGTGTACGTTGCCAACCAGCCAGGTAGAAAAATGGCAGAAAAAAGACAGACATCAGACATCACCAAAACTCAAAGAACCCCCTAGTAGCCTAATATCTCAGACTAGTTGATAAAATGTTTATAAGAAAGAAGTGAAATGCTAATGGGAATGTTTCACAATGATGTCATTAGGCAGAGCAGGCAACAGATGGCACACAGACAGCAGAACTGGGGACAGATATGCAGGGACAAGGAGTCTCAGGTAAGTTTGAGTCTTTGTTTGGCAACATTATGAAAGGTTCTCTCTTTTTTAGACTTGTAAAATAGGGACATAATTGGAAAATGCTATGGATACCCCCACTCTCAACTTAAACTGGTGACTGAACTAAGATTTGTTTAAAGCAATGGTATTGCTGTTGTGATTGTGTAGTTTTGGGTACCGGTAGATAGGAGTATGGCAAACACCTTATTTATTTTCTAGGAGACAGACTGAGTCAGTGAGGGTGGTAAAAGGGAAAGAGCCAGGGAGAGAGACTTCAGAGGGTAGTGTCACAGCTACGACAGGACCAGGTGTCAACCTTGTTGCCAGCAGCACCAGTATAGGGGACAGTGGCACAGCATTGTCCTGTTACCTCAGTGATGGCACATAACCATATCAGCCACATCCACAATTTATAGAACCGTAAACTCTTGCCAGCAGAGTGTTGACGTTTCAAGAGAGATGGTTTCGCGATTTCCCCTGGCTACATTATAATCCATCAATAAAAGGAGTGTTGTGTTTTCACTGTAGCCAAGGGTTTTCAAGCCAGCCATCTTTTGGCCAAAGAGCGGATGCTGCCTTCATTAGTGCAGGATTTAGGAACTGGAGAAAAGCCATTGAAAAATTCACAGCACATCAAAACTGCCAAACCCACCGCCACTTTGTAACTGTAACAGCACACCAGCTAAATCTAATCAGTGCCCAGTTATCCAGCGCGTGGGGTAAACGGCAGAAATGACGAAAGCTACCTTGCCCTGTATGAGAAAGCAACAACATTGATTGACTCCAATGAGACACACTCAAGACGTTTTGCTGGCAAAGCAGTGGATCACTATAGGGCAGAATTATTTTAAGTGTTGGATGGTATGGAGGTTCAGTTTGGTGTCCGTTTTGACCAGGACAGTCTAAACGTCCTGCAAAAGTTGGAAAGAGCGCTTCTCACGGGGGAGTTGGATGAGTCTCTAGATCAGTACCCTGAACTGAACATAGATTCTCTTTCAGTGCAGTTGTCTCTCTTTTGCAACAAATACCCCTGTAGCAGCGGTGGAGAGGCAGCAGAGGTCCTCAGGAGGCTTCCAGTGGAGGTGCGGGGGTTGGTTGACCAAGTTGAGGTGCTGATCAGAATTTTGTTTTGGTGCTGGTGTCTTCATGTGAGGCTGAGAGGAGTTTCAGTGCACTCTGCAGGTTAAAGACTTGGCTATGGGCTTGCATGGGCCAAGAGAAACTGAACGGCGTAGTTGTCTGTAATGTACATAAAGGCAGACTGGATGGTCTCGAGGGAAAATTTCTGCGAGCAATTTGTTGGATCTATTGAAACCCGCAGACATGTTCGGCTCTTTTGTTCAGTAGTGTGTATAGCAGTGGTTATCAACTTTTTTTGGGTACTGGAACCCCTGCATATTTTGAGGCAAGGCGGGCAAGGTTTAGAGTGGTCCTCAGGGACCTCCACCCCCTCTATTATATGTAAAGTTACTGGAATCCTTGTGCTGAATACGTTCATTACACTTTTTTATTTCACGGACCCCTTGCAATTACACCAGGGACCACGAACCCCTGTTTGAGAACCCCTGGTGTATAGTATGATATTTGTTCTTTTGTTAAGTAGTTTTCTGTTTTTAGTACATGACAGTACACTTAATAATTATTTATTTGATGTTTTATTTACAATTGCATACTTTGTGTGACACACTTGTCCATAGCTGCTGTTTGAAGAGTTGAGACACTGACTGAACAATAAATAAGTATTTAATGACTATATAAATGTATCAGAAAAAGTAAAATAAAAAGGACAATTCAATATGGAGACCAATTCAATATGGAGACCAACTTTGATGGTTCTCAATGGAGAGTCTTTTAGATGAGCTCACATCATGTTCATTGTATTTACGAAAACTGCACCCAAACATAGTGTACAGTACCATTGCCACCTACTGAACTTTCTTGGTATTGCTGGTTGTAAATATAAATACTAGCCTGATAAGGAACACTGCTATAACTATTATTATTAGTAGTATTAGAATTATTTAAACATGTGAACAAGTTGGGACAACCCTTCGGTTAACTACTGTACCTATCAATTATCCAGTAGTAGTAATTATGGTTCCTCAATATACATTTTAACATATTATAACGTAGGCTGTGTTACAGCACTACTTTTGGTGTCCACCTCAGGAATTGCTCTTGAGAAAATTTAATGTAATTGTCCCCTCCAAAGTTGATATCAGATTTTCGCCCCTGAGTACCTTTATAGACCAAATCAGTGTTTTTTTTTAATATATTTTTTTATTTAACTACGCAAGTCAGTTAAGAACAAATTCTTATTTACAATGACTGCCTACCCCAGCCAAACCCTCCACTAACCCGGACAATGCTGGGCCAATTGTGCGCCGCCCTATGGGACTCCCGATCACAGCTGGTTTGTGGCACAGCCCAGGATCGGTGTGATGCAATGCCTTAGACCCCTGCGGCACGCAGCATCCCCAGAGGGGGAATGTTACCTCAAACAGTTTAGTTACTATTATAACTTATTTATTTTATAATACTATTATAAAATATAACTGATTCAAAGGAACAAGTGGCGCTGAAGATGTAATTGCCATAGCCCTCTGTAGAATTTAAACTCCCAGGCTGCCTCTGGGGCCTTCCAATGGATTTATTGTCCGCAACAGTTCCATCTGTGTGTTGCTGATGGTGAACTGGATTTGTGGCACAATCACCCCTTCCGACTAGTAAAGAGCTGAGGCGCTAGTGGTTGGAGGAGCTGAAGTGGTGCTGGTTAGAGGAGCTGGTTGGAGGAGCTGAGGTGATGTGGTTGAAGCTGGGGCGAACAAATCCAGTCAGAGGGTCAGATAGGCCCTCAAAGTTGCCAGGGAACCCGATACGAACAACTGCAGAGCTGACTGCCGTTGTTCAGTCCTCAGCCCATGGTGGTTCCACTGACTTGCAAACACAGCAATATCTCTTTTCACCTGTGACAGGAACACAAAGTGCAGTGCCCACAGGTGCACCTCATTCTTGATGTCGATGATCTGCTCCGTCTCCAAGAAGGTGAACTAGTCATTGTAAACGTTGGAGACTCCATGCCAGATGTCCCCCCACAGCCGCTCTATTCTCTGGTTGTGAGTGCCCCTTCCTCTGAGGTTACTATCCCTCTCACCACCCCTGAACTGCTCCATGAAGGCACAGATGTGGTTGTTTGCACCACCCCGATGACATCTCACCCGGGATAGTACTCCGTAGCTGGTGATGGCTGCTTCAAATGACTCCATGACTGTGGCACTCCTGTTGTTGTCAGGGGCCTTCAGAAACACACGTCTGCTGTAAGCATCCACAGCACCATGGATAACAAAACTCCACCTAAAAAAACAAGATACATTTGTTTTACAAAAACATTTTCTCTTATAGTGACGCCATTCTATTTTTATTAATGATAACATTATTACAGTGCCTTGAGATGAGGTAGTCATTCAAAAATCATATTAAACACTTGTGTGAGTCCGTGCCACTTATTATGCGGCAAATGTTAATTCCTGAACTTATTTTGGCTTGAATACTTGTTTACTCTAGACATTTTAGATTTTTAAATGTTTTATTAATTAGTAAAAAAAAATTCTAAAAACATAATTCCACTTTTACATTATGGGGTATTGTGTGTAGGCCAGTGACAGTCTCAATTAAATCAATTTTAAATTCAGGTTGTACCAAAACAAAATGTGTAAAAAGTCAAGGTGTAAATATTTTCTGAAGGGACTAGAGGTCAACCGATTAATCGGCATGACCAATTAATTAGGGCCGATTTCAAGTTTTCATAATCTGTAATCTGACTTTTTGGGTGCAGATTACATTGCAATCCATGAGGAAACTGCGTGGCAGGGTGACCACCTGTTACGCGAGTGCCGCGTCAAAAGGGCATTGTGGCTGCAATGAGCCAAGGTAAATTGCTAGCTAGCATTAAACCTTATCTTATAAAAAAGAATCAATCTTCACATAATCCCTAGTTAACTACACATGGTTGATGATAGTACTAGGTTAACTAGCTTGTCCTGCGTTAAATTAACTAGCACCACATTGATTATATGTATCGTCGAATCACAGCCTACTTCAACTTTGCCAAACAGGTGATGATTGAACAAAAGCGCATTCACGAAAAAAGCACATTCGTCGCACAAATGTATCTAACCATAAACATCAATGCCTTTCTTAAAATCAATACACAGAAGTATATTTTTTTTAAACCTGCATATTTAGTTAAAGGAAATGCATGTTAGCAGGCAATATTAACTAGGGAAATTGTGTCACTTCTCTTGCGTTTAGTGCAAGCAGAGTCAGGGTATATGCAACCGTTTGGGCTGCCTGGCTTGTTGAGAACTAATTTGCCAGAATTTTACATAATTATGACATAACATTGCAGGTTGTGCAATATTTAGACTTAGGGTTGCCACCCGTTCGACAAAGTACGGAATGGTTCCGTATTTCACTGAAAGAATGAACGTTTTGTTTTCGAAATTATAGTTTCCGGATTTGACCATATTAATGACCAAAGGCTCGTATTTCTGTGTGTTTATTATAATTAAGTCTATGATCTGATAGAGCAGTCTAACTGAGCGGTGGTAGGCAGCAGCAGGCACGAAAGCATTCATTCAAACAGCACTTTACTGCGTTTGCGAGCAGCTCTTAGCAATGCTTGAAGCACAGCGCTGTTTATGACTTCAAGCCTATCAACTCTCGAGATTAGGCTGGCAATACTAAAGTGCCTATGAGAACATCCAATAGTCAAAAGGGTTATGAAATACAAATGGTATAGAGAAATAGTCGACGCGTCATAATTCCTATAATAACTACAACCTAAAACTTCTTAACTGGGAATATTGAAAAACTGTGAATATTGAACCACCCGCTTTCATATGCTCTCATGTTCTGAGCAAGGAACTTAAACGTTAGCTTTTTTACATAGCACATATTGCACTTTTGCTTTCTTCTGCAACACTAAAGAATGAAACATGTTCAATTTGGTTTAAATAATGCAAAAAGCATTATTTAAACCAAATTGAACATGTTTCATTATTTATTTGAGACTAAATAGATTTTATTTATGCCTAGCTAAATTCATTGTTTACCTAGCTATCTAGTTACAGGTCTTAAGCTAAAAAGTGTGCAACATCCAGTTGGCAAAAAAGCGTAATGAAATTGTTGCCAGCAGAGCTGGTTAGGCTGTTTTCATGTTATCCAGAAGTAAACAAATCATTGGCCAAAGCGTCAAGTGTGCGTTCTGAATGCTCTGAGAGCAAAAATGAGATGGGTGGGGCTAAAGCTTAATAAGAGGGTGTGAACAATGCTGAATGGGTGTAGACAAAGAGCTTTTAACTAGATACCAAAACTTTCAAAGGCCATTTTCTCAAAAGTGAGTTTACAAGTTGATCAACTTTCAAAGCATAATTACTTTCCCATTCTTCCTCAAAAATGCAGTGTATGATATACCATTTTGTAGCTCGGAGTCTCTACTTTTATCCAATGTAAATAACATTTAAAATGTAGCTATATAAGAACAAATCCAGGTGGTGAGTCACATTTCTCTTTTTTTGGGCGTTTTGTGTAACTTATTTTTTTACTTATTGTGTACATAATGTTGCTGCTACCGTCTCTTATGACCAAAAATAACTTCTGGACATCAGAAAATTGATTACTCACCGCGGACTGGAATAAACTTTTTCCTTTAACGAGTCCGACGAGAAGGATATCCTGCTTTCACTGGAACAGGCCCAGATCCACACCTTTCGCGTGAAGAAAAGATGCTGGAAAAGGGGACGCAGATCAGGGATACTTCTGAGAATCTGGAGGTGAGTGAGTAAACTCCCAATGCCTTCCATTCCTCTTGCTAACGTGCAATCATTGGAAAATAAAATTGATGACCTACTATTAACATCCTACCAACGGGACAGTAAAAACTGTAACATCTTATGTTTCACTGAGACTTGGCTGAACGAAGATAAGGACAATATAGAGCTAGCAGGATTCTCCATGCACTGGCAGAACAAAGACGCTACCTCTGGTAAGACGAGGGGTGGGGGTGTGTGTGTCTTTTTGTCAATAAAAGCTGGTGTGCGATGTCTATTCTTAAAGAATTCTCGAGGTATTGCTCGACTGAGGTGGAATACCTTATGATAAGCTGCAGACCACATTATCTACCAAGAGAGTTCTCATCTGTATTATTCGTAGCCGTATATTTACCACCATTTTTGTCTATGTACTCTCCTAACATAATGTAATGTTTTGCTTTCGCTGTAAAGCCTTTTTGAAATCGGACAATGTGGTTACATCAAGGAGAAGTGTATCTTTAAAATGGTGTAAAATAGTTGTATGTTTGAGAAAGCTGAATTATGAATTTTCCGCCCTGATATTTCACTGGCTGTGTCCCGCTAGCGTCCCACGAAGCCCATAGAAGTTAAAATTATACACTGATCATTTCTTTGTCAGTTGGCAAACGTACAAAATCAGCAGGGGATCAAATACTTTTTTCCCTCACTGTACATGTAGGTAAAGTTATTAAAGTGACTATGCATAGATGACAACAGACGTTCATAAGTGTTGTGGCTTGGGGGTAGAAGCTGTTAATAAGCCTCTTGGACCTAGAATTGGCGCTCCGGAACCGCTTGTCGTGCGGTAGCAGAGAGAACAGTCTATTATTAGGGTGGTTGGAGTCTGACAATTTTTAGGGCCTTCCTTTGACACCGCCTGGTATAGAGGTCCTGATGGCAGGAAGCTTGACCCCAGTGATGTACTGGGCCATACGCACTACCCTCTGTAATGCCTTGTGGTCGGAGGCTGAGCAGTTGCCATGCCAGCAGCATACCACCCTGCATACCACTGCTGGCTTGCTTCTGAAGCTAAGCAGGGTTGGTTCTGGTCAGTCCCTGGATGGGAGACCAGATGCTGCTGGAAGTGGTGTTGGAGGGCCAGTAGGAGGCACTCCATCCTCTGGTCTAAAAAATATCCCACTGCCCTGTGTAGGGTGCCGTCTTTCGGATGGGATGTTAAACGGGTGTCCTGACTATCTGAGGTCATTAACCTGTTAGGGACAGACATTCAGCTAGCGGAACGCCTCACCAATATCCAATGGTATAGCGTGGCGCGAAATACAAATACCTCAAAAATGCAAAAACTTCAATTTCTCCAACTATTTTACACCATTTTAAAGACAAGACTCTCCTTTATCTAACCACATTGTCCGATTTCAAAAAGGCTTTACAGCGAAAGCAAAACATTAGATTATGTCAGGAGAGTACCCTGCCAAAAATAATCACACAGCCATTTTCAAAGCAAGCATATATGTCACAAAAACCAAAACCACAGCTAAATGCAGCACTAACCTTTGATGATCTTCATCAGATGACACTCCTAGGACATTATGTTATACAATACATGCATGTTTTGTTCAATCAAGTTCATATTTATATCAAAAACCAGCTTTTTACATTAGCATGTGATGTTCAGAACTAGCATACCCACCGCAAACTTCCGGTGAATTTACTAAATTACTCATGATAACCTTTCACAAAATACATAACAATTATTTTAAGAATTATAGATACAGAACTCCTTTATGCAATCGCGGTGTCAGATTTTAAAATAGCTTTTCAGCGAAAGCACATTTTGCAATATTCTGAGTAGATAACTCGGCCATCACAGGCTAACTAATTTGACACCCACCAAGTTTGGTGCTCACTAAACTCAGAATTACTATATGAAAAATTTGATTACCTTTGCTGTTCTTCATCAGAATGCATTCCCAGGACTTCTACTTCAACAACAAATGTTGTTTTGGTTCCAAATAATCCATAGTTATATTCAAATAGCTCCGTTTTGTTCATGCGTTGAGGTCACTATCTGAAGGGTGACGCGCGAGCGCATTTCGTGACAAAAAAAATCAAAATATTCCATTACCGTACTTCGAAGCATGTCAAACGCTGTTTAAAATCAATTTTATGCTATTTTTCTCGTAAAATAGCGATAGTATTCCAACCGGGCGACGTTGTATTCATTCAAAGGCTGAAAGAAAAACATGGAGTAGTCTCGTGGACGTGCATCTCCAGTGTCACTGTTCCCAGCCTGACCACTAACAAATACTCCTGCTGTTCTTCGCCCAGAGACTGCAGACACCCCCTTACACTTTCTGGCGCCTTCTGAGAGCCAATGGAAGCCTTAGAAAACGTCACGTTACAGCACAGATGCTGTATTTTCGATAGAGATGCTACAGAAGGACAATAAATTGTCAGACAGGTCACTTCCTGTATGGAATCTTCTCAGGTTTTGGCCTGCCATATGAGTTCTGTTATACTCACAGGCACCATTCAGTTTTAGAAACGTTAGAGTGTTTTCTATCCAAATCAAACAATTATATGCATATTCTAGTTACTGGGCAGGAGTAGTAACCAGATTAAATCGGGTACGTTTTTTATCCGGCCGTGCAAATACTGCCCCCTATCCCCAACAGGTTTTAATGGCGTCAGACCGAGGCTCTGCATCTGTCCTCGTGCTCCTAGACCTTGCTGCTTTTGATACCATCGATCACCACATTCTTTTGGAGAGATTGCAAACCCCAATTGGTCTACACGGACAAGTTCTGGCCTGGTTTAGGTCTTATCTGTCGGAAAGAGATAAGTTTGTCTCTGTAGATGGTTTGTCCTCTGACAAATCAACTGTAAATTTTGGTGTTCCTCAAGGCTCTGTTTTAGGACCACTATTGTTTTCACTATATATTTTACCTCTAGGTGAAGTCATTCGGTAACATAATGTTAACTTTCACTGCTATGCGGACGACACACAGTTGTACATTTCGATGAAACATGGTGAAAACTGCCTTTCCTGGAAGCCTGTGTTTCAGACATAAGGAAGTGGATGGCGGCAAATGTTCTACATTTAAACTCGAACAAAACAGAGGTTCTAGGTCCCAAGAAACAAAGAGATCTTCTGTTGAATCTGACAAGTAATCTAAATGGTTTTACAGTCTGTAACGCCCTGGCCATAGAGAGGGGTTTTTGTTCTTTAGATTGGTTAGGCCAGGGTGTTACATTGGGTGGGTGTTCTATGTGCATTTTTCTATGTTGGTTTGTTTCATTGATTTTGGCTGTGTGGCTTCCAATCAGGCACAGCTGTAGAACGTTGTTGCTGATTGGGAGTCACACATAAGGAGCATGTTTTTCCTTTGGGTTTTGTGGGTAATTGTTTCTGTTAGTGTTTTGCACCTGACAGGACTGTTTGGCTATCGGTTTTCTTATTTTGTTGTATCGTGTTCGTTCTTAAATTAAAATTCAATGATGAACACTAACTCCGCTGCACCTTGGTCTACTCTCTCTCACGACAGCCGTTACACAGACGTCTCAAAACTGTGAAGGACCTGGGCGTTACTCTCTTTTGACGAACATATCAAGACTGTTTCAGGGACAGCTTTTTTCCATCAATGTAACATTTCAAAAATCAGAAACATTCTGTACAAAAATGATGCATAAAAATGTATCCATGCTTTTGTCACTTCTAGGTTAGACTACTGCAATGCTCTACTTTCCGGCTACCTGGATAAAGCACTAAATAAACTTCAGTTAGTGCTAAACATGGCTGCTAGAATCTTGACTAGAACCATTTTCTTTTATCATATTAGTCCAGTGCTAGCCTCTCTACACTGGCTTCCTGATAAGGCTAAGGCTGATTTCAAGGTTTTACTGCTAACCTACAAAGCATTACATGGGCTTGCTCCTACCTATCTTTCCGATTTGGTCCTGCCGTACATACCTACACGTACGCTACGGTCACAAAACGCTGGCCTCCTACTGTCCCTAGAATTTCTAAGCAAACAGCTGGAGGCAGGGCTTTCTCCTATAGAGCTCAATTTTTATTCAATGGTCTGCCTATCCATGTGAGAGATGCAGATTCGGTCTCAACCTTTAAGTCTTTATTGAAGACTCATCTCTTCAGTAGGTCCTATGATTGAGTGCTGTCTGGCCCAGGAGTGTGAAGAAAAATGGAAAGGCACTGGAGCAACGAACCGCCCTTGCTGTCTCTGCCTGGCCGGTTCCCCTCTCTCCAGTGGGATTCTCTGCCTCTAACCCTATTACAGGGGCTGAGTCACTTGAGTATGTCGTGGAATATTGCCTCAGAAATATAACACTCTTACAAGAACTTGTGAATTCAATTTAGACTTTAATACAGAGTAGCAAAGCCGTGCTGGTCCGCGGAACAACCAACTTCCCTGAGCACTGGCTCTGCTTTTATACAAATACAGCATATGGGTACATCCCATATGTAAATTAAGTTACTTCCCTTAGTCCTTCTGCCACCATTATTTTTTAGTCTGAGTTCTGTGCTTGTTCACGCCCAATAACGCCTATATCTGCTTCCGGTTAGATTATAATGGTGGCGGGACCCCTTCATGTCATACAAAAATAATACATGCATTGCATGCTCATGTTTCACCTGTTGGTCATTTTGCTACCATCCTCCTTCCTGTGTCCTTCTGACATTGGTATGTCTAGTTGTCATAAATGTACTTATGGCCTTGGCTGATGTACTCATGTTTGTTTAGCTTAATGTAATCTCTGGCATGTTGCCCTTTTCAGAAATAGCAAATGTACTAGGTGTCACCTTCTCTTCCTATGGTCAATGTAATTGCATGTCCTTGCTACTTCAGCATTGCAACTACACCTATTTATGCTACATTAGCTCCCACACTTACTGGTGCTCTTCCATGCCGTCCCTAGGAGGGGTGCGTCACTTGAGTGGGTTGAGTCACTGATGTGATCTTCCTGCCGGGTTGATGCCCCCCCTTGGGTTCGTGCCGTGGGGAGATCTTTGTGGGTTATACTCGGCCTTGTCTCAGGACAGTAAGTTGGTGGTTGAAGATATCCCTCTTGTGGTGTGGGGGCTGTGCTTTAGCAAAGGGAGTGGGGTTATACCCCCGGCAGGGCCAAACAAGCAGGATATCGTCGGACAGGGCCACAGTGTCTCCCGACTCCTTCTGTCTCCCGACCCCTTCTGTCTCCTGTCAGTATTTATGCTGCAATAGTTTGTGTCGGGGGGGCTAGGGTCAGTCTGATATATCTGGAGTATTTCTCCTGTCTTATCTGGTGTCCTGTGTGAATTTAACCTCTCTGGCGCATGTGGGACGAACTCGTCCCACCTACGTAACAGCCACTGAAATCCAGTGGCGCGATTTTTGAATCGTTAGAAATACTATTACTTCAATTTCTCAAACATATGACTATTTTACAGCTATTTAAAGACAAGAATCTCGTTAATCTAACCCCACTGTCCGATTTCAAAAAGGCTTTACAACGAAAGCAAAACATTAGATTATGTCAGCAGAGTGCCCAGCCAGAAATAATCAGACACCCATTTTTCAAGCTAGCATATCATGTCACATAAACCCAAACCACAGCTAAATGCAGCACTAACCTTTTATGATCTTCATCAGATGACACACCTAGGACATTGTGTTATACAATACATGCATGTCTGTTCAATCAAGTTCATATTTAAATTTTAAAAAAAGCTTTTTACATTAGCATGTGACGTTCAGAACTAGCATAACCCCCGCAAACTTCCGGGGAATTTACTAACAGTTTGCTAAATTACTCACGATAAACGTTCACAAAAAGCATAACAATTATTTTAAGAATTATAGATACATTACTCCTCTATGCACTCGATATGTCCGATTTTAAAATAGCTTTTCGGATGAAGCACATTTTGCAATAATCTAAGTACATAGCCCGGCATCACAGGGCTAGCTATTTAGACACCCACCTAGGTCAGCCTCCACCAAAATCACATTTCCTATAAGAAAAATGTTCTTACCTTGCTTGTTCTTCGTCAGAATACACTGCCAGGACTTCTCCTTCAATAACAAATGTTGGTTTGGTCCCAAATAATCCATCGTTATATCCAAACAGCGACGTTTTGTTCGTGAGTTCTAGACACTATCAGAATGCTTCATCACGGTCTCGCGCATGGCGCATTGGCGTGACAAAAAATGTCTAAATATTCCATTACCGTACTTCGAAGCATGTCAACCGCTGTTTAAAACCAATTTTTATGCCATTTATCTCGTAGAAAAGGGATAATATTCCGACCGGGAATATGCATTGAGCCTAAACAGCCAAATTAAATTTCTCCTCAGGAGCGAATCGTGCACGCGCCTCATTCAAAGGTCCTCTGAGCCGCCACTTACCAAAGCCGATAATGTGTTTCAGCCTGAGGCTCCCTCGTCAACCTTCAGGTATTTCCCGGGTTCTGAGAGCCTATCGGAGCCCTGGGAATTGTCACGTTACAGCTAAGATCCTTACTTTTCAATAAACATATGCAAGACGCACGACTCCTTGTCAGACAGGGTACTTCCTGCTTGAAACCTTGTCAGGTTTTTGCCTGCCATAGGAGTTCTGTTATACTCACAGACACCATTCAAACAGTTTTAGAAAATTCAGAGTGTTTTCTATCCAAACCTGAACAATAATATGCATATTCTAGCTTCTGAGTTGGTGTAGGAGGCAGTTAAAAATGGGCACATATTTTTTCCAAAATTCTCAATACTGCCCCCTATCCCCAACAGGTTATTAAATATTCTCTCTTTTTTTCTCTCTTTCTTTCTCTTTCTTTCTATCTCTCGGAGTACTGAGCCCTAGGAGCATGCCTCAGGGCTACCTGGCCTGATGACTCCTTGCTGTCCCCAGTCCACCTGGTCGTGCTGCTGCTCCAGTTTCAACTGTTCTGCCTGAAGCTATGGAACCCAGCAGCAGGAGTGGTAGAGATACACTGAATGATCGGCTATGAAAAGCCAACTGACGTTTTCTCCTGAGGTGCTGACCTGTTGCACCCTCTAAAATCACTGTGATTATTATTATTTGACCCTGCTGGTCATCTATGAACATTTGAACATCTTGGCAATGTTCTGTTATAATCTCCACCTGGCACAGCCAGAAGAGGACTGGCCACCCCTCATAGCCTGGTTCCTCTCTAGGATTCTTCCTAGGTTTTGGCCTTTCTAGGGAGTTTTTCCTAGCCACCGTGCTTCTACATCTGCATTGCTTGCTGTTTTTTTTGGGGGGGGGGGCTGAGTTTCTGTACAGCACTTTGTGACATCAGCTGATGTAAGAAGCGTTTTATGAATACATTTGATTGATTCATGACCTCTGCATGTGTGGTTCCCACCGGGAAGCATGGAGGAGGTGGTGTGGGGGTGCTTTGCTGATGACACTGTCTGTGATTTATTTAGAATTCAAGGCACACTTAACCAGCATGGCTACCACAGCAGTCTGCAGCGATATGCCATCCCATCTGGTTTGCGCTCCGTGGGACTATCATTTGTTTTTCAACAGGACAATGACCCAGCACACTTCCAGGCTGTGTAAGGGCTATTTGACCGAGGAGGAGAGTGATGGAGTGCTGCATCAGATGACCTGGCCTCAACAATCACCTGACCTCAACCCAATTGGGATGGTTTGGGATGACCGCAGATGAAGGAAAAGTGGCCAACAAGTGCTCAGCATATGTGGGAATTCCTTCAAGACTAATGGAAAAGCATTCCAAGTGAAGCTGGTTGAGAGAATGCCAAGAGTGTGATAATGCTTTTTTTGGTAATGCATTTTCTAGATCAAGGATATCATTGTCCTGGTGTGTCCAAACTTTTGATTGGTACTGTATGTCACAACAGTGTAAATATATGGGTTATGACCATATTATGACAGGTTACAACAAGCTATGTCAGCTGTTATGACATATGACACGGTTATGACCGTGCCATAACGTGTTATAACACTGGGTGTCAAGTAAAGTCTTACCCACTAGGGCAATAATGTCTGCTATATTAGCTTTTAACACTGTTCACTACATTTGACTAACTCTGACAATAACACAGGGGCTGTGTGTGTGTGTGTGTGTTGCACCTGGAACTGAGGCCAGTCAGTGGGCATGCCTGGTCTGTGGGTGTTCTTCCACCAGTGCAGTTTGTCTTGCTCATTGAATGCCATGAGAGTGTTGTGGAGCTGATTATACACAGCCTTCACACTGGGAGAGAGGAGAAGAGAAGGTGAAAAGGGGGAGTGAGAAAGATGGAGATAGTGAGAGATGATATAAAGAAAGGCCACCCACATCCACGCACTCTCCTAGTAACAATCAGACTGCAAGTGTAGCCTAGCTCTCATTGTTGGTGACGTCCATTGGGGATCATTACTCTTCATTTCCACTTCCTGTGATTGGGCAAAGATAGACTCCATCTCCTCCATGTAGCGAGGGGTGTAGCGGAAGTGGGGTCACCATCTCCAGAACCTTCTCAAAGCGGGCTCACACCTGGGGGTGTCGCATTGACAGGAGATGTACACATTATTACACACACCCACGTACATAAATAAAAGCAGGTTTCCAGTTATTCTGCCCTGGAATTGCGTTCCCATGCAAAACTAGACACATAGCTAACAACTGAGTCTTCAATAAAACACCCAAGCATCTAGCCAACTCCTTTCATTACTCTAATAATGTGCACACTAAACCTCTGTACAATAACAAAGCATAATACACTAGAAACAGTAACAAAACTATAGTATAGTACGTTTTACAATTCGCTTACATGACGCACAAGCAAACTAATACAGCTGGCGGCATACATGAAAGGCGTTGTTTTTAGCTGCTTGTCTGCGTGCACAATGACTACTCTACTCTACTCTACTTCCTGTATTTGTGCAGTCTTTCTAAGTACCATAAATCTCCACTAGGGTGTGATAAGCACAATGGATCACAATGAAAGTCAATCTTAACCACCATAATAAAATTATCTGTTACCTTCTTACAGGATGGCAGCACACTCCTCACCTTGTATAATGCAATTGTGCCACTATGAAATAAAACATGTATCAAGAAACAAATAATGCTCCTTTTTAAAAATCTTTTGTCTCTAGGATGCTTCAGAAATAAGAACAACAATCTCAGAAACACCTTAGCAATCCCTTGCTTGACAATTTTTTGTTCTACTTTCCTGACCTTTCTGTCAGTACTGGGAAAGGTTTTGACCACAAGCCTGACTGGCCAGTCATTTCTGTGCGACTGACTGTCTTTCAATAAGACAACATCTCATATTTTTACATTTGGCTTTTCTACTGTCCATTTTCTACGTCTCTGCAGTGTTATCAGATACTCCTATCTCCACCTTTTCCAAAAGGTGTCAGCAAGACACTAGACTTGCTTCCACTGTTTTCCATGAAGGTTGTTCATGTGGAAGTATCCAGAAGGGGCTGAGGTAGTGCTGGTCTTTTGTGTCAGTAACATTGAGGGTGTGAGAATGGCAGGCATGTCAGGGTCGGTTGACACTGACACTAGGGGTCTCGCATTAATTATTGCCATAACTTCAGACATAAGAGTGCTCAAGACCTCATGTTTGAGACGAGTGGAGCCCGTCTGAAACAGCATAGCATCTAGGATACGTCTGGCAACCCCAATGAGTCTCTCCCAAGAACCACCAATATGAGACGAGTGTGGGGGTTTAAATATCCAAGTACATCCCTTGTCTGAGAGGTATTTAGTCAGTTCTGAGTCATTTGTGTCAATTCCCAATTCTCTACAGGCACCTATAAAGTTTGTACCTCGATCAGAGCGTAGCACTTTTGCTGGACGTGGGCATTGATTTGATGAGCTCAATATGGACTGCTCTAGTATACATACAGTGCCTTGCGAAAGTATTCGGCCCCCTTGAACTTTTCGACCTTTTGCCACATTTCAGGCTTCAAACATAAAGATATAAAACTGTAATTTTTTGTGAAGAATCAACAACAAGTGGGACACAATCATGAAGTGGAACGAAATTTTTGGGATATTTCAAACTTTTTGAACAAATAAAAAACTGAAGAATTGGGCGTGCAAGATTATTCAGCCCCTTTACTTTCAGTGCAGCAAACTCTCTCCAGAAGTTCAGTGAGGATCTCTGAATGATCCAATGTTGACCTAAATGACTAATGATGATAAATAGAATCCACCTGTGTGTAATCAAGTCTCCGTATAAATGCACCTGCTCTGTGATAGTCTCAGAGGTCCGTTTAAAGTGCAGAGAGCGTCATGAAGAACAAGGAACACACCAGGCAGGTCCGAGATACTGTTGTGGAGAAGTTTAAAGCCGGATTTGGACACAAAAAGATTTCCAAAGCTTTAAACATCCCAAGGAGCACTGTGCAAGCGATAATATTGAAATGGAAGGAGTATCAGACCACTGCAAATCTACGAAGACCCGGCCGTCCCTCTAAACTTTCAGCTCATACAAGGAGAAGACTGATCAGAGATGCAGCCAAGAGGCCCATGATCACTCTGGATGAACTGCTGAGGTGGGAGACTCTGTCCATAGGACAACAATCAGTCGTATACTGCACAAATCTGGCCTTTATGGAAGAGTGGCAAGAAGAAAGCCATTTCTTAAAGATATCTATAAAAAGTGTCATTTAAAGTTTGCCACTAGCCACCTGGGAGACACACCAAACATGTGGAAGAAGGTGCTCTGGTCAGATGAAACCAAAATCGAACTTTTTGGCAACAATGCAAAACGTTATGTTTGGCGTAAAAGCAACACAGCTCATCACCCTGAACACATCATCCCCACTGTCAAACATGGTGGTGGCAGCATCATGGTTTGGGCCTGCTTTTCTTCAGCAGGGGCAGGGAAGATGGTTAAAATTGATGGGAAGATGGATGGAGCCAAATACAGGACCATTCTGGAAGAAAACCTGATGGAATCTGCAAAAGACCTGAGACTGGGATGGAGATTTGTCTTCCAACAAGACAATGATCCAAAACATAAAGCAAAATCTACAATGGAATGGTTCATAAATAAACATATCCAGGTGTTAGAATGGCCAAGTCAAAGTCCAGACCTGAATCCAATCGAGAATCTGTGGAAAGAACTGAAAACTGCTGTTCACAAACGCTCTCCATCCAACCTCACTGAGCTCGAGCTGTTTTGCAAGGAGGAATGGGCAAAAATGTCAGTCTCTCGATGTGCAAAACTGATAGAGACATACCCCAAGCGACTTACAGCTGTAATCGCAGCAAAAGGTGGCGCTACAAAGTATTAACTTAAGGGGGCTGAATAATTTTGCACGCCCAATTTTTCCGTTTTTTATTTGTTAAAAAAGTTTGAAATATCCAATAAATTTCGTTCCACTTCATAATTGTGTCCCACTTGTTGTTGATTTTTCACAAAAAATTACAGTTTTATATCTTTGTTTGAAGCCTGAAATGTGGCAAAAGGTCAAAGTTCAAGGGGGCCGAATACTTTCGCAAGGCACTGTACATGTAAAGAGTACTGCCCAGCGCTTGGAGTCTGCACTACCACCTCTAGTGCAACGAGTTATGACATTCCATGGTCCAAACACATGGTGAAGTCCAACGCTGGTGAATGGTGGCTCAGATGTGAGTCTGTCTGCAGACAAGTAAGCCATCTTTTGGTCAACTAACCTCCCTCTAACCTTGCGGCAGGTGACACACTTGTGGATGATACCAGAGACCAGACATTTGCTCCGAATAATCCAGAAGCCTGCTGCTCAAATAGCTCTATCTGAAAAATGACGGCCCTGGTGAGTCACTTGCTTGTGATATCTTATCAGCAGAGTGGCGACGTGGTGTGTCCGTGGGATGATGAGAGGATGTTGTTCATCTTGTGACAGGTCGGCAGAGGATAAGCGGCCTCCCACACTCAGCAACCCATCCTCATCAATCACTGAGTCCAGCTTTTTGAGTGTACTTTGTTTTGGGAACTCTTTTCCTGTCTCAAAGCATTTGAATTCCTCTTTGAAGCCTTCATGTTGCACACAGTGAATGATTGCTGTTTTGACTTGTGACAACTCACTTGTACTGCACGGTTTATTATAGTGATGCCAGCCTCTGCAGTTGGTGTTGTTCGTGCCTTCATGGAAGGATCTGGCAACATGAATGAGTGGCGCTGTGGCTCGATTGAGAGCTTTACAGCTTGAGAACCTCTCAAAGCGATGAGAGCCGAGTTGAGGTCCAGAAACCTTAGTGGCGAAGGCAGTGACGTCTGGTTGAATCTCTGTGCCTGCGTCAGGCTCTACAAGGTCAAAATTAATAGTCTCAGGCTCACTTGAGTTTGCTTGGGCCAGGAAAGGTGGACCTGAGAACCAACTGGTGTGCTTTAATGGTGCAGCTAGTATGGGGCTGGATTGCTGTCAGTGTTTACATAACACCACTGGTCTGGATGGGTAGACTTCCTGATGCGAGTTACCCTATTGGCAACATACCCATAGAAGCTTTTGGTGACATTGTGGATGTAACCGAAAACTATCTTATTGTCTGTAGAACTTGGCTGCATTAACATCAATGTCCATTTCGTCTCTGATCAGTTCATACATTTCACACAGTTCTAGGCGTGGGATGGCGTGGGGCGGTCGAGGGGCCAATTTAGATTTCCCCATGACAAACCAAACATGGCATTGACTTTCCGAGTCAATAACTCTCAAGTAGGCTACCGCTCCTATGGCTAATGTAAAGGCATCCGAGAAGATGTAAAGCTCTCATCTTTGAGTGGTAGACAAGGAGACTGGGATGTAGGTCCGCTGAATATACAGATGTTCCAACTCCTTCCACGTATTCCATTCCTCTTCTTTTTCTGTGGGAAGGGGGGCATCCCACTCACTCTGATCAGAAGAAAGTTCTTTGATTAAGGCTTTACCTTGCATTGTTGGAGGAGCCATGAACCCAAGGGGGTCATAAAGACTATTCACTGTGGACAGGATGCCTCTCCATGTAAAAGGCTTCTGTTTCCAGGTTCTAGGAAAGTCCCAGGCTCCGTTGAAAGGGGAGAGGATCCACTCCGAGGTCCAGGTCTTTTAACCTCTATGGGCTATGTGGGACGCAAGCGTCCCACCCCTGGTACACCCTATCAACAACAGGTGAAATATCAAGAGCGCCAAATTTGAAAACAATTAAATGTCATAATTCAAATTTCTCAAACATACAACTATCTTACACCCTTTGAAAGATAAACATCTCCTTAATCTAACCACGTTGTCCGATTTCAAAAAGGCTTTATGGCGAAAGCATAAAGTTAGATTATGTTAGGACAATACATTGAAAATAGCTGTGTGTAATGTTTTGTCAATGCAAAGACGCGCGTCACCAAAAGCAGAAAACCAGCTAAAATTATGCACTAACCTTTGACAATCTCCATCAGATGACACTCCTAGGACATTATGTTAGACAATACATGCATTTTTTGTTCTATCAAGTTCATATTTATATCCAAAAACAGCGTTTTACTATGGCGTTGATGTTGAGGAAATATTTTCCCTCCAATACCGCCAGTCAATCAGCAGAACAAATTAAATAATTACTATTCGAAAACATTGGTAAAATATTATATTGTCATTCAAAGAATTATAGATTTACATCTCTTGAACGCAACCGCATTGCCAGATTTAAAAATAACCTTACTGGGAAATCACACTTTGCAATAATCTGAGCACTGCGCCCAGAACAATACGCTTTGCGATACAGACTAACCGCCATGTTGGAGAGATCTAAAATCGAAAATACTATGTAAATAATCCATTATCTTTGATTCTCTTCATCAGATGTCACTTCCAGCAATCCCAGGTCCATAACAAATGTAGTTTTGTTCGAAAAAGCTCATAATTTATGTCCAAAAAGCTCTGTGTTGTTAGCACATGAACTACGCCCGCCGGACTTGTCTTCATGAAAGAGGGGGAAAAAAATATTTACGTTCGTTCAAACATGTCAAACGTTGTATAGCATAAATCATTAGTGCCTTTTTCAACCAGAACTTGAATAATATTCAAGGCGGACGATTGCATTCTCTTTTAAAACGTATTGGAACGAGAGTACCCAACATGAACTCGCGCGCCAGAGTCTTATCGGCCACCACCGTTCCAAGGCTCTTGTTCGGTCAGATCTCACAGTAGAAGACTCAAGCCACTTTGTAAAGACTGGTGACATCTAGTGGAAGCCATAGAAAGTGCTCAACGATTAATAAGCCCCTGTGTGTTTCAATGGCATAGGCTTAAAGGTAATTCAACACATCAGGTATCCACTTCCTGTCAGAATTTGTCTCAGGGTTTTGACTGCCATATGAGTTCTGTTATACTTACAGACACCATTCAAACAGTTTTAGAAAATTCAGAGTGTTTTCTATCCAAACCTGAACAATAATATGCATATCCTAGCTTCTGAGTTGGTGTAGGAGGCAGTTAAAAATGGGCACATATTTTTTTCAAAATTCTCAATACTGCCCCCTAGCCCCAACAGTCTTCAGCAAGGTCCTCCATAACTTAATTGTTTTGCTATTGGATGCAATCTTGTGTAGTTTCATGGACTTCGCTAGCATTGCTTGTGTTTCTCTCAGAATGTTGATAGCTTCTTCTGGAGTAGCTACTGATGTCAGCCCATCATCGTCGTAAAAGTTCCTCACTACAAATTTCTTGGGTTCTGACCTGTGTTCCTTCTCACCCTGTAGAGCTGCTCGTCTCATGCAGTAGATGGCTACGGCTGGTGAGGGGCTGTTCCCAAATACATGGACTGTCATCCTGTACTCAGTTATGTTTATATCTGGGTTGTTGTCTTCATACCAGAGAAACCTTAAGTAATCTCTGTGATCCTCACGTACACCAAAACAGTAAAACATTTGTTGCACATCTGTCGTTAGTGCAATGCAGTCTTTGCGGAAGCACATTAGGATGCCAAGAGTGTGTTGTTTAAGTCTGGATCACTGAGCAGGATGTCATTCAGTGACACGCCTTAGCACTCAGCGCTGGTGTCAAACACCACTCTTATTTGTTCAGA
The DNA here is from genome assembly GCF_901001165.1 of Salmo trutta. Taxonomy (NCBI): domain Eukaryota; kingdom Metazoa; phylum Chordata; class Actinopteri; order Salmoniformes; family Salmonidae; genus Salmo; species Salmo trutta. The sequence goes on from NC_042985.1 coordinate 45,260,233, forward strand.
CTTTTGTGGATGGTAAACACCAAATATTGGCAGATACAAGCGTTCTGTCTCCCTCTAGTGGTTTGGCTTGGTCGTTAATCAGCATCTTTTGCGTGAAGTCAATAAAATGGCGTTTTAATGTCAGGCTTTTTGTCTGAAGTCCTACAAAGTGATGTGAGACGGTTCAAGTCCTGCTCCCTGTTATTAGGATGGCGACGTCTAGTGGGGTGAAAAGGTAGTGGAGCCTAGAGGTCGACTGATTAATCGGAATGGCCGATTAATTAGGGACGATTTCAAGTTTTCATAACAATCGGTATTTTTGTCCACCGATTTGCCGATTTAATAAAATATTTGGCTTGTATTTCTGTGTGTTTATTATATTATAATTAAGTCTATGATTTGATAGAGCAGTCTGACTGAGCGGTGGTAGGCACCAGCAGGCTCGTAAGCATTCATTCAAACAGCACTTTTGTGCGTTTTGCCAGCAGCTCTTCGCAATGCATTGCGCTGTTTATGACTTCAAGCCTGTCAACTCCCAAGATTAGGCTGGTGTAACCGATGTGAAATGGCTAGCTAGTTAGCGGGTGCGCGCTAATAGCGTTTCAAACTTCACTCGCTCTGAGACTTGGAGTAGTTGTTCCCCTTCCTCTACATGGGTAACGCTGCTTCGAGGGTGGCTGTTGTCAATGTGTTCCTGGTTCGAGCCCAGGTAGGAGCGAGGAGAGGGACGGAAGCTATACTGTTACACTGGCAATACTAAAGTGCCTATAAGAACATCCAATAGTCAAAGGTATATGAAATATAAATTGTATAGAGATAAATAGTCCTATAATTCCTATAATAACTACAACCTAAAACTTCTTACCTGGGAATTTGAAGACTCATGTTAAAAGGAACCACCAGCTTTCATATGTTCCCATGTTCTGAGCAAGATACTTAAACGTTAGCTTTCTTACATGGCACATATTGCACTTTTACTTTCTTCTCCAACACTTTGTTTTTGCATTATTTAAACCAAATGGAACATGTTTCATTATTTATTTGAGGCTAAATTGATTTTATTTATGTATTATATTAAGTTAAAATAAGTGTTCATTCAGTATTGTTGTAATTGTCATTATTACAAATAAAGAAAAAAAGATTGGCTGATGTATCGGCATTGAAAAATCATAATCGGTCGACCTCTAGTGGAGCCAACCCAGTTGTTTCCATCATCCTGGAAAACCTGTTCATCCATAATGTCCAAGAAGGCTTTATCTTCTACAGATGGTACTCGTTTATTATCGTCTTGTGTTTTGTCAAACACTGAACATCCCAGGCTGTCTGTGTTCAAAGTTGTACTTGGATCTATCAGGTGCACTGTAGAGAGAGCAATGTGTTGCAGAGCTACGCTGCTGTAGTTCTTTCACCTGGATGATGTCAGGGCAAGGGCTCAGATAGGATGTGCGACCATTGCGAAGTATGTTTGTCCTGAACACGTTAACACTGGATGTTCGGTGAGCCATTCCCAGACAAACCTCACCTATGATGACCCATCAGAGGTCGAGTTGCTGTGCATAAGGAGTGTCGTGGGGCCCATTGATTTGCTCTCGTACCTTGTGTACCCTTAAGATGTCTCGTCCTAAGAGCAGGAGGATGAGAGCGTCTAGGTCCACAGCTGGAATTTTGTCCACCACTGGTCACGCAGATGGGGATGATGATGCGCAATGTCGAGGGAGGGAATCTCCATCCTATCGTCTGGCATCATGTCACACGCTATCAGAGTAGGAAGAGTTAGCTGAATGTGTCCATCTATAGACTCCACCATGAAGTTGACGGCTCTCTTGCCTGAAGTCTCTCTTTCCCCAGAACAGGTCTTCATGGTGTATGGAGCAGAGTTGTCACTGATGTTGAACACGTTGAAAAACTGTCTTGGCCAGAGATTTGTTGCTCTGTTCATTAAAAACTACATACATTTTAACAGCTTTCTTTCTTTTCCCAACTGGATAAGCTTTGACTAGGCATATTTTTGAACATGAGCTTGGATTGGCTGCCTCACCACAGATCTTGTTACACTTTAAAGTGACTGATGGAGGAGCATCTTTACCTTACTCTCCGCCATGCTCTTTCTCTGCTGTAGCGGTGTCTGTAGTTGAAGGGGCTGGACCTGGATGCAGAGCAGCAAGATATCTGTCGCTCTCACACTAAGATCATTTGATTGACGCCTTAGTCTTTAGCTCTGTCCTGAGTTGACCCACAACATCGGAAACAGATGCCATTCTCTTTGAGATATGATTTGCGCTCATCTAGAGTTTTGTATCTAAACCCACAACAGAGGATAAGGCTTGTTATGTTAGACGGCATTGGCGGAGAGTCAGGCGGAGATTGACGCATTGAAGAGGGCGAGGAACGAGATGGAGTCACAATCCATGCCAGGCACACCTGTGAGCTCTGGAACTCCACCTCTGACAGGCAGTCAACATACGTGGCGGGTTTGTCAGGTCGTCGGTTCACCCTGACATTTCCATTCCTCTTCTGACAACAGAACTTGACCAACTGCACAGCAAGGGCCGTCCAGACGTTATGCTGTTCTGCTATTCCAAGGATGTGTAACCAAAGAGAGATACTACGAGTGGACACAGAATACAAACTGGGATGGATCCCGAAGCAAATGTGGCTTACCAGTGATCCTCCGGGTGTTTATCATTAATACTGTGTCTCAGATGTTTCTGTCCATGACTGATGCAACCCGAAAAAGCATTAAAGACAGAGTTAATAAGTACTTGAGGTCACCGAGAAAGTCTGGACATGGCCTGCTCTCCCTTATGTAAGGAATTAGGCCCTTAACCATGTTTACTACAGTATGTACTGTAGGCTATGCTTACTTTCAGACTGTACAGTAGCCTAATAAACAAATGCAAGCATCCTCTGTCTTCAAAATGCTTTAAATGCTTTATTGTCCAAATGTTTAAAGGGCGACCTCATGCAACCACAAAATGTTGGATTAAGCATGTACTGTACAGTACTGTATTTCTTCATCAGAAGCTTTATGCTTTCATTAATAAAATAATGATAAAAATACTCTTTCAAAATGCAGATGTTTATTTCGTTATGGATCCATAATGAATTATTATGGGAATAAATATCACAGAATGACAGAAAAATTGGAACAAAGTAGGCTAATGAAGGTAAAAAAATGGTTCTTTACTGGAAAATACTCTTTCAAAATGAATTGAAGAGACAGCATTCAGAGGTCAAGACAGTGCTGCTCTGAGACAAGCATGGGGACTGGTCTTGATAAATCAATTACCTTTTTTTTCACTGAATCTCCATTTGGGTATTGGTTAGACTATAATTAGAGTGTGGACAGGTTATGCTCTTAGAACCGTAGCCTACTCCCGACCGTCACGTTGTACAGAGTTTCCCCACGTTGTACAGGGTTTCCCCATGAAAACCCTAAGGGTTTCATTTTTTGTTTTTCTTGGAATAGAAACACTATAATATTAAGCAAATTAATTAAGCAACATTTCTTAATCAATCCCATATACTATGTTCTTACAAAAAAGTTTTACAATTCTCTAGTACAGCCAATATTGAAGGCTATCAAACGCTTCTCAAAGATTCCATCTGGTGGTCAAACTAGCACTAGCTAGCATTATTGGTAACATTGGCTGACAATTAAATAACGTCCCATAGAATTCTGCGACAGCCTGCAAGGTGTGCTGCAGAATGACGCAACTTTTACAGGAAGAACCACTGTATACCATTTTCTAGCTCAGAGTCTCTACTTTTATCCAATGTAAAAAAAAACACCATTTAATTTTGCTACATAAGAAGACCGAATCGAGCCGGTCGGACACATATACTGGACCATAGTCCAATACGCGTTTCTTCAAGTGGTTATGGAGGTAAAAATGTGGTGTGCAATACTGTTTTCCATACAATCTTGCAAAGCTCTCACAGAACTGTTGCAAGTGGTGATGGGCCTCTCCAACTCGCTCCATTGTGATACATAAGATGGTACAGGCTTTTACAAAATGGGTCCAGCGAATAAGAAGTAAACGCATGTCCAACTTTTCCATTCTTGTGCATTGAAATGAGAAAACCCTGATGAGATTTTAGCGGCTAGTTAGCTTATGTCTGCAGGTGCTTTCAGTGGATCAACTTTAAAATGAATATTTCTTAGTATTACATCATCCAGCACACCAATATTCTTCCAGATGGTAAAAACGTGTTTTATTGTTCCCTTTAACCTCCCTGGGCAAGTCCCACCTAATCAACAGCCAGTGGAATCGCGTGGCGCGAAATACAAATACCTCATAAATGCTATAACTTCAATCTCTCAAACATATGACTATTTTACACCATTTTAAAGACAAGACTCTCGTTAATCTAACCACACTGTCCGATTTCAAAAAGGCTTTACAGCGAAAGCAAAACATTAGATTGTCAGGAGAGTACCCTGCCAAAAATAATCACACAGCCATTTTCAAAGCATGCATATATGTCACAATAACCAAAACCACAGCTAAATGCAGCACTAACCTTTGATGATCTTCATCAGATGACACTCCTAGGACATTGTTATACAATACATGCATGTTTTGTTCAATGAAGTTCATATTTCTATCATAAACCAGCTTTTTACATTAGCATGTGATGTTCAGAACTAGCATACCCACCGCAAACTTCTGGTGAATTTACTAAATTACTCACGATTAACATTCACAAAATACATAACAATTATTTTAAGAATTATAGATACAGAACTCCTTTATGCAATCGCGGTGTCAGATTTTAAAATAGCTTTTCGGCGAAAGCACATTTTGCAATATTCTGAGTAGATAGCCCGGCCATCACGGCTAGCTAATTTGACACCCACCAAGTTTGGCCCTCACCAAACTCAGATTTACTATAAGAAAAATTGGATTACCTTTGCTGTTCTTTGTCAGAATGCACTCCCAGGACTTCTACTTCAACAACAAATGTTGTTTTGGTTCCAAAGAATCCATAGTTATATTGAAATAGCTCCGTTTGTTTCATGCGTTGAGGTCCCTATCCGAAGGGTGACGCACGGGCGCATTTCGTGACAAATTTCCAAATATTCCATTACCGTATTTCGAAGCATGTCAAATGCTGTTTAAAATCAATTTTTATGCGATTTTTCTCGTAAAATAGCGATAATATTCCAACCGGCAACGTTATATTCATTCATAGACTGAAAGAAAAACATGGAGTCCTCTCGTGGATGCGCACTCCAGTGTCACTGTTCTCAGCCTGACCACTCACAAAAACTCCTGCTGTTTTTCGCCCAGAGACTGCAGAGACGTCATTACACTTTCTGGCGCCTTCTGAGAGCCAATGGAAGCCTTAGAAAATGTCACGTTACAGCAGAGATGCTGTATTTTCGATAGAGATGCCCTAGAAGGATAACAAATTGTCAGACAGGGCACTTCCTGTATGGAATCTTCTCAGGTTTTGGCCTGCCATATGAGTTCTGTTATACTCACAGACACCATTCAAACAGTTTTAGAAACTTTAGAGTGTTTTCTATCCAAATCTACTAATTATATGCATATTCTCGTTTCTGGGCAAGTGTAGTAACCAGGTTAAATCGGGTATGTTTTTTATCCGGCCGTGCAAATACTGCCCCCTAGCCCCAACAGGTTAAACAACACAATGTAACTCCAAGTCAGTCACACTTCTGTGAAATCAAACTATCCACTTAGGAAGCAACACTGATTGACAATAAATGTCACATGCTGTTGTGCAAATGGAATAGACAACAGGTGGAAATTATAGGCAATTAGCAAGACACCCCCAATAAAGTAGTGGTGGTGACCACAGACCACTTCTCAGTTCCTATGCTTCCTGGCTGATGTTTTGGTCACTTTTGAATGCTGGCGGTGCTTTCACTCTAGTGGTAGCATGAGACGGAGTCTACAACCCACACAAGTGGCTCAGGTAGTGCAGCTCATCCAGGATGGTACATCAATGCGAGCTGTGGCAAGAAGGTTTGCTGTGTCTGTCAGCGTAGTGTCCAGAGCATGGAGGCGCTACCAGGACACAGGCTAGTACATCAGGAGACGTGGAGGAGGCCGTAGGAGGGCAACAACCCAGCAGCAGGACCGCTACCTCCGCCTTTGTGCAAGGAGGAGCAGGAGGAGCACTGCCAGAGCCCTGCAAAATGACCTCCAGCAGGCCACAAATGTGCATGTGTCTGCTCAAACGGTCAGAAACAGACTCCATGAGGGTGGTATGAGGGCCCGACGTCCACAGGTGGGGGTTGTGCTTACAGCCCAACACCGTGCAGGACGTTTGGCATTTGCCAGAGAACACCAAGATTGGCAAATTCGCTACTCGCGCCCTGTGCTCTTCACAGATGAAAGCAGGTTCACACTGAGCACGTGACAGACGTGACAGAGTCTGGAGACGCCGTGGAGAACGTACTGCTGCCTGCAACATCCTCCAGCATGACCGGTTTGGCGGTGGGTCAGTCATGCTGTGGGGTGGCATTTCTTTGGGGGCCTGCACAGCCCTCCATGTGCTCGCCAGAGGTAGCCTGACTGCCATTAGGTACCAAGATGAGATCCTCAGACCCCTTGTGAGACCATATGCTGGTGCGGTTGGCCCTGGGTTCCTCCTAATGCAAGACAATGCTAGATCTCATGTGGCTGGAGTGTGTCAGCAGTTCCTGCAAGAGGAAGGCATTGATGCTATGGACTGGCCCGCCCGTTCCCCAGACCTGAATCCAATTGAGCACATCTGGGACATCATGTCTCGCTCCATCCACCAACGCCACGTTGCACCACAGACTGTCTAGGAGTTGGCAGATGCTTTAGTCCAGGTCTGGGAGAAGATCCCTCAGGAGACCATCCGCCACCTCATCAGGAGCATGCCCAGGCGTTGTAGGGAGGTCACACAGGCACGTGGGGGCCACACACACTACTGAGCCTCATTTTGACTTGTTTTAAGGACATTACATCAAAGTTGGATCAGCCTGTAGTGTGGTTTTCCACTTTAATTTTGAGTGTGACTCCAAATCCAGACCTCCATGGGTTGATAAATTGGATTTCCATTGATTATTTTTGTGTGATTTTTTTTGTCAGCACATTCAACTATGTAAAGAAAAAAGTATTTAATACGATTATTTCATTCATTCAGATCTAGGATGTGTTATTTTAGTGTTACCTTTATTTTTTTGAGCATTGTATAATGAATATGAATTTGGAGGGCAGAAATGATTAAATATTAAAGCATTAGACCTCTCACTAAAGCCTTCAGTCTTACAAAAGTTATACTTAAATCCGAACTGGTTCTTTAACAGATTAGTAAGAATGTCTCACCCCATGTTCAAAAATGGTCTTTTTCAATTTATACAGATTACAACCTCCCACTTTCGGTTATTTAGAAAAACAATCTCCAAAATATCGCTTTTTTTAAAACAAGCCATAGAAAGTTGGTTTCAAATTTAGTTTAATCCTCAAAAGTGAGAACAAATAATTCAACAAATGTTATGGTTAAACTCAAATATACGAATTGATTAAAAAAAAATCATTTCAAATGAAAATGTTTATTCTTTGTAAATGATATCATATATAGTACTGGTGGAGATAAGGCACACATGCAGCTAACAAAAATATATAGAAATGTCTGCTTTACCCAAAATGATATACAACTAATTGCAGCATTATGGAAGAGGCACGTGGAAGGGGGAAAAAGTAAGGAACTTGTCTGTCGGCCCTGTATTAAAGACCAAAATCGGTTAAAGAAAATTGTGATAAATAAAAAGTATACCAGTTTCATTTAAGGACCAACAAATGGACAGCTGTGCCAAATAGAACGCAAAATTGTTGGGAAAAGATTTTCTATGTACCGATTCCATGGCACGTGGTTTATGAACTGATACAGAAAACAACGCCGGATTCAAAACTGATATTATACCAAATTATTGCAACCAATAGAATGCTATATATATATGTGGGGGATACAACCAGGAGACAGAATCATTAGATAATTTGTGACTCACCACTTGGATTCGGTCTTATGTCGCAAAATTTGAAATATATATTTTTTTACATAGGATAAAAGTAGAGACTACAAAATGGTATATCATACCACTACATTTTTGAGTTACAATGGGAAAGTAATTCCACTTTGGAAGTTGATAAACTCACTTTTGAGAAAATGGTCTCTTAAGCATTAGCCCCACCCATCTCGTTTCACTCTCGGAGTGTTCAGAGCGCACACTTGATGCTCTGGCAAATGATTTATTTATTTCTGGATAACATGAAAACAGCCTAAGTGTTGTACACTTTATCTTAAGACATGTAGCTAGCTAGCTAAACAATGTGTAAGATCACACACGTAACGTTACCTAACGAGCCAGCCAGCTAACGTTAGCTAGTTAAACAACAATGAACATAGATCCAAATCATGTCGTTGCTACCCTGCATGAATCTGCTGGGACCTAACCAACCAGGTTCAATGTTAGCTAGCTAACATAAGGCTCTAACTAGCAAAGCAAACGGCTCTGGGATACGAATAATAACGTCAGCTAGGGAGCCAGCCAGCTAACATTAGCTAGCTAACAGTACAATTTGGCTTAAGACATGTAGCTAGCTAGCTAGCTAAACAATGAACCTAGCTAGGTAAACAATGTGTAAGATCACACACGTCACGTAATGTTAGCAAACGAGCCAGCCAGCTAACATTAGCTAGTTAAACAACAATGAACATTGTGCCAAATCATGTCGTTGCTACCTTGCATGAATCTGCCAGGAGCTAACCAACCAGGTTCAATATTAGCTAGCTAAAATTAGGCTCTAACTAGCAAAGCGAATAATAACGTCAGCTAGGGAGCCAGCCAGCTAACGTTAGCTAGCTAGCTAACAGTGTACTTTAGCTTAAGACATGTAGCTAGCTAGTAGTTTGCGACAACACTAGACAGCCTGATAAACTAGCTAGCTCAAAAACTAGCTTGTCGAACGTACATGGAAACTGCCACGACCAGAACCAAAAGGAAAGAAATGGAGAGATCGTCAGATGGACAATTAACCACAAAAGATAGTATGATTTTGGGTACTCCTCTTCAGAATGTAACTGCGGGGGGAAATACTGCAATGGGGGATGAAAATGCAATGGGTGATGAAAATGCGGTGAGCACGGACAACAATGCTCACATCTTGCGCCCCTCCAGTCCCCAGCTCAGGCCTTTACCTTACGACCCCGGCACTCCAGTCAAGCCCCAGGGAAAAAAGAGGAGGCCAAGAGGGTATGTCACTTCTTGAGATGCAAAACAATATTGTAATGCTTTTGACAGCAAAGATAGATGAAAGGGCAAATGGCTTGGAGGTCATGGTTAGGGAGAATACGATGAAAATTGAGGCCATTAAAAAATCTGTTGACTTTATCTTTGGAGAAGTGAAAACCCTCAAAAGAGACATGAAGAAAGTGGAAGTTATCTGCCAGGAAAATGAAAAGAAGGTGGCTGAACTCGAGCAAAAGGTGAATGAGGCGGAGAGATACCAGCGCAGGTGGAACCTGAGGCTCCATGGAATTCCAGAACAAGCGGGTGAGGACATCAAATGCAGAGTTGTTGACATTTGTGGAGCTGTCATTCCCGAATCAAAAGCCAAACTTCAGGAAAATGTAGACATCGTCCATCGTTTGGGAAGACTTAAGGATCAAGACAAGAGACCGAGGACAACCATCATCCGGTTCACCAACAGATCTACACGGGATCTTCTTTGGAGGCGAGCAAAGAATTGTGAATTCCTCATCAAACAAAAATTGAGGTTCACGGAGGATCTGACCTCAGCAGACAGTGACAAGAGAGAAACTGTGGCCGATGGTGGCTGCAGCTCGAAAGGCAGGGAAAACTGCATTTTTTATCGGTGCAAGAGTGATCATCGATGGGAAAGAAATGCGGCCAAATCAGAACATTTGAATGAGAGCCAGAGTCTAACTCGGACAAAACTGTCAGGCCAAAAAACTGATTACCAGGTGAAAAGCAGCCTTTTATTATAAAAATGTACACAAACACTTGAATGAGAAAAGGCTGACCTGAGAACTGGTAAACTAAACACTAACTATAGGTGAATAACTGCTTATTGTAAAGTCTACACAATGTCTCCCCTTTGTGGGAGTAACAATACTTTGGTAATTTTATGACCAATATTTTTTTTGTTTTTTTGTTGTTGGAGAGGTTAATTAATAATGGGATGGAAATCCTTTTGAGTTACATATCCTTAGGAAAGCTTATATTAGCATAACAAGGTTGTTGGTTGAAGTTTGTCTTTATCTCTTTGTTCAATTAATGTCAGGGGTATTTGTAATTTACTCAAGCGTAAGGCTGTTTTCCTGTATTGCAAACGTTTTAATGCAGACTTTTACTTTTTACAAGAGACTCATGCTTGTTCTTCCGATCTATCTTTTTGGAAAAATCAATGGGGTAACGATATATGGTTATCATATGGCAACAACCACTCTGCAGGTGTAGCAGTTTTAAGAGGTGCATTTAAAGGGAAGGTCATCAGTAGTAAGACTCACCACTCTGGACGTTGGTTAATTTTAAGTGAATTTAAACAGTGAGATGTTTTTATTAGGGAATATTTATGCATCCAACAACAAACCAAACAACAGGATATTATTTAAAGAATTTGAAGAAGAAATTAATAGAGTTATAGGTGTATTTCAGGATATCACAATTATATTAGGTGGAGATTTGAATTCTGTATCTATGATGATTGACAGATATCCCTCTCCTAACAGATCCTGCATAGTTAATCCTGAGTTTAATAACCTATGTCTTGGTCTTGGATTAGTTGATATTTGGAGATCTAAATATCCTGATAAAAAGGAATTCACTTGGAGTAACAAGGACATGTCCAGACAGTCAAGAATTGACTACTGGTTGATTTCTAATTCATTAGATAATTCTGTAGTCAAGGTATCAATTGAACCATCAATTCTTACTGATCATAAAGTTATATTCTTATCTTTAAATATTAATGGATCTGAAGTTAAACCGAATCGGAGTTATTGGAAACTCAATAGTAGACTGTTGGAAGATGATCATTTCAAGATGGATGCCAAAGATATTATATAAGACAATTGGAGGAAAGCCCAACTATTTAAGTCTTATGGGAAATATTGGGAATTAATGAAGTATGAAATAAGACAAACAGCTATGAAGAGAGGTAAAGAAATTGCTGAACTTAAAAGATTGAGGGAAGATACATTTGTTAAGGAAATACTTTCTCTGTTCTCTATGGAGGACCTTGATGAAGAAGGAAAGGGTCAGTTATTCTCTTTACAACTAGAAATGGACCGAATGTATGAAGAGAGAGCAAAAGGGGCATTTGTAAGATCAAGAAGGAGATGGTTGGAGGAAGGTGAAAAAAATACAAAATACTTTTACAATTTAGAAAGAAAGAATTCTGAATTTACATCTATTCATAAGCTCAATATAGATGGCAAAGAAAATGAAAACCCCAAAGATATTTCAAAATATGTTTCGGAATTCTATGGTAACCTTTATACCAGTAATGCCTGTCCTATTATTGACATATCTGCCTTTCTAGACTCTGTCAAAGACTGTGCAAAATTCATAGGTGAAGACTTCCAAAAGTCTGTGATGAAATTATTTCTATTAATGAAATAAAAAAAAATGTATCAGCAAGTTAAAAGAGAACAAATCTCCAGGGAATGATGGCATTATCAGTGAATTCTATAAATATTTTCAGGAGGATATTATTGAATTTATATTTTATGTCTTTAAGGAGGCAATTGATTTAGGGTCCTGCTTATTTCTATGACACAGGGCCAAATTTCTGTAAAACCCAAACCAAAAAAAGATTCTATGATGTTAGAAAATTGGAGACCAATCACATAATGAACAATGATGGAAAGATACTTGTATCCATCTTTGCAGAAAGACTTAAAAAAGGTATTGACCAAATCATTGACGATACCCAGTCTGGTTTTATGAAGGGCAGACATATATGTAATAATATTCGACTAGTATTGGACTTGATAGACTACAATGAGCACATTATGGAAGATAGCTTTATTTTATTTGTAGACTTTTACAAGGCATTTGATACAGTTGAACATTATTTTCTTTTTGAGACTCTTTGATTTTTTTGTTTTTGGTCAATATTTTCAAAATGTAATTAAGACACTTTACAATAATAGTAACAGCTCTGTTAAATTATCCCATGGAACTTCACAAAGATTCAACATTAGACGTGGAATTAAACAAGGATGCCAAATTTCTCCTTTCTTATTTTTATTGGTCACACAAGTTATGGCACGTCATATAAATAAGGATAGTTTTAGGGGTATTCAGATACAAGACAAAGCGATAAAATGTTCACAATTGGCTGACGACACCACCATTTTTTGGAAAGATCATAATGAAGTCAAGAAAGCTATTGAGTGTATTAATGCCTTCACACATGTATCAGGTTTATCTCTGAATATTAGGAAATGTGAATTATTTGCATTGAAAAGATGTGACTTAAACTCAGTATGTAATATCCCTGTAAAAGATATCACATATCTTGGTAATACAGTTAGCAAAGATCAGAAAGAAAGGGCCAACTTAAATTTCTCTCCTATTGTAAAGAAAATTGGAAAGAGATTTAACTCCTGGTTATTAACCTCTTGCGTATATCCTACCACTGGGGGCGCCACAGCGCATTTTGGAAAAAATTCGTTCCCATTTTCAACGGCCTACTAATCAAACTCAGAAGCTAGGACATGCATATACTTATTTTATATGGATAGAAAACACCCTAAAGTTTCTGAAACTGTTTGAATGGTGTCTGTGAGTATAACAGAACTCGTATGGCAGTCAAAACCCCGAGACCGATTGAACCAGGAAGTGGGATTCTGAATTGTGGACTCGACTTCATAGCCTTCCCTGTAATTCACAACGTGAAAAAATGATAATTGAGCACTTTCCAGTGCATCCACTAGATGTCCCCAGTCTTTACAAAGTGTTTTGAAGCTTCTGCTGTCGAAACTCAGTGCAGGAGACGATGTGGCAATTGGTCACAGTAGGAGGGCCATCAGCATTGTGACGTCGGCGGCCGTGTCTGCCCCCACCTTTGGAAACGTTTTGAAACACAATGAAATCGTCCCACTCGAATCTGATTGGCTCTCTTGTTGAAACAGGCCCTGAAGATTAATGTTATACAACGTTTGACATGTTTGAACGAACCTAACGAAGGGAAAATAGTCATTTTTCGTTAGCCAAGTGCCGCGCACGGATCAACATTTGGTTACAGCCTTAGGACGCGCTAACAACAGCAAGCTAATGGAACATAAAGGATGGACTTTTTCGACCGAAAATACATTTGTCGTGGACCTGGGATTCCTGGAAGTGCTTTCTTATGAAGACAACTAAAGGTGAGGGATTATTGGCAATATTATACAAGATCAGATGTGATGTGCGATTGTTCCAAGATGGCGACGAGCTAGGCTTTCTAGCTCATTTTCTGAGTATCGCATCCCCTTTTATCTCAAAGTGTGATTACCCTGTAAAGTTAATTTAAAATCTGTTATGACGGGTGTTTTCAAGAGATATTCATCTATAAATCTTAGATTGACAATATAAAAAAAAAAAATCGTTTTCGAATAGTAATTTATAAAATTGTAGCACTGTTTCCCGGGACGCATTTTATGAAAAAATAGTTAGTCAACGTCAGGTGCCGATGTAAAATGCTGTTTTTATATAGAAATATGACCTTTATTGAACAAAAGATTGCATGCTGTGTGTAACATGATGTCCTAGGTGTGTCATCTGATGAAGTTTGTAAAAGGTTAGTGCTGCATTTAGCTGTTTTTTGGTTATATGTGATGCATGTGCCTGGTCAGAAAATTCATATGATCCTACTTTTACCATGTACTCCTCTAACATAATCTAATATTGTGCTTTTCCTGTAAAACCTTTTTGAAATCGGACAACGAGGGTCGATTCAAGAGAGGTGTATCTATAAAACGATATGAGACGGTCCTATATTTGAAAAAATATATATTGAATTTCGTTATGCTAATGTCGCTAGGAGTTTTTCGCTGGAAAATGATCCCGCTAACGGGATGAGAGTCTCAAGAGAGATCTTTCTTTTATCTGGACGTGTGCTTTTATCAAAATCTGAAGGTCTGTCCAGATTAGTTTCTACCTCCCTTGCCTTGGATGTTCCTCTGTCAGTAACTAAAATGGTTGATACGAAATTATTTCACTTCATATGGAGGAATAAACCACATTATTTAAGAAAAGCGGTAATATGTAGCACCCAAGGTGAGGGAGGGTTGAGTGCTCTGGATTTTAAAACCTAGGGCTGCATGTTAGAGCTGATACAGTTGAACATTATTTTCTTTTTGAGACTCTTCGATTTTTTGCTAAAATGTACTGGAATGCAGCCCTAGGACAAGTGAACTGGAACAAAGTTTTGTTGTTATCTGGTAAATATTGTATATCTAATAAGGTGAAAGAAGTATCATACAAACTCATTCATAGAATCTACCCTGTAAAGACCTTTATACACAGATTTAAAATAGCTATTGATAACAAATGTGTATTTTGTGATTGTGACCCAGAGACTCTTGACCATTTATTTTGGGACTGCTCTTATGTCAGAAGATTTTGGTGTGAGTTAGAAGATTTTATTTTAAAAGAAACAGCTATTAATGTCAATTTGAAAGACTCCGATATTATGTTTTATTTTGAACCAAATGATATGGACCCTGATTTAACTTTCATTGTTAATTTGTTTAACTTTCAAGGAAGATTCTTTGTCCATAAAATGAAGTGGGCAGAGAACAAACCCCTTTTCACATTATTTAAGATAGAATTGAAATATTATTTAGAAATGATCAGTAAATGTAAAAACAAAAAAGCAATACGCACCATAAAAGTATTTAACAAATTGAAAATTAATCTTGATATGTAATATCCCTGTCTGTTAGGTTTTGTACTCTTGTTTGTATATTTCAGTTTTTTTTGTTGTATTTGTTGTGTTCATAATACTCGTGCTTCTCTGTGCAGGCTCAAAGTTCTTCAGCATGGCAGAGGGGAACAAGGCAGCTGATGTATTGGCTTAACAAGCACTTTAGTAGTGTGGATGTGGTAGTTTCAATGAGCAAGGCAGAGGCAAAAAGCCTGATATGGACAGTGATGGTGCACAGATGGCAGGAGCAGTGGAACATAATAGAGACACTAAGGGCAGGCATTTATTCCAAGTACAGAGGAAAGTTGGAGAGGACAGCAGGAAGAGACAGAAGTGAGGACGCTATATTTACAAGAATAAGGGTGGGACATTTTAAATGTGATAGGAACTCATCCAACAGGAAAGTGTGATTACTGCCAGGACACAGAGACAGTGGAGCATGTACTGATATAGTGTGGGCAGTATGAGAGGGAAAAAGAGGGGCTGCGATTCAGTATGAGGGCGTAGGTGATACAGGAAATTAGTTTAAAGAGAATATTGAGTAGAATGTCATTATATACAGTCTCAAATATGTTATCTTTTTTAAGAGAAACGGGGCTGGCAGGTAGGATTTAGTTTCTCCCTGTCGCTAGTCCACACTCCAGTACAGTAGGTGGTGGTAATGCACCATGACGTTGGATGCCAACCGCCGATAAACCCCACAAGCTACTTCCAGACACAAATGAGAGAACACCTCACGCTGACCATCTTACTTGCCAGCAGAGTAAGAAATTGCACGTTGCTGTTTTGACTAAAACAAGCTAATGTTAGCTAGCTACCAAAGCATAAGTGGCTAATGTTAGCTACCCAATGTTGGTGGAAGAACAGATAGCTTGGTAGCTAGCCAAGCCTAGTAAAATACAGCTAAGGAGACAAGTGGCTAATGACTGTTTATTTTTTTCATTGATACAATTCGTTTGTGGGACCCGCGGGACTGCCAGGAGTCTATTCGTGCAAGGCAACGATGAATCACCAAACAAGGGCATGGATTTCCAACAACTTATGTTATGGCCAGGCTGAATCAGATGCTGGACTACAACATGGTAGCTGATATGAACTAAAGACTCAGGACACAAGTAGCTCAACTACAGCAGCAGCTACAAAAGAGCATTTCTCTGGATGTTTGTTGAGCAAGGCCGAATGAGCTATCCGTGAACTCAGTGGTATCTAGCTAACGTTGAATATTTTAATCCTGTTAATTAGCTAATGCTGGTCTAAATATGTTACACGAGATAGTGGTGCAAATATCATGCATAAATTTAATTTCATGGTTTTTTTCTTTGTTATGTCTCAGGAAGAACAGTCTGCACAACACCCATGTAATATCTGCTGGTCAGTCAGCTGAGATTAAGGTACACATATGGAGAGTAGAGCATGGTTGATTTTGAAGGTGAGTAGTCCAATAAAGACATGGACTGACTGTAACTGTTTGACATCTTACCATTTTTTCAAGGATTTTAATGCATATAGCCATTGCTAATACACCACACTGACTCCTCAGATGCAGTTGCAAATTGTTATTGGACTGAAAGAGAGAGGCATAAGTCCTCGGACACCACAGAAAGAGAGGAACGGGACATAAGAAAAGTGAAGGTGGCGTCGCCACAGACAGGTTAGTTTATAAATGTAAACCAATCCATAACTTTTAAATTCACTAGTAAGTTCCACAGATTTTAGTGGTGCTTTTTTATCTTTGAGATTCCAGTGTTGCTTTATTGGGACGAATAACTTATTGTCTCCTGTACTTTCACAGGCTCTGGCAAGTTGGTCAAAAGAACTCTCTGCTGACGAGAAGCACCGATTTGCAGGGGCAACTTGAAGACACGATGTCTGCACCGTAGAGACTATTTTTACTGACTCTTCACCCCTGCTTCTCAATATACTTTTTGCCCCGACACCCACCCACTCACTCATTCACCCTTACATATACATACACACAGAACATTACCCTCTTGTTTTTACTACTCTTATTACTCATAGTTTTTTTGATAAATGTCTTGATATGGTCTCCTTTTTGTTTTCTTGAGTAAGGGAGCTCCAAAATGCAGGTGTTTCAGCCTAGCTCAGTGCTTTCTGTGGTGCTGGGGCAAGCCAGCAGAAAATAAGGAGCGTTGCGCCATGATTGGCTCAGTGTTCTGTCACTCATGGGGACACTACGTCACCACCAAGTCTAAGGCTAGACCCTTCAAATTTTATTTGTCACATGCACTGAATACAGCAGCTTACTTACAAGCCCTTAACCAACAATGCATTTTTAAGAAAAATAGAAATATAACATAATTAAGGCGCAACAATAAAATAACAGTAGCGAGGGTATGTACAGGGGGTTCCAGTACAGAGTCAATGTGCGGGGGCACTGGTTAGTTGAGGTAATATGTAGGTAGAGGTAAAGTGACTATGCATGGATAATAAATAGAGAGTAGAAGCAGTGTAAAAATGGGGTGGGGACAATGCAAATACTCCCGGTAGCCATTTGATTAACTGTTTTAGAGTCTTATGGCTTGGGGGTAGAAGCTGTTAAGAAGCCTCTTTGACCTAGACTTGGCCCTTCGGTACTGCTTGCCGTGTGGTAGCAGAGAGAACAGTCTATGAATAGGGTGGCTAGAGTCCTTGGCAATTTTTTGGGCCTTCCTCTGACACCGTCTGGTATAGAGGTCCTGGATGGCAGGAAGCTTGGCCCCAGTGATGTACTGGGCTGTACGCACTACCCTCTGTAGTGCCATGCGGTTGGAGGCCGAGCAGTTGCCATACCAGGCGGTGATGCAACCAGTCATGATGCTCTCGAGGGTGCAGCTGTAGAACTTTTTGAGGATCTGAGGACCCATGCCAAATCCTTTCAGTCTTCTGAGGGGGAATAGGTGTTGTCGTGCCCTCTTCATGACTGTCTTGGTGTGTTTGGACCATGATAGTTTGTTGGAGATGTGGACATCAAGGAACTTGAAGCTCTCAACTTACTGCACTACAGCCCCATCGATGAGAATGGGGGCGTACTCCGCTCTCCTTTTTCTGTCGTCCGCAATCATCTCCTTTGTCTTGATCACGTTGAGGGAGAGGTTGTTATCCTGGCACCACACTGCCTGGTCTCTGACCTCCTCCCTAGAGGCAGTCTCATTGTTGTCAGTGATCAAGCCTACCACTGTTGTGTTGTCCGCAAACTTAATGATGGTGTTGGAGTCATGCTTGGCCATGCAGTCATGGGTGAACAGGGAATACAGGAGGGGACTGAGCACGCACCCCTGCGTGCTCAACCCCCTGCGTTGAGGATCAGCATGGCAGATGTGTTGTGACCAACCCTTTTCACCTGGGGTCGGCCCGTGAGGAAGTCTAGTTGCAGAGGGAGGTGTTTAGTCCCAAGGTCCTTAGCTTAGTGATGAGCTTTGAGGGCACTATGGTGTTGAACGCTGAGCTTTAGTCAATGACTAGCATTCTCACTTAGGTGTTCCTTTTGTCCATGTGGGACGGGGTAGTGTGGAGTGCAATAGAGATTGCATCATCTGTGGATCTCTTAGGGCGGTATGCAAACTAGGGTGGGTCTAGGGTTTCTGGGATTGTGGTGTTAATGTGAGCCATGACCATCCTTTCAAAACACTAAATGGCTACAGACGTGAGTGCTACGGGTTGGTAGTTATTTAGGCAGGTCACCTTGGTGTTCTTGGGCACAGGGACTATGGTGGTCTGCTTGAAACATGTTGGTATTACACACTTGGTCAGGGACAGGTTGAAAATGTCAGTGAAGACACTTGCCAGTTGGTCAGCGCATGCTCTGAGTACACGTCCTGGTAATCCGTCTGACCCTGCGGCCTTGTGAATGTTGACCTGTACTCCGGAACAGCTGATGCTCTCTTGCATGCTTGGGTGCTGCCATAGAGTTACATTAGAAGTGCCCATCCAAGAAGGCTCAAGGTCATTGGCCACCGATAAAATGATGTCAAATCATATATCTACAGTAGCTTTGATTGGACTGATCATGTCAACATCATACTTTCAAAATCTTAGCTAGCAGTCATCATCATGAATCAAGTCGACAATCTACTGGCAAATCTTTTTTAATCAAATCAAATTTTATTTGTCACGTGTATCGAGTACAATAGGTGTAGACCTTACAGTGAAATACTTACTTACAAGCCCTTAACCAACAATGCAGTTTTAAGAAAATACCTAATGAAAAATAAGAAATAAAAGTAACAAAAAATTTAAGAGCAGCAGTAAATAACAATGGCGAGGCTATATATATACAGGGGGTACCGGTACAGAGTCAATGTGCGGGGGCACCGGTTCGTTGAGGTAATTGAGGTAATATATACTTGAGTAGAGTTATTAAAGTGATGTATATGTATTAATTTGAGAATGTCCATCATCCATTTTTGTATGATGTGTTACGGAAAATATATTTTACAGTGGTTTAGATGGTACAATTATTCTTTAGACAATGACTGCTTGTTTTTTCACATAAACTGAAATTAGGCAAACTATTGCAATTTTAGCAACCAGGAAATAGCAGAGCGATTTCTGCATTTTGCACCTTTAAGTAACCTTCTGTCTTATGTAACCATACCAAATGTAACATATATTTTGAGTGTCCCGGATCTACATTTACTATGTTACATCTAGTCTATGAGACCAGGCTGCCTACACACAGCAACGCAGTGCAGCAGAAACACCAATTTTTTGGCGCCAACCTGTCACGCAATCAAACCTTTTTGCAACTTTTATGTACAGACAAAAAACTAAAACTGAGGGGGCATAAGTTTGAACTGAGAGGTCTAAGCCCCCCTCGTGGCACCGGGCCCATGACACCACAGGGACACAGGACTGTGTTATGTGTGGACATACAGTTCCAGCACATATAGTACAGAGAGAGTTGACCACCAATTTGGTCCAGATGTGATCGTGATGCTGATTTCCACACCATATTATTCACAAGGTCATAATGATAAAAGATAAAGAAGGCTGTGATACACCTCTTTCTTTCAATACCTGTTATTAGAAAAGTGAATTGATCGAGGCTGACAATATGGGGATCGTCTGGAATGTGGATGGTTCCTATCAGTCCTTTATGAGCTGAGCTCATATCACTGAAATACCAGCTCCATCAACAGAGATGTATGCCAGACACCCAGTAGGCCTCTCTCTCTCTCTCTCAACAGCTCAAAGCCACTCTTGCTCCTGGGATATTGCCTGCCTCATTCCTGCCCTATCTTCTCACTTCTCAGCCTGAATCCAATTGAGTTTTGGTGGACAAGTGCTTATGCACAAGATATATATATATTTTTTGTGGTCACAGTAAGCAAATTATATCTTATGAAGCCATCATAAGGCCTGAAGCATTTACAAGCAGATGTTGAACTATATAAACGGGTAGTATAAGGCTTATGCCACATACGACAAAGCAAAAGATGTGAGGATGGTATGGTAGACATTAGCGTCTAAATAATTTGTCAAGCATTATTGGTGGCCTTGAAAGGGCTTTATTAAGCGTTATTGGATATACCTTGTTTAAAGTGTGACCCTTAATTTTTGATGTGTAATTACGGCTCTCCAACCTATGTGTGTGTGTGTGTGTGTGTGTGTGTGTGTGTGTGTGTGTGTGTGTGTGTGTGTGTGTGTGTGTGTGTGTGTGTGTGTGTGTGTATCAGTGGGTTGGATAAAAAGCAGAAGAAAAATTTCCATCTCGTGTGGACTAATAAATCTCTCTATCATGACAGCTGCTGGAAAAGTTCCATTGTGAAGTGACCGGTAAGTGGTTCTATTTAAAGTTTATTCCTTTTATAGGCGTCAGTGTACTGGTTTAGATAACCCTTATCTCATATGCACTAAGAAACAGTATAAAAGCTCAAGAGAGGCTTGCACAGTGTGCCCTGTATCACTCGCTCGCTCTCGCCTCACATCCGCACACATTGACGTGGCAGTAGGTATACTGGCAACATGGCCCCGAAAAAAGTGGAACCCAAGAAAGTAGAGCCTAAGAAACCAGAGCCCAAAGCAGAGGCCAAGGCAGAGCCAGCAAAGGCCCCTGAACCTGAGCCTCCCAAGGAGCCGGAGGTGGACCTCAAGAGTATCATTCTAGATTTCACGCTGGACCAGATTGAGGAGTTCAAGGAGGCGTTCACCTTGTTCGATGAAACACCGACGGGCGAGATGAAGATCAGGTACGCCCAGTGCGGAGACCTAATGCGGGCCTTGGGTCATAACCCCACCAACACTGATGTGCTGAAGCTGCTGGGCAAGCCCAAGGCTGAGGAGATGAACGCCAAGCTGATGGACTTTGAGACTTTCCTGCCCATGCTGCAGCATATCTCCCGCACCAAGGAGACAGGGACCTTTGAGGACTTTGTGGAGGGTCTGAGAGTCTTCGACAAAGAGGGCAATGGCACGGTGATGGGGGCCGAGCTCAGGCACGTTTTGGCTACCCTTGGGGAGAAGCTGATGGAGAGCGAAGTGGACCAACTCATGATCGGACAAGAGGACTCAAGTGGCCACATCAATTACACTGAATTTGTCAAACACATCCTCTCTACGTGAGCTGCTCTTTCTTGAGTCACATTACAAATTCTACTTTAACATTGCCTGGCTCAAAGGACTGAATGGAACATATATTGCCCTTTCTGTCTGTATGCTGAACAATGTTGATTCCTAAATAAATGCCCATCATTCTAGGTGTGTTCAGTCATTTTTTGAGAAATACTGTTTAAAAAGCAACAGCAGCAGTAGATACAAGCCTCCAAAGTTGGCTAGATTTCGTGATATACGGTCATTGCTGAGACATACTGTCAGAATGTATCTCCGGTAAAGACCAGCTGTTGAAACCATTTAGTGTCTGATTCAAAACAAAATAAGACACAATACGGACGTTGTATAAATACAGTACATGACATCAATTAGTAAGTGTGAGAGTTGGGTTTGTGAGTAAATCACAGGCTTCCTACAGGGACAGATCACACACCAGCTGCTTTCCAGAGCTCCAGACTGATTGATATTCAACATGTCACAACAAGGTCTAGGATTTTCTATATTTTTGAAGAGGTCACAATAGATCATAGGCCAGGATTCAATCTGAGGCATGTTGTAGAGCGATGTCAACAATGCGTCTTCTGAAGCCAAGGTCCCCAAATTCGCTGAGATTGCATTCATGACCTTTTCATGTCAACCGCTGGACAGCGCGCGTCAGATTGAAATTCATTGAATCCCAGGCACAGTTTCTGAATATACAGTGCCTTCAGTAAGTATTCACACCCCTTGACTTTTTCCACATGTTTTTGATTTAGAGCCTGAATATAACATTTATCACATTTAGAATTTTTTTTTTGTCACTGTCCTAAACACAAAACCCCATAATGTCAAAGTGGAATTATGTTTTTTGAAATTTCTTGAGTCAATAAGAATACAACCCCTTTGTTATGGCAAGCCTAAATAAGTTCAGGAGTAAAGATTTGCTTAACATATCCCATAATAAGTTGCATGGACTTACTCTGTGTGCAATAATAGTGTTTATTAACATGATTTTTAACTGACTACCCCATCTCTGTACCCCACACATACAGTTATCTGTAAGGTCCCTCAGTCGAGCATACATTTCAACCACAGATTCAACCACAAAGACCAGGGAGGTTTTCCAATGCCTCGCAAAGAAGGGCAGCTATTGTTAGAAGGAAGCCTGTACAGAATAAAAATATTCCTAAACATGCATTCTTGCAATAAGGCACTAATGTAAAATCGAAAAAAATGTGGTAAAGAAATTTACTTTATGTCCTGAATACAATGAGTTATATACCACTCTTTATATTTTCAAGCAAATTTTCAAGCGTGGTGGTGTTAAGGGTATGCTTGTCATTGGCAAGGACTAAGGAGTTATTTTAGGATAAATAAACAGAATAGAGCTAAGCACAGCCAAAATCCTATAGGAAAACCTGGTTCAGTCTGCTTTTCAACAGACACTTGGAGACACATTCTCCTTTCAGCAAGACAATAACCTAAAACACAAGGCCAAATATACACTGGAGTTGCTTGTGACATTGAATGTTCCTGAGTGGCCTAGTTATGGTTTTGACTTAAATCGGCTTGAAAATAGATGACAAAGCTTGAAAATGGCTTTCTAGCAATGATCAACAACCAACTTGACAGAGCTTGATGAATTAAAAAAATAATAATGTGCAAATATTGTATATTCCAGGTGTGCAAAGCTCTTAGTGACGTACCCATAAAGACTCACAGCTGTAATTGCTGCCAAAGGTGATTCTAATACGTTTTGACTCAGGGGTGTGAATACTTACAGTACCAGTCAAAAGTTTGGACACAACAACCCATTCCAGGGTTTTTCTTTATTTATACTATTCTCTACATTGTAGAATAATAGTGAAGACATCAAAACTATGAAATAACCCATACGGAATCATGTAGTAACCAAAAAACTGTTAAACAAATCAAAATATATTTAACATTTTAGATTCTTCAGAGTAGTCACCCTTTGCCTTGATGACAGCTTTGTATACTCTTGGCATTCTCTCAACCAGCTTCATGAGGAATGCTTTTCCAACAGTCTTGAAGGAGTTTCCACATATGCTGAGCACTTGTTGGCTGCTTTTCCTTCACTCTGCAGGTCCAACTCATCCCAAACCATCACAATTTGTATGTGTATTTGTATTTATTATGGATCCACATTAGTTGCTGCCAAAGCAGCAGCTACTCTTCATGGGGTCCAGCAAAATTAAGGCAGTTTAAAACATTACAATACATTCACAGATTTCACAACACACTGTGTGCCCTCAAGCCCCTACTCCACCACTACCACATATCTACAGTACTAAATCCATGTGTATGTATAGTGCTTATGTTATCCTGTGTGTGTGTGTGTGTGTGTGTGTGTGTGTGTGTGTGTGTGTGTGTGTGTGTGTGCCAATGTTTGCTTCATAATCCCCGCTGTTCCATAAGGTGTTTTTTCATCTTTTTTTAAATCTAATTTTAATGCTTGTGTCAGTAACTTGATGTGGAATAGAGTTCCATGTAGTCATGGCTCTCTGTAGTACTGTGTGCCTCCCATGGTCTGTTCTGGACTTGGAGACTGTGAAGAGACCTCTTGTGGCATGTCTTATGGGGTATGCATGGGTGTCCGAGCTGTGTGCCAGTAGTTTAGACAGACAACTCGGTGCATTTAACATGTCAATTCCTCTCATGAGAAAGGAGTAGTTATGAAGTCAGTCTCTCCTCCACTTTCCGCCAGGAGAGATTGACATTATTAATATTAGCTCTCTGTGTACATCCAAGGGCCAGCCGTGCTGCCCTGTTCTGAGCCAATTGCAATTTTCATAAGTTCTTGCATCAATATGTTTTAACCATGACAGTTTACAATCTAGTGTTACTCTAAGTAGTTTAGTCATCTCAACTAGCTCAATTTCCACATTTTTTATTACAAGATTTAGTTGAGGTTTAGGGTTTAGTGAGTGTTTTGTTCCAAATACAATGCTTTTAGTTTTAGAAATATTTAGGGCTAACATATTCCTTGCCACCCACTCTGAAACTAACTGCAGCTCTTTGTTGAGTGTTGCAGTCATTTCAGTTGCTGTAGTAGTTGACGTGTATAGTGTTGAGTCATCCGCATACATATGAACTCTGGCTTTACTCAAAATCAGTGGCATGTAATTAGTTAAAAAAAAAAAAAATTAAGGGGCCTAAACAGCTACCCTGGGGTATTCCTGATTCTAACAGGATAATATTTGATAGGCTTCCATTAAAGAGCACCCTCTGTGTTCTGTTTGACAAGTAACTCTTTATCCACATTATAGCAGGAGGTGTAAAGCCATAACTCATACATTTTTCCAGCAGCAGACTCTGATCAATAATGTCAAAAGCTGCACTGAAGTCTAACAAGACAGGCTCTCTAGTAGGCTTAAATTAAAGATGTGGCAAATAGGAGTGGCAATATCGTCTGCTATTACCCTCAGTAATTTTCCATCTAGATTGTCAGACCCCGTTGGCTTGTCATTGTTGATAGACAACAATAATTTTTTCACCTCATCCACACTGACTTTACGGAATTCAAAAGTACAATTCTTGTCTTTCATAATTTGGTCCAATATACTTTGATATGTAGTGTCAGCGTTTGCTTATCTTGCCAATGAAAAAGTCATTATTATATCTTCTTAGGGCTAGGCCCATTTTTTTTTAAGCAATTTCCACCTGAATGACGTGCCCAAAGAGACCATCCTCTTAAAATGGCAAGTATAATATATTGAAAATTAGCTCCCTGGATGCAATTCCTATGGCTTCCACAGGCTGTCAGCAGTCTATGTTCAAGGTTTCAGGTTTGTAACTTCAAAAATGAATAAGAAATATCAGTTTTAGTACAGGGACACAGTCTTGGAAATTCATGTTTGCGTGCACCATGAAGACAGTACGCACCTGCTAAAATCCTATTTCCTATTGAACATGCTTCTTTCCGTAAGAAATATTATAGTTTGATCACATTTTAGGGTATCTGAGGAGTGAATAGAAATGTATTTTGACTTGTTGAAACAAAGTTTAGGGGTAGATTTTCGGATTCCTTTCTCTGCCTGTTGAACGAGTGGATTACTCAAATCGATGGCGCCAATTAAACAGACTTTTTGGGATATAAAGAAGGATTTGATCTTACAAAACGACACTATATGTTATAACTGGGACCCTTTGGATGACAAATCAGAGGAAGATTTTCAAAAAGTAAGTGAATATTTAATCGCTATTTGTGAATGTATGAAACCTGTGCCGGTGGCAAAATATTTTGACGTGGGGTGCCGTCCTTAAACAATCACATGGCATCACTACATCCTATGGATGGCATGTTTTCGCTGTAATAGCTACTGTAAATCGGACAGTGCAGTTAGATTAACAATAATTTAAGCTTTCAACCAATATAAGACACTTATATGTACCTAAATGTTTAATATCCATCTTTTTTATGATTATTTATTTGAATTGGCGCACCCTCCAGTTTCACCAGAAGTTGAAAGTTTGAATGAATGAGTTGGCTTTTTTCCCCAAAATGTCATTCAAGGTGCCCCAAAGTCTTTTAGTGTCATTCTTAATATAATTTATCTTGGTTTCATAGCGTAGTTTCTTTTTATTTAGTTTAGTCACATGATTTCTTAATTTGCAGCACGTTTGCCAATCAGTTGGGCTGCCAGACTTAATTGCCATACCTTTTGCCTCATCCCTCTCAACCATACAATTTTTCAATTCCTCATCAATCCAAGGGGATTTAACAGTTTATACAGTAATTTTCTTAATGTTGCGTGCTTATTAGAATAAAGAATAAGTCGTTTATGAAACTATTGGAATAAGTAGTTTCATAAATGTGTCAAGTGCAGCGTTTGGTTGCTCCTCATTACACACCACAGACCAGCAAATATTCTTTACATCATCAACATATGAATCACTACAAAACTTCTTGTATGATCTCTTATACACTATATTAGGCCCAGCCTTTGTAACTTTAGTTTTCTTAGATATGGCTATTATATTTATATTGTGATCACTACATCCTATGGATTTGGATACTGCTTTAAAGCAAATATCTGCAGCGTTAGTAAAAATGTGATCAATACATGTTGATGATTTAATTCCTGTGCTGTTTGTAATTACCCTGGTAGGTTGACTGACAACCTGATCCAGGTTGCAGACACTGGTTACAGTTTGAAGTTTTTTCCTGAGTTGGCAGCTTGATAATAGCCAGTCAATATTTAAATCACCCAGAAAATATACTTGTCTGTTGATATCACATACATTATCAAGCATTTCACAGGCCAGGTCATCTGATGATGCACTCCATTAGTTTCCTTGGTCAAATAGACCTTTCACAGCCTGGAGGTGTGCTTTGGGTCATTGTCTTGTTTAAAAACAAATAATAGTCCCGCTAAGCGCATCGCTGCAGAATCAAATCAAATCAAATCAAACTGTATTGGTCACATACACATGGTTAGCATATGTTTATGTGAGTGTAGCGAAATGCTTGTGCTTCTAGTTTTGACCATGCAGTAATATCTAACAAGTAATCTAACAATTTCACAACAGCTACCTTTTACACTCAAGTGTAAAGGAATGAATAAGAATATGTACATATAAAAATATGGATGAGAAATGCTGTGGTAGCCATGCTGGTTAAGAGTGCCTTGAATTCTAAATAAATCACTGACAGTGTCACCAGCAAAGCACCCCCACACCATCACACCTCCTCCATGTTTCTTGGTTACAGCCACACATTCGTTGACCTACTCTGCGTCTCACAAAGACACGGCGGTTGGAACCAAAAATCTCAAATTTGGACTCATCAGACCAAAGGACAGATTTCCACCAGTCAAATGCCCATTGCTCATGTTTCTTGGCATAAACAAGTCTCTTCTTATTATTGGTGTCCTTTAGTAGTGGTTTCTTTGCAGAAAATTCAACCATGAAGGCCTGATTCACGCAGTCTCCTCTGAACAGTTGATGTTGAGATGTGTCTGTTACTTGAACTCCATGTAGCATTTATTTGGGCTGCAATCTGAGGTGCAGTTAACTCTAGTGAACTTATCCTCTGCAGCAGAGTTAGCTCTGGGTCTTTCTTTACTGTGGTGGTGCTTTTGAGAGCCAGTTTCATCATAGCGCTTGATGGTTTTTGCAACTGCACAAATTTTCCGTGACCTTCATGTCTTAGTGTAATGATGGACTGTCGTTTCTCTTTTCTTGAGCTGTTCTTGCCATAATACTGATGTAGTCTACGTGAGGACATTTGTCGGGAGCTGGCCTGCAGGGACACCATCCTTGCCCTCGACCAGCTGGTGGATTTATCCATCCGGCTGGATAACCTATTGCCCACCCGTGGACGTCTGGATCGGGGTCCGTCTATTCCATCCCCCAGCACCTCCGATCCCACACCTATGGAGCTCGAAGGTGCTGTTCTAAGGGTGACCGGAGGGGGGGCTGTTTCCTGCACTACCTGTGGCCGCAGAGGACACACCGCTGGTCGGTGCTGGAGAGGTTCCCCAGGAAGTCGAGGCAGCAGGCAGGGCACTGGTGGATCATCCCAGGTGAGTATGCACCCAACTCACCCAGAGCTTCCTGTTGCGCACATGTATATATCTATAGAATTTCCTGAGTCTTCTCCGCATTCCCAGCATAAGGCGCTAGTAGATTCAGGCGCAGCTGGGAACTTTATTGACCATTCATTTGCTCGTAGATTAGGGATCCCTATTGTTCCTGTTGATGTGCCCTTCCTTGTACATTCCTTAGATAGTTGTCCTTTAGGGTCGGGTCTGATTAGGGAGGTCACAGCTCCACTATGTATGATAACGCGGGAGGGTCATGAGTAGAGAATTAGTCTCTTCCTGATAGATTCTCCTGCGTTTCCTGTGGTGTTGGGGTTTCCCTGGTTTGCCCATCATGACCCCACTATTTCGTGGCAACAGAGGGCTCTCAAGGGATGGTCACGTCAGTGTATAGGTGTTTCCATAGGTGCAACTACGGTGGAGAGTCCAAACCAGGTCTCCACCATGCACATCCCCGTGAATATGCAGATTTGGCTCTAGCCTTCTGTAAAAAGAAGGCAACTCAACTACCACCCCATCGACAGGGGGATTGTGCGATAAATCTCCTGGTAGACACAGCACTTCCCAGGAGTCACGTGTATCCTCTGTCACAGGAGGAGACGGCGGCTATGGAAACATATGTCACCGAATCTCTGGGACAGGGATACATTCGGCCTTCCACTTCACCTGCCTCTTCGAGTTTCTTTTTTGTGAAGAAGGATGGAGGTTTACGCCCATGCATTGACTATAGAGGTTTAAATCAGATCACGGTGAAGTATAGTTACCCTCTGCCTCTCATAGCCAGTGTGACCGAGTCATTGTATGGGGCGCGCGCTTCTTCACCAAATTGGATCTCAGGAGTGCTTACAACCTGGTGCGTATCCGGGAGGGGGATGAGTGGAAGACGGCATTTAGTACCACCTCTGGGCACTACGAGTACCTCATCATGCTGTACGGGTTGATGAATGCTCCATCCGTCTTCCAATCCTTTGTAGACGAGATTTTCAGGGACCTGCACGGGCAGGGTGTATATAGATGACATTCTAATATACTCCACTACACGCACCAAGCATGTGTCTCTGTTGCGCAAGGTGCTTGGTCGACTGTTGGAGCATGACCTGTACGTTAAGGCTGAGAAATGTCTGTTCTTCCAACAGTCCGTCTCCTTCCTAGGGTATCGCCTGTCCGAGTCGGGTGGAGATGGAGAATGACTGCATTTCAGCCGTGCGTAATTGGCCGGGGCTTTGGTCAGGTAGCGGCTCCCATTACCTCTTTGCTGAAGGAGGGACCGGTGCGACTGCAGTGGTCAGCTGTGGCGGACAGGGCATTTGGTCACCTGAAGGCTCTGTTTACCTCGGCTCCTGTGTTGGCTCATCCTGATCCCTCCTTAGCGTTCATAGTAGAGGTGAACGCGTCCGAGGCTGGGATAGGAGCTGTGCTGTCTCAGCTCTTGGGTACGCCACCAAAACTCCGCCCCTGTGCGTTCTTTTCGAAGGAGCTCAGCCCGGCGGAGTGAAACTATGATGTGGGGGACTGGGAGCTGTTGGCTATTGTCGGGGCTCTGAGAGCTTAAAGGCATTGGCTTGAAGGAGCTAAATACCCTTTTCTCATTTGGACTGACCACCGCAATCTGGAGTATATCCGGGCGGCGAGGAGAATGAATCCTCGCCAGGCAAGGTGGGCCATGTTTTTCACCCGTTTTGTGTTCACTCTATCCTACAGACCAGGTTCCCAGAACGCTAAGGCAGACGCACTGTCTCGGATGTATGACACAGAGGAGCGGTCCACGGATCCCACTCCCATAATGCCGGCTTCTTGCCTGGTGGCACCGGTGGTATGGGAGGTTGACGCAGACATCGAGCGGGCATTACGTGCGGAGCCCACTCCCACCCAGTGTCCAGTTGGTTGTAAGTACGTTCCGTCTGTTTGTGATCGATTGATCTGTTGGGCTCATACGTCACCTTCCTCTGGTCATCCTGGCATCGGTCGGACAGTGTGCTGTCTTAGTGGAAAGTACTGGTGGCCTACTTTAGATCAGGACGTGAGGGTGTATGTTTCCTCCTGCTCGGTGTGCGCCCAGTGCAAGGCACCTAGACACCTGGCCAGAGAGAAATTACAACCCCTACCTGTTCCACAATGGCCGTGGTCACACCTATCGGTGGATTTCGTGACGGATCTCCCTCCGTCACAAGGGAACACCACGATTCTGGTTGTTGTGGATCAGTTTTCTAAGTCCTGCCGTCTCATTCCTTTGCCCGGTCTACCTACGGCCCTACAGACTGCGGAGGCCCTGTTTACACACGTCTTCCGGCACTACGGGGTGCCTGAGCATATAGTGTCTGATCGTGGTCCCCAGTTCACATTAAGGGTCTGGAGGGCGCTCATGGAACGTCTGGGGGTCTCGGTCAGCCTGACCTCAGCGTTTCACCCCGAAAGTAATGGGCAGGTGGAGAGAGTTAACCAGGATGTGGGTAGGTTTCTGAGGTCTTATTGCCAGGACCGGCCGGGGGAGTGGTCGGCTTTCATCCCCTGGGCAGAGATGGCCCAAAACTCCTGGCTCTGATGCACCGTGGATGAATGGTTTCGGCGCTCGGAGGAAACCTGGGACGCTGCCCATGTACGCCTGCAACGGGCCATCAGGCGACAGAAGGCGAGCGCCAACCGGGAGGCCCCGGTATATGCACCGGTAGACCGGGTCTGGCTCTCGATCCGAAACCTGCCCCTTCGCCTGCCCTGCCAGAAGCTGGGTCCGCTGTTTGTGGGGCCATTTAAAGTCCTGAGGAGACTGAACGAGGTAGGTTACAGCTTCCCCCTGATTATTGTATTAACCCCTCGTTCCATGTGTCTCTCCTCAGGCCGGTGGTGGCTGGTCCGCTCCAGCAGTCTGAGGTGCGGGAGGTTCCTCCGCCCCCTCTGGACATCGAGGGGGCCCCGGCGTATACTGTGCGAGCCATCATGGACTCAAGGCGTCGGGCGAGGGGCCTTCAGTACCTCGTGGAGTGGGAGGGGCACGGTCCGGAGGAGAGATGCTGGGTGCCGGTGGAGGACACACTGGACCCTTCCTTACTGCAGGAATCTCCACCCAGATCGCCCTGCGCCTCGTCCTCCGGGTCGTCCCCGAGGCCGGTGTCGGCGCGGCTCCAGGGGGTACTGTCACGACTGCCACCGAAGTTGGTGCCTCTCCTTGTTCAGGTGGCGTTCGACAGTCGTCGTCGCCGGCTTTCTAGCTGCCACCGATCCACGTTTCTTTTAACATTTGTTATGTCTTGATTGTTCACACCTGGTACCCATTACATTATTATTATTTCCCTATTTAACCCTCTGGTTCTTATTATGTTTTGTGCGTGAAAGATTCCTGGTTTTGTGTTAGTCTTTTGTGTTTGGGTTTGTTATCCCTGCATGGATTTATTGGCTGATTATTTTTCAGAGTAAAATACGTTATTTTACTCAGTTCTGTGTCCTGCGCCTGACTCCGTCCTCACCTCTGCACAACTGACACTTGACAGCTGTAGCACACCAAAATGTGGAATAAGTCAAGAGCTAGGAATACTTTCTGAAGGCACTGCATATCTGCTGCTTCTTTGGTGATAAATAACATTGTAAATAGCATGGACAAAAGGCAGCATTGTGCTGCCATTTTCATAGAACTGTTGAAAGCTTTCGACACTGTTGACCACCCATTATTAATTCGTAGACAGTCTGAAATTGGTCTGGTTCAAGCAGCCTGATAGACAAAATTGTAACATACACCTGTATGCAGATGGCACTGATGTGTATGTTATCATCCCTATGGTTGGCCAGGCTCTTTTGGAGCTTCAGAAAGCCTTTGTTGAACTGAAATTGGTACTTAATGCAAGTAAAACCAAGTATGTTATTTT
Source organism: Salmo trutta (assembly GCF_901001165.1). NCBI lineage: Eukaryota > Metazoa > Chordata > Actinopteri > Salmoniformes > Salmonidae > Salmo > Salmo trutta. The sequence goes on from NC_042985.1 coordinate 45,292,099, forward strand.
CCAATTCACGTAAAAAAATATGTCTGATTCATGCATCTGGGCATCTGGATTGATGAAAAACGATCTTTTGAAAAGCATATTGTTGAGTTAGTTAAGAAATTAGCCTTTCTAGGGTAGGGGGCAGTATTTGCACGGCGGGATAAAAAACGTACCCGATTTAATCTGGTTATTACTACTGCCCAGAAACTAGAATATGCATATAATTGTTTGATTTGGATAGAAAACACCCTAAAGATTCTAAAACTGTTTGAATGGTGTCTGTGAGTATAACAGAACTCATATGGCAGGCAAAAACCTGAGAAGATTCCTTACAGGAAGTGCCCTCTCTGACCATTTCTTGGCCTTCTACACTCTCTTTATTGAAAACTGAGGATCTCTGCTGTAACGTGACATTTCCTATGGCTCACATAGGCTCTCAGAAGGCGGCAGAACGTTGAATGATGACTTTGCAGGCCATGGCTGAAAAACAGTAGCGCATTTGGATAGTGGTCGATCAGAGAACAATGAGACTGGGGGCACGTGCACGAGACGACTCCATGTTTTTATTTTTTCGTCTTTGAACGAAAACAGGGTTTCCCGGTCGGAATATTATTGCTTTTTTACGAGAAAAATCGCATAAAAATTGATTTTAAACAGCGGTTGACATGCTTCGAAGTACGGTAATGGAATATTTAGAATTTTTTTGTCACGAAACGCGTCGGGCGCGTCACCCTTCGGATAGTGTCTTGAACGCACGAACAAAACAGAGGATATTTGAACATAACTATGGATTATTTTGAACCAAACCAACATTTGTTATTGAAGTAGAAGTCCTGGGAGTGCATTCTGACGAAGAACAGCAAAGGTAATCCAATTTTTCTTATAGTAAATCTGACTTTGGTGAGGGCTAAACTTGGTGGGTGTCAAAATAGCTAGCCCGTGATGGCGAGCTATCTACTCAGAATATTGCAAAATGTGCTTTTGCCGGACATAGCGATTGCATAAAGGAGTTCTGTATCTATAATTCTTAAAATAATTGTTATGTTTTTTGTGTTGAGAGTCCCATATATTGGGGTGTGTTTGTGTTTGTGATTCGTGGGTGATTGTTCTGTGTTGAGCCTAGGCTAGCCAGATTGTTTGTAGTTGTTCGTTCGTTCTTTTTGTTTTGTTATTTTGTACGTTCATTTTTTGAAGTTAATAAATTCTCAAGATGAGCATACACATACCTGCTGCGTTTTGGTCCTCCATCACCGACGACAACCGTGACAGAATCCCCCACCAATAACAACCACAAACACACCCCAATATATGGGACTCTCAATCAAAGGCAGATAGACAACACCTGCCTTCAACTGAGAGTCCCAACCCCAATCAACACAACATAGAAACACTCTCACCACACTACACATAGAAATACATAAACATAGACTATAAACCACAACCCCGGAAATACTACATCAAACACCCTTTAAACAAACACACCACACTGAACCACATAAAACAAATACCCTCTGTCACGTCCTGACCAAACTACAATACTAATTAACCCTTATACTGGCCAGGACGTGACATTGAGACAATACATTATTTACCATTCATGTGTTATAGGTACAAAATAATGTGAAACACAACCAAAACAAACAGCAAACGCATCCAACAAATGTGTAGTCCCAAGCTTGATGTGGTCATTGCATGCTATGAATATGGGACTAAATACTTAACTTTTTACTACTTTAATACACATAAGTGAATTCCTCCCATTACTTTTGGTCCTCTAAAATGAGGGGACTGTGTACAAAAAATGCTGTAATTTCCAGACAGTTCACCCGATATGGATGGAAATATCCTCAAATTAAAGCTGACAGTCTGCACCTAAACCTCATAGTCATTGTATCATACAAAGTGCTGGAGTACAGAGCAAAACAAAAAACTGTCCCAATACTTTTGGATCTTGTTGTATATTTCCACACTATAAAGTTGGAATAATACTGTGAAATTGTGAAAATTAAGATAATGCCCTCTTAGTGTAAGACCTGTTTGAAAAATTTCTGCCTTGGTGGGATGGAGTTTTGGCCTTCCATAGTGACATCACCATGTGGTAAATTAGTCTGTCTGCCAATAACAGCTAATTTTCAGTTTTCCCTTCCCCACTCAGACCACTGACAGACAGTCCTAGCTAAATTCTTTCTTGACAAATTACCCTTTGCTAAGAAGCTATTTTTGTTTCTTTTTGACCGTTTTAATTGAAAACAATCACAGTAAGGTACCTGTTACCCTGAAATGATTTCATATTCAGATAAAAACAGCTGCATTGGACCTTTAAACATCCTCTGTATTATGTGCTTATTGTTTAATGATGTCTTCTAGGTGTCATGTTATCTGCTAATGGCATGGCCATCTTTTTGTGAGAAATTACACTGGTCACTCAAAACACTTATAAAGTATTCCTAAAGTATAAATAGCCCACACTTTAGATGAGGCCACGCAAAAATATTTAACTAATGATTCATAAATGGTTTACAAGGACCTATATTAAAAATGTAATGACTTAATTTATGAATGATTATTAAACTAGGTTACTAACATTTACAAATATGGGAGTAATGATTAATAAATTATGACTACACTATTTACTAATCCATTATAAATGCTTTATTAGGTGGAGGATAGTGGTCACCATAAAACAGCAAGTGGGGTCACCATAAAACAGCATTTAATGCCCTAAGTGACATTCCTGGGGCTAAGGCCATTGGCTGTAATTCAGCTAAGCACTTTAAAGTGTTAGAGACATTTACTCTATAGTTCACACTGGCCTTGCAAGTTGACTTGTGTTTTGACCATGTTTTGACCAGGGAGGCAGCTGGTGAGCGAACAGAGAGAAGGATGAGCATACAATGTCTTATCTTTGGAATATAGAGCAGATTACTACAAACCTCTCAGAGGAAAGTGTCGGTCTTCATTATGCGTATGTCTGTCAATTGTTTGTCAATTAAACCTTTAAATTTAGAAGTCGTTTACCTTATTCTTGGGCTCAGCATGTTCCACTCCTTAAGAAAATCATTATTCCCGACACCAACTAATCAACTATGATTTCAATATTGAAATTGAAGTAGGTTATTATTTAGTCTTCTGTTATTAAAGCAAGCTATTGATTAGGCAAGCTAGGTTAGCGTCAGCTAGCAGCTAGCTTGGAACCTAACTAGCTGGTTAGCTAACGTTAGCTAATATTTAACCACATATAAACATTACCAATATCACTGGTTTAGCAAAGAGTTTTGCAGCTAGCTAGCTAAGTTAACGAGGGGTTAGTAGAGGAGGAGGATTTGGAAAACCAGCATGACTGGGAGGGAGTGGCAGAGGAGGGAGAGGCAGGGTGAGATTGAGAACAGACAGGGAAGGCCCTCAGTGGGGAAGAGGCCCTTGATTGAGATGGGGTGAGGGGGAGCCAAGAGAGCTCAAACTCTGAACTAAATAGTGAATATTGTACACCGCTAACTAATTACTAGAGACAGTCTTTTTGAAATACAGAATTGATTACTTTTACTCTGGCAGTTTTTGTGCAGTTACAATAAAAGAGAATGACCTCTAACCATTTCTCTCTCTCTCTCTCTCTCTCTCTCTCTCTCTCTCTCTCCATCCCTCTTTCCATGCAGGCCCACTTTCCAGGACACCTACAACGACCGATGTCACAGGAAGGCCAAAAAGATCATTAAGGACATCAACCACCCGAGCCACGGCCTATCAACCAGAAGGCAAGGTCAGTACAGGTGCATCAAAGCTGGGACCGAAAGACAGCTTTTATCTCAAGGTCATCAGACTGTTAAATAGCCATCACTAGCCGACCTCCACCCAGTACCTTCCCCTGAACTTAGTCACTGTCACTAGCCAGCTACCACCTGGTTACTCAACCCTTAGAGGCTGCTGCCCTATGTACAGAGACATGGAATCACTGGTCACTTTAATAATGTATACATACTGTTTTACTCATTTCATATGTACAGTATATACTGTATTCTACTGTATTCTTGTCAATGCCACTCCGACATTACTCGTCCTAATATTTACATTTCTTAATTATTTTACTTTGAGATTTGTGTGTATTGTTGTGAACTACTGCACTGTTGGAGCTAGGAACACAAGCAATTTGCTACACGCATAATAACATCTGCTAAATATGTGTATGTGACCAATAACATTTGATTTGATTTAGTTTGATTTATGTGGTAGTTGTTCTCTGCTTCGCTGACAGAGATAGGAGCTACAGGAGTCCACTCTGTTCCAAGTACCTGGCTCTTCTCTATGCACAGCACACTGGGGACTTCCTGCAATCACCCCCATAACTTAATCATTAGTGGTACTGAGAGTTCCTCTAAATCAGCTTTGACTTTGCATGGAGGCATTGTTATTAGGACATTTGTCACGTAGAGAGGATGACGTTATTGACTTTGACCAACTGCTTTTTTATTGGTTAAAAATATGGCTCTATACAGTGGATCATTCTGTACTGAATGTGTACAAGTAGGTTAGGTAAGGAATGAAGTGAAAACCTTTAGGAGGATAGCTCTCCATGACAAAGGTTGGGCAAAATAATTACAGCAGGAGGTTCAATAGTGAGCCATACTGACTGACGAGTGGCGTGGATTGGTACAGCTCAGCTCAGTACCACATACAATGTTAAAACCGGTTTGGGATAGGGGCAGTATTTTCACGTTCGGATGAAAAGCGTGCCCAGAATAAACTGCCTGCTACTCGGGCCCAGAGTCAAATCTCAAACTGTTTGAATGATGTCTGTGAGTATAACAGAACTCATATGGCAGGCAAAAAACAGAGAAAAATCCAACCAGGAAGTGGGAAATCTGAGGCTTGTAGTTTTTCAAGTGATTGCCTATCCAAACTACAGTGTCTGTGGGGTCATTTTGCAATTCCTAAGGCTTCCACTAGATATCAACAGTCTTTAGCACCTTGTTTCATGTTTCTATTGTTACTGGGGAGAGAATAAGAGCCCATTCAACCAGTGGACTGCCTGAGACCTATGAGTTGTTTACTGCGCAGTCACGCAGGCACACCGTTCCTTCTTTTTCCTCTGTAATGAATACGCTATTGTCCGGTTGGAATATTATCGAAGATTTATGTTAACTTCTATGGGCTACGTGGGATGCTAGCGTCCCACCTGCGGGACACAGCCAGTGAAATATCAGGGCGGCAAATTCAAAAACAACAAAATGTCATAATTCAACTTTCTATTAACTATTTTACACCATTTTAAAGATACACTTCTCCTTGATGTAACCACATTGTCCAATTTCAAAAAGGCTTTACAGCGAAAGCAAAACATTAGATTATGTTAGGAGAGTACATAGACAAAAATAATCACACAGCCATTTTCCAAGCAAGCATATATGTCACAAAAACCCAAAACACAGCTAAATGAAGCACTAACCTTTGATGATCTTCATCAGATGACACTCCTAGGACATTATGTTATACAATACATGCATGTTTTGTTCAATCAAGTTCATATTTATATCCAAAAACAGCATTTTACATTGGTGCGTGATGTTCAGAACATGCATTCCCACCCAAAACTTCCGGTGAGTTTACTAAATTACTCATCATAAACGTTGACAAAATACATAACAATTATTTTAAGAATTATAGATACAGAACTACTTTATGCAATCGCTATGTCAGATTTTAAAATAGCTTTTCAGCGAAAGCACATTTTGCAATATTCTGAGTACATAGCTCAGCCATCACGGCTAGCTATTTTGACACCCACCAAGTTCGGGGCTCACTAAACTCAGAATTACTATTAGAAAAATTGTATTACCTTTGCTGATCTTCGTCAGAATGCACTCCCAGGACTGCTACTTCCACAAGAAATGTGGTTTTTGTTCCAAATAATCCATAGTTATGTCCAAATACCTCCGTTTTGTTCGTGCGTTCAGGTCACTATCCAAAGGGTAACGCGCGAGCGCATTTCGAGACAAAAAAATTCAAAATGTTCCATTACCGTACTTAGAAGCATGTCAAACGCTGTTTAAAATCAATTTTTATGGTATTTTTCTCGTAAAATAGCGATAATATTCCAACCGGACAATAGTGTATTCATTCAAAGAGGGAAAGAAAAAACAGCGTGCTCACGTGAATACGCATATCCAATCTCTTTGTCACCAGGCAGACCACTGACAAACTGAGCTACTATACTCTGCCCAGAGACCGAAGACGCCTCAATCCACTTTCCGAAGGCTTTAGAGAGCCAATGGAAGCCTTAGAAAGTGCTACGTAACCCCACAGATACTGTAGTTTCGATAGAGAATCAAAAAAAGAACTACAAATTCTCAGACAGGCCACTTCCTGCTTGGAATCTTCTCAGGTTTTTGCCTGCCATCTAAGTTCTGTTATACTCACAGACACCATTCAAACAGTTTTAGAAACTTTAGAGTGTTTTCTATCCAAATCTACTAAAAATATGCATATTCTCATTTCTGGGCAAGAGTAATAACCAGTTTAAATCGGGTACGTTTTTTCATCCGGCCGTGAAAATACTGCCCCCTTTCCCAAACAGGTTAACCTGTTGAGGATAGACGTTCCACTAGCGGAACCCCGTTCTGCCAGCGGGACCCCTAGCCAACAGCCAATGGAATAGCAGGGCGCAAAATACAAAACAGCAAAAATCTCATAATTCAAATTTCTCAAACAATCAACTATTTTACACCATTTTAAAGATAAACTTCTCGTTAATCCAACCACATTGTCCGTTTATATACCACAAAAAAGGCTTTACGGCGAAAGCATAACATTAGATTATGTTAGGACATCACCTTGACAAGAAAAACCACAGCCATTTTCCAAGCAAGGTGAGGCATCACAAAAACCAGAAATACAGCTAAAATGAATCACTAACCTTTGACGATCTTCATCAGATGACACTCCCAGGACTCAATGTTACACAATACATGTATGTTTTGTTCGATAAAGTTCATATATATATCCAAAAACCCCATTTTACATTGGCGCGTGATGTTCAGAAAATGTATTGCCTCCAAAACTTCCGGTCAATGAGCACATCAATTTACAAAAATACTCATCATAAACATTGATAAAATTTACAACAGTTATTGAAAGAATTATAGATACACTTCTCCTTAATGCAACCGCTGTGTCAGATTTCAAAACAGCTTTACGGCGAAAGCACATTGTTCAATATTCTGAGTACAGAGGTCAGCCATCAAAGCAAGCTATACAGTTACCCGCCAAGTTCTGGAGTCTACAAAACTCAGAAATAGTATTATAAATCTTCACTTACCTTTGTTGATCTTCGTCGGAATGCACTCCCAGGACTCCCACAAGAAATGTTTGTTTTGTTCGGTAAACTCCATATTTATGTCCAAATATCTCCTTTTGTTCGCGCGTTCAGATCACTATCCAAAGGCAAAATGCGCGAGCGCAAAACCAGAGACGAAAAGTCAAAATGTTCCATTACAGTTCGTAGAAACATGTCAAACGATGTTAACAATCAAGCCTTAGGGTCTTTTTAACTTCTTATGGCTTGGGGGCATTATTTCGACGTCTGGAGAAGAGTGCCCAAAGTACACTGCCTGTTACTCAGGCCCAGATGCTAGGATATGCATATAATTTGGATAGAAAACACTCTAACGTTTTCAAAACTGTTAAAATAATGTCTGTGATTATAACAGAACTAATATGGCAGGTGAAAACCTGAGGAAAATCTATCCAGGAAGTGGGATTTTTTTTAATGTGGGTAGTTTTCAATTGAATGCCTATAAAGTATCTAATAGGTTAGGACCCAGATTGCAGTTCCTATGGCTTCCACTAGATGTCAACAGTCTTTAGACATTGTTTCAGGCTTGTTTTTTCAGAAGAATGAGACCTTTCTGTCAGTGGACTGTAGAGTCATGCAGTGCTGGTTTGCGCACGTGACCGAGTGCCTGCCCTTCGTTGTTTTTCCTTTCTATTGAATACGATATTGTCCGGTTGAAATATTATCGATTATTTAGACAATTGACAACCTGAGGATTAATTATAAACATTGTTTGACATGTTTCGACAAACTTTACCGGTACTATTAGGATGTATTCGTCTGCATGTTTTGACCGCCTTTGAGCCAGTGGATTACTGAACAAAACGCGCCAACAAAACTGAGTATTTGAGATATAAAGAGGGACTTTATCGAACAAAACAAACATTTATTGTGTAGCTGGGTATCTTGTGACTGCAACCATATGAAGAACTTCAAAGGTAAGTCATTAAATTGATCGCTATTTCTGTATTTTGTAATTCCTTTACTTGGTTGTAAAATGTTTCTATGCTTTTGTAAGCGGGGTGCTGTCCTCAGATAATCGCATGGTATGCTTTCGCCGTAAAGCCTTTTTGAAATCTGAGAAAGCGGCTGGATTAACAAGAAGTTATTCTTTAAGCCGATGTCTAACACTTGTATCTTTTATAAATGTTTATTATGACTATTTCTGTATTTTGAATTTGGCGCTCTGCAATTTCACCGGATGTTGTCGAGGTGGGTCGCTAGCGGAATGCCTGCACCAGGCAATGCTGCCAAATACTAATTGAGCTTATGTAAACTTTTGACCCACTGGGAATGTGATGAAAGAAATAAAAGCTGAAATAAATCATTCTCTCTACTATTATTCTGACATTTAACATTCTTAAAATAAAGTGGTGATCCTAACTGACCTAAAACATGGGATTTTTAGTAGGATTAAATGTAAGGACTTGTGAAAAACTGAGTTTAAATGTATTTGGCTAGGGTATATGTAAACTTCCGACAACTGCACATCCCGTAAAAAGTAAATATGTTTTTGTTTGGTTATCTTTTAGAAATAAAACATTTTCCTTCTTCAGAAGTTACAGCTAGGCAGGCTGACGTTAGTTAGCTAATAAATTTGCTATCTATCATACAGTAGGCGTATATTAATAATTATATATTTAATATAAGTAGACTTGCACTCATAATTGACTGTAGCCCATATAAAGCACCCACAAGCTACAGGTGGCTGAAAACACAATCATCGTGGGATGAACGAGTGATGAATTTCTGGCCAAGGGTGGACCATTTAAAAATAATTCCTTCCTCCCTCGCACCTTTCCCTGCAAGTGTAAACTCATCAGACATAATGATACGTCATCAGAAGTGTCCACTTAATTTGAGGGCTGAGGGGATAGGGTGTGTCTTTTAAGTGTTTGGACTGCAACCAGAGTGTTTGCCAATGCGTTGATCATGTGACCTTTAAGCGAAAACCGCATCTGAGAATTTGTTTTCACCGGAGGACGCCCTCGTTCGGACTTTTGACCCCCCCAAAAATTGGGTAAAGTAGATCATACACAGATTATACATACTTTGTTATAACCCTCATGGACATGTGAATCCATCATGTAATTTCGATTTTTAACGGAAACACATATATATATATGGTTTATTTCCCATTTTAAAAAAACGAAAATAACGTCTGATAGGTGGCATCTATACGCTAAATTAATTTGAGGACAGGTCGAAACACATGAAACATTCATGGACATTTAGCTAGCTAGCTTGATGTTGCTAGCTAATTTGTCCTGGGATATAAACATTGGGTTGTTATTTTACCTGAAATGCACAAGGTGCATTTTTTCCTGGATTTTTGCAGAATTTTTACCCATTCTGAGTCACCCAAGATTGTGTGTTCTCTACTCCGATAATTAATCCACAGATAAAAGGGTAAACCTAGTTAGTTTCCAGTAATATCTTCTTCTTTTGTGGACTTCATATGGCGGTTAGCAACCAATACTAAGGTGCATTACTACAACCGACTGTGGACCTCAGTTCAGCTTTCAATCACCCATGTGAGTATATGCTCTTCAAAACCAATGAGGAGATGGGAGAGGTAGGACTTGAAGCACATCATGCATCAAAAATAGAACCAAGTTCTACCCAAAATTACAACCAACTAATTGCAGCATTACCGCAAAAATGGAAGAGGGAAAAAGTAAGGAATTTATCTGTTGGCCCTGCATTAAAGACCACAATTGGTTTCAGATAAATAAAAAAGTATACTAGTTTCATTTAATTTAACGACCAAAAAATGTACAGCCGTGCCAAATAGATTGCAAAATAGTTGTGAAGAGATATTTGAGGTACCGATTCCATGGCACATGGTTTATGAACTGATACGCAAAACGACACCGAATTCGAAATGTTGAATTTTTCAATTTAAATAATTATACAGAATTCTTGCAACCAACAGAATGTTATTTATATGGGGGATTCAACCTTCCCAGCACTGCAGATTTACTGCGAAGAGGCAGAATCATTCGATAATTTGCTTTGGTACTGTCCATATGTAGCTTGTTTTTGGTCACAGGTCCAGGAATGGTTGAAGAATTGCAATATTTACCTGGAGCTAACCCTGCGGACAGCACTACTGGGTGATCTGAAAAGTCATAGTCAGTCGGACAATAATATAATAATACTTTTAGCAAAAATATTTATTTTCAATTTACAATCTGTAGGAACAATGAGAATAGAAAGGTTCAGAACTTTTGTGAAACATCACAGCACAGTTGAAAAATGTATAGCAAATAGAAATCCAATATGGATGGTGTTAAGAGATAGATGGGAGGGATTGAATGGAGCTGAAGGTTGGGACTAATAACAACAAGATAACGAATGTAAAACATACATAATGTGCCCGTAAAACGTATATAGGTTAAGAACTTTTTGAAAGAGCAGTTTGAAATATATGGCAAATAGAAATCAAACCGGATGGATATCATACATATATGGGAGAGTTTGACGGTAGAAGAAGGACAAGAGTTAAAAACAAACAAAATAAAACTATTGTAAAATAGACTGTGTCCATAAAATGTATATAGTATGTATGAGATGGAAATACAGGTCTGTGTATGTATGTATACAGTGGGGGAAAAAAGTATTTGATCCCCTGCTGATTTTGTATGTTTTCCCACTGATAAAGAAAGGATCAGTCTATAATTTTAATGGTAGGTTTATTTGAACAGTGAGAGAAAGAATAACAACAAAAATATCCAGAAAAACGCATGTCAAAAATGTTATAAATTGATTTGCATTTTAATGAGGAAAATAAGTATTTGACCCCCTCTCAATCAGAAAGATTTCTGGCTCCCAGGTGTCTTTTATACAGGTAAGGAGCTGAGATTAGGAGCACACTCTTAAAGGGAGTGCTCCTAACCACAGCTTGTTACCTGTAAAAAAGACACCTGTCCACAGAAGCAAACAATCAATCAGATTCCAAACTCTCCACCATGGCCAAGACCAAAGAGCTCTCCAAGGATGTCAGGGACAAGATTGTAGACCTACACAAGGCTGGAATGGGCTACAAGACCATCGCCAAGCAGCTTGGTGAGAAGGTGACAACATTTGGTGCGATTATTCGCAATCGGAAGAAACACAAAAGAACTGTCAATCTCCCTCGGCCTGGGGCTCCATGCAAGATCTCACCTCGTGGGGTTGTAATGATCATGAGAACGGTGAGGAATCAGCCCAGAACCACACGGGAGGATCTTGTCAATGATCTCAAGGCAGCTAGGACCATAGTCACCAAGAAAATAATTGGTAACACACTACGCCGTGAAGGACTGAAATCCTGCAGCGCCCGCAAGGTCCCCCTGCTCAAGAATACATATTCATGCCCGTCTAAAGTTTGCCAATGAACATCTGAATGATTCAGAGGACAACTGGTGAAAGTGTTGTGGTCAGATGAGACCAAAATGGAGCTCTTTGGCATCAACTCAACTCGCCGTGTTTGGAGACAGGAGGAATGCTGCCTATGATCCCAAGAACACCATCTCCACCATCAAACATGGAGGTGGAAACATTATGCTTTGGGGGTGTTTTTCTGCTAAGGGGACAGGACAACTTCATCGCATCATTTGGCGGGGCCATGTACTGTCAAATCTTGGGTGAGAACCTCCTTTCCTCAGCCAGGGCATTGAAAATGGGTCGTGGATGGGTATTCCAGCATGACAATGACCCAAAACACACGGCCAAGGCAACAAAAGAGTGGCTCAAGAAGAAGCACATTAAGGTTCTGGAGTGGCCTAGCCAGTATCCAGACCTTAATCCCATAGAAAATCTGTGGAGGGAGCTGAAGGTTCGAGTTGCCAAACGTCAGCCTCGAAACCTTAATGACTTGGAGAAGATCTGCAAAGAGGAGTGGGACAAAATCCCTCCTGAGATGTGTGCAAACCTGGTGGCCAACTACAAGAAACGTCTGACCTTTGTGATTGCCAACAAGGGTTTTGCCACCAAGTACTAAGTCATGTTTTGCAGAGGGGTCAAATACTTATTTCCCTCATTAAAATGCAAATCATTTCATAACATTTTTGACATGCGTTTTTATGGATTTTGTTGTTGTTATTCTGTCTCACTGTTCAAATAAACCTACCATTAAAATTATAGACTGATCATTTCTTTGTAAGTGGGCAAACGTACAGAATCAGCAGGGGATCAAATACTTTTTCCCCCCACTGTATGTATATAAAAATATATATTTGCTAAATATATATGGGGGATTGGAAGTGATGCAGTCAATTATATTTAAGCATGCACGTGAGCAGGTATGTGTAACAGGTGTGATTGAATAACAGGTATGTGTACATTTATTTTACAACGCTTGTGCGCAAATTGCAGGCGATGTGGTCAGCATGTTATGCCTCGATTACACCTACAATGATTTTGCACTTTGGTACAACAGAAGTACATAAACTTCCAATGGAACGCTGCACTTGCCTTGCAGTTTTGCGTTGCAGAGGCAGTTGACGTGCGTTCTGTGTTGGATTTATGGAATATATTCTTCAAACTGTATGCCCAGGCCGCTTGACAGAAATGGTAGCAGGTGGTTTATGAACTTTTGTTGCACACATATCCAGACGATGCTGCGTTTCATTGTTGGTGTGATCGAAGCGTTAGTGGAAGGTAGCGATATAGTGTATCCAATATCAGACCAGGGTGACCGCTGAAGCACAATTATTGCACCAAAAATGTACAACTACGGCATTGACTTTTAAATTTTTTTGTAAAGAAAATCCCAAAACAACAACGAACAATTCACTCGGATAAAAACGGAATCACTTTGAACACTTCCAAGTCCCAACTTCGGCAGACAAATTTCACAGTCTCGCTGAAGATTCTAGCCACAATCACAATAAACTAGCTAGCTGGGAAAGGCTCATTGGGACGGCTGAACCACAGATAGAACCATGAGACAGATTATTTTATCGGATGTATAAATCATCCGTTTTGCGAGAGGAAGCCCACTGGCCGGCAGTGGGTGAAGCAGGAACGAGATCGATTTTGGCTGACATTCTGCACATTTTCTCATCGATGAAACATTTGATATCAATACAGTTTTCTATTCCCTACAATCTGTTATTTGTTTTAAATCGCGTTGTTTAGAATGAGTGCAAATGCGAATTGGGTTATTGCACACGCGCACTTCACAGAGGAGGCGTTCCCTAACGGAAATATGCAGATGTCTGCTAGAACGCGCCAATAGGATCTCGCTAGCTCGTGGTTGTTCTGCCCACTATGACTCATTCGTTCCCATTGGACATGACAGGCTGTGGTCTATCTTGGTTCAGTTGAACAAATCTTTGACTGAACCGAATCCGTTCGTATCCACTCGACATACGTCATCAATTTTGCCACCAGGCGTGTCCGTAGCATCTCGCTTTCCATCTCCACGTTGTCTTTACGATATGGCGACTCTGTGTGTAGACGGCTGCCCTTCGCTCCGAAAAACAGGTTTTTTATTGTTCAAAACGAGCATTATTTTTGTGTTTCTATTTAATCCGTCTCTAACCACTCGGCTGTATTCTGAGGAGGACTCGGTGGTTATACTGACAAGCGCGACTGTCAAGCAGACTTTGCTCAACTCTTCCACCGCTTGGCTGGTCCAGTTCTACTCATCATGGTGTGGTCACTGCATCCAGTACTCTCCTACCTGGAAGGCACTAGCTGGCGATGTAAAAGGTGAGTCTTACGGATATTTAGCTAGCTAGCACGGTCACATAAAAGGTTTGCTAGCCTTTTGTAAATTATCTTTCCCTGTTGTATTTCTGCTATATTCTTAGAAGATAGCTAACAACGTTAGCTGGCTAATATTATTAGCTGGTTGATAACTAGCTAGTTTAGTAGCTTCCTTAATTGAGTTTGAATTAAAATGTGATACACTAGTTAGCTAACATTACAAATAACAATAACGGCAAGCTTAGTAATAATGTTAGCATTAGCGTGCATGTTTTCTTAGCTAGCTATTTGGATCTCGATGTTTTTTCCCCTCATCTGCTCTTCTAGTCCGTCAACATATGGTACGGTTTAACACCGTGGTTAAAGTTGGTTTGAGATGAGATATTTGCCGAATATTCCTACCGTAAACTTCAATAGGTCGCGAACGATTTGAGCTAACGTTACATACACCGGATGAGGCTCTTTTATGAAGGAAAAAAGCTGTACAACATTGCACAGGTCTTATTTTTAGACAGCCTTGCGCACTGACACAAGTTATGGACAGTCAACAAAGTGCATGATAACAATATTCAAATGTCAATAGCTCTTCCACCACGTGACTTGGCAACCTCACTTCAGTTGTTTGAATACCAATACTAACATACTGTATACTGCACACTTAATGAGTATATGATACTATACACTATTCGTTAATTTTAGTATACTGTAAACGAATGGTAACCTTTCAGTTGAGCGTACTAGCTCTTCGCTTGTCTACTGGAAGTTGATGCTGTTGCTATGCAACCTCTTGCTAGTTTGTTAGCATAACAAATTACTAGCTAGACATCTTTCGACTACGGGTGTGTTTCTAAATTCAATTTGTACTGCCAGAGTGCTCTCTTGGCGCTTTGTAAATTCAGAGTGCACATTGGACACTCTGGTCGAGGAGTAGGGTTGATCTGAGCGTTCTGACCTCACAACGGCAGTCAAGCACCCAAGTCCACTGGCTAATGTTGGCTAGCTTGTTAGCTACTTCCAGACACAAGTGAGAGAACTCCTCGCTCTGACCATTTTACTCTCCCTAGCAGAGCTGATTAAGCTGTTTTCATGTTGTCCATAGCGTTGGTGTCTGTAACTGCTGCTGGCACCAATTTAATTACGCTTTTTTGCAGATGTTTACTGACACCGGCCATATTCAACGGGTGTTGAGCTTTCATAAATTAATCAGTTATTCTGCGTTCTGGCACACTCAGACGAGAGTGCTCTGAAATTGGTGTAGATATCCAGAGCGAATTTACGAACGTACCCTTCATTAACAATGTCCATTGAGAACGCACAACAACTGTACCACTTAGCTAAGCAAAGAATGACGTGAATAATCAAGTCAATAAACGTTGGGTAGTTAGTTGAATAGCATATAATTAATATACTGGCAAGTTTGATGTATTAGCAGGCAACTAACATTAGGTAGGTAGCTAACATACAGGCACATACTGCTCTAATGATATGCGGTTCGTAAGGATAGCGTACCTAACAAATTGTCTGCCAACATAACGTGTAACTTATTTGAAAAGTCATTACTTTATTACATTGCTCATTATTTTCTTAACTTGTGTCATAATTATTTAAAGCAATGAATTTGTTGGACTTCGGCAAAATACACTGCTCAAAAAAATAAAGGGAACACTAAAATAACACATCCTCGATCTGAATGAATGAAATAATCTTATTAAATACTTTTTTCTTTACATAGTTGAATGTGTTGACAACAAAATCACACAAAAATAATCAATGGAAATCCAATTTATCAACCCATGGAGGTCTGGATTTGGAGTCACACTCAAAATTAAAGTGGAAAACCACACTACAGGCTGATCCAACTTTGATGTAATGTCCTTAAAACAAGTCAAAATGAGGCTCAGTGTGTGTGGCCTCCACGTGCCTGTATGACCTCCCTACAACGCCTGGGCATGCTCCTGATGAGGTGGCATCCGCCAACTCCTGGACAGTCTGTGGTGCAACATGGCGTTGGTGGATGGAGCGAGACATGATGTCCCAGATGTGCTCAATTGGATTCAGGTCTGGGGAATGGGCGGGCCAGTCCATAGCATCAATGCCTTCCTCTTGCAGGAACTGCTGACACACTCCAGCCACATGAGGTCTAGCATTGTCTTGCATTAGGAGGAACCCAGGGCCAACCGCACCAGCATATGGTCTCACAAGGGGTCTGAGGATCTCATCTCGGTACCTAATGGCAGTTAGGCTACCTCTGGCGGGCACATGGAGGGCTGTGCGGCCCCTCAAAGAAATGGCACCCCACACCATGACTGACCCACCGCCAAACCGGTCATGCTGGAGGATGTTGCAGGCAGCATAACGTTCTCCACGGCGTCTCCAGACTCTGTCACGTCTGTCACATGTGCTCAGTGTGAACCTGCTTTCATCTGTGAAGAGCACAGGGCGCCAGTGAGGAATTTGCCAATCTTGGTATTCTCTGGCAAATGCCAAACGTCCTGCACGGTGTTGGGCTGTAAGCACAACCCCCACCTGTGGACGTCGGGCCCTCATACCACCCTCATGGAGTCTGTTTTTGACCGTTTGAACAGACACATGCACATTTGTGGCCTGCTGGAGGTCATTTTAGAGGGCTCTGGCAGTGCTCCTCCTGCTCCTCCATGCACAAGGCGGAGGTAGCGGTCCTGCTGCTGGGTTGTTGCCCTCCTACGGCCTCCTCCACATCTCCTGATGTACTGGCCTGTCTCCTGGTAGCGCCTCCATGCTCTGGACACTACGCTGACAGACACAGCAAACCTTCTTGCCACAGCTCGCATTGATGTGCCATCCTGGATGAGCTGCACTACCTGAGCCACTTGTGTGGGTTGTAGACTCCGTCTCATGCTACCACTAGAGTGAAAGCACCGCCAGCATTCAAAAGTGACCAAAACATCAGCCAGGAAGCATAGGAACTGAGAAGTGGTCTGTGGTCACCACCTGCAGAATCACTCCTTTATTGGGGGTGTCTTGCTAATTGCCTATAATTTCCACCTGTTGTCTATTCCATTTGCACAACAGCATGTGACATTTATTGTCAATCAGTGTTGCTTCCTAAGTGGACAGTTTGATTTCACAGAAGTGTGATTGACTTGGAGTTACATTGTGTTGTTTAAGTGTTCCCTTTATTTTTTTTAGCAGTGTATTTTCTGCCATTTACTTCAAATCTGATAATGTTTTGAAGCCATTCCCATTTTCTGAAGAATTGCATTATGGGCTCTAAAAGCACAGAAACTGTCCACTGCTTGTATACTTCATATTTTGGTGTATTGAGTACAACATCTGGGAACTTTTGGCGTACCATACTATTACCAATAAGCATGCTGCATCCTCAATTTATATCAGAAATAGTGCGGTTAGTTTGAGTATGCAAACACAGCTTCAACTCTGTATTAAAGGCTTTTATCATACTTCTGTGTTTTGGAATGCGGAAGCATCCTTTGTTGGGTATGAATAATTCCAGTCCCTTCCTTGGTTACTGAGTACAATCAACAATGGCGGAGGCTAAATCAGTGTTTTTGTTGCTTACTTCTCTGTACTAATAACAACCAAAAGCAGCCGTACATGGGTTTCCATGCATTTCCAAGAAACTTGGTAGAGCGCAAAAAATTGGTTCATGCTGTGAAGAGAGTTGAATGCCCTACGTTTAATACTCTGTGGTACCACCTTCATATGTAGCCTACATTTCAACAAAATGGACTACACTAGTGCGACTGGTCGCAAACTGCTGAAGATCAGAGTTGTCCTGTCCCGGTTTCATTGGAATAACTGGGGGGAAGATCTGCCACAATGGGAATCAGTTTATGAAAGGATGAGCTCATCTCGGAGATGATATTCGTCCCATCCCTTCTTCTGATGAAGACCTGGACGAGGACGTCTTTCTAGAGATTGCAGCAGCAGACTACAACTACACGACGACTCCTCCCGTGTACATACACATTGCGTTCTATGTCTAACATTCAGCATTATAATATTAATGTAATTCTATGTCAATACACATCAGCTATGTAAAGGATGCTGCCATTACTAGCAACATTCAAACATTATGAAAAATAGGAGCTAGGCTAACGTTACACTAGTTCTATTAAAGGTAGACCAGTGATTAGCCTAACATGCTGCCCACACTGGTCGCATCGCGTGCCCGAGGGTTGCAAAATAAATGTACTCGTACATGTTATTCAATCATTGCACCCACACTGCTCGTGCGCGCCAATGAGTGTCTGCGTTGTCAGGTGCTAAAATAGAAGTTTATTCTATTTGTGATGCAGAACGCGCTGCAAGTCCTGCCTCTCCCATTTGCTCATTGGTTTTTAGAAGCATATACCCATGTGCCATCTTCTCATTGGTTTTTAGAAGCATATACCCATGTGCCATCTTCTCATTGGATTTTAGCAACATATACCCACGTGAGTGAGTGAAAGATGAACTGAGGTCGGTTGTGGTAATGCACATTATTAGTTAGTTGCCAATCGCCATGTAAAAGAAGCCTGGAAGGAGGCGAGATGACATGAAACGTTTCGGTTGACAGTTTTATGTGTGGATTAATTGTCGGAATAGAGGACCTTGTGTGTTTCAGGTAAAATAACAACTCATTGTTTATATTCGGACAAATTAACTAGCAACAGCAAGCTAGCTAGCTAAATAGCACAAATTAATGCTTTTTGACCTGTCCCCAAATTAATATAATTGGTTCAGAGTTTGTTTTGATATTTCAACCTGCTTGTCATGTTTGGTGTGGGGGGGACAAAATCAGTTTGCGTACACGCGCGTCCGGTTTGGGCATTGTGTAACTCAAGTAAAGTCAGCTAACCCACATTTTCATTTTTTTGGGGAAAGATTTTATCTACCTATTTTACAAGAATAGTGTCATTTTCATTAGTGTTTACCCTCCTACTTATCCACAGTGCTTAGGCTTTAATGGGGTCATCTATTGATTTTACCTTTGTCCCTGATGTAGTCATTATGAAAAATGTCCAAACATAACTAAAATATGATCTAAATCAGGGTAATCTAGTCAAGTCACTTTTAACAACAGGTGCACTGGATGCTGCAGCAGAAAGGATCAGGGAGCTCGAACATCAAGTCCAGAAACTGAGAATAAGCCACTCCCCTCAGTTACAAGTCAACAGATTCTGTGCTTCTGATGAAGATTTTTGATTCTATACCCATTTCCAGTTGGAGATTTTCACTGCATCTAAGCTGGTCCAATGGACAGAGAATGGGACTACTAACTGGTCTGGAAACAAACCCCAGTCCTAACCGCAAGTTGCAAATCATTGACAAGTTCTTCCTGTATTGCTGCCATTTAGCTTTAGTATTAAAAATGAAGGTCTTGTCTGACATCTCTAGAATAAGTGTCTCTACTGTCAGCCGTGTAGTCATCATGTGGGCCAACTATCTTTTCCTAGTCCTGGGTTCATTGCCTATCTGGATGACCAGAGAGCATGCGATTGTGATGATGCCTGACAAGTACCAACAGCACAGTCCAGACGTCAGTTATCATTGACTGCACAGAAATAAGATGTGAGAATTCAACATCCTTACTCTTCAATCTGAGAGATTCTCCTTTTATAAGAACACTAACACCTTCAAGGGGCTAATCAAGATTGCCCCATGTGGAGCAGTTACCTTTGTCTCTGAGCTCTACACCGAACCAGTGTAGAGCTCAGAGGACCAAGGTAACTACTCTCTGACCGAGACATCAAAAGGCTGTCAGGAATTGTGGAGTTACTGGAGCCTGGAGATGGTATCATGGCTGACAAGGGATTCACCATTGAGAGGATGCTGGCTGATTTGGGGCAAAGCTAATCATTCCCCCGTTGAAGAGAACAGCAATGAGGACACTGAAAGTATGCAGGCCATAGCTCGTCTGAGGATTCTGGTTGAGAGAGCCATCAGAAGAGTCAAGGAGTACCACATCTGGGAAACAACAGTTCCACTCACCTTGGCAGGGACTGTAACCAACTGCTGCTTGATGACCAAATACTAAGGGTCACTTGATGTCGAAGGACATAGACGAGTATGATCAATATTATCCCTTCAAACCCACCTTCTACTGTCCTACACTGTTTCTGTTCAGCTCTGCCCAAATCCTTAAGATGAAAACAGTGACTGACTGTTGTGTAAAAAGATTTTGTAAATTAGTTTTAGTAAATATGTTATTTCTTGTTGGTAATTTTTTTTTTTATGACAGTCATTTTCAATCACCTTAACTTGTATGACCATTGTAAGTCAGTCATCTTATGGCATTCCCTGTGACAATCAGTTCTATTCGGGAATTTGTTTGGGGAGACTGCATTGTAGACCCCACCCGGTAAATAGAGCCATTGACACTTCAAATCCCTTCAGTTGCACACTCTTCAAAATGGTCAAACATTGTTTAAAATAGAGCCAATGTTTTAAAAATAAACACCATAAAACAGTATCTTGTAGGCACACACAGAGCTCTATCAGTAATGCAGAGCAATGTTTTGAACATTGCAATGTTTTTTTGTTTTTTTTTACACCTGTAAATTTTGTTTTTCCACAATATTTTTTATGGTTTTGTTTTTTTACACAAGAACAAGGTGTCTAAACTCTCGGACGCACACACAGTTCCAGCATTAAGTGTAAAGCTGTCTGTTCTCGTCTTTGTTGCTATGTGCTGGGTGGCTAAAGATAAGTCACACTATCTGGCCTTGAGAAGACAACAGCAGCATTATTTACATCATTTACAATTACATCCCTTCAGGCCATTCTCAGATACTCATCCATGTACAGTACCAGTCAAATGTTTGGACATACCTACTCATTGAAGGGTTTTTCTTTGTTTTTACTATTTTCTACATTGTAGAATAATAGTGACATCAACACTATGAAATAACACATATGGAATCATGCAGTAACCCAAAAAGTGTTAAAAAAAGTTTTAACAGTCTTGAAGGAGTTCCCACATGCAGAGCACTTGCTGGCTGCTTTTCCTTCACTTTGTTGTCCCAACTCATCCCAAACCATCTCAATTGGGTTGAGGTTGGGTGATTGTGGAGGCCAGGTCATCTGATGTAGCAATGTCCATCAACTCTCCTTGGTCAAAAAAACCTTACACAGCCTGGAGGTGTATTTTGGGTCATTGTCCTGTTGAAAAACAAATGATAGTCCCACTAAGCGCAAACCAGATCGCCGCAGAATGCTGTGGTAGCCATGCTGGTTAAGTGTGCCTTGAATTCTAAATAAGTCACGACCGTGTCACCAGCAAAGCACCCCAACACCATCACACCACCTTCTCCATGTTTCACGGCAGGAACCACACATGCGGAGATCATCCATTCACCTACTCTGCGTCTCACAAAGACACGGCGGTTGGAACAAAAAATCTCAAGTTTGGACTCATCAGACCAATGGACATATTTCTACCGGTCTAATGTCCATTGCTCGTGTTTCTTGGCCCAAGCAAGTCTCTTCTTATTATTGGTGTCCTTTAGTAGTGGTTTCTTTGCAGCAATTCGACCATGGAAGCCTGATTCACATAGTCTCCTCTGAACAGTAAATGTTGAGACTTGAACTCTGTGAAGCATTTATTTGGGATCAATTTTCGAGGCTGCTCACTCTCTAATGAACGTATCCTCGCAGCAGAGTTTACTCTGGGTCTTCCTTTCCTGTGGCGGTCCTCATAAGAGCCAGTTTCATCATAGCGCTTTATGGTTTCTGCGACTGCAGTTAACTTTCAACGTTCTTGAAATGTTCCGTATTGACTGACCTTAATGTTTTAGTTTGAATTAAATATAATAAATAAAAAGTGCCCTTCCCTTATCTACATTGAAATAATTTAATTTCAGTAGTCCTCTATGATTTATTTTTTTCTATTTCGCATAGCTCATTAGTACACCCTTGTGGTTGAATAAATATAAATATATATAAATATATATATATATATATATATGTGTGTGTGTGTGTGTGTGTGTGTGTGTATATATATATATGTATGTATGTGTATATATGTATGTGTATATATGTATGTATGTATGTATGTATATGTATGTATATGTATATGTGTATGTATATATGTATGTATGTATATATGTATGTATGTATATATATATATGTATATGTATATATGTATATATGTATATGTATGTATGTATATATATATATGTATATGTATGTATATGTATATATGTATATGTATATATATGTATGTATGTATATATATGTATATGTATGTGTATAATATGTATGTATATATTATGTAGTATTATATAGTATATATATGTATATATATGTATGTGGTGTGGTGTGTGTATATATATATGTATGTGTGTGTGTGTGTATGTATATATACATACATACTAGGGTTAACAATTAATAATGTGGATCATATAAATACCATCAAAGGATACCATACAACTTACAATAATGAAAACCTTGTGAAACAGTTGCGAAAACCAACCTTGTTATATTTAAGATTTTAACACAAACTTTGATAGTTTTAGGCACAGTTGTGTCATTAACTTTTCACAGATTTGTTGTGCACTCACATGGCAATCATGGACTGAAATACTGAATTCTGCTGTGTGGAATATAGAGGAGGTGGTTGCTGTGTGCGTGTCACTTGTTCTCAACAGGCAGCCAGTCTCAGAAGGGGGACTTGAAGAGTGAGACTGCAAAGTCCAGGCAATACTGCTCTTTTTGTTCTGTATGCAGTGCTAGTGTTTTTAGTTAATCTTTGTATCTCACATATTATGTGCTCAGTATGATAGAGCAAGATAACTTTCTTAGCAGATCATGACGACAACAGTGGCTGTAGATGATTTAATGAAAAGTTGGAGGGTGGTTGGTAATGGAGGACATCAGGTGTCTGGGTGTTGGGCAGATCCCCTAGCTCCTGGAGAACAGGAGCAGAGTTAAAGGGAACAGGGACAGAGTTTGCTTGTTTAAGACAGAGACTTAAACAAGCAAACACACAGGTTACACTTTACTGTGAGAAAATTTGATGGATTAGTGCAGTGTTATAAATGGGAGATATGTACTTTTCAACACTTGGAAGGTATAGCCTAACTCAAGCTGGTCCCCCTCTGACTCAGAGCACAGAGAATCAGACTGATCCGGACTCGCTGGTTCTGGTGGATGGGATACCTCCTGGGGGGCTCGGACAGTCGATGGTCCTAAAGTCATTTGAAGAGGTACATTTTTATAAGCTTAGCAGAACTACCATTTCTTGCTATCTCAAATGTCAACCAAAGCTTAACTTCTCTCGGCTAGGGGGGTGATATTTTCACGTCCGGATGAAAAGCGTGCCCAAAGTAAACTGCCTGCTTCTCAGGCCCAGAAGCTAGGATATGCATATTATTGGTAGATTTAGATAGAAACTTCAGAATGTTTTCTAAAACTGTTTGAATGATATCTGTGAGTATAACAGAACTTATTTGGCAGGCGAAACGCCGAGGACAAACCATCCAGGATTTTTCTTTTTTTTAGGTCACTATCTTTTCAATGGGTTTTCAATGGGAATCTAGAATTTTGAGGCAGTTGTTTGCAGTTCTTATCGCTTCCACTGGATGTCAGTCTTTAGAAATTGGTTGATATTTTTCCTTTGTGTAATGAAGAAGTAGCCCTGTTCAGAACGAGGGTCGAGTGAAGTGTACTGTTGTGGTTGAGGCGCGTGACCTGAAAGCACGCTCCACTTTGTTTTCCTCTGGTATTGAACGCAGTTTATCCCGTCTTAAGTTTTATCGATTATTTACGTTAAAAAATACCTGAAGTTCTATTAGGAAAGTTGTTTGAAATGTTTAGACAAAGATTACAGGTAACTTATGAGATATTTTGTAGTCATGTTGCGCGAGTTGGAACTGGTGTTTTTCTGGATCAAACGCACCAAATATATAGACATTTTGGATATATAACGACGGAATTAATCAAACAAAAGGACAATTTGTGATGTTTATGGGACATATTGGAGTGCCAACAGAGGAAGCTCGTCAAAGGTAAGGCATGAATTATATCTTTATTTCTGAGTTTCGTGTCGCGCCTGGCGGGTTGAATTATGATTGTCTGTGTTTGTTTGGTGGGGTGCTATCCTCAGATAATCGCATGGTTTGCTTTCGCCGTAAAGCCTTTTTGAAATCTGACACGTTGGCTGGATTAATAAGTGTAGCTTTAATTTGGTGTATTGCATGTGTGATTTCATGAAAGTTTAATATTTATAGTAATTTAATTTGAATTTGGCGCTCTGCCGTTTCACCGGATGTTGTCAAATCGATCCTGTTAACGGGATTTGAGCCATAAGAAGTTAACCTGTTGGGGCTAGGGGGCAGTATTTGCACGGCCGGATAAAAAACCTACCCGATTTAACCTGTTTGGGATAGGGGGCAGTATTGAGAATTTTGGAAAAAATATGTGCCATTTTTAACTGCCTCCTACACCAACTCAGAAGCTAGAATATGCATATTATTGTTCAGGTTTGGATAGAAAACACTCTGAATTTTCTAAAACTGTTTGAATGGTGTCTGTGAGTATAACAGAACTCCTATGGCAGGCAAAAACCTGACAAGGTTTCATGCAGCAAGTACCCTGTCTGACAAGGAGTCGTGCGTCTTGCATCTGTTTATTGAAAAGTAAGGATCTTAGCTGTAACGTGACAATTCCCAGGGCTCCGATAGGCTCTCAGAACCCGGGAAATACCTGAAGGTTGACGAGGCAGCCTCAGGCTGAAACATATTATCGCCTTTGGTAAGTGGCGGATCAGAGGACCGTTGAATGAGGCGCGTGCACGATTCGCTCCTGAGGAGAAATTTAATTCGGCTGTTTAGGCTCAATGCATATTCCCGGTCGGAATATTATCGCTTTTCTACGAGATAAATGGCATAAAAATTGGTTTTAAACAGCGGTTGACATGCTTCGAAGTACGGTAATGGAATATTTAGAATTTTTTTGTCACGCCAATGCGCCATGCGCGAGACCGTAATGCGCCATGCGCGAGACCGTGATGTTGCATTCTGATAGTGTCTAGAACTCACGAACAAAACGTTGCTGTTTGGATATAACGATGGATTATTTGGGACCAAACCAACATTTGTTATTGAAGTAGAAGTCCTGGCAGTGTATTCTGACGAAGAACAAGCAAGGTAAGAACATTTTTCTTATAGGAAATGTGATTTTGGTGGAGGCTGACCTGGGTGGGTGTCTAAATAGCTATCCCTGTGATGCCGGGCTATGTACTTAGATTATTGCAAAATGTGCTTCATCCGAAAAGCTATTTTAAAATCGGACATATCGAGTGCATAGAGGAGTAATGTATCTATAATTCTTAAAATAATTGTTATGCTTTTTGTGAACGTTTATCGTGAGTAATTTAGCAAACTGTTAGTAAATTCCCCGGAAGTTTGCGGGGGTTATGCTTTTTCTGAACGTCACATGCTAATGTAAAAAGCTGTTTTTTGATATAAATATGAACTTGATTGAACAGACATGCATGTATTGTATAACACAATGTCCTAGGTGTGTCATCTGATGAAGATCATAAAAGGTTAGTGCTGCATTTAGCTGTGGTTTGGGTTTATGTGACATGATATGCTAGCTTGAAAAATGGGTGTCTGATTATTTCTGGCTGGGCACTCTGCTGACATAATCTAATGTTTTGCTTTCGTTGTAAAGCCTTTTTGAAATCGGACAGTGGGGTTAGATTAACGAGATTCTTGTCTTTAAATAGCTGTAAAATAGTCATATGTTTGAGAAATTGAAGTAATAGTATTTCTAACGATTCAAAAATCGCGCCACTGGATTTCAGTGGCTGTTACGTAGGTGGGACGAGTTCGTCCCACATGCGCCAGAGAGGTTAAACTGGTTACTACTCTTGCCCAGAAACGAGAATATGCATATACTTAGTAGATTTGGATAGAAAACACCCTAAAGTTTCTAAAACAGTTTGAATGGTGTCTGTGAGTATAACAGGCAAAAACCTGAGAAGATTCCAGGCAGGAAGTGGCCTGTCTGACAATTTGTTGTCCTTCAGTTGCATCTCTATCGAAAATACAGCATCTGTGCTGTAACGTGACATTTTCTAAGGCTTCCCCCTAGCCCCAACAGGTTAATAATAGAATGTACTTAATTAACAAAAGGTTAATTTAACTTGCCCAGCTGTCCACCTCCTTGACAATTCCCTGTCAGAATAAGTGTAGGTTGATTTTGGCAATCATGTGTCTCACTCCGAAATGGCCAGCATGCATCTGTCAGCACCGCCTCCTCCTCCTCTTTAGTAAAAGTCACCCTCCTGTGTGTGGCTGGCCATGCTTCCCCCTGGTTAAGGGTATTTGGAATTACCATAATTGCTTACACCTATCCATTTGATATATCAGGTTTAACTGATAGCTAGACACCTCAGTATGACAGAGATATAACTATATCACTATATTCGGTCCTCTGAAGTAGTAGGCAGGTTGTCACAGTCAAAAACACAGACCTTAGAGCAATTCTGAGGTAATAATTTTGGACTGAGCGTGCGTTTATGCGGTGAAATAGAACTAGAACTGCCTGCGTCCTCCTTCCTTCGCGACTGGTACGAGGTAAAATGGAGCCAAGCAACCAGCATAGCAACGGACGCTTTGGTTCATTAAGCCGGTCACAATGTTGCAAGTTGTAGCAACAGCCCTAGCAATAGAAGCTTGAACTCATCGAATCCCATTGTGACGTAGAGGGGGACACTATTACAGTTGTAGGCTATTTGCGCAAGGCATAAGAAGCAGTGCTCGACTTGGTCAGGAGCTCACCGGAGCTGAGTACCGGCATCTCAAATGTTCTACTGCTTGAGCTCCTGGTCCTCCTATAGAATATTAGCTCAAAAGTATTATGGCGCTCTTGCACCTAAATATAAACAGTACCAGCACACAAAATGATTACCGGAACCTATTTCAGTCAAGCACTGATAAGAAGTAATCAGGTAGGCCTATTTCTTGACGTTTTCACTGGATCAGAGCATGACATTTTTGCATTTCATGCTGATTCGTTATCGTAAGGGAGAGAGATGGAAAGATTTTTCAAATACGTTGAACTATTGTCATTCTCAATGGTTGTAAAAACACACTTTGTTTGTTTGCTGTTTTGAGGTGAAGAAAACATTACTTTGAGAAGCTCCACAGCTTGTTAGTGGTGGTGCATTGGGTCAATCAGAAATACTATCAGATCCCCAAATGGGCCACGTTTAGTATGCCTACATTTGGGCGCAGGCCAGGTAGCCTATAGGCCTACTTATGTGCGTGCGCATCGCTACTCAACATTCACATGAGCACTCTAAACAAAAGACAATGACTAAATTGACAAAACTCATATGAAATAAACCAAAACTTGTTTCTTTCAAGTGTAGCATAGTTTGTGTGCTCTGCAAACAATGTGTCCACTCCGAATATTTTATGCATTACCAGAATTACTGAAACAAACATTGTAGATTAGGAATGAATGGTAAATGTACAACTGGTGACTTCTACATTGGCCATGCGGCATTTACGGCATATGGCCTCAGCAGAAGGCAGGGCATTCATACTTCTTGCGCTTTGCTGAGCAGTGCAGAGCTGTTGTCAAGGAAGTTAGTTTGTTTATACAAGATGTACCACCCCCACCTACCGTCAACCAATTACGTCAATGCGGAGAAGCTATACAGAGCCCTCAGCATTGTTACAACATTTGGGAGGTGCATGGCGATGCGGTACAGAACTTGTTTTGGTATCTGCATGCCTCTGGAGGCTCTGCAATTGCGTCACACCTTCCATATGTGGGAACTTCTTCAAAACTGTTGGAAAAGCATTCCAGGTGACTTCCTCATGGAAGCTGATTGAGAAAATGCTAAGAGTGTGCAAAGCTGTCATCAAAGCAAAGGGTGGCTACTTTGAAGAATCTCAAATGTAAAATATTTTGTTTAACATTTTTTTTGGTTACTACATGATTCCATATGTTTTATTTCATACTTTTGATGTCTTCACTGTTATTCTACAGCTGTAGAAAATAGTAAAAATAAAGAAAAACCCTGGAATGAGTGTCAACTTTTGGCTAGTACCCTATATTTATAAAAAATCCCTTAAATTCAATAGCTCTTTGCCCATGTGCTCTAGTAGGGATTGGCATTTGACTTTTTCTTTTACTTTTCACGAACTTGCATGATTCTTTATATTTTTTTACAAATGAAAAAATAGAGGTATTAGTAGAACAGGGCTGTATTTTTTATTTTTTTATGCATTTATATACACTTAACAAAAATATAAATGCAACATGTAAAGTCTTGGTAAAAACATGTAAGGTGTTTGGCAGTAAGTCCAACCGGCCTCAGAACTGCAGACAGGTGGGGTTATGGTATGGGCAGGCATGAGCTACGGACAATGAACGCAATTGCATTTTATCAATTGCAATTTGAATGCACAGAGATACCGTGACAAGATCTTGAGGTCCTTCTGTGTTTTGGGTCGTTGTACTGTTGCATCACCCAACTTCTGTTGACCTTCAATTGGTGGACAGATGGCCTAACATTCTCTTGCAAAAATGAATTCAAGTTTATCATCAATGATAGCAAGCTGTCCAGGCCCTGAGGCAGCAAAGCAAGCCCAAACCATGATGCTCCCTCCACCATACTTTACAGTTGGGATGACGTTTTGATGTTGGTGTGCTGTGCCATTTTTTTCTCCACACATAGTGTAGTGTGTTCCTTCCAAACAACTCAATTGTAGTTTCATCTGTCCACAGAATATTTTGCTAGTAACGCTGTATAACATCCAGGTGCACTTTTGTCAACTTCAGATGTGTAGCAATGTTTATTTGGACAGCAGTGGCTTTTTCTGTGGTGTCCTCCCATGAACACCATTCTTGTTTACGTATCGTAGACTTGTCAGATACGTAAACAACGTATCAGATACGTCGTTTACGTTGTCAGATACGTAATCTCTGCATGTTGCAGAGATTTCTGTAAATCTTGAGCTGACATGAGAATTTTTCTTAACCTCAATGAGCATCTTTGCAGGACAGCCACTCCTCGGGAGAGTAGCAACAGTGCTGAACTTTCTCCATTTATAGACAGTTTGTCTTGCCGTGGACTGATGAATATCAAGGCTTTTAGAGATACTTTTGTAACCCTTTCCAGCATTATGCAAGTCAACAATTCTTAATCTTAAATCTTCTGAGATCTCTTTTGTTCGAGGCATGGTTCACATCAGGCAATGCTTCGTGTGAATAGCGAACTCAAAATTGTGAGTTATTTATAGGGCAAGGCAGCTCTAACCAACATCTCCAATCTCGTCTCAATGATTGTACTCCAGGTTAGCTGACTCCTGACTCCAATTAGCTTTTCGAGAAGTCATTAGCCTAAGGGTTCACATACTTTTTCCAATCTACACTGTGAATTATGTATTTAATATAGAAAGACAAATACAATAATTTGTGTGTTTATTAGTTTATGCACACTGTTTGTCTATTGTTGTGACTTAGATGAAGATCAGATCAAATGTTATGACCAATTTATGCAGAAATCCAGGAAATTCAAAAAGGTTCACATACTTTTTCTTGCCACTGTACCTTATTTACATAAGTATTCAGACCCTTTTGCTATGAGACTCAAAATTGAGCTCAGGTGCATCCTGTTTCCGCTGATCATCCTTGAGATCTTTCTACAACTTGATTGGAGTCCGACTGTGGTAAATTCAATTGATAGGATGTGATTTGGAAAGGTGCACACCTGTCTATATAATGTCCCACAGTTGACAGTGCATGTCAGCGCAAAAGCCAAGCCATGAGGTCGAAGGAATTGTCCATGGAGCTCAGAGACAGGATTATTTTGAGGCACAGATCTGGGGAAGGGTACCAAAAAATGTCTGCAGCATTGAAGGTCCCCAAGAAGACAGTTGCCTCCATCATTCTTAAATGGAAGACGTTTGGAACCACCAAGACTCTTCCAAGAGCTGGCCGCCCAGCCATACAAGGTTCATCACAAACATTATTTACCACAGCCTCAAATGTCATAAACCCTGCCTGTTTGTACAATTTTGCCTTTTAAAATTGGATTTTAAACTTAACCCTAACCTTAACCACACGGTTAACATTATGCTTAACCTGCCAAAACTTAAATTAAGACCAAAAAGCACATTTTTCTTTTCATACATTTTTACGATATAGACAATTTTCATGTTGTGGTAACTAGTGGAAGTCCTTAATTTGGCTTCAATGCGTTGATGAGTCTTTACATAGGAATGAATGGTATCACCTGATTGATTGGCTTTTTCCATTAATATAGTCATTGGTTTCAATGCTTACATTTTCTTGGAAATGCTTTATCCTAGTAGTAGATACAGGGGCAGGGTGGGCCTACCTTTTTTTCTAAATCTCGTTTGTCCTCTGTAACCACCTAGCCAATTCTTTCATTTTCTAGTAGTTTCCTTTTATTCTCTCCAACAAGCAGCAGTTTAGCTATAGTATTATGCTCGTCACATGAGGAAGTATGAACCGGTTTTGCACAAATTACTTATTTTAATCAGACGGACAAAAAAGACTGTTTCGATCCAAGTTAAATCCTCGTCAGGTTTCGGTCCGAGTTGTATCTTCGTCAGGACGAAATGTTGTCTTCTTTGTGCGTCTGATTAAATCACCATACCAGAGTTGCAGACATTACTTTTTTTATTTAAAATGTTTGTCTATCCTGCACCTGATAAGTTGGATGTGCATATTTTTCATTTTTTCCCGTTATTCGCTCAGCACTAAGATGTATACAATAGACAAGATTGATAATGTTGGCCTAAATTCTCACTAAGAAGCATTCTGCCGAATTGCATGTTTTTTAGGGAGGCAGACTGAGTTCTTGAGAAGACGAGGAAGGATCACATCATTGAGCTGTTTAATACATTATACATCTCTTTGTTGGCACATGCTGTCGCCTGGCTGGCTCGTGAATGGCCGCCTACCAGCTGTTACTCTCTCAATTGGGGTCATTCAGGCTCATTGTTTCCTATTGACCCATGGGCTTGCATTTCTCCTCATGAGCCGAGACACATTAAGGATCGTAGGAAGATGGAGAATAGGAACAGCCCATGGACACCGCTGGCTCCAGGCACAGCCTTTTCTTTTTTTCTTTCCATACAGTTGGGGGGGGGGGGGTGTAACCAACAGTTGTTTTGTATTGCCTTCAGGCACAATTTAAATAATCGTTCTGTTGCTTCCTCCACCAACAATCTATTTTGCCTCTCCTTTAACTTTTTTCCATTAGCGCCGGCCTGTTGGCTAATCAGCCGGTTACAGACTCAGTTTCAGCCGGCTACTTTTTCCACTTTATCTTAACTAGGCTACATTTCAATTTGCTAGTCCGTCGAGCCCTCTCCCGCTAAAATGAACAATGTGCATATTTTAGTGATTTATTGATAGTATAGGTGCCTGTCACTCACAAAGCAATTGATGGCAGGGAAATTCAGTCTGCTGTCAGTCCCGCTTTCCGGTGTGCGCAGTGGTTGGTTGTGGTCAAATTTCGTTACACAGAGGAGGGAGAGAGCATGATGCTTTTGAATTTGCAGGTCCCATGTAATGTAAGTGGTAACAATGAGTCGAAATCCACTTAGCCTAATTATTGTTTTCTGGAAGATTTTTGTATTTATTTTCTTTCGTGTGTTTCACATAGCCAACCACGTAGAGTCGTAGCGCATAGGCTATTTACTGTGCTTTGATTGACAACTGAACAGCAAGTGTTGACTAGTTTATAAAAGGTGTTGAACTGATGGAATAAAGTCGATCTTCTACATCCTTTTGCCATTCTAAAATTATACAACGTGGTTATATGTCCATGGTATTGCGTTGGTACCAATGGTTTCCTTTCCTAGGATGTCGGGGCTTGGCAGACAGTGACGCTAAAGTGTGTGTCAGTCAGTGTAGCCAACCATTTCAGATGGAACATGTTAGCCATCCTGATCAGCTTACCGGGCTTTTTTTATTTGCTTAAATCATTGAACACAATAGGTGCTTATTAGAGACAGGCTTCGATCTCCCTAACAGCACAGCACTGAGGTGAGAGCCTTTAATTTGCCTCACTAATTTGCATAGGCTACTGGTAGGCCTAGGCTTTTTGTCGAGTTGCTGCAGATAAATTATGAAAACATTTTATGAAGATGGTGAATCATCATAGGTAGTGGAGAGCCTCATTCTGGTCCAAATATCAGAATTAGGGCCCTTACGTAATCCAGGCATTAAAATGGAATTCGCAATATAAAATGGTAGTAGGGAATTAGTAGGGAATCAGCTAACTGTATTGAAAATGTATTAATTTGCCCAAGTTTATCATTAGACATGAACAGAATATATTGTTGATTCGTATTTCCTGCAACTTTCTGAAGAGGCAACAACTGTGCCCGTCTGTGTGTGATGCGCATCTACCACTTTGTATAGCCGTTAGTGATGCTAATGTAAACAGTTTCATTTAATTTATAATAACGTCTTCATATCGCAATCATGTGGTTAACCTCTCTGGGCCAGTGGGACGCTTGCGTCCCACCTACTCAACAGCCAGTGTAATCCCGTGGCGCGATATTCAAATACCTTAGAAATGCTATTACTTCAATTTCTCAAACATATGACTATTTTACGCCATTTTAAAGACAAGACTCTCGTTAATCTAACCACACTGTCCGATTTCAAAAAGGCTTTACTTTGCTTTCGTTAAAGCAAAACATTAGATTATGTCAGCAGAGTACCCAGCCAGAAATAATCAGACACCCATTTTTCAAGCTAGCATATAATGTCACAAAAACCCAGAAGACAGCTAAATGCAGCACTAACCTTTGATCTTCATCAGATGACAATCCTAGGACATTAAGTTATATAATACATGCATGTTTTGTTCAATCAAGTTCATATTTATATCAAAAACCAGCTTTTTACATTAGCATGTGACTAGCATGTGACTAGCATTCCCACCGAACACTTCCGGTGAATTTACTAAATTACTCACGATAAACGTTCACAAAAAACATAATTATTTTAAGAATTATAGATACAGAACTCCTTTATGCACTCGCTATGTCCGATTTTAAAATAGCTTTTCGGTGAAAGCACATTTTGCAATATTCTGAGTAGATAGCCCGGCCATCACAGGCTAGCTATTTTGACACCCACCAAACTCCGATTTACTATTAGAAAAGTTTGATTACCTTTGCTGTTCTTCGTCAGAATGCACTCCCAGGACTTCTACTTCAATAACAAATGTTGGTTTGGTTCAAAATAATTCATAGTTATATCCAAATAGCGGCGTTTTGTTCGTGCGTTTAGGTCACTATCCGAAGGGTGACGCGCGAGCGCATTTCGTGACCAAAAAATTCAAAATAGTCCATTACCGTACTTAGAAGCATGTCAAACGCTGTTTAAAATCAATTTTTATGCTATTTTTCTTGTAAAATAGCGATAATATTCCAACCGGGCAACGTTGTATTTATTCAAAGGCTGAAAGAAAAAAATGTTGTAGTCTCGTGACCGCGCATCTCCAGTGTCACTGTCCCCAGGCTGACCACTTACAAATTCTGCTGCTGTTCTTTGCCCAGAGACAGCAGACACCCCATTCCACTTTCTGGCGGCTTTAGAGAGCCAATGGAAGCCTTAGAAAATGTCACGTTACAGCACAGATGCTGTAATGTCGATAGAAATGCAACAGAAGGAGAACAAATTGTCAGACAGGGCACTTCCTGTTTGGAATCTTCTCAGGTTTTGGCCTGCCATATGAGTTCTGTTTATACTCACAGATACCATTCACAGTTTTAGAAACTTTAGTGTTTTCTATCCAAATCTACTAATTATATGCATATTCTAGTTTATAGGCAGGAGTAGTAACCAGATTAAATCGGGTAGGTTTTTTTATCCGCCGTGAAAATACTGCCCCCTATCCCAAAGAAGATAAGGGAGGTAAGGCAATAAATAGGTCGTAGTGGCGAAATAATTACAATTTAGCAATTAAACACTGGTGTGATAGATGTGCAGAAGATGAATGTGCAAGTAGGGATACTGGGGTGCAAAGGAGCAAAAATAAACATTATGGGGTTGAGGTAGTTGAATGGGCTATTTTACAGATGGGCTATGATCTGTGAGCTGCTCTGACAGCTGATGCTTAAAGTTAGTGAGGAAGATATGAGTCCCCAGCTTCAGTGATTTTTGCAATTCGTTCCAGTCATTTGCAGCAGAGAACAGGAAGGAAAGGCGGCCAAAGGAGGAATTGGCTTTGGGGGTGACCAGTGAAATCTACCTGCTGAAGCGTGTGCTACGGGTGGGTGCTGCTATGGTGACCAGTGAGCTGAGATAAGGCGGGGCTTTTCCTAGGAAAGACTTATAGATGACCTGGAGCCAGTGGGTTTGGCGACAAATTTGAAGTGAGGGCCAGCCAACTGGAGCGTACAGGTCGCAGTGGTGGGTAGTATATGGGGCTTTGGTGACAAAACGGATGGCACTGCATTTAAGAGCAGTTGGAGGCTACGGAAGGCGAGTTGTATGGCATTGAAGCCCATCTGGGGGTTAGTTAATACCTAGTCCAAAGAAGGGCCAGAAGTATATAGAATGGTGTTGTCTGCATAGAGGTGGTAACAAGTAACAAACATTGTAGATTAGGAATTCAAATCAAATGAAATCAAATTCATTTATATAGCCCTTCTTACATCTGCTGATATCTCAAAGTGCTCTACAGAAACCCAGCCTAAAACCCCAAACAGCAAGCAATGCAGGTGTAGAAGCGCGGTGGCTAGGAAAACTCCCTAGAAAGGCCAAAACCTAGGAAGAAACCTAGAGAGGAACCAGGCTATGAGGGGTGGCCAGTCCTCTTCTGGCTGTGCCGGGTGGAGATTATAACAGCACATGGCCTAGATGTTCAAATGTTCATAAATGACCAGCATGGTCAAAAAATAATAATCATAGTAGTTGTCGAGGGTGCAACAAGTCAGTAACACGAGTAAGTGTCAGTTGGCTTTTTCATAGCCGATCTTTGAGAGTATCTCTACCGCTCCTGTTGTCTCTAGAGAGTTGAAAACAGCAAGTCTGGGACAGGTAGCACGTCCGGTGAACAGGTCAGGGTTCCAGCAGGTCTGGGACAGCAGGTCTGGGACAGGTAGCACGTCCGGTGAACAGGTCAGGGTTCCATAGCTGCAGGCAGAATAGTTGGAACTGGAGCAGCAGCACGGCTAGGTGAACTGGGGACAGCAAGGAGTCATCAAGCCAGGTAGTCCTGAGGCATGGTCCTAGGGCTCAGGTCTTCTGAGAAAGAAAGAAAGAATTAGAGAGAGCATATTTAAGTTCACACAGGAAAAGACGAGAAATACTCCAGATGTGACAGACTGACCCTAGCCCCCCGACACATAAACTACTGCAGCATAAATACTGGAGGCTGAGACCAGGAGGGGTCAGGAGACACTGTGGCCCCATCCGATGAAACCCCCGGACAGGGCCAAACAGGCAGGATATAACCCCACCCACTTTGCCAAAGCACAGCCCCCACACCACTGGAGGGATATCTCCAACCACCAACCTACCATCCTGAGACAAGGCCGAGTATAGCCCACAAAGATCTCCGCCACGGCACAACCCAAAGGGGGCGCCAACCCAGACAGGAAGACCATGTCAGTGACTCAACCCACTCAAGTGACGCACCCCTCCCATGGACGGCATGGAAGAACACCAGTAAGCCAGTGACTCAGCCCCCGTAATAGGGGTAGAGGCAGAGAATCCCAGTGGGAAAAGGGGAAACCGGCCAGGCAGAGACAGCAAGGGCGGTTCATTGCTCCAGCCTTTCCGTTCACCTTCACACCCCTGGGCCAGACTACACTTAATCATAGGACCTACTGAAGAGATGAGTCTTCAGTAAAGACTTAAAGGTTGAGACTGAGTCTGCGTCTCTCACAAGGATAAGCAGACCATTCCATAAAAATGGAGCTCTATAGGAGAAAGCCCTGCCTCCAGCTGTTTGCTTAGAAATTCTAGGAACAATTTGGAGGCCCGCGTCTTGTGACCGTAGCGTACGTGTAGGTATGTACGTCAGGACCAAATCGGAAAGATGGGTAGGAGCAAGCTCATGTAATGCTTTGTTGGTTAGCAGTAAAACCTTGAAATCAGCCCTTGCCTTAACAGGAAGCCAGTGTAGGGAGGCTAGCACTGGAGTAAAATGATAATTCTTTTTGGTTCAAGTCAGGATTCTAGCAGCCGTATTTAGCACTAACTGAAGTTTGTTTAGTGCTTTATCCGGGTAGCCGGAAAGTAGAGCATTGCAGTAGTCCAACCTAGAAGTAACAAAGGCATGGATTAATTTATCTGCGTCATTTTTGGACAGAAAGTTTCTGATTTTTGCAATGTTACGTAGATGGAAAAAAGCTGTCCTTGAAACAGTCTTGATATGTTCTTCAAAAGAGAGATCAGGGTCCAGAGTAACGCCGAGGTCCTTCACAGTTTTATTTGAGACGACTGTACAACCATCCAGATTAATTGTCAGATTCAACAGAAGATCTCTTTGTTTCTTGGGACCTAGAACAAGCATCTCTGTTTTGTCCGAGTTTAAAAGTAGAAAGTTTGCAGCCATCCACTTCCTTATGTTTGAGACACAGGCTTCTAGCGAGGGCAATTTTGGGGCTTCACCATGTTTCATTGAAATGTACAGCTGTGTGTCATCCGCATAGGAGTGAAATTTAACATTATGTTTTCGAATGACATCCCCAAGAGGTAAAATATATAGTGAAAACAATAGTGGTCCTAAAACGGAACCTTGAGGAACGCCGAAATTTACAGTTGATTTGTCATAGGACAAACTGATATCTTTCCGACAGATAAGACCTAAACCAGGCAAGAACTTGTCCATGTAGACCAATTTGGGTTTCCAATCTCTCCAAAAGAATGTGGTGATCGATGGTATCAAAAGCAGCACTAAGATCTAGGAGCACAAGGACAGACGCAGAGCCTCGGTCTGACATCATTAAAAGGTCATTAACCACCTTCACAAGTGCAGTCTCAGTGCTATGATGGGGTCTAAAACCAGACTGAAGCGTTTCGTATACATTGTCTTCAGGAAGGCAGTGAGTTGCTGCGCAACAGCTTTTACACATTTTTTTGAGAGGAATGGAAGATTCGATATAGGCCGATTATTAAAAAAAAGAAAATAAAAATTCTGGGTCAAGGTTTGGCTTTTTCAAGAGAGGCTATATTACTGCCACTTGTAGTGAGTTTGGTACACATCCAGTGGATAGAGAGACGTTTATTATGTTCAACATAGGAGGGCCAAGCACAGGAAGCAGCTCTTTAAGTAGTTTAGTTGGGATATGGTCCAGTATGCAGCTTGAAGGTTTAGAGGCCATGATTATTTTCATCATTGTGTCAAGAGATATGGTACTAAAACACTTTAGTGTCTCTCTTGATCCTAGGTCCTGGCAGAGTTGTACAGACTCAGGACAATGGAGCTTTGGAGGAATACTCAGATTTAAAGAGGAGTCCGTAATTTGCTTTCTAATGATCATGATCTTTTCCTCAAAGAAGTTCATGAATTCATTACTGCTGAAGTGAAAGCCATCCTCTCTTGGGGAATGCTGCTTTTTAGTTAGCTTTGCGACAGTATCAAAAAGACATTTCAGATCATTCTTATTTTCCTCAATGAAGTTGGAAAAATAGGATTATCGAGCAGCAGTGAGGGCTCTTCGATACTGCACGGTACTGTCTTTCCAAGCTAGTCGGAAGACTTCCAGTTTGGTGTGCCGGCATTTCCGTTCCAATTTTCTGGAAGCTTGCTTCAGAGCTCGTGTATTTTCTGTATACCAGGGAGCTAGTTTCTTATGACAAATGTTTTTAGTTTTTAGGGGTGCAACTGCATCTAGGGTATTGCGCAAGGTTAAATTGAGTTCCTCAGTTAGGTGGTTAACTGATTTTTGTCCTCTGACGTCCTTGGGCAGGCAGAGGGAGTCTGGAAGGGCATCAAGGAATCTTTGGGTTGTCTGTGAATTTATACATGGCACGACTTTTAATGGTCCTTGGTTGGGGTCTGAGCAGATTATTTGTTGCAATTGCAAACATAATAAAATGGTGGTCCGATAGTCCATGATTATGAGGAAAAACATTAAGATCCACAACATTTATTCCATGGGACAGAACTAGATCCAGAGTATGACTGTGGCAGTGAGTAGGTCCAGAGACATGTTGGACAAAACCCACTGAGTCGATGATGGCTCCGAAAGCCTTTTGGAGTGGGTCTGTGGACTTTTCCATGTGAATATTCAAGTCACCAAAAATGTGAATATTATCTGCGATGACTACAAGGTCCGATAGGAATTCAGGGAACTCAGTGAGGAACGCTGCATATGGCCCAGGAGGCCTGTAAACAGTAGCTATAAAAAGTGATTGAGTAGGCTGCATAGATTTCATGACTAGAAGCTCAAAAGACACAAATGTCATTGTTTTTTTTGTCAATTGAAATTTGCTATCGTAAATGTTAGCAACACCTCCGCATTTGCGGGATGCGCGGGGGTATGGTCACTAGTGTAACCAGGGGGTGAGGCCTCATTTAACACAGTAAATTCATCAGGCTTAAGCCATGTTTCAGTCAGGCCAATCACATCAAGATTATGATCAGTGATTAGTTAATTGACTATAACTGCCTTGGAAGTGAGGGATCTAACATTAAGTAGACCTATTTTGAGATGTGCGTTATCACAATCTCTTTCAATAATGACAGGAATGGAGGTCTTTATTCTAGTGAGATTGCTAAGGCGAACACCGCCACCTTTAATTTTGCCCAACCTAGGTCGAGGCACAGACACAGTCTCAATGGGGATAGCTGAGCTGACTACACTGACTGTGCTAGTGGCAGACTCCACTAAGCTGGCAGGCTGGCTAACAGCCTGCTGCCTGGCCAGCACCCTATTTCATTGTGGAGCTAGAGGAGTTAAAGACAAGACTCTCATTAATCTAACCACACTGTCCGATTTCAAAAAGGCTTTACAACGAAAGCAAAACATTAGATTATGTCAGCAGAGTACCCAGCCAGAAATAATCAGACACCCATTTTTCAAGCTAGCATATAATGTCACATAAACCCAAACCACAGCTAAATGCAGCACTAACCTTTGATGATTTTCATCAGATGACACCCCTAGGACATTATGTTATACAATACATGCATGTTTTGTTCAATCAAGTTCATATTTATATCAAAAACCAGCTTTTTACATAAGCATGTGACGTTCAGAACTAGCATACCCCCCGCAAACTTCCGGCGAATTTACTAACAATTTACTAAATTACTCACGATAAACGTTCACAAAAAGCATAATTATTTTAAGAATTATAGATACAGAACTCCTCTATGCACTCGATATGTCCGATTTTAAAATAGCTTTTTGGTGAAAGCACATTTTGCAATATTCTAAGTAGATAGCCCGGCATCACAGGGCTAGCTATTTAGACACCCAGCAAGTTTAGCCTTGACCAAACTCCGATTTACTATTAGAAAAGTTTGATTACCTTTGGTGTTCTTCGTCAGAATGCACTCCCAGGACTTCTACTTCAATAACAAATGTTGGTTTGGTCCCAAATAATCCATAGTTATGTTCAAACAGCGGTGTTTTGTTCGTGCGTTCAAGACACTATCCGAATGGTAAATAAGGGTTACGAGCACGGCGCATTTCGTGACAAAAAAATTCTAAATATTCCATTACCGTACTTCGAAGCATGTCAACCGCTGTTTAAAATCAATTTTCATGCCATTTTTCTCGTAAAAAAAGCAATAATATTCCGACCGGGAATCTGCGTTTAGGTAAATAGACAGAAAATAAAGCACGGGATCGACTCGTGCACGCGCCTAAGCCCATTATCATCTTATCGGCCACTTGCCAAAAGCGCAAATGTGTTTCAGCCTGGGGCTGGAATG
This sequence comes from Salmo trutta, assembly GCF_901001165.1. Taxonomy (NCBI): domain Eukaryota; kingdom Metazoa; phylum Chordata; class Actinopteri; order Salmoniformes; family Salmonidae; genus Salmo; species Salmo trutta. The sequence continues at coordinate 45,331,986 of NC_042985.1, forward strand.
ACATTCAGCTTTTTCCCGGGCTCTGAGAGCCTATGGGAGCCGTAGGAAGTGTCACGTTCAAGTAACAGACACATCTCAACATCAACTGTTCAGACCAGGCCTTCATGGTCCAATTTCTGCAACAGGACACCAATAAGACGAAGAGACTTGGAAACACAAGCAATGGACATTAGACGGGTGGAAATCTGTCCTTTTGTCTGAGTCCAAATTTTGAGATTTTTGGTTCCATCCTCTTTGTCTTTGTGAGATGCAGAGTAGGTGAAAGGATGATATCAGCATGTGTGGTTCCCACCGTGAAGCATGGAGGAGGATGTGTTATGGTGTGGGCGTGCTTTGTTGGTGACACTGATTTATTTAGAATTCAAGGAACACTTAACCAGCATGGCTACCACAGCATTCTGCAGCAATACGCAATCCCATCTTTTTTTGCGCTTAGTCCCACTATTATTTGTTTTTCAGGACAAGGACAGTGACCCAAAACACACCTCTAGGCTGTGTAAGGGCTATTTGACCAAGGAGAGTAATGGAGTGCTGCATCAGATGACCTGACCTCCACAATCACCCAACCTCAACCCAATTGAGATGGTTTGGGATGAGTTGGACCGCAGAATGAAGGAAAAGCAGCAAACAGGTGCTCAGCATATGTGGGAACTCCTTCAAGACTGTTGGAAAAGCATTCCTCATGAAGCTAGTTGAGAGAAAGCATTGCACACTCTTGGCAATCATCAAAGCAAAGGGTGGCTACTTTGAAGAATCTCAAATATAAAATATATTTTGATTTGTTTAACACTTTGGTTATTACATGATTCCATATGTTTAATTGTTTTGATGTCTTCTCCTATTATTATTTTACAATATAGTAAATATAAAGAAACACCCTGGAATGGGTAGGTGTGTCCAAATGTTGGACTGGTACTGTATTTACAAACAATTATATATGGGGTATTGGAAATGATGCAGACAATTACATTAATGGAAGCGCCACTCTATCTGCAATATTAAAGCTGATCTATTGCCTAGACATAAAAAAATATATAAAAAAATCACTAACACCAACTCTAACAACTCCAACAAAAATAAAAATCTGTATTAAAGTAGTGGCAGACCCTTGGCTGTGACCCCACTCTGCAATTTGGGATCTGCAAAACAAACACTTTCAAATCACACATGCATATTAATATACAATATACAATAGGACAGTATAAGTATCCACCAATTTATTTATTTTAAATGTAACCTGTTAATAGCTCCGTATAGAGATAAAGAATGCCAACCTGTGGGCACTGCATAACCCCAATGCATTAAAAACTACACCATGTCCAGGCCAGTAGAAATTCTGTTCGGGCCTGGTTGTGCCAGTGAGAAAAAAAAGTTAGCGTTGGACCCTGCCATAGCCTACAAATAGGACCCAGATTTTTTTTACCTGACGAGGCCATGAGATCAGGAAAAACTCCAGGCCAGAAAAGACACGTACGAATTTAGCCACACCACTTTTGAACCTGTGGTGATGCCTTTCCTTTAAATACTATAATTAACAAATGTCTAGAGCATAGCGTAACTGTCTTACCCTATCATAACCCAAAATATAAGGTTCTATTAGTCCATTGTTTACAACAGGAACATAAACGATGCATTAAGGCTGACCCCATTTAGTCGACTGGACGATTGTTTGGACGACCAAAATTCTTTTTAGTCGAGCAGTGGCAAATAGATTTTTTTTTCTTCCCGTTGGCACACAAGGCACCTGTCTTTGCGCCTGTCTCAGTGGAATAATCCATTGAGACCGCGGGGATGCCACGGTCTAAGAAACGTGTGGCTCAGCAGTACAAGGCACGGCTCTCTCCAGATTGTGCGCTCTCCCGCTAATATTCATTGTTTCATAACTTCATTGTGTGTGCATGGTTTGCTGTGTCTATCAATTCCCAATTTACTTATGTCACCAGCAGTAGCCTACATTTTACTGTTAATTCCCATAATTTCTAATCTGCGATGTTTATTTGGTTACTGTAGATTCTGTTAACGCATTCAAAATATTATTTATTATTATTATTACAGTCTTTTACAATCATTGTCGGCGTGGACACATTGTTTGAAGAAATCACAACCTATGCTACACTTGTGAGAAACAAGTTTTTTTTATTTCATTCCATTTGAGTTTTGTCAATTTATTCATCAACTTTAGTTTGAAATGCTCCTGTCATTGTTGAGTAAGGACACACACCTGATTACAAGTATAGAAATAGGACTAATCTACCTGGCCTGCGCACAAATGTAGGCTTATAAATGTCCCCATTTGGGGATGTCTGATTTTAGAATTTCTGATTGTTACTCACCACCGCTAAGGAGATGTGGAGCTTCTCAGTAATTTTTTATTCACCTCAAACACCAAGTAAATGAAGTATGTTTTTAGAATCAAAAGTATTTGAAAAGTGGATAACCACTCGGCAGGAAAGAAAGGGAGAAATGTAATGTTCTTATCCAGCGGAAACATCATAAACTACCGTATTACTTCTTATCCCTTGCACAAATAGCCTACAGCTGTGTCTGTCCAAAGCTTACTGGTGTGGATAACTCTTGAGGGCCCAGAATATTTTATACAATGTTGCAAGTTTGCTAGTGAGTTTTGGGCTGACCCAGTTGACAGTTGATACAATGTCTCAAGTTTGATGCATAGTCAATGTGATTTATTTTTATCAGGATATTTTCTACCTGCAGGCTGCAATGTTTTGTTGGCTTTATGTAGGCTATTTTTACATAGTTGGCAATAAAAGTTACTTTCGATTTATATAATTTTCATTGCGATAAAATCATTGTCTGTGTTTAGAGATAGAAAGACTTAAATAAATTAAATTAATCTGTTACATGAAAATTTGCACTTGAAAATCACAACTGGCACGCAGAGCGGTAGAAATGGTAAGATAAATTGGCGCTCCAAATGGAAAAGGTTGCCGACTGCTGGTGTAGCCTATTACCGTTAATAATGGCAGATTATGCGAAGGCCAGCAGCAGGAGGAGGGTCGGGAACAGTTAAAAAATATATATTAAAAAATCTTCTGGTTAGGCTATCGCTCCTGCTTGAGTCCTTTGTGTGTCTTATTTAATACAACAGTGTGATTTAAAACATCAGACAGGTTCAGTACATACAGTGCATTCGGAAAGTATTCACATCCCTTCACTTTTTCCAAATTTTGTTACGTTACAGCCTTGTTCTAAAATTGATTAAATAGGTTTTTGCCCGCATCAATCTACACCCAATACCCCATAATGACAAAGCAAAAACAGGTTTTTAGAAGAAAAAAATTGCGAATGTATCACATGTAAGTATTCAGACCCTTTACTTAGCACTTTGTTGATTTACAGCATCAAGTCTTCTTGGTTATGACGCTACAAGCTTGGCCCACCTGTATTTGGGGAGTTTCTCCCCCATTCTTCTCTGCAGATCCTCTCAAGCTCTGTAAGGTTGGATGGGGAACGTCGCTGTACAGCTATTTTCAGGTGTTTCCAGAGATGTTCGATCGTGTTCAAGTCCGGGCACTGGCTGGACTTGTCCCGAAGCCACTCCTGCGTTGTCTTGGCTGTGTGCTTAGGGTCTAGGTCCTGAAGGTGAACCTTCGCCCCAGTCTGGGCGTTCTGGAGAAGGTTTTCATCAAGGATCTCTCTGTACTTTGCTCCGTTCATCTTTCGCTCGATCCTGACTAGTCCCTGCTGCTGAAAAACATCCCCATCTGCTGCTGAAAATCATCCCCACAGCAAGATACTGCCACCACTACTTCATCTGGTTTCCTCCAGATGTGACACTTGGCATTCAGGCCAGAGTTCAATCTTCGTTTCATCAGACCAGAGAATCTTGTTTCTCCTGATCTGGGAGTCTTTTGGAAAACTCCAAGCAGGCTGTCATGTGCCTTTTTTACTGAGCAGTGGCTTCCCTCTGGCCACTCTACCATAAAGGCCTGATTGGTGGAGTGCTGCAGAGATGTTTGTCCTTCTGGAAGTTTATCACATCTCCACAGAGGAATTCTGGAGCTCTGTCAGTCACCATCGGGTTCTTGGTCACCTCCCTAACCAAGGCCCTTCCCCCCCCTGATTGCTCAGTTTGGCCGGGCGGCCAGCTCCAAGAAGAGTCTTGGTGGTGCCAATACCATTCCATTTAAGAATGATGAAGGCGACTGTGTTCTTGGGGACCTTCAATGCTGCAGACACTTTTTGGTACCCTTCCCCAGATCGGTGCCTCAACACAATCCTGTCTCAGAGCTCTACAGACAGTTCCTTCGACCTCATGGCTTGGCTTTTGCTCAGACATGCACTGTCATTTGTGGGACCTTATATAGACAGGTGTGTTTCCAAATCATGTCCAATCAATTGAATTTACCACAGGTGGACTCCAAGTTGTAGAACAGGGGTGGGCAAACCGAAATTCAACGGAGTGATGCATTTTTTAAATCAATTTGCTGGGGCCTCCCAGGTCGCGCAACGGTCTAAGGTACTGCATTGCAGTGCTTGAGGCGTCAGTACAGACCCGGGTTCGATCCCAGCCTGTGTCACAGCTGGCTGTGACTGGGAGACGCATGAGGTGGCGCACAATTGGCCCAGCGATGTCCGGGTAAGGAAATGTTTTGGCAGGTCGAGATTTCCTTGACCCATCGTGCTCCAGCGACTCGTGTGGTGGGCCGGGCGCATGCACGTTGACACGGTTGCCAGGTGTACTGTGTTTCCTCTGACACATTGGTGCAGCTGGCTTCCGCATTAAGCAGGCATTGTGTCAAGAAGCAGTGCGGCTTGGCTGGGTTGTGTTTTTGGGGACGCACGGCTCTCGACCTTCGTCTCTACCAAGTCCATACGGGAGTTGCGGCGATGGGACAAGACTCTAACTACCAATTTGGATACCACAAAATTGGGAAGAAAAAAACAAGACTTTTTTTGTCTCGCGGGCCAGATTTGAGTGCCTGGCGGACTTGATACGGCCCACGGGCCGTACTTTGCCCCCCTTGTTGTAGAAACATCTCAAGGATGGTCAATGGAAACAGGATGCACCTGAGCTGAATTTTGAGTCTCATAGCAAAGGGTCTGATACTTATGTAAATAAGGTTTTTATTGTTGTCAATACATATGCAAAAAAAATCTACAGACCTGTTTTCGCTTTGTCATTATGGGGTATTGTGTGTAGATTGGAGTTGCTCATTGGATGTTGGAAATAGTGGGGTGCCTGGCTGGCTACTTTTGTTCTATACAGCCCCAAAATCCTTATTTATTGCCGTTAAGACTGACCTGTGAATGTTTGTTTTCTGTATCAGAATGTACAGTCGTGGCCAAAGGTTTTGAGAATGACACACATATTAGTTTTCACAAAGTCTGTTGCCTCAGTTTGTATGATGGCAATTTGCATATACTCCAGAATGTTTTGAAAAGTGATCAGAAGAATTGCAATTAATTGCAAAGTCCCTCTTTGCCATGCAAATGAACTGAATCCCCCAAAAAACATTTCCACTACATTTCAGCCCTGCCACAAAAGGACCAGCTGACATCATGTCAGTGATTCTCTCGTTAACACAGGTGTTAGTGTTGACGAGGACAAGGCTGGAGATCACTCTGTCATGAGTTCGAATAACAGACTAGAAGCTTCAAAAGGAGGGTGGTGCTTGGAATCATTGTCCTTCCTCTGTCAACCATGGTTACCTGCAAGGAAACACGTGCCGTCATCATTGCTTTGCACAAAAAGGGCTTCACAGGCAAGGATATTGCTGCCAGTAAGATTGCACCTAAATCAGCCATTAATCAGATTATCAAGAAATTCAAGGAGAGCGGTTCAATTGTTGTGAAGAAGGCTTCAGGGCGCCCAAGAAAGTCCACCAAGCGCCTGGACCATCTCCTAAAGTTGATTCAGCTGCGGGATCGGGGCATCACCAGTACAGAGCTTGCTCAGGAATGGCAGCAGGCAGGTGTGAGTGCATCTGCACGTACAGTGAGGCGAAGACTTCTGGAGGATGGCCTGGTGTCAAGAAGGGCAGCAAAGAAGCAGGAAAAACATCAGGGACAGACTGATATTCTGCAAAAGGTACAGGGATTGGACTGCTGAGGACTGGGGTAAAGTAATTTTCTCTGAATCCCCTTTCCGATTGTTTGGGGCATCCGGAAAAAAGCTTGTCCGGAGAAGACAAGGTGGGCGCTACCATCAGTCCTGTGTCATGCCAACAGTAAAGCATCCTGAGACCTTTCATGTGTGGGGTTGCTTCTCAGCCAAGGGAGTGGGCTCACTCACAATTTTGCCTAAGAACACCGCCATGAATAAAGAGCAACTTCTCCCAACCATCCAGGAACAGTTTGGTGATGAACAATGCCTTTTCCAGCATGATGGAGCACCTTGCCATAAGGCAAAGTTATAACTAAGTGGCTCGGGGAACAAAACATTGATATTTTGGGTCCATGGAGAGGAAACTCCCCAGACCTTAATCCCATTGAGAACTTGTGGTCAATCCTCAAGAGGCGGGTGGACAAACAAAAACTCACAAATTCTGATAAACTCCAAGCATTGATTATGCAAGAATGGGCAGCCATCAGTCAGGATGTGGCCCAGAAGTTAATTGACAGCATGCCAGGGCGGATTGCAGAGGTCTTGAAAAAGAAGGGTCAACACTACAAATATTGACTCTTTGCATCAACTTCATGTAATTGTCAATAAACGCCTTTGACACTTATGAAATGCTTGTAATTATACTTCAGTACTCCATAGTAACATCTGACAAAAATATCTAGACACTGAAGCAGCAAACTTTGTGGAAATTAATATTTGTGTTATTCTCAATTTTTGGCCACGACTGTACTTTTTGCCTTTTAGTTTCACTATATTCATTAAAGGCTTAATTAGGATTTGTACCACTGCCTTAAGGCATCTGCATGCTTCCCAGACAACAGTTCGGAAGAAGTTGTGCATATATTTGTATATTTTGTGACGTTTTTGTTAATTCTTTACTTTGGTGAGTTTTTCTGGCTGTTCGGGCAAACGTTTTTTTTTTTCCCAGAGGCAAACCGAATTCTACGCCCCTTCGTCGGTGATTGGTCAACTGTAAGGATTCTTCAATAAAGTCTTTGTTTTCTTTCAATGAGAGACGACTCATTTTCATGCACATTTTTTTCATTGACAAATGCTGCACCAAACAGATTTTACATCGTAGATGTAAAATTGCACGACTGCAAAAACGTAAAAAATGACATTTCTTGAGTTTCTTTAGATTAATTCTGACTATTTTTGAGGAAGTGTATACTGGCCATGTCATCTCAAATGGACAAACAGTACTATTGCCGCTTTCTTCTCGTTTTTCAAATGAAGGTCTTTTAAGGGAGTATGCGTGCACACTCGTTAGGCTAAGCCACAGCCGAACTGAAGCATGCTGATGCCTTTACTTTGCATTTGTCCCTGTAACAACAACTGACATGCATTTTCTCTCTCTCATAGACTGGGAGCATGCCATACGGATTGGCGTCCTGGACTGTGCTCAAGAGAATAACTTTGACATCTGCAAGGAGTTTGGCATTCACTTCTACCCCACCTTCAGAGTATGTGCCAGCCAAGATTTGAATTATGTAGGCTCCTAATATGCCACTATTGTTTTACAGTTCTGCCGCTTGTTCTTTTCTCCCTCAGTACTTTAAAGCACGTGGCCCCACATTTGATGTTGGAAAAACATACAGAGGTAAGATTCTGGTACTTGTAGGTGCATTTGGGGATGGTATTTGGAACAAAATAAGTAGTTTGCATTTGGATGAACTTAAATGTTCACAACATTGTTTGTCTGACAAGGCTATGCAGTTTGTAAATGTTGTTCCATACTGCCAAATGTAGACAGACCCGTACCACCGCTGCATTCTAGAATAATATGTCCATCTCAAGACAGTTGTTTTCATATTTGACATTCTTCTCAAGTTGTTTCCATAAAGACCTACTGTTAGGGCTGGGATTTATGCCCTAGGAGTTACCCTCTGCTGGTCAGGCTTACCTTCCGGGACTTACAATAAAGCTGTGACCGGTCGGAATACAACGGGACTACTGAATAAGTTCAGGCTTCCTAGGTCCGTATACTATAAATCTTCCCAAGATTTATGAATGAGTGGTAATAGGTGTAGGATCTGTGCCAACCTTGTTTTTGGTACCGGCTCTTGTTTCACTGATTCGGAATCTCTAGTTCGACTGTAAATTGCGGTGAACCCTGCTTGTAGCGCCAACTGTTAGGTTCTAAATAAACAGAGTAAAAAACTCACGGACGCTTAGTAAAGCTCAAACCAAGTTTATTCACCCACTGGGTCATACAGCTGCACAAGACAAAGAACATATTCACATAAATCCTGGTATTTAACCCTTTCTCCTATGCTGAGTCTCCTACACATCTGAAAAGCCAATACATCTCTATTGCTAGACAAAACCTTAGTGATATCTGTTCTTCATCTGACCTGACCTCTGCCCAAATTCCTTACTCCTCCCTATAAGATCCCTGATGTCTAACAATAACATATTCTGACAGAATGTGAATGTTCTACATTCCCCTCTCTCCCTCAGTGACATGAATGAGAATATTTCATATATTAAAGTTGATAAGTCAGAACCCATCAGAGCAAACCAGATGAGATGGCATATCGCTGCAGAATTCTGTGGTAGTCATGCTGGTTAAGTGTACCTTGAATTCTAAATAAATCACAGACAGTGTCACCAGCAAAGCACCATCACACCTCCATGCTTCACGTTGGGAACCACACATGCAGAGATCATCCGTTCACCTACTCTGCATCTCATAAAGACATGGCGGTTGAACCAAAAATCTCAAATTTGGACTCATTAGACCAAATTACCTGTTTCCACCGGTCTAATGTCCATTGCTCGTGTTTCTTGGCCCAAGCAAGTCTCTTATTCTTATTGGTGTCCTTTAGTAGTGGTTTCTTTGCAGCAATTCGACCATGAATGACTGACGTGAATCAGGCCATCTGAAAAATGTCAAGAACTTTGAAAGTTTCTTCAAGTGCAGTCGCAAAAACCATCAAGCGCTATGACAAAACTGGCTCACATGAGGACCGCCACAGGAAAAGGAAGACCCAGAGTTAACTCTGCTGTAGAGGATAAGTTCATTAGAGTTACCAGCCTCAGAAATTGCAGGCCACATAAATGCTTCAGAGTTCAAGTAACATACACATCTTTTTAACATCAATTGTTCTCCTCTAAAGTAATGATGGACTGTAATTTCTCATTGCTTATTTGAGCTGTTTTTGCCATAATATAGACTTGGTCTTTTACCAAATAGGGCTATCTTCTGTATACCACCCCTACCTTGTCACACCACAACTGACTCAAAAGCATTAAGAAGTAAAGACATTCCACAAATTAGCTTTTAAGAAGGCACACCTGTTAATTGAATTGCATTCCAGGTGACTACCTCATGATGCTGGTTGAGAGAATGCCAAGAGTGTGCAAAGCTGTCATCAAGGCAAAGGGTGGCTACTTTGAAGAATCTCAAATATAAAAAATATTTTGAATTGTTAAACCAGTTTACTACTTGATTCCTTGTGTTATTTCAAGGGGTTGATGTATTCACTGTTACTCTACATTGTGGAAAATAGTAAAAATAAAGGAAAACCCTTGCATGCGTAGGTGTGTCCAAACCTTTGACTGGTACTATACATAAAGAAAAATATGCACACTTGTGTGACTCTCTCATAAAGGCAGCGTGTCTTTCGCACAGTACTTATCATTTCCCACTCTGGGATAATGTGATGGGCTTTCACTGTTAAAGTAACTCTTTGTAGCCCTGGAGGTCCATCCGTCTGTAGTAAGCGCAACACAGGGTGCATTGGCCAATTAATTGAAAACTTCAGCTTTAGCTTGCTTATATAGACAGGGTGCTACCTGTTTGCTGAAGTGGGTGCAAGAGGGCGATGTTCGTAACGTGGCTCGAGCACTTTCGCGAGGTGCTGAAATCCCCTTTTCTTCTCCACCGAGAATCGGCGCATATACGCGGCTATAAACATACTTATCGCTCTTCTAAATTATTTGGCCCGGTCAAAGTCTGCCGCAAAGGGCTGCTTGAATGCAGAGGGGAGACAGTTGTTTGGTAGGAATACTAGGGTGATGTTGTTATAAATGTGTCCAGGAAGGCTGGGCATTCATGCGGTTGAGTCCATTTCGGCCATAACATGGACTCTTAACATGAAACTTTTGTACTCCTTGCTGAAACAAGCACATTTTGTGTTTCTGTCGCCTAGGCAATGCCCACCACAATGCAGCAGCACACATGGAAGTAGAATAACTAGAATAGGCTTGGAACCTCTAACCCTGGCAATTTGACTGGAAAACTCAGGTTCTGACTAGAGGGACTACAGCTACGACCGGAACTGACGTTGCAGAATTTACAGGATAATCTACACAGCAAGTTAGGCGACTTGGGTTAAGAAAAGGGTTAGGGTTAGCTAAAATGCTCTTCTAACCTGCTACGAATAGTAACTTTCGGTCGTAGCTGTACTCTTTCTAGTCACAACCCTAAACTCATGGGTACACTTGCAATGGCTGCCTGGTATTGTGATGCGATCATTTTCATGGTAATATAGCGTGTGGCTGATGCAATAGAATGTGTTTTTTTGTAATGTCGGTTCCCATTATGCCATCATTGTTTGAATGGCAGCATATGGAGGCAGAGGAGAGTAGAAAATGTGCAGCTTAATTTTTTATATACACTGCTCAAAAAAATAAAGGGAACACTTAAACAACACATCCTAGATCTGAATGAAAGAAATAATCTTACTAAATACTTTTTTCTTTACATAGTTGAATGTGCTGACAAAAAAAATCACACAAAAATAATCAATGGAAATCCAATTTATCAACCCATGGAGGTCTGGATTTGGAGTCACACTCAAAATTAAAGTGGAAAACCACACTACAGGCTGATCCAACTTTGATGTAATGTCCTTAAAACAAGTCAAAATGAGGCTCAGTAGTGTGTGTGGCCTCCACGTGCCTGTATGACCTCCCTACAACGCCTGGGCGTGCTCCTGAGGGATCTCCTCCCAGACCTGGACTAAAGCATCCGCCAACTCCTGGAAAGTCTGTGGTGCAACGTGGCGTTGGTGGATGGAGCGAGACATGATGTCCCAGATGTGCTCGGGACAGTCTGGGCAGTCTGGCAACTCGGGATAGTCTGGCAACTCTGGATAGTCTGGGCAGTCTGGCAACTCGGGACAGTCTGGGCAGTCTGGCAACTCGGGACGGTCTGGCAACTCGGGACGGTCTGGCAACTCGGGGCGGTCTGGCAACTCGGGGCGGTCTGGCAACTCGGGGCTGTCTGGCAACTCGGGGCTGTCTGGCAACTCGGGGCTGTCTGGCAACTCGGGGCTGTCTGGCAACTCGGGGCTGTCTGGCAACTCGGGGCTGTCTGGCAACTCGGGGCAGTCTGGCAACTCGGGGCTGTCTGGCAACTCGGGGCTGTCTGGCAACTCGGGGCTGTCTGGCAACTCGGGGCTGTCTGGCAACTCGGGGCTGTCTGGCAACTCGGGGCAGTCTGGCAACTCGGGGCAGTCTGGCAACTCGGGGCAGTCTGGCAACTCGGGGCAGTCTGGCAACTCGGGGCAGTCTGGCAACTCGGGGCAGTCTGGCAACTCGGGGCAGTCTGGCAACTCGGGGCAGTCTGGCAACTCGGGGCAGTCTGGCAACTCGGGGCAGTCTGGCAACTCGGGGCTGTCTGGCAACTCGGGGCAGTCTGGCAACTCGGGGCAGTCTGGCAACTCGGGGCAGTCTGGCAACTCGGGGCAGTCTGGCAACTCGGGGCAGTCTGGCAACTCGGGGCAGTCTGGCAACTCGGGGCAGTCTGGGCAGTCTGGCAACTCGGGGCAGTCCGGGCAGTCTGGCAACTCGGGACAGTCCGGGCAGTCTGGCAACTCGGGACAGTCCGGGCAGTCTGGCAACTCGGGACAGTCCGGGCAGTCTGGCAACTCGGGACAGTCCGGGCAGTCTGGCAACTCGGGACAGTCCGGGCAGTCTGGCAACTCGGGACAGTCCGGGCAGTCTGGCAACTCGGGACAGTCCGGGCAGTCCGGCAACTCGTCTGGGCAGTCTGGCCACTCCGGCAGTTCAGCGCAGTCTGGCCACTCCGGCGACTGTTGACTGGCGGGCAGCTCTGACGACTGTTGACTGGCGAGGCTGGGTTTACGCACTTGCAGGCTAGTGCGGGGAGCGGGAACAGGACGAGTCGGACTGGGTTGACGCACTTCCGGGTCCGCACGAGAGACAGGAGCTGGAAACCCAGGGCTATGGAGGCGCACAGCCGGTCTAGATCTTACCTCCTGCACAACCCGCCTTGGCTGGATGGAACTAGTAGCCCTGTACGAGCGGGGTGCTCGTACAGGGCAGACTGGGCTGTGCAGGGGCCTGATGGTAGCCGTGCATAGAGCGGGAGTTGGGTAGCCTGGTCCTCGGAGGCGTACCGGCGACCAGATGCGCTGCGCAGGCATCCTCCTACCAGGCTGGATGCCCGCTCTAGCACGGCACCTGCGAGGGGCTGGAATAACTCGCACCGGACTGTGCGTGCGTATGGGTGAGAGAGTGCGCTTCTCAGCGCAACATGGCGCTCCCCACCTCATACGCTCCTCCATATAACCACGGGTAGCTGGCCTCCGGCTCTTCCTAGGCCTAGCCAAACTACCCGTGTGCACCCCCAAAAAAATGTATTGGGGGTGCCTCTCGTGCTTCAACGCCAGTCTTGTCCCTCGGAAACGTTCCCGGTCCATACCAGCCTTACTCCTTTCCTCTCTCTCGCGTACCACCTGTTTCCAAGGAAGGCGATCTTTCCCTGCTTGGATCTCCTCCCAAGTGTAGGAGCCTTCTCCCTCCAAGATCTCCTCCCAAGTCCATCTCTCTCGTTTGTCCACTTCGAATTCTGTCTGCTCCTTCCTCTGCTGCTTGGTCCAATTTTGGTGGGAGATTCTGTCACGGTTGTCGTCGGTTAAGGTAGACCAAAACGCAGCAGGTACGTGCAGGCTCATCTTGACGTTTATTTATTTTCAAAAATGAACATACAAAAATAACAAAACGAAATACGAACAACAAAACAGTCTGGCTAGGCATAAGGCTAAACACAGAACAATCACCCACAAATACCAAACACAAACACACCCTACTATATGGGACTCTCAATCAAAGGCAGATAGACAACACCTGCCTTCAACTGAGAGTCCCAACCCCAATTAACCAAACATAGACATACACTTACTAGACTCCACATAGAAATTCTTAAACATAAACCAAAACCCGGAATTAGTAAATCAACCACCCTTTTAACAAAAACACACCACCCTGAACCACATAAAACAAATACCCTCTGCCACGCCCTGACCAAACTACAAAAACAATTAACCTTATACCGGCCAGGACGTGACAAGATTATGTCAGCAGAGTACCCAGCCAGAAATAATCAGACACCCATTTTTCAAGCTAGCATATAATGTCACATAAACCCAAACCACAGCTAAATGCAGCACTAACCTTTGATCTTCATCAGATGACAATCCTAGGACATTATGTTATACAATACATGCATGTTTTGTTCAATCAAGTTCATATTTATATCAAAAACCAGCTTTTTACATTAGCATGTGACTAGCATTCCCACCGAACACTTCCGGTGAATTTACTAAATTACTCACGATAAACGTTCACAAAAAACATAACAATTATTTTAAGAATTATAGATACAGAACTCCTATATGCACTCGCTATGTCCGATTTTAAAATAGCTTTTCGGTGAAAGCACATTTTGCAATATTCTGAGTAGATAGCCCAGCCATCACAGGTTAGCTATTTTGATACGCACAAAGTGTGGTTCTCACCAAACTCCGATTTACTATTAGAAAAGTTTGATTACCTTTGGTGTTCTTCGTCAGAATGCACTCCCAGGACTTCTACTTCAATAACAAATGTTGGTTTGGTCCCAAATAATCCATAGTTATATCCAAATAGCGGCGTTTTGTTCGTGCGTTCAAGACACTATCCGAAGGGTAAATAAGGGTGACGCGCCCGACGCGTTTTGTGACAAAAAAATGCTAAATATTCCATTACCGTATTTCAAAGCATGTCAACCGCTGTTTAAAATCAATTTTTATGCCATTTTTCTCGTAAGAAAGCGATAATATTCCGACCGGGAGTGTTTGTTTTCGTTCAACGAGAGAAAGTAAACATGGTGTCAGCTCGAGCATGCGCGCCCCAGTCTCATTGTTCTCAGATCGACCACTTACAAAATGCGCTAATGTTTTTCAGCCAGGGCCTGCAAAGCCACCATTCAGCTTTCTGGCGCCTTCTGAGAGCCTATGGGAGCGTTAGAAAATGTCACGTCATGCCAGAGATCCCCTGTTTTGGTTAGAGATGATCAAGAAGGCCATGAAATGGTCAGAGAGAGCGCTTACTGTTTGGAATCTTCTCAGGTTTTGGCCTGCCAAATGAGTTCTGTTATACTCACAGACACCATTCAAACAGTTTTAGAAACTTTAGGGTGTTTTCTATCCAAATCAATTATATGCATATTCTAGTTACTGGGCAGGAGTAGTAACCAGATTAAATCGGGTACGTTTTTTTATCCGGCCGTGCAAATACTGCCCCCTAGCCCCAACAGGTTAATAGAGGAACATTGTGACAGAAAATTACAAGTTTATGTTATAATACTGTTTATACATCAAAGAAGGGTTGATGAGTACTCTCTCATCTGTGGTTTGAGTTGGGCCTGTGGGGTTTGAGCTGACAATTGATTGACTTGGTGATGAAACCTACAGCTGGCATTCCATAGATAGGATGTGAGGTGGTTGTAACTGGGATAGAGAGGAGTAGAACAAAGGCCTCAATGGTTCTTAGACATCCTGGCATCTGGGAAATTAGGCCAGGGTCGGGGGTTAAGATAACGCCAGGTGCAGATAAAGACACGATGAGTCCAGTGTCGCTTATGATGCCCTTTGATCTGCATGACTAAGCATTTTAGTCATCCTATATAAGATGTCTGTTTTTTAATTTATATTTTTTTAAGTGTTGGGCTGACGGTTTCATTATTGCAATAATTAATCGATTTTAAATAAGTATGATAGTTTGAAGAAATGACCAAGTCTCTCAGTACTGAATTTCCACAACATTTTTGGTGAGGGGGATGGTATCTGCAACTTCACCTGTTGACCGCTCCTGAAGATCTGGGTAAACTGTGTACAGGGGATCAGAAGTTGAGATCTCAGGGTAAACCACGCTTATTATTGAGCAGCTGGACCCGCCTATGATCTGAGAGGTGGCGGGCACGGGTGGATACCGGATCTCAGACATAGTGCTGAGAGAGGTAGGCTTGGACAAAAAAAATCAATAAGTGATGAAATTATAAATAAAAAAGAAATGCCCTGTTTCTTAAGAAGGCCACAGCTGAGGTGACTAACAGGACTGAGTTGAGTTGATAAGTGAGGTGTCCTTGGGCATGATTGTTAATTAGCCAGTCGAGGGCAACCAAAACTCTAGCCTGTGGTACTGACTTGATCACAGTAGGACTGGTGAGGTTTGTGGGAACGAGGGACCAGAGCCTGGTGACACCCTGCGGGGGCGCTAGTCCTGGCGAAGTTCTATTAGACGAGGGACCTGCGCCCAGTGACACCTGAAAGTACGCTGGCCCTGGCGAAGTCTAATTATAACTTGTGTTTTGTTAAATGAGGTAAACAGGTATGCCCTGGGTTACTGTTGTTAGGTGTTATTGTGCGTGTTTTGTTATTCCTGATACTTAGAAAATACGAGGTAAGGTTGGATTTTTTGGGGGGACTGTGTTGCATAATTAAATAGGAGACATGGGTATCTGTATGTAGTTTTGCACATTTGTATAGACATAAAATAATCTATACCATAGTAATCGCAGTAAGCGGTATCCCAGTGTGGATACAATACCCTGTTGTCGGACCGCTAATTAGGCAATATTTTGGTAATGGTATGGGTTTCCCTGTTTATATAGACAGGGTTTTGAAATCTAAAAACAGCGCTAACCAGTTTTCCTCGTCTGTCTCGTTCCCATCTGTTTTTTTGTTTGTGCAAAAAAAAAATGAATGAGAAATTGTATGTCTGTATAATCGATTACTGGAGATTTGATAAATTAATACTGGGAATTTAATGAGTTGCAATTTAAACAACCTTTAAGTAGACGTACGTAGGTTCAGAGTGGTCTTTTTATGTATAATTTGTTAGAGAACATTAAAGCGTTATATGACTGTCTACAGGATCTGGGAGATAGTCTCAGAAAAAGATTGGCATATATTAAAACCTCAAGGAGAGAGGAGCAGAAATAACCATAATAGAAGAGGTATACTAAAGCAAAGCCATAAAGACACTAATAGAAGTTCATGAGCATTCTTACAATTCGGCTCGAATATGAAAAATCTAATTGTGAATAAAATTTGTCAATTTCCCCACTGACAGGGAAATTCCGGGATGCATTTGTGACTGGGCACAATGATGTAACAAGAGTCTTTAGCTCAATACACCAGCGTTTTCATGTTAGTGTTCTATGAGCGTAATCGCACTAACCGTTCTATTTGTGAAGTTAATTGGGTATGGATATTGTTAAATGGGGTACTTGGTAAATTCGCTCAGACTATTTTGTTCGGATTTCAGAGCACTAGTTTGAATGTACCAGAGTGCAAAATAGCTGTTGAATTTACCAATGCTCAACGCCGGTTGAATATGGCTGGTGTCAGTAGACGTTAGGGAAATAACGTAACTATGTAATAACGTGAAATTATTGCCAGCAGCACAGTTAGTCACCAACGTTTTGAATAACATGAAAAAAGCCTAACCAGCTCTGCAAGGTGAGTAGAATGGAGAGTGAAGCTGTATTCTCTTGTTTGTGTCAGGAAGTAGTGTTAGCTAGCCAACTTTAGCCAGTTAGTTTGGGTTTGAGGTAAGAAAAGTATTATATTTTGTGAGGTCAGATAGCTTGGATCAACCCTGCTCTTTAGCAGATTTTGGGATTGAATAATCCTTGTGAGAATCAAGGACAGTGGATAGTACAATTGGCAGTATATATGGGCAAGAGCACGAATGTTTACAAATAGTCACTTTGTTTCACGCCGCATTTAAACAATCGCTAAAGGGTGTAGATTTGAGGGTTTTGTGTTGATAGAATTTAAAGTGAATTTGTTATTGGTGTGAAAAGACGAAGGAACGCCTACCAAACATCGCCACATTAGTAAACTATGTGGTAGAGCAGGGTCACAAGGAATTATATGGTGAAGTACAACCGGAGAAACGAGAACATATTTGGGGCTTTCGAGAACATTGCGACTCAGGAAAACCCCAGTAGTTTTAATCTCGTGAGACACTTTATTTCGTTTTATTTTGAAGTATATTTATTGAATTGAAGAAAGGGAGAAAGAGAAGAGTAATTAAAGTGGGCTCCCTGAGAACCGAAGTTATGTTTGTTTTGACTATAATTAAAGAAAATGTTCACCTGTTAACAATGTGAGACAAAGACAAAGGTAGAGATTGTAGGGGGCTTTCTGAGTTTAAGGGAAGAGCTGACAAGGTAAAGATCTGGCATCCTGCCCCTGAATAAGGCAGTTAACCCACTGTTCCCCAGTAGGCCGTCATTGTAAATTAGAATTAGTTCTTAATTGACTTCCCTAGTTAAATAAAGGTTAACAGGAACAATTTAAGGTGAAACTGATATTACATATGTTGTTGGACATTGGTCTAGTAACGATACCAGGATTACTTTACATTGTTATGGAAAAGAGAGACCAGTCATATAATACAATATGGGAGTGAATTCTTAGACTCTGTGGCGAGATACAAGGGTAGCGCATGCTAAATTAAGCCCACATAAACGTTGGGGTACATTAAAACAACCAATCATGTTTTGTTTGTAGTTGTGGGTTGCTGATTATGATATTAGTATAGTGAATACTAAAGAAATTGACATTTCTCTTCCAGGAGAATGGGGGTAGTCATTCTCTCTCTTTGAAACGTTTCCTAAGGCTATGGTAGTTAGTATAAAGGTATCCGGATTAAGCCGTAAACTACCAAATTAAATAAGGCCATTTTTGTTTGTTTTTACCGTATGGTTTGCAGGCACCCACACACACTTGTTATGAATATTCTTTAGTGTTTTAAAATGCTATGTCTGATTTATTGTGAGTGTTGCATTTCATTTGGTTTTAGTAGGTTTTTCACAGGTTGGAGATGCGGTATTTTAAAGACACACACACATGGAATTTTCTCAAGTTTTTATTTTCTGAGTTTTAATTGACCATGTGAATTATTTTGATGAAAATGTACTGAAGAAACTGTAACTCTGGGATATGAAATGTTTTACTGTTTTCTTTAAGGATTAATGGAATGGTGTGCACTATGGCCGGTGTCCTACACCACTTCTAGCGAGAGACCTGAGTCCGAACCAGCAACCGTGTACAGCATCTAGTTTAAATTATCAAATGCATTCTCTCTCAGGAGTGCAACAGAAGTCCACATGGAGTGAGCATGGAGAGAGATCTGTTCCAAAACTTCTCATATTGCTGGTATACTGGTTGGCAAATGGACAAGACGTAGTGAGTTGTGGTGGGGTTCAGGTGAGACATTTGAAATTGGGTCATTGTTATGGGCCATCCACTTTGAACTGTGAAGCTGTCTGAAGAAAAATGAAGAAATGCCAGAAGATTGAGTGCCGGTCAACTGCCCGTAATTGATTTGGACTTGGACTCTAAAATTGTTATTTGGGGTATCAGGTTGATTATGGAGGTTCACACTGCTAAATTTATAATGATTTAGGCTAAGAATGCATTGGGATAGTGATCTGTAATTTATAACCCTGATGAGAGTTAATTGGGTTTTAATTATGATTTGGAAATGATTTCCCTGACCTATTCCCATTTCCTGACTACATCTCTGATGAAGAGCACTCCAATTCTGAGCATAAGGACCCAATCACCGCATTCTTATCGGCAGACTCAATAGCCTTGGCTTCTCAAATGACTGCCTCGCCTGGTTCACCAACTACTTCTCAGACAGAGTTCAGTGTGTCAAATCAGAGGGACTGTCTGGCAGACTCTATGGGGGTGCCACAGGGTTCAAATCTCGGGACGACGCTTTTCTCTATATATCAATGATGTCGCTCTTTCTGCTGGTGATTCTCTGATCCACCTCTACGCAGACGACACCATTCTGTATACATCTGGCCCTTCTTTGGACACTGTGCTAACAAACCTCCAAACGAGCTTCAACGCCGTACAACACTCCTTCCGTGGCCTCCAACTGCTTTTAAATACTAGTAAAAACTAAGTACATGCTCTTCAACCGATTGCTGCCCGCACCCTCCCGCCCGATTTAGCATCACTGCTCTGGACGGTTCTGACCTAGAATATGTGGACAACTACAAATACCTAGGTGTCTGGTTAGACTGTAAACTCTCCTTCCAGACTCACATTTAAGCATCTCCAATCCAAAATTAAATCTAGAATCAGCTTCCTATTTCGCAACAAAGCCTCCTTCACTCATGCTGCCAAACATACCCTCGTAAAACTGACTATCCTATCGATCCTTGACTTCGGCAATGTCATTTAAAAAATAGCCACCAACACTCTACTCGGCAAACTGGATGTAGTCTATCACAGTGCCATCCGTTTTATCACCAAAGCCCCATATACTCGCCACCACTGTGACCTGTATGCTCTCTTTGGCTGGCCCTCACTACATATCTGTCGCCAAACCCACTGGCTCCAGGTCATCTATAAGTCTTTGCTAGGTAAAGCCCTGCCTTATCTCAGCTCACTGGTCACCATA
Organism: Salmo trutta; assembly: GCF_901001165.1. Taxonomy (NCBI): domain Eukaryota; kingdom Metazoa; phylum Chordata; class Actinopteri; order Salmoniformes; family Salmonidae; genus Salmo; species Salmo trutta. The sequence continues at coordinate 45,351,796 of NC_042985.1, forward strand.
GCAACACCCGTAGCACACGCTCCAGCAGGTATATTGCACTGGTCATCCCCAAAGCCAACACTTCCTTTGGCTGCCTTTCCTTCCAGTTCTCTGCTGCCAATGACTGGAACGAATTGCAAAAATCTCTGAAGCTGGAGTCTTCTATCTTTAAGCATCAGCTGTCAGAGCAACTTAACGATCACTGTACCTGCACACAGCCAATCTGTAAGTAGCACTACCTCATCCCCATATTATTACTTACCCTCTTGCTCTTTTGCACCCCGGTATTTCTACTCTCACATAATCATCTGCACAGCTATCACTCTGATATGTAATTATTTTCACCTCTATGGCCTATTTATTTCCTACCTCCCTACTCTTCTACATTTGCACACACTGTACATAGATTTTTTTTTGTGTGTGTGTTACTGACTACGTTTGTTTGTGTAACTGGGTTGTTTTTGTTGCACTGCTTTGTTTTATCTTGGCCAGGTCGCAGTTGTAAATGAGAACTTGTTCTCAACTGGCCTATCTGGTTAAATAAAGGTAAAATAAAAACTGGGTGGACATTTTCATCAAGCTGACCCCTATCTTTGTGCATAGTGCCAGCGTGATGATTCCCCTGTTTGCTGTAATGAAGCTTGTGTGTGATTTTTATTTTTCATGTTTCATTTTCTGTTTCAGATTGACTGTGTTTAGATAAAGGTCTAAAACTCAGCAATGAAAGAAAGGTTATTTACCCTGGAAGAATTGTCAGGCACCAGAAATATGTACGTTGTTTGTTTAAATGTATGTTTACCAATAATCATGTAATGCTTGTACCCTTTGGTTTTTCTAGAAGAAGCTTAGCTTCTTGAGAGGAGAATGTGACAGAAAAAAACGTAAAGATTATGCTATATTACTGTTTATACATCAAATAAGGGTTGATGAGTACTCATCTGTTTCTGTCGTTCGAGTTGGGCCTGTGGAGCTTGAGCTGACAATTGATTGACTTGGTGATAACCTACAGCTGGCATTCCATAGACAGGATGTGGGGTGGTTAACTGGGATAGAGAGGAGTAGAACAAAGGCCTCAATGGTTCTTAGACATCCTGGCATCTGGGAAATTAGGCCAGGGTCGGGGGTTAAGATAATGCAAGGTACAGATAGACAGGATAAGTCCAGGGTGGCTTATGATGCCCCTTGATCGGCATGACAAAGAATTTTGGTCATCCTATATAAGATGTCTGTTTTTTCATTATTAATTAGGCTCTCTGCCTAACAGTCAAGACTGTTGGCCTGACGGTTTCATTATTGCAATAATTTATCAATATTAAATAAGTATGATTGTTTGAAGAAATGAAGTCTTTCTCAGTACTGAATTTCCACGACAGGATCCAATCAACTTTCTATTGGCTAGGCCTACTATATTAATTTCACGACTTTCTTAATGTTAAGCACATTGCTTGTCTTTATAACAGGAGTATAGCCCACCTGGATGGCATGAAAATGAACCACAGAAAAAGTGTCATCCCTTCTCTATTTAAGTGCATAGATTACATGTATTTTTTTTCCCCTGTCCCTGTTTCAAGACAGGTGCATGATAATGGTCCATTCTAAATCAAAACAAATTTCACACATATATTATTTAGTTTATGTAAAGACCAGATTAAATCAAGAGTAGTCTGATGGGTGACAATATTAGCTTATCACTTGTGAATTATGTTTTGTCACTTGTGAATGATGCCCAGCGTAAGGCAAGAAACAAGGACTTTTTTCGAATCATAGTTGTAGGCCTATAGGCGTATATGTTTTGAGGTTTGTATTACAACTAAAGTGGCCCTTCTTAAAAATAAACACATTAATCCGCTTTACGATGGGTGTAGAGCCTAACTGGCATTTAATAAAAGCATTACATGCATAATCGCATTTGCGGTCACTTTTGAAAATCAAATCAAATTTATTTATATAGCCCTTCGTATATCAGCTGAAATCTCAAAGTGCTGTACAGAAACCCAGCCTAAAACCCCAAGCAGCAAGCAATGCATGTGAAAGAAGCACGGTGGCTAGGAAAAACTCCCTAGGAAAAACTCCCTAGAAAGGCCAAAAACCTAGGAAGAAACCTAGAGAGGAACCAGGCTATGAGGGGTGGCCAGTCCTCTTCTGGCTGTGCCGGGTGGATATTATAACAGAACATGGTCAAGATGTTAAAATGTTCATAAATGACCAGCATGGTCAAATAATAATAATCATAGTAGTTGTCGAGGGTGCAACAAGCACGTCCGGTGAACAGGTCAGGGTTCCGTAGCCGCAGGCAGAACAGTTGAAACTGGAGCAGCAGCATGGCCAGGTGGACTGGGGACAGCAAGGAGTCATCATGCCAGGTAGTCCCGAGGCATGGTCCTAGGGCTCAGGTCCTCCGAGAGAGAGAAAGGAAGAAAGAGAGAATTAGAGAGAGCATATTTAAATTCACACAGGACACCGGATAAGACAAGAGAATACTCCAGATGTAACAGACTGACCCTAGCCCCCCGACACAAACTACTGCAGCATAAATACTGGAGGCTGAGACAGGAGGGATCAGAAGACACTGTGGCCCCATCCGATGATACCCCCGGACAGGGCCCAACAGGCAGGATATAACCCCACCCACTTTGCCAAAGCACAGCCCCCACACCACTAGAGGGATGTCTACAACCACCGACTTACCGTCCTAAGACAAGGCCGAGTATAGCCCACAAAGATCTCCGCCATGGCACAACCCAAGGGGGGGGGCGCCAACCCAGACAGGAAGACCACGTCAGTGACTCAACCCACTCAAGTGTCGCACCCCTCCCATGGACGGCATGGAAGAACACCAGTAAGCCAGTGACTCAGCCCCTGTAATAGGGTTAGAGGCAGAGAATCCCAGTGGAAAGAGGGGAACCGGCAAGGCAGAGACGGCAAGGGCGGTTCGTTGCTCCAGCCTTTCCATTCACCTTCACACTCCTGGGCCAGACTATACTGAATCATAGGACCTACTGAAGAGATACGTCTTCAGTAAAGACTTAAAGGTTGAGACTGAGTCTGCGTCTCTCACATGGGTAGGCAGACCATTCCATAAAAATGGAGCTCTATAGGAGAAAGCCCTACCTCCAGCCGTTTGCTTAGAAATTCTAGGGACAATTAGGAGGCCTGCGTCTTGTGACCGTAGCGTACGTGTAGGTATGTACGGCAGGACCAAATCGGAAAGATAGGTAGGAGCAAACCCATGTAATGCTTTGTAGGTTAGCAGTAAAACCTTGAAATCAGCCCTTGCCTTAACAGGAAGCCAGTGTAGGGAGGCTAGCACTGGAGTAATATGATCACATTTTTTGGTTCTAGTCAGGATTCTAGCAGCCGTATTTAGCACTAACTGAAGTTTGTTTAGTGCTTTATCCGGGTAGCCGGAAAGTAGAGCATTGCAGTAGTCCAGCCTAGAAGTAACAAAAGCATAGATAAATTTTTCTGCGTCATTTTTGGACAGAAAGTTTCTGATTTTTGCAATGTTACGTAGATGGAAAAAATCTGTCCTTGAAACAGTCTTGATATGTTCTTCAAAAGAGAGATCAGGGTCCAGAGTAACGCCGAGGTCCTTCAGTTTTATTTGAGACGACTGTACAACCATCCAGATTAATTGTCAGATTGAACAGAAGATCTCTTTGTTTCTTGGGACCTAGAACAAGCATCTCTGTTTTGTCCGAGTTTAAAAGTAGAAAGTTTGCAGCCATCCACTTCCTTATGTCTGAAACACAGGCTTCTAGCGAGGGCAATTTTGAGGCTTCACCATGTTTCATTGAAATGTACAGCTGTGTGTCGTCCGCATAGCAGTGAAATTTAACATTATGTTTTCGAATGACATCCCCAAGAGGTAAAATATATAGTGAAAACAATAGTGGTCCTAAAACGGAACCTTGAGGAACACCGAAATGTACAATTGATTTGTCAGAGGACAAACCATTCGAATATAATGGTATTTCAAATCAAAATTTATTTGTCACGTGCGCTGAATACAACAGGTGTAGACCTTACAGTGAAATGCTTACTTACAGGCTCTAACCAATAGTGCAAAAAAGGTATTTGGTGAGCAATAGGTAAAGAAATAAAACAACAGTAAAAAGACAGGCTTTATACAGTAGCGAGGCTACATACAGACACCGGTTAGTCAGGCTGATTGAGGTAGTATGTACATGTAGATATGGTTAAAGTGGCTATGCATATATGATGAACAGAGAATAGCAGTAGAGTAAAAGAGGGGTTGGTGGGTGGCCGGACACAATGCAGATAGCCGGTTAGCCACTGTGCGGGAGCACTGGTTGGTCGGCCCAATTGAAGTAGTATGAACATGAATGTGACTATGCATATATGATAAACAGAGGGTAGCAGTGGTGTAAAAAAAAGGTGGGGGGGGGCACACAATGCAAATAGTCTGGGTAGCCATTTGATTATCTGTTCAGCAGTCTCATGGCTTTTGGAACATTCGCGCGTATAGCCTACTGCCGTGTGCTCATTGCTGTGCTTATAATGTGAAAAAATAGCCTAATAGTTTATCAACATTTTAAGCTAAATGTTCTGATCTGTTGCTTGTGGTTGTATTCATTTGAGATCTATCGCATCCCAAAACGGTCCCAGACTGTTTGGTGTATTTATTTCTAACCCAGAATAGAATAGGTTGACTTCTGTACTATGGTGGATAATATATTGAGATAGACTGGAGCTTTTGCTGTTCGTTAGGCCTACTCATCTTGTTGGCTGACGAAAAGTAAATGTGGACAGTTCTTCCATTATCTTCAATATGCAATCGGAATTGGATAAGGAAGCGTGCAGTTGAGTCCCCGATGTGTCTGTCTTCACTTGTAGCCTTTGAGAAATACCCAATCACGTGAGTGAGAGGTGCTTCAGAGCGCGCAGCACTCAGGGAGAAGGGCGCAAAGGCCACTGGTCGCGAAAGGCATGGATTCTTTTAGGGTGCATTATGGCCGCAAAAATGGGATGCCGCGGGGAAATTCAAGCAATTATCAAGTGCTTGTCAAATTGAGAATGACTGATCAAGTGTTTACAGCTGCGCAAAAGACAAAGCATAGCTCATACCTTTTCAAGCAACTTCAAATTGGAAAATTTCCCAAACTGTTGCCACAAAGTTGGAAGCACAGAATCATCTAGAATGTCATTGTATGCTGTAACGTTAAGATTTCCCTTCACTGGAACTAAGGGGCCTATCCCGACCATGAAAAACAGCCCTAGACTATTATTCCTCCTCCACCAAACTTTACAGTTGGCACTATGTATTCGGGCAGGTAGCGTTCTCCTGGCATCCGCTAAACCCAGATTCGTCCGTTCGAATGCAAGATGGAAAAACATGATTCATCATTCTAGAGAGCGCGTTTCCACTGCTCCAGAGTCCAATGGCAGTGAGCTTTACACCACTCCAGCCGACGCTTGGCATTGCGCATGGTGATCTTAGGCTTGTGTGCGGCTGCTTGGCCATGGAAACCCATTTCATGAACTTCCTGTCGAACCGTTCATCTGCTGACGTTGCTTCCAGAGACTCTTTTTATGCGCTTTCTCACTCGGTGGTCACGTTCTGTGAGCTTGTGTGGCCTACCACTTTGCAGCTGAGACGTTGCTCCTAGATGTTTCCACTTCATAATAACAGCACTTACAGTTGTCCTGGGCAGCTCTAGCAGGACAGAAATTTGACGAACTGACTTATTGGAAAGGTGGCATCCTATTATGGTGCCATGTTGAAAGTCACTGGGCTCTTCAGTAAGAGCATTCTACTGCCAATGTTTGTCTATGGAGATTGCTTGGCTGTGTGCTCGATTGTATACACCTGTCAGCAACGGGTATGGCTGAAATAGTCAAATCGACAAATTTGATAGGTTGTCCACATACTTATGGCCATGTAGAGTATATATACATTTGAACGGTGACTGCGGTCATATGGCTGGTCAATTACTGTCATCCACAAAATTCCATGACCTTCACAGCCCTACCTACTGTGTTCTCTCCTGTATAAAGGACCAGAGTTTGTGCAGATGTCAACCTCTCATCTAGAGCTGGGACATTAAACCGAAAATGACTGATGTTGTCTTCCTCCTTACTGAAGCATTTTGCCTGCGTTGGGAATGCTCGGGATTTTGCTACACAAAGTTTCTGTAGATTGTTTTAAAACAATGCATCTCAACCGTAATGTCTGTTCGTTATGTTGATTTCTACTATGAAATTAACTGGCTGTCTCCGTTTCACTAGCAGCTGCTGTGTGAGCGTACCACTCTCACTCCCTTTTCCCACTGTGCGCACAAAGTAGGGAGTGATGCATTCTGAGAAGCACAAGCATATGGCCGTTGCTCAAAATGCAATTGCGGAAAAATAGTTTTCAAAGCAACTATGGTTGTTTTAGTTACAGAGGGGAGAGTCACAAATTTCTGTGAGTATGTCATTTATTTCTCATATCTTAAGTCCAGGCACCACACCCTCAGGGTAATTGTTTTCTCTTAATCATATCACAATCAACCTTTTATCAGTTGAAGGTAGACACAAATCTAATCGTTTTTTGTATAGAATTGTCAGAAATATGAGGCTATATATCGTTAATTATGCACCTATTTTATATAGTGCAAATACATTTTTCTGGACACTGGATGAAGTCAGTCTAAATATGTTGGTTTAATTTTGTTAATACACTCCAGGAGGACTGGAGAGCAGATTGTGGATAAATATATTTATGGTTCTGTTTATCGGGTCAATTTATTGGCAATTTATCGAGATATGGGTTTTTATCAATATCGCCAAGCTCTATTCTCATCTCTCTCCCCAGGTGCAGATAGGGAGCTACAGACAGTGCGACAGCTGATGGTCAACTTCCTCCAGAACCACACAACACAGGACTGGCCTGTCAGCTGCCCTCCACTTGAGCCTTACAGGTTTGTCCAGTGGCACACCTTGGGCTTCAACACAATCTTGGGACCAGAACAATTAGCCTATGCCATGGTTTGCTAAATAACCTCTGTCCTTTTACACTGCCATATGTCTGCTAATATGGGCCACTGTCAGGTTGATTTTTTTTAAATGCTCAATGAAAAGTGAGTGGCACACAATACAGGTGATTATCATATTAAATTGAGTGTGTCTCATTTCCTCTTTCCAGCTCTGCAGATATATTGCCTTTGATTGGTCAGAAATCCAACCAATACACAGCTGTCATTGTTGAGAACGAGGACTCCTATGTTGGCAGAGAGGTATGCTGATTTCAAATTAAACTGAACTTTACCTTTCATGGCATTCTTATACAATTAGACTTCAAAACAACGAAGTAATTTAACTTAAATGCTGCTTTATAGGGTTTATATATATATAAAGTAACGTCAACTGTTCTATAGGTTATCTTGGACCTGATGATGTATCAGGGGCTAACAGTGAAGAGGGCATTGAGTTCAGAAAAGAGCCTCACAGAGAAGCTTGGCATCAACTCTTTCCCCTCAGCATACCTTCTCCACCCTAATGGAACACATGCCATTCTGCATGTGTAAGTTGGCAACCTCTACTATATTTACTTCTCCAGGAGTTCTGGTTCAAATGTTGGAGGCTCAACAAATGTGTTTTTGTAGTTGGCATACCATTCTCTTTTAATGGATTGTATGTGAACAGGATATAGCATTGTTGTTGTTTTTTTAATATATATATTTTTTTTACAAACATGTAATTATTATTTAAAAATAATATTTCATCCCAATTGTCAGTGAAATGTTTGACTTCTTTATGTAGTCTGATTTATAAATCCAGGCATTTTAAATGCTCTGATATTTCTGTATCACCAGGCAGAAAAGACTGCGCTTCTTCTTCTCCTCGTTCCTCAAGCTTCTCCTAGGGGTCCACAGAAAGCTGAGCACCTCTGGAGCACCCCAGGAGCCCCTACTGGAGGGACCACGAGGTCCTGGGACGGCTGAGGCCTTGAAGGACTTTGAGAAGTGAGTCTGATGCTAATACAGTATCTTATATATGCATGAAGACGATACCAGTGGGTATGTGTGGGTGCATTCTTTGTGTGTAACCATGTCTGATCTGAGGCCCCATCATTGATTTTAAAAGTTTTGTCATTTTAGCAGATGTTCTTATCCAGAACAACGTACAGGTGCAGGTAGGGTTAAGTGCCTTGCTCAAGGGCAAATCAACAGATTTTTCACCTAGTCTGCTCGTGGATTCAAACCAGCGACCTTTCGGTTACTGGTCCATGCTCTTAACCGTTAGGCTACCTGTCTCCCTGATTTTCTCCAGGTCCAAGGTGTACATGGCGGACCTTGAGTCAGGGTTGCACTACCTGCTGAGAGTAGAGCTGGCTACCCACCAAACCCTGGAGGGAGAAGAGCTCAAGACCTTCAAAGACTTTGTGACAGTGGTTGCTAAGGTATAAGTGCTCTAAGGCTGAAGTGAAGTGGGTCCGCACAAACAAGTAAACAATATTTACCCTCTTGTTTCTATTAGAGAAGTAACATTTATCTTTTCTTTGATTCTTGAATCCCAGCTCTTCCCCGGTCGCCAGTCCGTGGTAAAACTCTTAGAGACTCTTCTGGAATGGCTGGTCAGTCTTCCCCTGGAGAAAATCCCCTTTGATGCCATCCTCGACTTGGTCAACAACAAGATGCGGGTAAGGGAGGCATTTGTGTGATATTTAATTATCAAGTGCTCAAATAAACTAGATGTTTGGCATAGTTTAAAGGGCCATTCAGGAAAAGTTGGTAAAGTGGGGGAGGGTGTCCCTTTTTGCAGAAGGTGTGTACTTGAATGCATTTCTAATGGAAACAATCCATTTCCACTAGCATTGGTACTTTTACCAAAAATGCTAGCCAGATTATTCTTAACATTGCTAAGTAACCAGTAATCAAATGTAGAAACAGTTTAGAGGAAACAACCACAGCCTAAGGAAGTGAAATTAGTTAAACTATCCTTTTAAACAACCAATGTAACAAACGGTTCACAACACTTTCAGTTTGTCCCTTGATTTTTGGTTCTTGTTCGGTTTTAGTTTAGGAAGGAAAAAAGTTATTTATTTATTTAACTAGGCAAGTCAGTTAAGAACAAATTCTTATTTACAATGACGGCCTACCCCGGTCAAACCCTAACCCGGACGATGCTGGGCCAATTGTGTGCCGCCCTATGGGACTCACAATCACGGCCGGTTGTGATACAGCCTGGAATCGAACCAAGGTCTGTAGTGATGCCTCTAGCACTGAGATGCAGTGCCTTAGACCGCTGCGCCACTCGGGAGCCCAAAACGACCACAAAAATGAGTTCACATTTTACTCCATCGTTTGTAAACAAAGTGTTTCTGTATAGCAGTGGTAGACATTAAGAAAAATTTGCACTGGCCACTCGTGCCACCGAGATTAAATTCTTACTAGCCAATTAATACCACAATGCAACAATATCACAATGTATGCATGCGTCTGTACCTTTGTGTGTCTCTTCACAGTCCCTGTTGTTCCGTAAGGTGTATTATATATATTTTTTTTTATCTGATTCTACTGCTTGCATCAGTTACCTGATGTGGAATAGAATTCCATGTATTCATGGCTGTATGTGGTACTGTGCGACTTCCATAGTCTTTTCTGCTCTTGGAGACTGTGAAGAGACACCTGGTGGCATGTCTCGTGGGGTATGCATGGGTTTCTGTATGTGCAAGTATTTTAAACAGACAGCTCTGTACATTTAGCTTACACCCCTTACAAAAACAATTAGTGATGAAGTCAATCTCTTTTCCACTTTGAGCCATTGACATGCATGTCATTAATGTTAGCTCTCTGTGTACTTTTAAGCGCCAGCTGTGCTGCCCTATTCTGAGCCAACTGCAAAACAAAAAGTAATTCTTGGTGACACCTGACCACTCTACTGAACAGTAGGTGGGACAAAACTAGGGCCTGTAGGACCTGCCTTGTTGATAGTGTTGTTAAGGCAGAGCAGCGCTTTTATTATGGACAGACTTCTCTTATGGACAGACTTCTTAGCTACTGTTGTATCAATATGTTTTGACCATGACAGTTTACAATCCAGGGTCAATTTCCACATTATTCATTAGGAGACATAATACATTGCTTTTAGTTTTGGAAATATTTGGACTAACTTATTCCTTGCTACCCATTCCAAAACTAACTGCAGTTCTTTGTTAAGTGTTGCAGTCATTTCAGTTGCTGTAGTAGCTGACGTGTATAGTGTTGACATCCACATACATACACACTGGCTTTACTCAAGGCCAGTGGCATGTCATTAGTAAAGATTGAAAAAAGTAAGGGGCCTTAACAGCTACCCTGGGGAATTCCTAATTATACCTGGATTATGTTTGAGGCTTCCATTAAAGAACACCCTCTGTGTTCTTTTAGACAAGTAACTCTTTATCCACATTATAGCAAGGGGTGTAAAGCCATAACATAGTTTTTCCAGCAGCACACTATGATCGATAATGTCAATGCTGCATTGAAGTCTAACAGGACAGCCCCCACAATCATTTTATCATCAATTTCTCTGAGCCAATCATCAGTCATTTGTGTAAGTGCTATGCTTGTTGAGTGACCTTCCCTGTAAGCATGGTGAAAGTCTGTATATTTGTTTACTGTGAATAGCATGGTATCTGGTCAAACACAATGTTTTCCAGAAGTTTATTAAGGGTTGGTAACAGGCTGATTGGTCGGCTATTTGAGCCAGTAAAAGGGACTTTACTTTTCTTTGGTAGCGGAATGACTTTGGCTTCCAACCAGGCCTGAGGGCACACACTTTATAGTAGGCTTAAATTGAAGATGTGGCAATATCGTCCGCTATTATCCTCAGTAATTTTCCATCCAGATTGTCAGACCCTGGCGGCTTGTCATTGTTGATAGACAACAATCATTTTTTTTCACCTCTTCCACACTGACTACGGAATTCAAAAGTATAATTTGGTCAGATATACTTGAATGTATAGTGTCAGCGTTTTGTTGCTGGTGTTTCATACCTAAGTTTGCTTATTTTGCCAATGAAAAAGTCATTAAAGTAGTTGGCAATATCAGTGGGTTTTGTGATGATGGATCCGAGTTACCCTTTTTTCAAATATTTCATTTAATGTGCTCCGAAGCTTTTTACTTTTTATTTATTTTTGTTTCATAGTATATATTTTTCATATTTAGTTTAGTCACATGATTTCCGAATTTGCAGTACATTTGCCGATCAGTTGGGCTGCCAGACTTATTTGCCATACCTTTTGCCTCCTTCCTCTCAACCATACTATTTTTCAATTCCTCATCAATCCAAGGGGATTTACAGTTTTTACAATAATTTTCTTAATGGGTGCGTGCTTATTAGTAACTGGAATAAGCAATTTCATAAGTGTCAAGTGCAGCGTCTCGTTGCTCCTCATTACACACCACAGACCAGCATATATTCTTTACATAATCAACATATGAATCACTACAAAACTTATTGTATGACCTCATATACAGACCTCTTAGGCCCAGACTTTGTAACTTTAATTTTCCTATATATGGCTACTATATTGTGATCACTACATCCTATGGATTTGGATACTGCTTTAAAGCAAATGTATGCAGCATTAGTAAAGATGTGAAAAATACATGTTGATGATTTAATTCCTGTGCTTTTTGTAAATACCCTAGTAGGTTGACTGACAACCTGAACCAGGTTGCAGGCACTGGTTACAGTTTGATGTTTTTTCTTGAGTGGGCAGCTTTATGAGAGCCAGTCAATATTTAAATCACCCAGAAAATATACTTCTCTGTTGATATCACATACATTATCAACTTGTAGTTGTAGCCAAAGCATAAATTAAGAGAAAAAACACTTGGTATAACCCCACCTTAAACATAGTTTCAATAATGCTAGCTTTTTTGTGATATCATGTGACCTCACATACTTTGGCGAAGACAGGCCTTCCTGTGATTTGTTGAAGATCAGTGTTATGCAGATAACCAGCAGCCTTTTCCCCCAAATATACGGGTGGGGGGTGGGTGACCAGCGGTTAGACACAAGCTCAAGGGTGCACTCTACACACAAGCTAGGTTAAAATCAATAGTTACATATCACAATATTATTTTGGACGATATTCTGTCTATTTTATCTCCAAGTATCGATTTGTTAAAATAAAAAAAATAAAAAATATATATATATATATATATATATATATATATATATATATATATATATATATATATATATATACACTGCTCAAAAAATAAAGGGAACACTTAAACAACACAATGTAACTCCAAGTCAATCACACTTCTGTGAAATCAAACTGTCCACTTAGGAAGCAACACTGATTGACAATAAATGTCAAATGCTGTTGTGCAAATGGAATAGACAACAGGTGGAAATTATAGGTAATTAGCAAGACACCCCCAATAAAGGAGTGGTTCTGCAGGTGGGGACGACAGACCACTTCTCAGTTCTTATGCTTCCTGGCTGATGTTTTGGTCACTTTTAAATGCTGGCGGTGCTTTCACTCTAGTGGTCGCATGAGACGGAGTCTACAACCCACACAAGTGGCTCAGGTAGTGCAGCTCATCCAGGATGGCACATCAATGCGAGCTGTGGCAAGAAGGTTTGCTGTGTCTGTCAGCGTAGTGTCCAGAGCATGGAGGCGCTAACAGGAGACAGGCCAGTACATCAGGAGACGTGGAGGAGGTCGTAGGAGGGCAACAACCCAGCAGCATGACCGCTACCTCCGCCTTTGTGCAAGGAGGAGCAGGAGGAGCACTGGCAGAGCCCTGCAAAATGACCTCCAGCAGGCCACAAATGTGCATGTGTCTGCTCAAACGGTCAGAAACAGACTCCATGAGGGTGGTATGAGGGCCCGACGTCCACAGGTGGGGGTTGTGCTTACAGCCCAACACCGTGCAGGACATTTGGCATTTGCCAGAGAACACCAAGATTGGCAAATTTGCCACTGGCGCCCTGTGCTCTTCACAGATGAAAGCAGGTTCACACTGAGCACGTGACAGACGTGACAGTCTGGAGACGCCGTGGAGAACATTCTGCTGCCTGCAACATCCTCCAGCATGACCGGTTTGGCGGTGGGTCAGTCATGGTGTGGGGTGGCATTTCTTTGGGGGCCGCACAGCCCTCCATGTGCTCGCCCAGGGGTAGCCTGACTGCCATTAGGTACCGAGATGAGATCCTCAGACCCCTTGTGAGACCATATGCTGGTGCGGTTGGCCCTGGGTTCCTCCTAATGCAAGACAATGCTAGACCTCATGTGGCTGGAGTGTGTCAGCAGTTCTTGCAAGAGGAAGGCATTGATGCTATGGACTGGCCCGCCCGTTCCCCAGACCTGAATCCAATTGACCACATCTGGGACATCATGTCTCGCTCCATCCACCAACGCCACGTTGCACCCCAGACTGTCCAGGAGTTGGCGGATGCTTTAGTCCAGGTCTGGGAGAAGAGCCCTCAGGAGACCATCCGCCACCTCATCAGGAGCATGCCCAGGCGTTGTAGGGAGGTCATACAGGCACGTGGAGGCCACACACACTACTGAGCCTCATTTTGACTTGTTTTAAGGACATTACATCAAAGTTGGATCAGCCTGTAGTGTGGTTTTCCACTTTAATTTTGAGTGTGACTCCAAATCCAGACCTCCATGGGTTGATAAATTGGATTTCCATTGATTATTTTTGTGTGATTTTGTTGTCAGCACATTCAACTATGTAAAGAAAAAAGTATTTAATAAGATTATTTCTTTCATTCAGATCTAGGATGTGTTGTTTAAGTGTTCCCTTTATTTTTTTGAGCAGTGTATATATAAGTATGTGTGTGTGTGTGTGTGTGTTTTTGCTGTGTAGCGTTAGCTAGTGCTCGTCAGCTTTTCCTGCGCCAAAACGCCAATATTTTTCATCCTATAGCTTGTTCTCAATCTTGTTTTTATATAGTGTGCCAAAATGTTTTCAGCACTTACATTTACATGACTGATCAAAAAAAATGTAATCGTGCTCTCATCTACACCTTTCCAGTGCTTTAAAACTTCTTAACTTCTTACATCTACACGTTCCGCTAGCGGAACGTCTGCTCCAATATCCAATGATGGGCGGGGCGCGAAATTCAAACTCCTCTAAATCCGAAAACTTACACTTTTCAAACATATGACTATGTTACAGCTATTTAAAGACAAGACTCTCCTTTATCTAACCAAACTGTCCGATTTCAAAAAGGCTTTACAGCGAAAGCAAAACATTAGATTATGTCAGCAGAGTACCCAGCCAGGAATAATCACACAGCCATTTTTCAAGCTAGCATATCATGTCACATAAACCCAAACCATATCTAAATGCAGCACTAACCTTTGATGATCTTCATCAGATGACACACCTAGGACATTGTGTTATACAATACATGCATGTCTGTTCAATCAAGTTCATATTTATATCAAAAACCAGCTTTTTACATTAGCATGTGACGTTCAGAACTAGCATTCCCACCGAACACTTCCGGTGATTTTACTAAATTACTCACGATAAACGTTCACAAAAAGCATAACAATTATTTTAAGAATTATAGATACAGAACTCCTCTATGCACTCGATATGTCCGATTTTAAAATAGCTTTTCGGATGAAGCACATTTTGCAATAATGTAAGTACATAGCCCGGCGTTACAGGGCTAGCTATTTAGACACCCACCCAGTGTAGCCTTCACCAAAATCACATTTCCTATAAGAAAAATGTTCTTACCTTGCTTGTTCTTCATCAGAATACACTGCCAGGACTTCTACTTCAATAACAAATGTAGGTTTGGTCCCAAATAATCCATCGTTATATCCAAACAGCGACGTTTTGTTCGTGCGTTCTAGACACTATCCCAACGCTAAATCTCGGCCACGAGCATGACGCAAAATATGACAAAAAATTTCGAAATATTCCATTACCGTACTTCGAAGCATGTCAACCGCTGTTTAAAACCAATATTTATGCAATTTATCTCGTAGAGAAGCGATAATATTCCGACCGGGAATCTGCCTGTCTGTAAACTGAGGAAAAAACCAAAAGCCGGGGGCGGGGCGTGTCACGCGCCTAAGGCTTAGTCCATTGACTGACCACTCAGCTTTTGCTCTCGTGTGCTTCAGCCAGGGCTTTGAATGACATCATTCCTGTTTTTCCCGGGCTGTGAGACTCCATTGTTGACGTGACAAGTGTCACGTAAGAGCAGAGATCCTTTGTAAACGATAGAGAGAATCAAGAAGGGCAAGAAATGTTCAGACAGGGTACTTCCTGAACAGAAGCATCTCAGGTTTTTGCCTGCCATAGGAGTTCTGTTATACTCACAGACACCATTCAAACAGTTTCAGAAACTTTGGAGTGTTTTCTCTCCAAAGCTAATAATTATATGCATATTCCAGTTTCTGGGCAGGACTAATAATCAGATTAAATCGGGTACGTTTTTTATCCAGCCGTGAAAATACTGCCCCCTAGATGTAACAGGTTAAAGTATAGGGGGCAGTATTTTCACGGCCGGATGAAAAACGTACCCAAATTAAACTGGTTACTACTCTGGCCCAGAAACTAGAATATGCATACTATTAGTAGATTTGGATAGAAAACACTCTGAAGTTTCTAAAACTGTTTGAAAGGTGTCTGTGAGTATAACAGAAGTTATATGGCAGGCAAAAATTTGAGAAAGTCAACCAGGAAGTGGGTGATCTGAGAATTGTAGTTCTTTCTAATCCCTATCAAAAAACAACTGTGTCTGTGGGGTCACATTGCACTTCCTAAAGCTTCCATTGGCTGTCAACAGCCTTCATAAAGTTCTTTCAGCATTCTCCTGTCACTGGGCAGATAATAGTAGCTCAGTCAATGAGTGGACTGCCTATGGACAAAGCACTTGGATATGCGCAATCCCGAGAGCGTGCCGTTCCTTCTTTTACTCCTGGAATGAATACGCTATTGTCCGGTTGGAATATTATCGCAATTTTACGTTAAAAATAGCCTAAAGATTGATTGCAAACAATGTTTGACATGTTTCTACTAACGGTAATGGAACATTTTGACTTTGTGTCTGGAATCACGCTCGCGCATTATGCCATTGGATAGTGAACTGAACGCACGAACAAAACGGAGGTATTTGGACATAAATATGGATTATTTCGAACAAAAATAACATTTCTTGTGGAAGTTGCAGTCCTGGGAGTGCATTCTGACGAAGATCAGCTAAGGTAAGAGTATATTTATAATACTAATTCTGAGTTTAGTTGACCCCGAACTTGGCGGCTGTCTGTATAGCTTGCTGTGATGGCGAGCTATGTACTCAGAATATTGAAAAATGTGCTTTCTCCGTAAAGCTATTTTAAAATCTGACACAGCGGTTGCATCCAGGAGTACTGTATCTATAATTCTTAAAATAATTGTTCTGTATTTTGTCAACGTTTATGATGAGTGTTTTTGTAAATTGATGTGCACATTCATCGGTGGTTTTGGTGGGAATACATTTTCTGAACATCACGCGCCAATGTAAAATGCTGTTTTTGGATATAAATATGAACTTTATCGAACAAAACATACATGTATTGTGTAACATGATGTCCTAGGAGTGTCATCTGATGAAGATCGTCAAAGGTTAGTGCTTCATTTAGCTGTGTTTAGGGTTTTTGTGACACATCCTTGCTTGGAAAATGGCTATGTGGTTATTTTTGTCTATGTACTCTCCTAACATAATCTAGTGTTTTGCTTTTGCTGTAAAGCCTTTTTGAAATCGGACAATGTGGTTACATTAAGGAGAAGTGTATGTTTGAGAAATTGAAATTATGATATTTTTGTATTTCGCGCCATGCTATTTCACTGGCTGTTGAATAGTGTGGGACGGTCACGTCCCACCTTGCCCAGAGAGGTTAATATCTTTGAGGGGAGTGAAGGTAAGTGGCCAGGGCTCATTTTTGAAATGAATGACAGCACGATGCCTCTCGATTTCAACAAGTTTAGGATAGTGTATCGATTGCTTTGCTACCTAAAATCTAAATAATATGAACTGGTGAAATTACTGCAGTACTGTTAATATATTTTGATCGCTTTTCATGTCACTGATCAAGCAACATCGGTAGAAAGTGGGGAACCTCTTTTATGAATCGATTTAACGTTCGCTCCTGCAAATGGCTACTTGTTGACAAAATGAAAGTCTGAGCCACTTGTATTTATAACTACAATGTTGATTGTAAGTGACAACTTTATTCTACTACATTACTAGCTAGCTAGATAATTATTTTGTGTATAATTCAGCCTGATTTCATTGATCTGTAGCATGTTATCTTGAATGGGCCAAGTCAGCTGCAAGTTTGAGCTAGCGTTTTCAAATTGGACATGCTAGCTAACATGCAAAAAGAAAAAAAAAACTTGGAAATGAACTATTTACTTTCAATAATCATACAATATGTTTTAATTACAATAAAGTACAGGGGGTTAAAGTATCAAACTTTATTTCCTCAAACACATTTTCATTAAATGTTGGTTTTTGCCAACGAATGGCCGCGACATCCGACAGGTTCTTGTAGGCCGCCACAAAATTAGTAGGGGTGCAACCGTTCACTAAATCAATGGTTTGGTATGTACCTCTGTTCTTGGGCCACTGTTCTGTGGGGGGTTTCAGTCCAAAAGTAGGGACAATTTTTCAAATTAGCAATGGTAACAAGTACATGTTAAATCCCATAGAGAATGATAACTAAATGCTAACGAGCGCAGTGCGAACATATTGTACATTTTCACGTAAACTATACAAGTAACTCAAATGCTACTTGCAGTTTGTTGCACACACTAAACAAATATTAGCCAGCAAGGCTCTTGATCCAGGAGGGGATTCTCTGCTGTTATCAAGCAAAGGCTTGATTACGGAAGAAGCTAACCACTAAGCTAGATAGCTAACTAGCTACTAAATTAGCAAACCAAATGCACAACTACAGAGCATTTGGCACATTTTAGACAGTAAACTTAATAGACGAAATCTAGCTGGCAAACATTTAGTTGTGAATTCCATACTATAATTAGATCACCTGATGTGTGCTTGGGTCATTGTCCTGTTGGAAGGTGAACCATCGCCCCAGTCAGAGGTCCTGAGCATTCTGGAGAAGGTTTTCATCAATGATCTTTCTGTACTTTACGCCATTTATCTTTCCCTCGATCTATCCCAGTGTCTGCCTCTGAAAAACATCCCCACAGCATGCTGCTGCCACCATCATACTTCACCGTAGGGATCGTTACAGGTTTCCTCCAGACGTGACGCTTTCATCAGACCAGAGAATCTTGTTTCTCATGGTCTGAGAGTCCTTCAGGTGCCTTTTGGCAAACTCCAAGCGGGCTGTCGTGCCTTTTACTGAGGAGTGGCTTTCGTCTATAAACTCTACCATAAAGGACTGATTAGTGGAGTGCTGCAGAGATGGTTGTCCTTCTGGAAGGTTCTTTATCTCCACAGAGGAACTCTGGAGCTCTGTCAGAGTGACCATCGGGTTCTTAGCCATCTCCCTGACCAAGGCCTTTTCCCCCGATTGCTCTGTTTGGCCGTGCGGCCAGCTCTAGGAAGAGTCTTGGTGGTTCCAAACTTCTTCCATTTAAGAATGATGGAGACCACTGTGTTCTTGGGGACCTTCAATGTTTGGTACCCTTCCCCAGATCTGTGCCTCGACACAATCCTGTCTCTGAGCTTTACGGACAATTCCTTCCACCTCATGGCTTGATTTTTGCTCTGACATGCACTGTCAACTGTGGGACCTTATATAGACAGGTGTGTGCCTTTACAAATCATGTCCAATCAATTGAATTTACCACAGGTGGACTCCACATCTCAAGGATGATCAATGGAAACAGGATGCACCTGAGCTCAATTTCGAGTCTTGTAAGCAAAGGATCTGAATACTTATGTAAAAAAGGTATTTGTTTTCTTTATTTTTTATACATTTGCAACAATTTCTGAGACCTGTTTGCGCTTTGTCATAATTGGGTATTGGTTGTAGATTATGAAAACCTTTCATTTAATCAATTTTATAATAAGGCTGTAACGTAACAAAATGTGGAAACCGGGAATGGGTCTGAATACTTTCCGAATGCACTGTATGATATACAGCCCAAGCCTATAGGCTACTGTATCAGGCCTCAAAGTAGAGCTGGGACGATCAACAGAAAATTGCTCACAGACATTGCATTGCCTCCCTCTTACTGAAGCATTTTGCTTATGTAAGTCAGTAATTTTCCGTGGTTTTGCTTGTTTCCTGTAGATTTATTCTAAAACCAAAATTTGGTCAACAGTAATAGCCAATACATTGTTGATTCCTGCTATGAAAGTATCTGGCTCCCCGTTTCAATCATTTAATTAATCAATCTATTGAATTTATAGAGCCCTTTTTACAACTGATATTGTCACAAAGTGTTTATACAGAAACCGAGACTAAAACCCAGCAGCCCAGCAAGCAATGCAGATGTAGAATGCACGGTGGCTAGGAAACACTCCCTAGAAATGCAGGAACCTAGGACTCATGCTCTAAGGAGTAGCTAGTTCTCTTCTTGCTGTGCCAGGTGAAGATTGAGTATATGGCCATTAAGGCCAGATTGTTTTTCAAAATGTTCAAACGTTCATAGAAGAGTCAAATAGAAAGTTCAAATAATAATCACAGTGGTTGTGGAGTGTCCTAGAGGCCAGCACTTTGAATTATTGTCAGTTGGCTTTTCATAGCCGAGCATTCAGACGTCGAGACAGCATGTGAGGGGGTTGGGGGGGTCTGGTGAACAGGTCAGGGTTCCATAGACGCAGGCAGAACAGCAGAAAGTGGGTCAGCAGCATGACCACGTGGACTAGGGACGGGCACTGCCAGGTAGTCCAGAGGCATGATCCGAGGGTTCAAGTCCTCCGGTAGGGGAGAGAGAGTTGGGAGAATTAGAGGAAGCATGTCTGGGATCACACAGGACACCAAATAAGACCGGAGAATTACACCAGATATGACAGACTGACCCTAGCCCCCCGGGAACATAGACTATTGCAGTATAGATACAGGAGACTGAGACGGGGGGGGGGTCGGGGAAACCGTGGCCCAGACCAAAGTTACCCCCAGACAGGGACAACCAGGTAGGATATAAGCCCACCCACTTTGGCAGAGCACAGCCCCCACACCACTAAAGGGAAATCAACAGGCCACTAACTTATAACCCTGAGACATGGCTGAGTATAGCCCACAAAGATTTCCCCACCGCACACCCGAGGAAAGGAAGGCTGGATGGAAGAGGAGCACCATCAAGCCAGTGAAGATAAGGTAGCTGGCCAGGCAGAGACAGCAAGGGTGGTTCGTCACTCCAGTGCCTTGCCGTTCGCCTTCGCACCGTGACTACACTCAATCATAGAACCTACTCAATCTTCAATAAAGACTTGAAGGTAAAGACAGAGTCTTACGTGTAGGTAGGTACGGCAGAACCAAATCGTAGAGATTCAGTGCATTTGGAAAGTATTCAGACCCCTTCACTTTTTCCACATTTTATGTTACAGCCTAATTCTAAAATGGATTAAATCAATTATAATCTCATCAATCTACACACAATACCCCATAATGACACTGAAAATATATATATATATATATTTTTGCAAATGTATTGCTAATAAATAAAAACATACCTTATTTACAGAAATATTCAGACCCTTTGCTATGAGACTCAAAATTGAGCTCAGGTGCATCCTGTTTCCATTTATCATCGATGTTTCTACAACTAGATTGGAGTCCACCTGTGGTAAATTCAATTGATTGGAAAGGCACACACCTGTCTAAATAAGGTTCCACAGTTGACAGTGCATGTCAGAGCAAAAAACAAGCCACGAGGTCGAAGAAATTGTCCGTAAAGCTCCAAGACAGGATTTTGAGGATGCACAGATCTGGGCAAGGGTAACAAAACATGTCTACAGCATTGAATGTCCCCAAAAACACAGTGGCCTCCATTCTTAAATGGAAGAAGTTTGGAACCACCAAGCCACCTGGCAAAACTGAGAAAATGGGGTAGAAGGGACTGGGAGGTGACCAAGAACCCGATGGTCACTCTGACAGAGCTCCAGTTCCTCTGTGGATGGGAAAACCTTCCAGAAGGACTCTGCAGCATTTCACCAATCAGGCCTTTATGGTAGAGTGGCCAGAAAGGAAGCCACTCCTCAGGAAAAGGCACATGACAGCCCACTTGGAGTTTGCCTAAAGGACACTCAGACCATGAGAAACAAGATTCTCTGGTCTGATGAAACCAAGATTGAACTCTTTGGCCTGAATGCCAAGTGTCACGTCTGGAGGAAGCCTAGCACCATCCCTACGGTGAAGCATGGTGGTGGCAGGATCATGCTGTGGGGATGTTTTTCATTGGCAGGACTGGGAGAATAGTCAGGATCGAGGGAAAGATGAACGGAGCAAAGTACAGAAAGATCCTTGATGAAAACCTGCTCCAGAGCGCCCAGGACCCCAGACTGGGTCAAGTGTCACCTTCTAACAGGACAATGACCATAAACACACAGCCAAGTCAACGCAGGAGTGGCTTCAGGACAGGTCTCTGAATGTCCCAGCCAGAGCCCGGACTTGAACCCGATCGAACATCTCTGGAGAGACCTGAAAAGAGCTGTGCAGCGACACTCCCCATCCAACCTGACAGAGCTTGAGAGGATCTTTAGAGAAGAATGGGAAAAACTCCCCAAATATAGGTGTGCCAAGCTCAAGACTGTATTCGCTGCCAAAGGTGCTTCTGCAAAGTACTGTGTAAAGAGTCTGAATACTTATGTAAATGTGATATTTCAGCAAAAAATTCAAAAAACATGTCATAGCTTTGTCGTTATGTGGTATTGTGTGTAGATTGATGAGGGGGGAAAAACAATTTAATCAATTTTAGAATAAGGCTGTAATGTAACAAAATGTGGAAGAAGTCAAGGGGTCTGAATACTTTCCCGAATGCACTGTATATCACCCAACTAGTTCAATGTAAACTTTTTTCCTCACTGCCCTGACCCAAAATCTACTGGAATAATTTAAGTGCATTGGTGTCATGTCGGGCTCAAATTGACGGGCGCTCTCTTTTTTTTCAACTGTGTTTTTACCATGATTGCATTTAGAAATGTTTTGCAATGACTGGGCTTATCAGAATGCAAGTTTCTCTCCATGTGGGACTAACAACTTGAAAGCGCCTCTGGAGGAATACCTGTGGAATACCAGTGGAATAGTTTAGCCTACCACTCTGGGGATGTCTGATTTTGCTGTTCTGTAACATCACTCATCTTGCTGGCTGAGAAGAATTTAATGTGGACAGCTGTAGTACATGCGCCTTGGCAGAATTGTTTTTTTCCATGTTCCTAATTGGCACATTGTGTTCAAAAATGTAATTTGGTTCACCTCATGCATAGCACATCCTGTGAACCGGTGGCCCATACTAGACAGTCCTGTTCAAATACACGTCATTACAACCTTAATAATACAGTATGTGGTAGATGGAAAAACCTTGGTCCACTTTTCGCGAACTGCATTACCGAAACGGGCAGCTTGTGACAGGCCAGTTTGGTTCAGTCCAGTGAACCATAACACCCCTGATCTACTCTGTGGCTTAGTAGTGAGTTTTTCCTGACTCTCTCCCTGACCACCTTCAGATTTCAGGGATGTTCCTGAGTGACCAGCTGCAATGGGTGGGTTGCCAGGGAAGCAGAGTCGGACTGAGGGGCTACCCCTGTTCACTGTGGACCCTGTTCCATGTGCTGACCGTCCAGGCGGCTAGCCGGCCCGACGCATTGGCCAACACCGGTACGTACGCATGCACGTACATGCAGCGAAATACTTGTGTAATTAAGAAACATCCATGTCATAGCGACACTGCACACCTTCGAAAATAGATGACAACATCACGATTTGTACCATCATGAATATCTCAACTGTGGGTTGATTATGAAATGTGTGCCTTGTCAAGAAATCGACTGTGCTTCTCTCGTTCCCCTGACCACCTCCCTTCTGTCCCACCAGGCCTGGAGGAGAATCCCAAGGCAGTGCTGCAGACAATGCGCAAGTACATTGTGAACTTCTTCGGCTGCCAGGAGTGTGGGAAGCACTTTGAGGAGATGGCCGTGGCGTCTCTGCCCCAGGTGAAGTCTGTGGACCAGGCGGTACTGTGGCTCTGGAGGAAACACAACCAGGTCAATGGACGCCTCGCAGGTGGGGAACCTACCTCTATATCGGCATCGTTTGAGATCTCAAACCTAACCTGGAGAATATGCTGTCATTAGAAGTATGTAATGCGTAATAGTAGATATATAGTAGATATATACTGTGGAATAGGTTAGTAAGCTACGTGTGTTAGAATTGAGTAGGCCGGTCAAAATGACTGGTCTCGACTTAGGAGATATGGGCCAACAATAACTTGACCTGGTGTTATACCTGTGTTATTGACCCTGTGTCCTCTGTGTAGGAACAATGAGTGAAGACCCTCACTTCCCCAAGACCCAGTGGCCCAGCCCGGACCTCTGCCCCACCTGCCACGAGGAGCAGGATGGCATCCACGTGTGGAACGAGGACAAGGTGCTCATGTTCCTCAAGCAGCACTACGGGGCTGCCAACATCTCCCCCAAACACATGTACAGCAGTCAGCATGAGCCAAACCAGGAGACCCTCGGATCTCCTGACAACAAGCCCATTAAAGCCACACAGGAAAAGACAGTGGCCCCTGAGAGCTCCCTACTCCACGCCAACCATGCCAAGCAGAGTGACGTGGAGGGAGCAGGGCAGGCGGGCACAGGGGCCCACAGGGAGACCAGGCCGGGGGTAAGCTTCTTGGGTCTGGGCTTCTCCAGTGTGGACATGAGTCTGTGCGTTGTGCTCTACGCTTTCTCCTGTGTCTTTCTCATGGTCATGTTCTTCTTTTTCCGAGTCCGCTCCAAAAGGTGGAAGATCCGCTACAATCGTCCATATGTATAGCAGTCTACTGGTCCAGGTCTGCACATTTGACTGAGTTTTGTTTTTTTGGAATTGAGTTTTCCTTTTTAAATGTAGATTAGAAGGTTGCATTTTTTATTTATTTGTTTATGTTTTGAATAATATTTGCTGTGAAGAAACAGTCTCCAGATGTTGAAGTATTTCACAATAGTGACTGGTTGAAACAGTTTTAGTCCCATAACAGAACCCCATAACATTGTCATGGGGGAAGGACTTGACTGTACACAATTCATTCCCAATACAATGTCTCTTAGCTATGATGGTAAGGAATTGTTTTTAGTATAAAGCCGTGACAGAGTCCAATTAATCAAGTGTTTTTTTATATCTTTCTATCTAATTCAACGGTATTCGTCATGTTTTAATGGACTAAGGAAGCTCTGGAATATTTGTATTGACTACTACTAAAATCTTACTGTGTGAATTTATGATTTCAACCTCAATGTATTATTTTCCAGACATATCAAGGCAATCACTTATTACAACCTATTAATGTTGGCCCATAACCATGAGAAAGAGGTAGCAAGTACAGCCTTATTTTACCCAAGTGCTTGTTGTCTAAATACTTGGTGTGCATTTGAAGTCCTCTGTATTCTCTCAGACCCTAGGTGGCCTTAACGTGATTTCATTATTCATTCTAGTCAAGATAATATGTGGTATTACTGTTAAAAAGTTTGGGGTCACTTAGAAATGACCTTGTTTTTCAAAGAAAATACAATATTTTTGTCAATTTTTAAAATAACATCAAATTGATCGGAAATACAGTGTCGACATTGTTAATATTGTAAATTACTATTGTAACTGGAAACGGCTGATTTAATTTATATATTTTTTAAATGGAATCTCTACATAGGCATACAAAGGCCCATTATCACTCCTGTGTTCCAATGGCACGTTGTATTAGCTAATCCAAGTTTATAATTTTAAAGGGCTAATTGATCATTAGAAAACCCTTTCGTAATTATGTTAGCACAGCTGAAAACTGTTGTGCTCATTTAAAGATGCAATAAAACTGGCCTTCTTTAGACTAGTTGAGTATCTGGAGCATCAGCATTTGTGGGTTCGATTACAGGCTCAAAATGGCCAGAAACAAATAACTTTCTTCTGAAACTCGTCAGTCTATTCTTGTTATGAGAAATTATGGTTATTCCATGCGAGAAATTGCCAAGAAACTGAAGATCTCGTACAACGCTGTGTACTACTCCCATCACAGAACAGTGCAAACTGTCTCTAACTAGAATAGAACGAGGAGTGGGAGGCCACGGTGCACAACTGAGCAAGAGGACAAGTACGTTAGTGTCTAGTTTGAGAAATAGACGCCTCACAAGTCCTCAACTGGCAGCTTCCATTAAATAGTACCCGCAAAACACCAGTCTCAACATCAACAGTGAAGAGGCGACTCCAGGATGCTGACCTTCTAGGCAGCCGTTTCCAGCTACAATTCTCATTTCCAATATTTCAGATCAATTTTATGTTATTTTAATGGACAAAAAAAATAGCTTTTCTTTAAAAAAGGACATTTCTAAGTGACCCCAAACTTTTTAACAGTAGTGTATATACAAAAGTATGTGGACATCCCTTAAAATGTGTGAATTCGGCTATTTCATCCACACTCGTTTCTGACAGGTGTATAAAATCGAGCACACAGCCATGTAATCTCCATAGACAAACATTGGCAGTGGAATGGCCTTACTGAAGAGCTCAGTGACTTTCACTGTTGCACCGTCATAGGATGCCACCTTTCCAACAAGTCAGTTCACCAAATGTCTGCCCTGCTAGAGCTGCCCCGGTCAACTGTAAGTGCTGTTATTCAGAAGTGGAAACATCTAGGAGGAACAACGGCTCAGCCGCAAAGTGGTAGGGCACACAAGCACACAGAACAGGACCACCGAGTGATGTAGTGTGTAAAAATCGTATATCCTCGGTTGCAACACTCACTACCGAGTTCAAAACTGCCTCTGTAAGCAACGTCAGCACAAGAACTGTTTGTCGGATGAAATGGGTTTCCATGGCCAAGCAGCTGCACATAAGCCTAAGATCACCATGTACAATGCCAAGCATCGGCTGGAGTGGTGTAAATCTCGCCACCATTGGACTCTGGTGCAGTGGAAATGCTTTCTCTGGAGTGATGAATCACGCTCCACCGTCTGTCAGTCCGACGGATGAATCTGGGTTTGGCGGGTGCCAGGAGAATGCTACCTCCCCCAATGCATAGTGCCAACTGTAAAGTTTGATGGGGGAGGAATAATGGCTTGGGGCTGTTCTTCATGGTTCAGGCTTGAAGGGAAATCTTCATGCTACAGCGTTCAATGACATTCGAGATGATTCTGTGCTTCCAACTTTGTGGCAACAGTTTGGGGAAGGCCCTTTCCTGTTTCAGAATGATAATGCCCCTGTGCACAAAGCGAGGTCCATACAGAAATGGTTTGTCTTGATAGGTGTGGAAGAAATTGACTGGCTTGCAAAGAGCCCTGACCTCAACCCTATCGAACACCTTTGGGATGAATTGGAATGCTGAATGCGAGCCAGGACTCATCGCCCAACATCAGGGCCCGACCTCACTAGTGCTCTTGTGGCTGAATGGAAGCAAGTCTCCGCAGCAATGTTCCAACATCTAGTGGAAAGCCTTCCCAGAAGAGTGGAGACTGTTATAGCAGCAAAAGAGAGACCAACTCCATATTAATGCCCATGATTTTAGAATGAGATGTTCGACGAGCATACTTTTGGTCATGTAATGTACTACAAATAGGGCTGTAGCCAGTTATCTTCAGAATGTATAGGTCATAGTGCATTACACAAACAAAACTGACACCCAATATTACTCAAATATCCTTGTGTTAATAAAAGGTGATCTGATGGTTCATCTGCCCATACATTGTCTTTGAAAAGCTTATTTCTCTACTTAAAATGGATTTATTTGATGCATAAAATGACAAACATTGGATAGAAACTTGTCCGATGGTGACATGATTGAGTAAATAGCATAGAGTCACAAAATTGCTCATCTGTATTCTGGTTTTATGAAATGTGTGTTTCTATATCTGAAATTGGGCACGTTTTTCAGCTAACTGCAATGTTACTGTAATTTGAGACTTAATGTCTATAATGCATGTGATATGCAGGTATGAATGGAAGCACTTACTGCTTCTCAAAATAGAATGCTCTACAATATTTTGAATAGAACATATATGTTTTGTTCCAGGTGCTGGTCCTTGATAATGTTATTTTATTTTATTTTTTGCCAAAAGTAACTCTATTGGAACTTTGAATTTACAATAGATTGGTGGTATCCCCCGATACTTGAACATTTTAAGTGTAAATTGACTTCCCTGATCAATTCTGTGAAATAAATAATATTATGCCACATGAACATAGACAAAGCTTACTTAATTGTACAATTTGCTACATAATTTAGCTCGGTCAGATTGTCGCCAGGATCTGATCGAACTGGAAAATAAAACATTTAAATTATGTAAATGGGCGTTCATTTGTTTTACTTCTAGTGTGTGTTCTCGCTATGTGGAGAAAATGCATTTAAATGTGTCACCGCTACTTCATGTTGAAAAAGTGATGGACAAGTTGCACAAACCGTTTTGGCACGTACTACTTTTGAGCTGCTGGAAATCATTGATTTTAATTTGTCTTTTTATTTTTACTCTACTGCATTTAATTTATATTTCTTATTATTTCATTTATTTTTGGGCTCCGTGCATTCTTATTTTTTCATTTATTTTCAAGTGTTGATAATAGATCATTTGAAATTGTACTTTGTTTGAATAATAAAAAATCTGGCATTATAATAACTCTGAAACTCTAGTGATACTAGCCCAACCACTGTTAAGTATAATTTAACACAGGGTAAATATTCACGTATTCAGGACCAACCCAGTTTGAGAATGGTTAGTGCTATCAGGGATCCGTGGGACGTCCCTACCGTAACTACTACCCTTACCTAACATTCCCTTATATTAACTGTTGACATTTTTTACTTCAATGGTGTGACATCAGTGTTGGGACGTCCCAGGATCCCGTTTAGACTTGAGAAGAGGTTGTTGTCCAGCAAGCAGCAAGCATTTAGGCCTACCTGCAAACAACCACAACGATGGTGGAGTGTTCGAGAAAGCCAGCTAACTTTGATATGCAGTCAAATTAACTCTTGATTATCTGATTTAAGCTAAACTTGAATATGCGTTGTTTGATGAGTCAATTGTACCATGCCAATTTCAAGTATATTTCTCAACAATAAGTTATTTAAGATGATTTGGTACAGTTCACTGGCTGTCTCATTGATCCTACTTCCTGGAACATTTACATTTTATATTTGTCATTTAGCAGACACGCTTATCCAGAGCGACTTACAGTAGTGAATGAATACATTTCATACACTTTTTTTTTTTTTTTTTTTCTAGTACTGGTCCCCCGTGGGAATCGAACCCACAACCCTGGCGTTGCAAACACCATGCTCTACCAACTGAGCCACACGGGACCAGATAGCTGTTGTGTTCATCTTTACCTTATGCGAGTAAAAAATATTTATAGTTATGATTTACTTTGAGTGCGTACATTTTTGTGTAAAAACTATTTTCCTTTTGAGTAAATTGCTTTTTATTTAATTGTGTACAATACAGTAATATTAGAAGATTGGAGAATGACTGTTGCCTGACTGTAATATTGCCTCACATTCACCCTACAGAATGTCAGATGCGATTTGTCTGTCTTTTTAAAAAAAACGTTGACGTCAAGGCAGCATGAGTGCAGTTCAATCTATCATCAACGTGAGATAGGCCGTGATTAGTTACTGTACAAGGAAATGCTGAAAAATAGAACGAGGTGGCGGCAAAAAAAAACGAACTCTTTTAATGCTCAGGATCTTTAATATTGTAGCAACCTTGGTATGCACCTTACAATCTGTCACCGTTTACAATTGCCTCACCATCTCGGTTATTTTTTGTTTACCTTTGATAACACTTTACAATAAGGTTCAATTTGTAAAGGGTGTTATAATTCCATTATTAACAGTTAATAGTTTGTAAATGCATTATAAACGGTTATATCGCATTGGTCAAAATAGTGCAATAACTGGTAAGTGTTTGCCCGCCTTGTCATCTGTCCCTATCCAAATGGCCTGTGCTACCTCGAACTTGCCTGCCATGGAAGTCGTTTCTATCTACTTCTCCTCAATCCTGTAATGAAGTAGACGGAGAACAGCGGCATGCTGCTAAACAGACAGTATTGACTGCGAGAGATTCGGAGCAGATTGACTTGAGGAATAGTTTTGCTGCACTGGTGCCTGATCTACCTGTACCTTCATCGCTGGGACGGCAGCTGACTCCAACTACACTGACTCCGGCAGCGTCTTCGTTGTCGAGTTTGGCCCCTCTCTCTGGATCTGACAGCGCGCTGCCTGCTATGGGAGGTCTGGACCTATCGCCGGGAGCAGCGAGTTTACGCTATCCTGCTTCTCGTGGGCCGGTGAAAGGTTCAACAAATTGTGTAAGGGGTAGGAATAGGAGGATTTCTCCATTCCTTTCTCTGGCCGTTGTATTGGGCAGCTCAACGGTGAGAAATGTCTCAGATCCTGGAGCAAAAATGTTGTGCTATCCAGGAGCATGAGTACAGGACGGTTAGCCCATCAGAAGCTTCTAAAGCCATGACATAATTTTCTGGAATTTTCCAAGCTGTTTAAAGGCACCGTCAACTTAATGTATGTAAACTTCTGACCCACTGGAATTGTGGTACAGTGAATTAATTATAAGTGAAATAATCTGTCTGTAAACAATTTTACTTGTGTCATGCACGAAGTAGATGTCCTAACCGACTTGCCAAAACTATAGTTTGTTAACAAGAAATTTGTGGAGTGGTTGAAAAACTAGTTTTAATGACTCCAACCTAAGTGTATGGAATCTTCCCACTTCAACTGTAAATAACAAAAGGAATGGCAAATAAGTCTGGCTGCAGTACCGATTGGCAAATGTACTGCAAATTGAGAAATCATGTCACTAAACTGAATTAAAAGAAGAAACTACGCTATGAAACAAAGACAAATTACATAAAGAATGATGATAAAAAGATCTGGAGCACCTTAAAATTTTGGCTAAATGCTAATTTATCTTCTATCATTAAATCAGATGGCTCATTCTTCACAAAACCCACTGATATTGCCAACTACTTTATAGATTTTGTTTCCATTGGCAAGATTAGCAAATGTAGGCATGACATGCATAAGTATAACTGATCAAATTTATGAAATTTGAATTTTGTAAATTGTGAGTGTGAAAGAAGTGGAAAGAATTGTCTATAACAATGACAAGCCACTGGGGTCTGACAACTTGGATGGAAAGTTACTGACGGTATTGCCACTCCAATTTGCCATATCTTCAATTTAAGCCTGATTGAAAGTGTGTGCCCTCAGGCCTGGAGGGAAGCAAAAGTTTTTCCACTAAGCAAGAATAGTAAAGCCCCCTTTGCTGGCTGAAATAGCCGACCAATCAGCCTGTTACGAACCCTTAGTAATCTTCTGGAAAAAATAGTGTGACCAAATACAATGCTTTTTTACAGTAAACAAATGTCCTTCCCTATCAGCACGCTTATAGGGAAGGACATTCAAGCACAGCACTTAGACAAATGACTGAAGATTGGCTGAGTGAAATTGATGATAAAAAGATTATGGGAGCTGTTTTTTTAGACTGCGCTGTGGCTTTTTATATTATCGATCATAGTCTGCCAATGGAAAAACGTAGATGTTATGGCTTTACACCCCATCCTATATTGTGGATAAAGAGTTACCTGTCTAACAGAACACAGAGGGTGTTCTTTAATGGGAGCCTCTTCAACATAATTCAGGTATAATTACGAATTCCCCAGGGCAGCTGTCTAGGCCACATACTTTTTAAAATCTTTACTTATTACATGCCCCTGGCCTTGAGTAAAGCCAGTGTGGCTGTGCATGCGGATGACTCAACACTATACACGTCACTACAGTGAGTGAAATGACTGCAACACTCAACAAACTGCTGCAGTTAGTTTCAGAATGGGTGGCAAGGAATAAGTTAGTCCTAAATATTTCCAAAACTAAAAGCATTATAGTTGGGACAAATCATTCACTAAACCATAAACCTCAACTAAATATTGTACTAAATAATGTGGAAATTGAGCAAGTTGAGGTGAAAAAACTGCTTTGATTTACCCTGGATTGTTAACTGTCATGGTCAAAACATGTTGATACAACAGTAGCTAAGATGGGATAAATCTGTCCATAATAAAGCGCACTCTGCCTTTTTAACAACACTATCAACAAGGCAGGTCCTACAGGCTCTAGTTTTGTCGCACCTGGACTACTGTTCAGTCGTGTGGTCAGGTGCCACAAGGAGGGACCTCAGAAAATTACAATTTGCTCAGAACAGGGCAGCATGGCTGGCCATTAAATGTACACAGAGAGGTAACATTAATGATATGCATGTAAATCTCTCATTGCTCAAAGTGGAGGAGATACTAAATCATTACTTGTTTTTGTAAGAAGTGTTGACATGCTGAATGCACCGAGGTGTCTGTTTAAATTACTAGCACACGGACACCCATGCATACCCCACAAGCCATGCCACCAAAGGTCTCTTCACAATCCCCAGGTACAGACATACACAAGATAAGACATGAACTCTACACACACGTGGATGTTGTATTGTACGTTTGTGGTGGTGACCTGAGGGAACACACAATGTGTTGGGTAAGGTGTTATGAAATGTAATGTCATGTAGTATTTAAACTGTATGTAACTGTCTTATGTTGCTGCACCCCAGGAAGAGTACCTGCTGCCTTGGCAGCTAATGGGGATCCATAATAAATACAAATACAGAAACAATATTTACCTCCATTTATAAATGCACTTACAAATGCTTATAAGTTGAACCCTTCCGTATCATCATGGAACCTTATTTTCAGTAGCTGAATAGTTAATGTCTCCCTTTTTAGGTGTGATGGATTGTTGCTCTGACCCAGGAACTGAAGAGGTTGGTTTTCATGATGTGTCTTGACTGACTTTTGAAACCCTGATGCCCTGGCCAAATTTACATCAAGGACATTACTCAATCAACATCACATCTCTGATAGTCCAAGTATGGTGAATGTTCTGGTGTGAAATGGTAACTAATACCTTTGGTTGGGGAAACAATGGAGGAGATATCCTCTCACAACGTTGAAAGTTTTGGTCTTCATACCCACCATTCATTGACTGAACATGTTTAATAAAGTGTTGAATCTTCTCACATGTATATAGTAATGAGTACCAAATACTGCCTATGAGTACTGTATGTCTAAGCTCTGAGTGTACCTTCTTTTAAAGTGACAGACCTACAAACATAACGGAGTTACCAAATGTATATACACTATCGGTCAAAAATGTTACACATACTCATTCAAGGGTTATTCTTTATTTGAACTACGTTCTACATTGTAGAATAATTGTGAAGACATCAAAACTGAAATAACACACAAAATCATGTAGTATTTTTTTAAATCAAAATAGGTTTTATATTTCAAATTCTTTAAAGTAGCTACCCTTTGCCTTGATGACAGCTTTGCACACTCTTGGTATTCTCTCAACCAGCTTCACCTGGAATGCTTTTCCAACAGTCTTGAATGAGTTCCCACATATGCTGAGCACTTGTTGGCTGCCTTTCCTTCACTCTGCTGTCCGACTCATCCCAAACCATCTCAATTTGGTTGAGGTCGGAGGATTGTGGAGGCCAGGTATCTGATGCAACACTCCATCACTCTCCTTCTTGGTAAAATAGCCCTTACACAGCCTAGAGGTGTGTTGGGTCATTATCCTGTTGAAAAACAAATGATAGTCCCATTAAGCCCAAACCAGATGGGATGGTGTGTCGCTGCAGAATGCTGTGGTAGCCATGCTGGTTAAGTGTGCCTTGAATTCTAAATAAATCACACAGTGTCACCAGCAAAGCACCCCCACACCATAACACCTCCTCCATGCTTTATGGTCGGAAATACACATGCGGAGATCATCCGTTCGCCCACACCGCGTCTCACAAAGACATAGCGGTTGGAATCAAATATCTCCAATTTGGACTCCAGACCAAAGGACACATTTCCACCGGTCTAATGTCCATTGCCTGTGTTTCTTGGCCCAAGCAAGTCTCTTCTTATTGGTGTCCTTCAGTAGTGGTTTCTTTGCAGCAATTCGACCATGGAAGCCTGATTCACACAGTCTCCTCTGAACAGTTGATGTTGAGATGTGTCTGTTACTTGAACTTTGTGAAGCATTTATGTGGCCTGCAATTTCTGAGGCTGGTAACTAATGAACTTATCCTCTGCAGCAGAGTTAACTCTGCGTCTTCCATTCCTGTGGCGGTCCTCATGTGAGCCAGTTTCATCATAGTGCTTGATGGTTTTTGCGACTGCACTTGAAGAAACTTTCAAAGTTCTTGACATTTTCCAGATTGACTGACCTTCATGTCTTAAAGTAATGATGGACTGTCGTTTCTCTTTGCTTATTTGAGTTGTTCTTGCCATAATAAGGACTTTGTCTTTTACCAAATAGGGCTATCTTCTGTATACCACCCCATACCTTGTCACAACACAACTGATTGGCTCAAACGCATAAAGAAGGAAAGACATTCCACAAATTAACTTTTAAGGCACACCTGTTAATTGAAATGCATTCCAGTGAAATATCTATCTGTGGTTAATATTTCCTAGCTAGCCTGGTAGGACAGAGGTGCTAGCAAACGTTAACTAGCTGAGCAGCATGCTAAATTATACAGCAGAACTTCTGTATTCAAAAGTGAAACAAATTACATAGAGAATGTCTCCTGTGTGAAAATGTGTATCTTGTGAACATTTATTTTGCGCAATCTCTTCTCTCTGGCCTTTGCACACTTCTCATAACCTCGTCCATCATGATTCTTCATGACGCACTGTCACATGGTGTCAGTGTCAACAACATTCTGGGCACGTTCCAGGTCGTCTTTATTTCAAGCGTGTTTCACAGGGAATTTTTCAGAAATCCGCAAACCACACCAATAATATGACTTGAGATCTTGAGATAAAGTTCATTCCTGGAATTAATAAGTGTACCAATGTATCATCAGGGTTTCAGATGTACCAGGGTTTCGGACCAACCATTTCTGTTCCTGGAACAGCAACAATGCATCACACCCAAAAGTGAGAAAATAACTATTGTTTAACAGTGCAACCATTGGAAAAAAGTTTGTATGATACAGTACATAAGCGTTCAATATTGTACGCATTTGTAAGTGTATTTATAGATGGTTAATAGTTGGAGGGAAATAGTGGCTCACTATTAGGCAAGCACTGACTGGCTATCACACTGTTTTGACCAATTTGTTATAACCCATTTATTAATGGCTTATAATGCATTTACAAATGATTAATTAACAACAATTACAAACCCTTTACCCTTTACAAATGGAACCTTATTGTAAAGTGTTACCCTTTCTTGTTTATGTGCAATCAAGATTGTTATTAGCTCATTGTGAAGCTATGGGGATCTCCGGTTGTGACCACTGTTAGAAATCTGGCGCTGACACGCAATAAAACTTTACAATTGCCCCACCATGTTTAAAACTATCTTGTCTGTGTTGTATCCATAGCTACAAATGAATCTAAAAGGAGTTACATTTCCTCAGCTCTATTAATTTACAGTGGCAGGGTCAGGCTGTTGAAATTACAGATTTTAATATATCAAAATCCTTTTACCTCTCTAGCCTATGTTTGGAGGGGTGTCAATTCATTAAAAAAATACATATTATTGTTAATCAGTCCACTACTAACATCACATCTGCAGATAATCATTAGATTATCACTGCAGTACAAATCATACATTAATGCTGGCTAGATAATCAGAAGCTGACTTTCAAAATCAAGTTTTCATGCCCTTCATCATTCTTTAATTGCAAGAATATCCTTTTCAATATAGTCTTCAGACAATAATTCTAGCAGTATCGGATAATACCAACTTATCCTCCATAACCTATGAGTTATCCTTGCCATATTATAAGAAATAACAGGCACATCCAGCTGTTTCTTTAATCACAGACGAGTAGTCATTTGTGTGCAGTGCCCTGTGTGTCTGGCTCCTAGTTGGCACATAGACGCAGTATGCACACTATGTACTCAGCATGCCAAGTTGGGACAGGCACTGCATTGCAGCGCTGTGCATTTGCCCAAGTCTTGGCACACAGGCTGTCTGATCACACAGTGTAGATCATCTACTGTAAAGAACATAAGTCGACAGTATTATACCATAGCTTGCGTAACAACCCGTATGCCGGAACTCTTTATCTGTCTTCTGTATTTTAGACGGTCTCAGTAACAATCAATCTTCCGTCTTATTAATCTCTGAAACAGATGAGGTATGTAATACATGTCTCCATTTCCCAGCTCTATAGTACACAGTCACCCTCTGCAGGGCAGTTATCCGCATTAGCTCTCTCTATGTCCTTAAATGACTCCTCCTCTCCGTCTCACACCCTCCCTTCCTCTGTCTGTGTCTATAGCCTACCCCCCTTTCCCTGTGACACATACGCTAGACGTTGCATTGATTGTGCATAGAGAACCTCACCCTCTTCTACCACCTCAGTCTCGAATGGAGAAGGAGAGAATTGGAGTGCTTCTGTTCTTTCTGGTGGGCAACCTTATCTTTTATCTGAATTTATGTTGCTTAGAGAGGACTGTGCAGTACAGGTTAGAAACTGTTTGTAATAGGAGGATGAGTGTTGGCTGACTTTCTGTGCAGGTAACAGTTAGTACAGTCTATTGAATACCTGAAAGCATATGCAGAGCAGTTCAAAACTTGTATCTCATTCCTCTGTATTAACAAACATGAATATAAGTTCTGGAAAATAAATGTTAGCTTACTGACATTCTTTGTTGGAAATAGTTGCAAAGATACTGTGAACTCTTACTCTTTTAAATAGCATATTAATATGCATGTTGTATTGTCTGAATGTGGATAACTTCTTTCTCCATCTCCTCTTTCTATCTGTCTTTGTCGGCAGATGCCCTTTCAGCCGGTCCTGTCTCCAGTGAAGACCTGCTCTCATCATAATGTCCCAGCTCCTGCATGTGGAGATCCCCAACTTTGGCAGCTCTGTGCTGGAGAGTCTGAATGAGCAGCGCCTGCAGGGCCAGTACTGTGATGTGGCCGTCATGGTCAACGGCCAGTCCTTTAAGGCCCACCGCGCCGTGCTGGCCGCCAGCAGCCTCTACTTCAGAGACCTGTTCAGCGGCAGCTCTCAGGGCATGTTTGAACTACCCTCCTCGGTCACCCCGTCCTGCTTCCAGCAGATCCTCTCCTTCTGCTACACAGGCAGGCTGACCATGGCCGCCAGCGAACAGCTCGTGCTCATGTACACGGCCGGCTACCTCCAGATCCAGAACATTGTGGAGCGCAGGATGAATCTCATGCTAAAGGCCAACTCTCCACACTGTGATTCCCAGACGGCCACCACTGAGGATCTGGGCTTCGAACCGTCAAGCCCCAACTACAGCCATCCGGCCCTGTTGCCAGGCGACACACTAATGGCCACTTGTAGGATTAAGCAGGAAAGATGTGAGTCCCCAATGAATGAGGAGCACACAGCAAAGGGCCTCAAGGGCTACGCCACAAGGAGCAGTGCGCAATGTTACATGAGGGCAGGAGGGAGTGGTATTGTACCCGGAGTACAGTCGTACCCTATGGCCTCTGGGGAGCGCTCTAGCCCAGGGGCCTCCAGCCTCCCAGCCACTGACAGCCCCACTTCCCACCCCAACGAGGAGGAGTTTGAAGAGGAGTTCTATGGCAGCAGCAATACAAACGGGGTTTATGGGCAGAATTATGGGCACCCAACCAACTCCTACAGCAGTAAATGATCCATCCTCTGTGTTACTTTTTAGAAGCACCAGTATTTCTCATTTAAACACAACTTCAGCTTTAGAATACACTGTCTGGTATTGAAATTCTGCCTCCACTTGTTCCCCCAGTGCAGGATAAGTTGGACGTGTTGTCCCTACCTCTGGCCACTGAGAGGCGCTGTGTGCTGATCGGCAGGGACACGATGGCGCTGCCACCCAGTCTCATCAGCCAGATTGGCTACCGCTGCCACCCCACCCTGTACACAGAAGGGGATCCCGGGGAGAAGGTGGAGCTGGTGGGAGGTAAGACATAAGCAGTGACCCCTGATATAGGCCACTCTATAATATGTATGTCTATGGTGCATCTCAACTCGCCTCAAGCACTGACTCAATTAACACTAGAACCGCTGGGTCTTTCAGCCTTTAAGTACCCACTAGAGAACATTGCCGGGCGTCCCCTTTAGCGTCCGCATCAGATGAATATCAACCTGCAAGGTGTGCAAACATAAGCACCAACTCTTGAAAATATATTGTAAAGGATAAATTGCTTAAAGAAATACTCATAGAAATATATCTATGTAAAAATATAACAATAGTTATTTGTTTAGATAGTGTCAAGGATATGAGTATGAGTCCTACTGAAAAACGTATAGCCTATTTTAATTTCCTTTAAAATAAAACAGTGTAAATCATTTGATACATTTTATGTCTAGATTTGATTAGTAATAGAGTTATAATAAGTATTACAGTCCAGTTACAGCTTCTTTTGACAAAGTAGAAACAACAAATCCAGGTGTGCAGGTGAAATTATTTGCCGTATAAACAAAGCACCAGTGCATGAATAATTGTAAAGGATGAATTGCATGAAGAAATATTTGTGGAAGTATACATATGACTAGATATAAAAACAATAGTTTTTTGTTTGGATAGAGTCAAGGATATGTTTTCTATAATTCTACAAAGTCCTAGTGAAAAATGTAGGCATACAGCCTATTTTCGTTTCCATTACAATAAAAACATTTAGTGCAATACATTTGAGTAACTTAATTTGTAGATTAGATTAGTAATAGTTATAGTAAGTATTACAGTCCAGTTACAGCTTCTCTGACAAAGTACAAAACAAAAATATATAATAATATAACCCGTCAGGTGCTCAGGTGAAGTGATTTGATGTATTCCTAAATAAAACCACCAGTGCATGAACAATTGTAAAGGATGAATTACAAAAATAAATATTTGTGGAAATATATCAATGACAAGATATAAAAAAACGTAATTTGACATTGTCCTCTTTTTCCTGAGTGGGAGCTATGGTGCGTAGGGAAGAGGGAGAGCAGGACGTGCTGCTGCCTTGGCGGCTGTAGCTGCTTTCTTGGCGTTCATGTGGTTCTCACGAAGCTCACATGCCAGATCCATGATGAAGTCTCTGCTGACTATCTTGTCAAGGCATTGCTTGTACAACATGTGCGCATTGATAGTAGCCACGTCGATCACGTTGTAGGACACTGCAACAGGCCAGCGGCAAGTACCTCCTTTTAAAGAGTACAGTCTTGCCATCTGGTCGAGTGCATCCACACCAAGCTATTGCATAAAACAAAATAGAATAGAAAAGGTTTCATTTATATAGAATAAAACTAATAGTAATATCAATGATATTAACGTAATACAATATAATGAAAGGAGAAAATATTTGTTGCATGGCAGATGGAAAGGCTATCTGTATGTAGCAGATCTACATACCTTTGTGCGATTGTAGTCTGTCATTGTCTCCGATTTCTTCTTCTGGTAACTGCTGATGGCAACAGCGGGATGCATGGTGCTGAGGATTGCAAACACTCTTATTTATTTTACATCTGTACACTGTGAGTGTTGCTTTACCACTCTCCATCACTGATGTGGAGTAAAGCTCCGCTGGTATGTTGTTTTTTGCAGAGGGCGGAAGCTCCAGTCTCTGTTTGTTCACTATTCCGAGCAGGCTAGTTTTCTTTGCCAGACTCCTGTCTCACTGTGGCAGGTAGGATCACCGTCTCAGTTGGCCCTGTTCTGGTTTTGCTGCGGCGAGGCTCAGGCATCAGAGGCAGAGTCTCGAATCAGATGAATAATCTTCATCAGAAACGTTGATTTCAAGCTCAATATCCGATCCTCCATCCGATTCCAGCTCATCTAAATTCTACAGCAGGTGCAATGCTGTCAGTGTGTCCATTCGTTTGGTTCGGCTTGCCATTGTGAACTACACACATTGTATGTTGTTCTCAGTTTCTGATTTGACTCTCTGAGGGGAGATTATACAATTTCCAGGCTTTCATAAAATAATTAGACCTCCCACAATACTTTATCATCATTAGACTATTGCTCTAAATTCAAACCCCTTCTCCCTCGTCATTCAGATCATTAAAATTCAATCACCCTCTTCACCTTCCTCCTCATCATTCAGTTCATTCAAATTCAGTTGTGAAGTCACATGCACAATTATCAGTTTCGATCTGGTTTCTATCACCCATTCACCCATTGACAACACTCATTCAGTGAGGAGAGAGATGCATTAGCACCTCTGTACCAACACCCTTCGGCACATTTGTCTTGGCCCCTTAAGTTAGAAAGAAATGAAAAAACAACAACAGTTAAACAGCCTCTAAATACCTTTCTGTTTGTGATTTAAAAATTCTAACAACTGAGCAATGTAAAACATAAATATTTAGGAAAAGATTTTTTTGATTTACAAAATCAAACGTCAGTGGCCATTGGCTGTTGTAGTGTTAAAGACCTAAGCCCTCACATGCAGACAGTATATTTTCTTCTTTACAACTGTATCATACAATACAGAGATCTAATCATGGACATAGAGATCATTAGCGAGGCCCGCCATTTTATTGTTTTCATCATGGATGTGAACGTGAGTAGCATTGCTCTGTCCTTTTCCCCAGGTTCTGGTGTATATATGACTCGTGGCCAGTTGATGAACTGTCATTTGTGTGCTGGCATTAAGCACAAAGTGCTGCTGCGTCGGCTGCTCGCCACCTTCTTTGACAGGTTAGACTGTTAAATTCTACAGTGCATTTGTAACTATATTGTCGTAGCCAGGTTCTGGACCTAGACAGTAGGCTACTAGCTCTTTATAAAGCATATTTTGTAATTTTAGACAGAGAAAATGAGAGAGGAGGGTAGAGAAAATGATAGAAAGGAGAAAGGGAAAGCCGTATGGATACTGATTATGCTATTGTATACATAGAAACACACTGGCCAATAGCTGTGGAACTGGAATTCGCTCCTCCACCAATGATCCCAGCCGAAAACCGTTGGACAACCGAGTCCTAAACACTGTCAAACGTAGGTGCCCTTCTGTTTTCTCAGGTGTTAAACACCATACTGTATTAATTTGGTTCAACACTGTATGTAAAGTTGACAATATGCATTTATTTCAATGTTGTCTTGTCTCTTTCCTCTCTTTTGCAGTCTACTGTCAGAACTTTGCACCTAATTTCAAAGAGAGTGAGATGAACGTGATTGCAGCCGACATGTGCACCAACGCCCGGCGGGTGCGAAAGCGCTGGCTGCCCAAGATCCAGTCCATGCTCCCGGAGACCAAGGAGAGCAGCAGAAGCTCCTGCAAGGGGCAGTCCAGGGCCTGTGCGTCATCCCAGACAAGTGTGCTGTCGTCGGCCTTGCCCTTTGAAATGGACTTCAGACACCTGACGTCGTCCTACCTGACCCTAGAACAGCAGCTCTACGCCGAGAGCCGCAAAGAGACTCTCCTACCTCACCTGCAGTTTGTGGGAACCACCAGGTCAGAGGAGGGGGCTGCAGCAGCAGAGCTGGCTGAGTCCGAGACAGAGCCTGGGCCTGAGCGAGGAGGACGAGGAGCCCAGGCAGGCCAAGGAACTGAACGCCTCTCTGAGTGCTTGGAGAGAGCAGCTGAGGTCCCCTCCCTCAGCACACAGGGTAAGGCTGGGGTCGGGGGCTCCCCCTCCTCCAAACACACAGGACAGCAGGAGAAGTTGCTAGGAGATGACCAGTGAGCTCCTAACATCCCTCTTCTCCACCAATCTATATATGTCTATGTATGTGTATTTAAGCTTTGGCTACTCTACTGCATGTAACATCGCAGAAATTGCAGTTAAGACATGCACTTAAAAGAAAACTGATGAAAAATTAAATGCAGTATAATAATTCCCTGAAGAAGAAGAGAAGAATGCTACTAATGTGGCACCTGATGGACTCGCTGATAGATAAGGTGGGTGAACAGACATGAGGCGAATGAGGAAAGCCGTTGAGTTTTTAGTTGTCTTCTGTAGTTTGTACTCTTGTAAAGCCTACAAGACCAGAGGTCTAGGGTTGGCTTTTATGTGCATTTACCCTCTACTATACCACTGGTCATAATGTACGGCTCACTACTTCTACCAAAAGTTCGTTACCACTTTATTTTACAGTACAGAAATTACCTGGTATTTTACATAGAAATTGCATTGTAAAATGGTAATTAAACAATTATAATAACCTAGAACCTACATTTGTTTATTTGAGACTCAATGCAAGTAGAACCACTCAGCACCATTTGGTACCAGGTAGTTACCAACAGTTTAAAGGTCTTAGAAGTAAGTAGCAGAAAGTACCCATTAATACCACACAATGTCCTAGAAAATACCAAGTAATTTCTGTTCCTTAAAATAAAGTGCTACCAACGCTTCTTTATTGAATTCTGTTTTCTAATTGTTCTGCTTCCACCTAATTACCTCTGATGTGACATTATGTTCATCTATATAATCAACTGTTGGCACTGAATAAGACAAACATTACCAATATCAAAATGGGGAGGCCACATAATATTGCTTCTATATTCCTTTATTTGAATCAGCTTCAAACTGTCGGTCCACTGCGATGCATTGAAGGTATAGCCCCAGTGAGATTGATCTGTACTTTACCTTATATCCAGTACTGTTTTGATATTACTGATTGGAATATGTTGAAAGATTCATCCACCCAGGACTCATCCATCAACATTGAGGAATATACACCATCAATCACAGGCTTCATTAGGAAATGTGTTGATATTGTTCACAAAATAGCAATCCGGACATGCTCCAACTAAAAACCCTGGATCAACAGAGATATCCGTACCATGCTCAGAGCCCGTACTGCAGCATTCAATGTCAGCAGAACAGACCCTGATGACTTGGTGGGGCGCGATGCGTACAAGTCAAGCATTTACGAGCTCCTCAAAACCATTAGTGATGCAAAAAGACAGTACAGACTCAAACTTGAATTGATGTTTGACAACTTAGACTCGCGACTACAAGGACTACAGACTATCATGGACTATCACGGACTACAAAGGCAAATCTAGCTGTGTGGTGCCCACCAAAGCCTCCCTCCCAGATGAGCTTAACACACTCTGGTCGCTTCGAGGCAGACAATACCGAGCAATCCAGGAAGACACTCGCTGATCCGGACAACCAAGTGCTTTCACTCTGAGGCTGACGTGAAGAAAACTCTCAAAAGAGTGAATACTCACAAAACCGCCAGACCAGATGGCATCCCTGGCCGCATTCTCAGAGTGTGTGCTGACCAGCTGGTGAGCGTCTTCTCAGACATCTTCAACCTGTCCCTGGCTGTAGTCCTCACCTGTTTCAAGGAGACTACCATTGTCCCAGTGCCCAAGAAAAACAAGGTGACATTCCCAAATGACTACTGACCAGTCTCACTCACCCCAGTCATCATGAAGTGCCTCGAGAGGCTGGTCATGGCCCACATCAAGGCCATCATGCCAGGCACACTGGACCCACGCCAATTTGCCTACCGCTCCAACAGATCCACGGAAGATCCCATTTCCATCGCTATTCACACAGCCCTAACACATCTGGACAAGAGGAACAAGTGAGAATCCTGTTCATTGACTACAGTTCAGCATTCAACACTATTGTTCCCTCCAAGCTCGACACCAAGCTCAAAGCACTGGGTCTGGACAGCACCATCTGCAACTGGGTCCTGAACTTCCTGGCGGGCAGACCACAAGAACAACACCTCTTCCATACTAACTCTTAACACAGGGGACCCTCAGGGGTATCTCCTCAGC
This sequence comes from Salmo trutta, assembly GCF_901001165.1. Lineage (NCBI taxonomy): Eukaryota > Metazoa > Chordata > Actinopteri > Salmoniformes > Salmonidae > Salmo > Salmo trutta. The sequence goes on from NC_042985.1 coordinate 45,394,650, forward strand.
CCTCTGCTGTACTCCCTATTCACCCATGACTGCGTGGCTTTGCTTGACACCAACTCCATCAAGTTTGCTCACAACACCACAATTGTAGGCCTGGTAACCAACAATGACGAGTCAGTCTATAGGGAGGTTGTAAGTGAACCGGCATTGTGGTGCCAGGACAACAGCAGCTAGAATTTTTCCGTCCACAATTCAACTGTGGGAGCATGGCGCCTCTCAACACCAGGCAACAAAAAGAGCTGGCCGCTACTATACGAGAGATTGTTTGTGAGGAGATTACCTCTGCCCTCTTCTTACAATTAAAACCGATAATTGAATCATTGGCTGTGCTCACTGCTAAAGTGGATACCTATTCTAAAGTGGAAAGCCTGGAGAAGACAACCAATGCGACAGAGGTGTGACTCCATGACCTGGAAACAGCGCAAGCTAAATTGGAAGGGATAATCAAACTCCTGTAAATTCAATGTGCAGGTCACAGGACTTGAAACTGGTGTGGAAGCGGGACACCAACTTCCTTCATGAGCAATCTTTTCTATGAGCTGTTCGGGCAGGAGGTCCCATGTCGCTGATTAACAGTGAGCACTGCACCGGTCAACTCCAACGGCTCTCACTGTATGATTGTACGGATCCACAACTTTGAAGTCAAGCGGCGAATTGTTCACCTTGTAGTGTAATCTGGGGGTTTGACTATGCAGGGAAGAGGATCAGCATCTACCCAGACCTGAGTGCCAAAATGCTAAAACACAGGGAAACCTACAACAAGGTGAGATACCAGCTACGTAAGCTAAACCTGAGATGCGGCTTCATCCACTCGACAAAACTCATCTTGACCTCCAGAACACCACACACACATGTTTTCCACTGCCAAGGAAGCTCAAGACTTCTTCAAGAAGCACATCAAACCCAATACACAACGGGACAAGCCAACAGAAGGAACCTCATGACTGGCACATTTTTTAAGGTATGCTATCCATGCACAATCACGCGGCCTAGCCTATGGCTATGATGCTGCCCTCAGCATAAGACAATGATGACACCCCCTAATGTTTGGGTACAAGGAACAATAATAATATTATTGCTGAGCATTAAACTTGTTATAAGTATATTTTGCCTATGGTCCTGGACATTTACACAGTAATGGCACCACACCAATTAATGAACAATGGACAATATATGGAGGTTTACACATACTGGAACTGCATTCTTGAGGCTGCAGTGTATTGAATCCATTTGGGCAGAATATGGCAAATAACAGTATATATACAAAAGTATGTGGACACCACTTCAAATTAGTGGATTCAGCTATTTCAGCCATACCCGTTGCTGACAGGTGTACAAAATCTCCATAGACAAACATTGGCAGTGGAATGGCCTTCCTGAAGAGCTCAGTGACTTTCAACCTGGCACCGTCATAGGATGCCACCTTTCCAACAAGTCAGTTTATCAAATGAATGCCCTGCTAGAGCTGTCCCCGTCAACTGTAAGTGCTGTTATTGTGAAGTGGAAACTTCTAGGAGCAACAACGGCTCAGCCACGAAGTGGTAGGCCACACAAGCTCACAGAACAAGACAGCACACAAGCGTAAGATCATCATGCGCTATACTAAGCGTCGGCCGGAGTGGTGTAAAACTCGCCGCCATTGGACTCTGGAGCAGTGGAAACACGTTCTCTGCAGCGATGAATCACGCTTCACCATCTGGCAGTCCGACGGACAAATCTGGGTTTGGCGGAAGCCAGGAGAACACTACCTGCCCAAATGCATAGTGCCAACTATAAAGTTTGGTGGATAAGGAATAATGGTCTGGGGCTGTTTTTCATGGTTTGGGCTAGGCCCCTTAGTTCCAGTGAAAGGAAATCTTAACGCTACAGCTTACAATGACAGAGATGGTTCTGTGCTTCCAACTTTGTGACAAAAGTTTGGGGAAGGCCCTTTCCGGTTTCAGCATGACAATGCTCCTGTGCACAAAGCGAAGTCAATACAGAAATGATTTGTTGAGATTGGTGTGGAAGAACTTGACTGGCTTGCAATGAGCCCTGACCTCAACCCCATCGAACACCTTTGGGATGAATTTGAACACCGACTGCGAGCCAGTCGGCCTAATCGCATAACATCAGTGCCCGACCTCACTAATAATCTTGTGGCTGAATGGAAGCAAGTCCCCGCAGCAATGTTCCAACATCTAGTGGATAGCAGCAAAGGAGGGACCAACTCCATATTAATGCCCATGATTTTGGAATGAGATGTTCGACGAACAGGTGTCCACGTACTTTAGGTCAAGTAGTTTAAGTAGCTATTCCCCTACTATTTTATGTTTCATTTTGTATAGATGTTTTGCTACTGCCAAGGAGAGATGGCCAGTCCAATATGGGCTACTACTACACAATAGCTTTTTTGTTTTTGCTTGTTTTTCTTCTTGTTGATTCCTTCCCCTCTCTATTTAGGCACTAAATGTATCTCCCAGGGAGGACTTGCCCTACAGGCAATGATTAATTATTATATACAGTAACATCTAGAGTATAGACTTCACTTTTTGCACAGGAGGAGGGCTGGGAGCTACATAGGAAGGAGGGGGGCTGAGGAAGGGGGGGCAGGGAAGGGGGAACGGTTTACAGAGACCCAGTGGGTCGTGCTTTTTATTTTACATCCATGGTCTTATCAACACTAAGGATAACAATTACATATTAGAAAAACAATGGCAACACTAGCTATTGTCTCATGGAATCTGAAAGGCCTTAATAATCCTATCAAACATTCGAGCTGTCTTGATATTCAAGCAAGAAACCATACTGATATAGTAATGCTCCAAGAAACACACTTGCTCCATAAGGACGCACATAGAATAGAGAACCATTTGTACAAACTGGCTGCTTTTTAATAAGCCCCAAACAAAACTAAGGGTGTTATCATAATGATGCATAAGAAACTCAGAATCACAGTATCCCTGGTGAAGGCGAAGACCAAGAAGGCAGAATCACTTTCCTTAAATGTATCCGTAATGGAAAGAAAATTGCCTTTATCAATGTGTATGCTTCAAATTCATATGATCCTACGTTTTTTTTTATTCTCTGACCAGCATATTGTTAGAATTGACTGAATTCCAACTGGTTATTTGGACAGACATGAATGCCATTTTGGACATGCGGGACAAATCTAATGAGACCAACATACTCTCCAACATACAGTGCATTCGGAAAGTATTCAGACCCCTTGACTTTTCCACATTTTGTTACGTTACAGCCTTGTTCTAAAATTAATGAAATTGTTTTTTTTCCCTCATCAATCTGCACACAATACCCCTTAATGACAAAGAAAAAACAGGTTCAGACATTTTTTGCAAATGGATAAAAACAACTGAAATATCACATTTACGTAGGTATTCAGACCCTTTACTCAGTACTTTGTTGAAGCACCCTTGGCAGCGATTACAGCCTCGAGTCTTCTTTGGTATGACGCTACAAGCTTGGCACACCTGCATTTGGGGAGTTTCTCCCATTCTTCTCTGCAAATCCTCTCAAGCTCTGTCAGGTTGGATGGGGAGAGTCGCTGCACAGCTATTTTCAGGTCTCTCCAGAGATGTTTGATCAGGTTCAAGTCTGGGCTCTGGCTGGAACACTCGAGGACATTCAAAGACTTGTCCCAATGCCACTCCTGCGTTGTCTTGGCTGTGTGATTAGGGTCATTGTCCTGTTGGAAGGTGAACCTTCACCCCATTTTGAGGTCCTGAGAGCTCTGGAGCTGGTTTTCATCAAGGACCTCTTTGTACTTTGCTCTGTTCATCTTTCCTTCAATCCTGACTAGTCTCCCTGTCCCTGCCGCTGAAAAACATCCCCACAGCATGATGCTGCCCCCACCATGCTTCACCGTAGGGATGGTGCCAGGTTTCCTCCAGACGTGACGCTTGGCATTCAGGCTAAAGAGTTCAATCTTGGTTTCATCAGACCAGAGAACCATGTTTCTCATGGTCTGAGAGTCCTTTAGGGGCCTTTTGGTAACATCCCGCTTGGAGTTTATGTGCCTTTTACAGAGGAGTGGCTTCCGTCTGGCCACCCTACCATAAAGGCCTGATTGCTGGAGTGCTGCAGAGATCGTTGCCCTTCTGGAAGTTTCTCTCATCTCCAAGGAGGAATTCTGGATCTCTGTCAAAGTGACCATCGGGTTCTTTGTCATTCCCTGACCAAGGCCCTTCTCCATCGATTGCTCAGTTTGGCCGGGCAGCCAGCTCTAAGAAGATTCTTGGTGGTTCCAAACTTCTTCCATTTAAGATTTATGGAGGCCACTGTGTTTTTGGGGACCTTCAATGCTGCAGGCATTTTTTGGTACTCTTCCGCAGATCAGCGCCTCGACACAATCCTTTCTCGGCATTCTACGGACAATTCCTTCGACCTCATGGCTTGGTTTTGGCTTTGACATGCACTGTGGGACCTTATATAGACAGGTGTGTGCCTTTCCAAATCATGCCCAATCAATTAATTTCACCACAGGTGGACTCCAATCAAGTTGTTGAAACATCTCAAGGATGATCAATGAAAACAGGATGCACCTGAGCTCAGTTTCGAGTTTCATAGCAAAGGGTCTGAATAGTTATGTAAACAAGGTATTTTTGTTTTTATTTGTAATAAATTAGCAAGCATTTCTAAAAAAAAACAGTTTTTTCTCGTTTGTATGGGCTAATAATAATAAGGCCAAATAAAATTGTTAATCAAACGGGGTCGTGTTTTGGAGGACACATGACTCTCGACCTTCGCCTCTCCCGAGTTTGTAGGGGAGTTGCAGCGATGAGACAAGACTAACTATCAATGGGATATCATGAAATTTGTGAGAAAAGGGGTAAAACATTTTTTTGGACCATTGGTCAGCTACATTTTTTTTTCTATATATTTTTTTATACATCAAGGGGTCTTAAAATTATAATAATTAAAATGAATATGAAATAACAAAACGAACCTTGGTATGACCTTCTTAAAACAATTCCATATACAGTAGCTTAGTAGAACCCCCCCCAATTGAGCCCCTGGCCCAGGCAATTTGACAATCAAAAGAAGTTACACCAATATGCCTCAATTCTACGGATCAAATCATCTCATTATACGCTGAAGATGTATCTCAATCCCTCCCAAATGCTTTGAAGATCATAGATAAATTCCACTCCAGCTCAAGTTATAAAATAAATCTAACCAAATCTTCCCTACTCCCCCTCAAGAACCTGACAAGAGTACCCCAACTCTACTTATAGAATCCCAATCATTTCCCATTTTAAATATTTAGGAATAGATATATTTCCTTCTTTAGACAAAACTATTGTCAAAACCTTCAACAGAATGCTCAGTGAAGATGCGGGAGGAGGTGTGCTTGGTAGGGTGGGAAGGGGTGGGAAAAATGGTTTCTGGGTGGGGAGGGAGTATGCAGGCGTGTGGATATGGACTGAGGGGGTGGGGGAATGGGTTGGTGAGGGGGAGCCTTTTTTGTTTATTTTCCTTACTTAAAAAGTATTACAAAACTGTTGATACACGTACTGTTCTTTATCTTACAAAACTGTTGATACTGTTCTTTATGTATGTATGCATTTCTCTGTTTTTTCTTCTTCTTTCGAGTGGCATCCCACAGGTACAAAAAAATATGAAAGGCAAATATGATAACTGAATATATCTGAATTGATTTTACTTTGAATGTTATACCGGTACCTGTAACCCCCTTCTGAAAATATGACAAACAAAATAAAAAAGTGTAAAAAAAAAAAAGGAAGCAGAGGACATGCCCTGATCCACATATATGGGATTGCAGTAAAAAGAGTCATCAGTTTTAAGTTCCCGGTGTCCACATCACCGAGGACTTGACATGGACCAACAGCACCACCACTCTTGTCAAGAAGGCGCAACAGCGTCTCTACCTCCTAAGGCGGCTGATGATATTCCGCATGCCAACCCGGCTCCTCTCCAAATACTTCCGCTGCACCATCGAGAGTGTCCTGAATGGTTGTGTCACTGCCTGGTAAGGGAATTCCTCCATCCACGACAGCAAGACCCTCCAGTGTGGTGAAGACGGCCCAGTACATCACTGGGACCGTGTCCTGCCCATACAGGACATCTACTTGAAATGGTGCCTGAAGAAGCCCCGCAGCATCGTCAAGGACACCACACACCACAGCGAAGAGCTGTTCACTCCCTTATCGTCTGGCAGATGGTTTCGGAGCATGAGGTCTGATACCAACAGATTCAGAGACAGTTTCTATCTACAAGGCATCAGACTGCTGAACACTTGAACTGGACTGACCACCTGCACTGACTCTGCACCTTAGCAAACATGCACTCACTCACATACACATCCACACAGATACTGTATACACACACACACACACACACATCCCAACTGCTGCTACTAGGCTCTTATTTTTGCTAACTACTGCACAATTTAAACACTTGCCCACCAACCCCCCCTTCCCCAAAACACGTGTAAATATTGGACTATAAATTGTGCCTTCCTGTATTATATTTAAGCTAAAATGTTTATTCTATTCTACTGAGCCATTTACTTTATGTTCGTATTCTTATCTTTTATAATTTCTTATTGCTGTTGCATTGTCGAGAAGGAACCTGCAAGGAAGCATTTCGTTGGACGGTGTATATCATGTTTATCCTGTACATACAACTAATAAAACTTTAAACTAGATGCTTAAGGCTCTCCGTCCCTCCATCAATAACATGAGTTTCTCACTCTCATGTTCTGAAACAAGGTTGAGCGCAGCAGTCATGGTTTACAATAAAACAGATGCAATAAACAGAAACATTGGTCAAAATCCTCTTTGTTTTGACGTCATGTGAAAGGCAACAGAGCTACCAATAGAGGATGGTTTAGCTGGGAGAAATTGGTGCATATATTGTATGTTAGGTTTGTTATATTTGTTGACTTTGTTCACAATTACTGTTAGTCTTTAAACCCACTCTTCCACAATCAATACATCCAGACGGGTTTGTATTACACAAAGATTGGTCTGGCTATTGGAATATTCTCAAAACCAAATGGCTGGCTGTTTATGAGTGAAGGCACACATGGTATTTTAATTACACTTTTGATATAAGGTATTCATTGAGTATTGTTTGTAGAAATACATGTCAATACTTATACTACCCAAAACATACTACTACACATACAGTACCTTGGATAACTTGGACATTGGAGGGTGAATGTTCATGTGTCATTGTTGTTTTGTGATGATCTTTTGTGAGGTCCTACTGGTCCATGAGCTTCTCCAGGAGGACGTGTCCCTAAATGTGAAGAGGAGGTTCCAAAACTTCCAGACAGTGTGGAACTGGTTGCTCTGTTTGAGGTGGTTGTTCTCCAGGCGAAAGAGATTCCAAATACCATCTGGAGGAAGAAGAATGAAAAAACAGGCTTCTGGCAAAAAGTTGTGGCAAACGTTTGGCCAATTTGCCAAAAATGTTTGCAAATCGTTTTGTGGCAAACTGTTGCAGTAAATATGTGGCAACTTGTAAACTTCTGGCAAACAATTCTAGGAAACTTGTGGCCAACATTATGTGACGAACAGTGCAAATTAAATCAGTTTTGTGTTACAATGTGTTAAACAAATCAAATGTTGCAGTAAATATGGGGCAACTTGTAAACCTCAGGCAATCAATTCTAGGAAACTTAACTTTAAATTAATTTACACTACCGGTCAAAAGATTTAGCACACCTCCTCATTCAAGGGATTTTCTTTATTTTGTACTATTTTCTACAGTGTAGAATAATAGTGAAGACATCAAAACTATGAAATAACACATTGAATCGTGTAGTAACCAAAAAAAAGTGTTAAACAAATCAAAATATATTTTATATTTGAGATTCTTCAAATAGCCAACCTTTGACTTGATGACAGCTTTGTACACTCTTGGAATTCTCTCAACCAGCTTCATGAGGTAGTCACCTGGAATTAATTTAAATTAACAGTGCCTTCTTAAAAGTTAATTTGTGGAATTTCTTTCCTTCTTAATGCGTTTAACTTCTTTGGGATAGGGGGTAGTATTTTCACGGCCGGATAAAAAACGTACCCGATTTAATCTGGTTACAACTCCTGCCCAGAAACTAGATTATGCATATAATTAGTAGATTTGGATAGAAAACACTCTAACGTTTCTAAAACTGTTTGAATGGTGTCTGTGAGTATAACATAACTCATATGGCAGGCCAAAACCTGAGAAGATTCCATACAGGAAGTGCCCTGTCTGACAATTTGTTGTCCTTCTTTTGCATCTCTATCGAAAATACAGCATCTCTGCTGTAACGTGACACTTTCTAAGGCTCCCATTGGCTCTCTAAAGCCGCCAGAAAGTGGAATGGGGTGTCTGCTGTCTCTGGGCGAAGAACAGCAGGAGAATGTGTGAGTGGTCAGCCTGGGGACAGTGACACTGGAGATGCGCGTTCATGAGAATTCTCAATTTTTCTCTTTCAGCCTTTGAATGAATACGACGTTGCCCGGTTGGAATATTATTGCTATTTTACGAGAAAAATAGCATAAAAATTGATTTTAAACAGCGTTTCACATGCTTCTAAGTACTGTAATGGAATATTTAGATTTTTTTTGTCACGAAATGCGCTCGCGCGTTACCCTTCGGATAGTGACCTGAATGCACGAACAAAACTGAGGTATTTGGATATAACTATGGATTATTTGGAACCAAAACAACATTTGTTGTTGAAGTAGAAGTCTGGGAGTGCATTCTGACGAAGAACAGCAAAGGTAATCCAATTTCTCTTATAGTAATACTGAGTTTAGTGAGCACCAAACTTGGTGGGTGTCAACTTAGCTAGCCTGTGATGGCCGAGCTATCTACTCAGAATATTGCAAAATGTGCTTTCGCCGAAAGCTATTTTAACCTGTTATGGCTAGGGGGCAGTATTTTCACGGCCGGATAAAAAACATACCCGATTTAATCTGATTATTACTCCTGCCCGGAAACTAGAATATGCATATAATTATTAGCTTTGGATAGAAAACACTCCAAAGTTTCTAAAACTGTTTGAATGGTGTCTGTGAGTATAACAGAACTCATTTGGCAGGCCCAAACCTGAGAAGATTCTGTACAGGAAGTACCCTGTCTGACCATTTCTTGCCCTTGTTGATTATCTCTATCCATTACAGGGGATCTCTGCTGTTACGTGACACTTCCTACGGCTCCCATGGGATCTCAGAAGGCGGCAAAAAGCTGAATCGTGGCTTTGCAGGCTCTGGCTGAAAAACAGCGCGTTTGGATAGTGGCCAGTAACAGTACTATGAGACTCAGGCTTGTGCACGAGGGGATAGCATGCTTTTATTTTCTCTCTCTTTGTACGTATACATGCTTTGCCGGTCGGAATATTATTGCTTTTTTACGAGAAAAGTGGCATAAAAATTGATTTTAAACAGCGGTTGACATGCTTCGAAGTACGGTAATGGAATATTTAGAAATCTTTTGTCACGAAATGCGCCATGCTCGTGACCCTTATTTACACTTCGGATAGTGTCTTGAACGCACGAACAAAACGCCGCTGTTTGGATATAACTATGGATTATTTTGGACCAAACCAACATTTGTTATTGAAGTAGAAGTCCTGGGAGTGCATTCTGACAAAGAACACCAAAGGTAATCAAACTTTTCTAATAGTAAATCGGAGTTTGGTGAAGGCTAAACTTGCTGGGTGTCTAAATAGCTAGCCCTGTGATGCCGGGCTATCTACTGAGAATATTGCAAAATGTGCTTTCACCGAAAAGCTATTTTAAAATCGGACATATCGAGTGCATAGAGGAGTTCTGTATCTATAATTCTTAAAATAATTGTTATGTTTTTTGTGAACGTTTATCGTGAGTAATTTAGTAAATTCACCGGAAGTTTGCGGGGGGTATGCTAGTTCTGAACGTCACATGCTAATGCAAAAAAGCTGTTTTTTGATATAAATATGAACTTGATTGAACAAAACATGCATGTATTGTATAACATAATGTCCTAGGGTTGTCATCTGATGAAGATCATCAAAGGTTAGTGCTGCATTTAGCTGTGGTTTTGTTTTTTGTGACATTATATGCTAGCTTGAAAAATGGGTGTCTGATTATTTCTGGCTGGGTACTCTGCTGACATAATCTAATGTTTTGCTTTCGCCGTAAAGCCTTTTTGAAATCGGACAGTGTGGTTAGATTAACGAGAGTCTTGTCTTTAAAATGCTGTAAAATAGTCATATGTTTGAAAAATTGAAGTTTTCGGATTTTAGAAGAGTTTGTATTTCGCGCCACGCCCATCATTGGATATTGGAGCAGGTGTTCCGCTAGCGGAACGTCTAGATGTAAGAGGTTAAAATCTGACACCGCGATTGCATAAAGGAGTTCTGTATCTATAAATCTTAAAATAATTGTTATGTTTTTTGTCAACGTTTATCGTGAGTAATTTAGCAAATTCACCGGAAGTTTGCGGTGGGTATGGTAGTTCTGAACATCACATGCTAATGTAAAAAGCTGGTTTTTGATATAAATATGAACTTGATTGAACAAAACATGCATGTATTGTATAATATAATGTCCTAGGAGTGTCATCTGATGGAGATCATCAAAGGTTAGTGCTGCATTTAGCTGTGGTTTTGGTTTTTGTGACATATATGCTTGCTTTGAAAATGGCTGTGTGATTATTTTTGGCAGGGTACTCTCCTGATAAAATCTAATGTTTTGCTTTCGCTGTAAAGTCTTTTTGAAATCGGACAATGTGGTTTGATTAACGAGAGTCTTGTCTTTAAAATGGTGTAAAACAGTCATATGTTTAAGAAATTGAAGTTATAGCATTGGAGGTATTTGTATTTCGCGCCACGCTCTACCATTGGATATTGGTGAGGCGTTCCGCTAGCTTTGAAAATGGCTGTGTGACTATTTTTGGCTGGGTACTCTCCTGACATAATCTAATGTTTTGCTTTCGCTGTAAAGCCTTTTTGAAATCGGACAATGTGGTTAGATTAACGAGAGTCTTATCTTTAAAATGGTGTAAAATAGTTGATTGTTTGAGAAAATTGAATTGTGGTATTTTAGTTGGTTTTGTATTTCGCGCCATGCGATGCCATTGGCTGTTGGCTAGGGGTTCCGCAGGCGGAATGGGGTTCCGCAAGCGGAACGTCTGTCCTCAACAGGTTAAGCCAATCATTGTGTTGTGACAAGGTAGGGTTGGTATACAGAAGATAGCCCTATTTGGTAAAAGACCAAGTCCAATAGAAACAACAGTCCATCATTACTTTAAGACATGAAGATCAGTCAATATGGAACATTTCAAGAACTTTCTTCAAGTGCAGTCGCAAAAACCATCAAGCGCTATGAAGAAACTGGCTCTCATCTGGACAGCCACAGGAATGGAAGTCCCAGAGTTACCTCTGCTGCAGAGGATAAGTTCATTAGAGTTACCAGCCTCAGAAATTGCAGCCCAAATAAATGCTTCACAGAGTTCAAGTAACAGACACATCTCAACATCAACTGTTTAGAGGAGACTGTGTGAATTGCTGCAAAGAAACCACTACTAAAGGACACCAATAAGAAGAAGAGACTTGCTTGGGCGAGCAATGGACAGTAGACCGGTGGAAATTTGTCCTTTGGTCTGGAGTCCAAATTGGAGATTTATTGTTTAGAATTCAAGGCACACTTAACCATCATGGCTACCGCAGCATTCTGCAGCAATACTCCATCCCATCTGGTTTGGGCTTATTGGGACTATCATTTATTTTTCATCAGGACAATGACCCAACACACCTCCAGGCTGTGTAAGGGCTATTTTACCAAGAAGGAGAGTGATGGAGTGCTGCATCAGATGACCTGGCCTCCACAATCCCCCGACGTAAACCAAATTGAGATGGTTTGGGACGAGTCGGGCTGCAGAGTGAAGGAAAAGCAGCCAACCAGTGCTCACCATATATAGGAACTCCTTCAAGACTGTTGGAAAAGCATTCCAGTTGAAGCTGGTTGAGAGAATGCCAAGAGTGTGCAAATCTGTCATCAAGGCAAAGAGTGGCTTTTTGAATAATCTCAAATATAAAATACATTTTGATTTGTTTAACACTTTTTTGGTTACTACATGATTACATATGTGTTATTTCATAGTTTTGATGTCTTCACTATTATTCTACAATGTAGAAAATAGTAAAAATAAAGAAAAATCCTTGAGTGAGTAGGTGTTCTAAAACTTTTGACCGGTAGTGTACTTCACATAGAGAAGAAAATGAAACATACTAAATGTAGTAACTAAACATCATATATTCAATGTCTTTAACAGATAAAAAATAAATCCAATACAACTTGAAATCATCAGCATGGTAAATGAAGAATATAGCTAAGACTGTATATTTCCCAAAGAAATAGTTTATTTAATATTTTTGTGTAAATGGAACATTTACATGAGAGGAATGTGAACACTATCGGGATGTTGACCTTAGGAACTACAGAATTATTTACAAGCCAAGTATTAACTGAGCAATAGATTAACCAATGGAAGTTTAAAAGATAATCAGCGAAATGTAATAATAAAAATAACAAAAACTAAATCAAACCCAGTTCAGAACTATTTCCTTTTTGTGTGAACTTTGGAGGTGGGGGCTGTCGTGTCTTTACTGTGGATTAAATGACATGACATGCATGCATTCAAAATAGCCCTTACACAGCCTGGAGGTGTGTTGGTTCATTGTCAAATCAAATTTATTTATAAAGCCCTTCTTACATCAGCTGATATCTCAGTGCTGTACAGAAACCTAGCCAAAAACCCCAAACAGCAAGCAATGCAGGTGTAGAAGCATTGTCCTGATGAAAAACAAATGATAGTCCCACTAAGCCCAAACCAGATGGGATGGAGCATTACTGCAGAATGCTGTGGTAGCCATTATCAAATCAATTCTCTGTAATTAATATTACCTGACTAAACTAATCATGTAAATGTAATTAACTAGGAAGTTGGGCACCACGGAAGAATGTTTATAGAGCTGTTGTCTTCCATATAAACTCTTAAAGATCTGGTAATCTTTTATATAATTAGCAGTAAATTACGCTGTGAGCTATGGGGTTCATAAACCTCTCCAACAAGGCAACGTCATGACACGGCCCCGTAGAAAGTCCTTTGTCCGAAGTTTGTTGAATGCATGCACTGAAACAAATCAGTAAACAAAATTAGGATACTGAAAACAATTACTGAAAAATATATATTTTGGCATCTTAAAAAGGTAGAAATTGAGTTATACCTAATATGGAAATTTATATTATTTTTCCAACATGAATTATTGTTATTTTTAACCTAATTTGGGTAATTTCGACAACCCACTGCTGGATCAATATCGGTCAGACACAGCATTGGGTTAATTCAACCCAACGGGTTTGGGTTGTGCTTCTAACCCAACGCCTTGGGTTGAGCACTTGACCAAACTGCTGGGTAAATATTAGACTATATTTCTGGATTGTGACATAAACCCAGCACATTGGGTTGGGGGATTGACCCAGCAGCTGGGTCATTTATGTCATCCTTGGGTTATTTTCAGTGTCGTCCTAATTTATATTTTGATTGGATATTACATTTGAAGGTCACTCTACTAAGGACAGACTAATGACTAACTACTTAACGATTTCATTCATAAAGCACTTTTCACAATTCCCAAAATGTAACATTTGTATTTAAAATAAATTGTTGTGATCGAATGAAAGCGCAATAGAACGTGCTTCAGTAGTTGAACTAAAGGCAAACAATCCACATATCGTGCTGTAGGCAAAAACCAGGCACAAATACATTAAAAAACAAACTAAAAGTAAATTTAACAGAGCTATAAATAGTGCCTTAAGAGCATATTAAGAATATATTAGGATTGAAATGAGACACTTGTGGCTCGTCCACCCATTGATCTATTATCATCCTCCTGTCACTTCTCACACAACATACAGTTGAAGTCGGAAGTTTACATACACCTTAGCCAAATATATTTAAACTCAGTTTTTCACAATTCCTGACATTTAATCCTAGTAAAAATTCACTGTCAGAGAGAATACAGTAGGCGGCACACGTCAAAAAGTGATTGATGAGTTATTTTATGGGTCACGTGGTTACGCCCATATATGTACATCCTGTCCTTCCGTTCTCACGCTGTCGAGTAAGTGTTTATGTAACCTGATAGTCCATCTGTTTATGCTAAAGCTTAAAGCTGTCATGATGAATGATGTGTAGTGACCTTGTTGAACTGTGGAATGTGTTTGAACATTTGAAAGAGTATGGCCCCTGTTCTAGTGAACTTAGGGCCTGGCTATTGTATATGAAACAGTAATGTCCGGGGTATTGGTCAGCTGGAGTATAAGTAAGAGCTGTGACCACTACAAATGACCTCGAGAGATAAACCCCAGAACACTAAAGAAGAAATTAAACATGGATTTTTTGATCACTGACACACCCGTGATGACCTTAACAACGGAAGCAGGACTCTGGTTAACACATAGAGAAAGGGAAGAGTATAAACCATCATAAAGCCAAAAAAGTGTTTTCCAAATATGTATAGAACCCAAATACCGCCCGCAACTGTGTTGAAAGATCAAGTGCTGATGTCTATTGGACAACTATGGGGTTATCTGTTTGATTACCTGGCCTGTAGAGTGAAACTCAACACCGTAGCTGAAGGAGAAGAATATACAGACCTTAGACTTTAGGAGTGGACTACAGACTTGAAGACTGGCATGTGTTTCGCAAGGTGGTATGTCCCGAACTGAGAGTTATCACAAAGGGGTATAGCTTGTTCACTGGCTACGAGACCCATTGGGAAGGTGCCCCTGACTCCTCAGGAAGAATATTTCATAGGGTGAAAATACAAAGAAAGAATGGACTTCCATGTGGGTGCGTGGAGTTCTATATCAGCAATGAGAAAATCCGCAACGGTAACATCTGTGACGGTGGACTGACTGGGGATTTTAGAAAAAACATTGTTTTAAACACACCTGCAGAGACACACACACCGAAAAAAACATTGTTTCAAAACACAAATGCAGAGACACACACACACCCACCCCTCTTTCCCAGAAGCCCTTCTCTGAGACAGAGAGAGAAAAAACTGAAATTCCATTCATTAAATGTAAGTTACAATTTAAACCCCTTTATTTAATTCTAAATCTTTAGTACAGACCTTTTAACTCTTAGGGATAGGGGGCAGTATTTTCACGTCCGGATGAAAAGTGTGCCCAGAGTAAACTGCCTGCTATTATTAGTAGATTTGGATAGAAAACACTCTGCAGTTTCTAAATCTGTTTGAATTATGTCTGTGAGTATAACAGAACTCATATGGCAGGCAAAAACCTGAGAAAAATCCAACCAGGAAGTGGGAAACCTGAGGCTTGTAGTTTTTCAAGTGATTCCCTATCCAATATACAGTGTCTGTGGGGTCATATTGGACTTCCTAAGGCTTCCACTAGATATCAACAGTCTTTAGAACATTGTTTCAGGCTTCTACTGTGAATGGGGCGAGAATAAGAGCATATGGAGTCAGGTATCTGAAAAAAATGCATGAGCTCAGAGAAAGGAATTGTCCGGTTGGAATTTTATTGAAGATTTATGATAAAAAAAATTCCAAAAGATTGATTCTATACATCATTTGACATGTTTCTACAAACTGTAGTATAACTTTTTGGACTTTTCATCTGGACTTAGTAAGCGCGCGCCTTGCATTTGTAATAGTGAACCTAACGTGCGAACAAAATGGAGGTATTTGGACATAAAGATGAACTTTATCGAACAAAACAAACATTTATTGTGGAAGTGGGATTCCTGGGAGTGCATTCCGATGAAGATTATCAAAGGTAAGTGTATATTTATAACGCATTTTCTGACTTCTGTTGACTGCACAACATGGCGGGTATCTGTATAGCTTCTTTTGGTGTCTGAGCGCTGTACTCAGATTATTGCAAAGTGTGCTTTCGCCGTGAAGCTTTTTTGAAATCTGACACAGCGGTTGCATTAAGGAGAAATGTATCTTTAATTCTGTGCATAACACTTGTATATTTTATCAAAGTTTATGATAAGTATTTCTGTAAATTGATGTGGCTCTCTGCAAAGTCACCGCAGGTTTTGGAGGGAAACATTACTGAACAGAACGCGCCAATATAAACTGAGATTTTGGATATAAATATGAACTTTATCGAACAAAACATACATGTATTGTGTAACATGAAGTCCTATGAGTGCCATCTGATGAAAATCATCAAAGGTTAGTGATTCATTTTATCTCTATTTCTGCTTTTTGTGACTCCTCTCTTTGGCTGGAAAATGGCTGTATGTTTTTTTGTGACTAGGTGCTGACCTAACATAATCGTTTGGTGTGCTTTCGCTGTAAAGCCTTTTTAAAATCGGGCACTGTGGTTGGATGAATGAGAATCTTATATTTAAAATGGTGTATAATACTTGTATGTTTGAGGAATTTTAATTATGAGATTTTTGCTGTTTTGAATTTGGCGTCCTGCACTTTCACTGGCTGTTGTCAAATCAATCCCGCTAAAGGGATTTGATCCGTAAGAAGTTTAAACATGTTATAATTTGTTATTTTATTGAACTATTCCTTTCTTACAGAAAAAGGCTGGGGGGAGGCTCTATGTTCAACCAACACATTCATCAGTCTCTAAATCCCCATCTTCACGATCCGTCTGGTTCAGACAATGTCTTTTCCCTGCACGATATCCCGCTCCATCCAGGTTCCGTATGTTTTCTTTCCCTGGATAGAGCAACCGTCTTGCCTTTCGGCCCAGGTTCTCTCTTAAGGACAGAAGCCACCAACGGCGTAATTGTTCACGATATTGGAAAAGATTTTCCACTTGTTTCATCATGTCAAGGAATGTATGATAATCGCCCCACCTAAAGCTAAAGACAGGCACAAAATAGTTGACCTCCATGCAGGCTTTTGAAAATACATACGAACTAACTGATTTGGTTGCATTTGAACTATTGAATTCGGCACAACCTAAAATTGCCACATTGGTGTATGGACTATACGCAACTGAAGAGATTCTTATGGCTTTCAAATCATCTCGCCCGCAGACTTCCTCTTCCAGTGCATACCCAGGCAGGGTTGTCCCACTCAGGGCCTGTTCGATCTGGCATAGCGCAAGCCGTATCTTAAGCCTTTGTTTGAAAAATGGTGCTGTGGCCGCTGTTTGTGAAAATCTTCACAGTTGAATCGTCCAGTTGGAGAATGTAACCCATATGGGCGTCACTCATATCCAGCACTCCATTAAAACAATCAGGGGCATCACAAAGAATGTCTTCGATGGTTTTGTCATTGTGTTCTTGACACGAGGAACACAATACACCTACAATTTGTCTAGGAGACATGTTTAATTTCTTCTTTAGTGTTCTGGGGTTTATCTCTCGAGGTCATTCGTAGTGTTCACAGTTCTTACTTATACTCCGGCTGACCAATACTCCAGACATTACTGTTTCATATACAACAGCCAGGCCCTAAGTACACTAGAACAGGGGCCATACTCTTTCAAATGTTCAAACACATTCCACAGTTCAACGAGGTCACTACACATCAATCATCATGACAGCTTTAAGCTTTAACATAAACAGATGCACTATCAGATTACATAAACACTCACTCGATAGAGTGAGAACAGAAGGACAGGATGTACATATATGGGCATAAACACTCACTTGATAGCGTGAGAACGGAAGGACAGGATATACATATATGGGCGTAACCACATGACCCATAAAATAACTAATCAATCACTTCCTGTCTGGGTTGGTGCCCCCCCCTTGGGTTGTACTGTGGCGGAGATCTTTGTGGGCTATACTCGGCCTTGTCTCAGGATGGTAAGTTGGTGGTTGAAGTTATCCCTCTAGTGGTGTGGGGGCTGTGCTTTGGCAAAGTGGGTGGGGTTATATCCTTCCTGTTTGGCCCTGTCCGGGGGTATCATCGGATGGGGCCACAGTGTCTCCTGACCCCTCCTGTCTCAGCCTCCAGTATTTATGCTGCAGTAGTTTATCTCATAATTCAAATTTCTCACACATACAAGTAATATACATCATTTTAAAGATAAACTTCTCGTTAATCCAACCACAGTGTCCGATTTCAAAAAGGCTTTACGGCGACAGCATACCATTAGATTATGTTAGGACAGCACCTAGATAAGAAAAACCAGAAATACAGCTAAAATGAATCACTAACCTTTGATGATCTTCATCAGATGGCACTCATAGGACTTCATGGTACACAATACATGTATGTTTTGCTCGATAAATTCATATTTATATCCAAAAACCCCGTTTTACATGGGTGTGTAATGTTGAGAAATGTTTTGCCTCCAAAACTCCCGGTGAATGAGCACATCAATTTACAGAAATACTCATCATAAACGTTGATAAAATATACAACTGTTATGCATAGAATTAAAGCTAAACTTCTCCTTAACTTCTATGGGCTAGGTGGGACGCTAGTGTCCCACCTGCGGGACACAGCCAGTGAAATATCAGGGCGGCAAATTCAAAAACAAAATGTCATAATTCAACTTTCTCAAACATACAACTATTTTACACCATTTAAAATATACACTTCTCCTTGATGTAACCACATTGTC
Organism: Salmo trutta; assembly: GCF_901001165.1. Taxonomy (NCBI): domain Eukaryota; kingdom Metazoa; phylum Chordata; class Actinopteri; order Salmoniformes; family Salmonidae; genus Salmo; species Salmo trutta. Next base: position 45,413,231 of record NC_042985.1, read on the forward strand.
CGATTTCAAAAAGGCTTTACAGTGAAAGCAAAACATTAGATTATGTTAGGAGAGTACATAGACAAAAATAATCACACAGCCATTTTCCAAGCAAGGACATGTGTCAATAAAACCCAAAACACAGCTAAATGAAGCACTAACCTTTGACGATCTTCATCAGATGACACTCCTAGGAAATTATGTTACACAATAAATGTATGTTTTGTTCGATAAAGTTCATATTTATATCCAAAAACAGCATTTTACATTGGCACGTGATGTTCAGAAAATGTATTCCCACCAAAACGTCCGGTGAATGAGCACATCAATTTACAAAAATACTCATCATAAAAGTTGACAAAATATATAACAATTATTTAAAGAATTATATATAGACTACCCCTGGATGCAACCACTGTGTCAGATTTTAAAATAGCTTTACGGAGAAAGCACATTTTTCAATATTCTGAGTACATAGCTCAGCCATCACGGTGAGCTATTCAGACACCCGCCAGGTTCGGCGCAACCTAAACTCAGAATTAGTATTACAAATATTATCTTACCTTTGCTGATCTTCGTCAGAGTGCACTCCCAGGACTGCTACTTCCACAAGAAATGTTGTTTTGTTAGAAATAATCCATATTTATGTACAAATACCTCCGTTTTGTTCGTGCGTACAGATCACTTATCCAAAGGCATAACGCGCGAGCAAGGAACGAGAGACGAAAAGTCAAAATGTTCCATTACCGTACTTAGAAGCATGTCAAATGCTGTTTAAAATCAATCTTTATGGTATTTTTAACGTAAAAATGTGATAATATTCCAACCGGACAATAGCATATTCATTCAAGAAGAAAAAGAAGGAACGGCGCGCTCGCGGGATTGCGCATATCCAATCCCTTTGTCCCCAGGCAGTCCACTGATTGACTGAGCTACTATTCTCTGCCCAGTGACAGGAGAATGATGAAAGAACTTTCTGAAGGTTGTTGACAGCCAATGGAAGCCTTAGGAAGTGCACCGTGACCCCACAAACACTGTAGTTTCGATAGAGATTCAAAAGAAGAACTACAATTCTCAGACTTTCAACTTCCTGGTTGGATTTTTCTCAGGTTTTTGCCTGCCATATGAGTTCTGTTATACTCACAGACACCATTCAAACAATTTTAGAAACTTCAGAGTGTTTTCTATCAAAATCTGCTAATAATATGCATATTCTATGCATATTCTACTCTGGGCCAGAGTAGTAACCAGTTTAATTTGGGTACGTTTTTCATCCGGCCGTGAAAATAGTGCCACCTATACTTTAAGAAGTTTTGATGGCACCTGCTTGAGAAGACAGATTTTTGACACAGTTATCAATCTCTCTTCACCTCTTCCTCTTTGGTGTGACTCTCAAATGTCAGATGCGCCAAATACAACAGGTGTAGGCCTTAGAGTGAAATGCACACTTACAAGTCCTTAACCAACAACACATTTATAAGAAAAAATTATAGTAACAAATAATTAAAGAGCAGCAGTAAAATAATAATGGCGAAGCTATATACAGGGTGTACCGGTACAGAATTAATGTGTGGGGGCACTGGTTAGTCAATGTAATTGAGGTAATATGTACATGTAGGTAGAGTTATTAAAGTGACTATGCACAGATAATAAACAGAAAGTAGCAGCAGCATAAAAGACAGGGGGAGGGGCAATGCAAATAACCTGGGTAGCCATTTGATTAGATGTTCAGAAGTCTTACGGCTTGGGGGTAGCAGCTGTTTAGAAGCCTCTTGGACCTAGACTTTGCACTCCGGTACTGCTTGCCATGATGTAGCAGAGAGAACAGTCTATGACTAGGGTGACTGGAGTCTTTGACAATTTGTAGGCCTTCCTCTGATACCGCCTGGTCCTGGATGGCAGGAAGCTTGGCCACAGTGATGTACTGGTCCGTACGCACTACCCTCTGTAGTGCCTTGCAGTCGGAGGCCAAGCTGTTGCCATACCAGGCAGTGATGCAACCAGTCAGGATGCTCTCGATGGTGCAGCTGTCAAACCTTTTGAGGATCTGAGGACCCATGCCAAATCTCCTGAGGGGGAATATGTTTTGTCGTGCCCTCTTCACGACTGTCTTGGTGTGCTTGGACCATGTTAGTTTGTTGGTGATGTGGACACCAAGGAACTTGAAGCTCTCAACCTGCTCCGCTACAGCCCCGTTGATGAGAATGGGGGCGTGCTCGGTCCTTATTTTCCTGTCGTCCACAATCATCTCCTTTGTCTTGATCACTTTGAGGGAGAGGTTGTTGGGCTGGCACCACACTGCCAGGTAACTGACCTCCTCCCTATAGGCTGTCTCGTCATTGTCGGTGATCAGGCCTACCACTGTTGTGTCATCGGCAAACTTAATGATGGTGTTGGAGTCGTGCCTGGCCATGCAGTCATGAGTGAACAAGGAATACAGGAGGGGACTGAGCACGCACCCCTGAGGGGCCACTGTGTTGAGGATCAGAGTGGCGTATGTGTTGTTACCTACCCTTACCACCTGGGGGCGGCCCGTCAGGAGGTCTAGGATCCAGTTGCAGAGGGAAGTGTTTAGTCCTAGGTCCTTTGCTTAGTGATGAGCTTTGAGGGCACTATGGTGTTAAACGCTGAGCTGTAGTCAATGAATAGCATTCTCACATAGGTGTTCCTTTTGTCCAGGTGTGAGAGGGCAGTGTGGAGTGCAATAGAGATTGTATCATCTGTGGATCTGTTGGGGCGGTATGCAAATTGGAGTGGGTCTAGGGTTTCTGGGATAATGGTGTTGATGTGAGCCATGACCAGCCTTTCAAAGCATTTCATGGCTACAGACGTGAGTAATCATTTTAGTCATTTTGGCAGGTTACCTTAGTGTTCTTGGGCACAGGGATTATGGTGGTCTACTTGTAACATGTTGGTATTACAGACTCAGACAGAGAGAGGTTAAAAATGTCAGTGAAGACACTTGCCAGTTGGTCAGCGCATGCTCGGAGTACACATCCTGGTAATCCGTCTGGCCATGCGGCCTTGTGAATATTGACCTGTTTAAAGGCCTCACTCACATCGGCTACGGAGAGCATGATCACACAGTTGTCCGGAGCATCTGATGTTCTCATGCACGCTTCAGTGTTACTTGCCTCAAAGCGAGCATAGAAGTTATTTAGCTCGTCTGGTCGGCTCGTGTCACTGGGCAGCTCGCGGCTGTGCTTCCCTTTGTGGTCTGTACTAGTTTGCAAGCCCTGCCACATCCGACGAGTGTCGGAGATGGTGTTGTACGATATAATCTTAGTCCTGTATTGATGCTTTCCCTGTTTGATGGTTCGTTGGAGGGCATAGCGGGATTTCTTATAAGCTTCCGGGTAAAAGTCCCGCTCCTTGAAAGCAGCAGCTCTACCCTTTAGCTCAGCGCGGATGTTGCCTGTAATCCATGGCTTCTGGATGGGGTATGTACCTACGGTCACTGTGGGGGTGACGTCATCGATGCACATTTTGATGATGCCAGTGACTGATGTGGTGTACTCCTCAATGCCATCGGAAGAATCCCGGAACATATTCCAGTCTGTGCTAGCAAAACAGTCCTGTAGCTTAGCATCTGCTTCATCTGATCACTTTCTAATTGACCAAGTCACTGGTGCTTCCTGCTTTAGTTTTTGTTCGTAAGCAGGAATCAGGAGGATAGAAATATGGTCAGATTTGCCAAATGGAGGGTGAGGGTGAGCTTTGTACATGTCTCTGTGTGTGGAGTAAATGTGGTCTAGAGTTCTTTTCCCTCTGGTTGCACATTTATTAACATGCTGGTAGAAATAAGGTAAAACGGATTTGAGTTTTCCTGCATTAAAGTCCCTGACCACTAGGAGCGCCGCCTCTGGATGAGCGATTTCCTGTTTGCTTATGGCTTTATGTGAAGTTGCATAAAGCCGTAAGTAAATACTTGGTAATGCCTGCCTCTTGAATCCAAGTGTTTGACATGGGGGGAGGGGACTAGTAACTTTATGATAAAACTTTATCAATGTACCAACTACAGTCATTTTTCCTACTTGGCTCACCCTACTTTCAACTGGTTTTGTCCAAATATCATGAAATTTGATGAAAAACATGATTTTCACTGTTTGGAACCTTTAAGGGCTTTCTATATTGTTGTCTAATGTTGGTCGGGCATATTAACCTGTTTTAATGATACTCCTGAATCACTATGAAAAATATATGTTTTTCTTTAATGTACTTTTAACAGAACTGAGATTTACGTCAAAGTGTATTCACCCTATTGCTTACACCTATCAAATTGTTTCAGATCAACAGAAGTGTCTAGGGAGCAGGGGTAGGGGTTTCTTCTGGCCTAGCTTTACTGACCCAATTAACATATGCCCTAGAGCAGGGGTACTCAAGTACTATTTGAGAAGGTCTAGTCACACAAATTTCCTAGATGGAAAAGGTCCGGATGGATATTGTCATTTATCGGCGTAGTAACAAACCCCCACCTTGCAAACCATGTGACCCCAAACTGTTCACACCCCTCTTGTTGGCGGAGAGAATATTTTACAGTTTTAAATTAAATTTCCCTAAATTCTACACATTTTGCATGGGACAGAGAATCTTTATTTGCTGTTTGAAAGCTCATTTCCAGCAATAGAAAATGTAAATCTATGTCTTGTGTGTTTATGATAACATGGGTCAAAGCCCGACCGTCTCCTCATTTTTTTATTATTATTACTATTATATATATATATATATATATTTTATATTTTATATATTTTTGTAGTCAGGACCCCATTCTGGGTCTGGTCCGCCAGTTGAGTATGGGGGCCCCAGAGATATCTCTTATTTGGACAGTGTTCGTCACTGGTGCTGATGGCTTGGGTTCGAGACCCGCTAAGGAGTCACCTTACTCTCACATTCTTAGCAATATATAGTGCCTTCGAAAAGTATTCAGACCCTTTGACTTTTTCCTCATTTTGTTACGTTAGAGCCTTATTCTAAAATAAAAAAATGTCCTCATCAATCTACACACAATACCCCATAAGGACAAAGCGACATTTTTGTATAAAAAGACTAAACCAGAAGTAACACAATTTACATAAATATTCAGACCCTTTGCAATGAGACTCGAAATTGAGTTCAAGTGCATCCTGTGTCCCCTGATCATCCTTGAGATGGTATTATAACTTGATTTGAGTCCACCTGTGGTACATTCAATTGATTGGACATAATTTGGAAAGGCACACAGCTGTCTATATAAGCACAAGAGTTCCTCTGTAGAGATGGGAGAACCGTCCAGAAGGACAACCATCTCCGCAGCACTCCACTAATCAGGCCTTTATGGTAGAGTGGCCAGACAGAAGCCACTCCTCAGAAAAAGGCACGACAGCCCGCTTGGAGTTTGCCAAATGGCCCCTAAAGGATTCTCTGACCATGAGAAACAAGATTCTCTGGTCTGATGAAACCAAAATGTAATTCTTTGGCCTGAATGCCAAGCGTTATGTCTGGTGGAAACCTCTAACCATCCCTACGGTGAGGCATGATGGTGTTTTTCAGCGGAAGGGACTGGGAGACTAGTCAGCATTGAGGGAAGATGAACGGAGAAAGTACAGAGACATCCATGACAAAAACCTGCTCCAGAGCGCTCAGGACCTCAGACAGGGGCGAAGGTTCACCTTCCAACAGGACAACGACCCTAAGCACACAGCCAAGACAACGCAGGAGTGGCTTCGGGACAAGTCTCTGAATGTTCATGAATGGCCCAGCCAGAGCCCGGACTTGAAACCGATCAAACATCTCTGGAGAAACATGAAAATAGCTGTGTAGCAACGCTCCCCATCCAACCTGACAGAACCTGAGAGGATCTGCAGACAAGAATGGGAGAAACTCCCCAAATACAGGTGTGCCAAGCTTGTACTGTCTTAGCCAAGAAGACTGAAGGCTTTAATCGCTGCCCAAAGGTGCTTCAACAAAGTACTAGGGGTCTGAATACATATGTAAATGTAATATTTCAGTTTTTAATTTTTTATACATTTGCAAAACTCTACAAACCTGCTTTTGCTTTGTCATTATTGGTCATTGTGTGTAGATTGATGAGGGAAAAATCAATTTAATCCATTTTGGAATAAGGCTGTAACGAGTTCAAAATTAGGAAAAAGTGAGGGCGTCTTAATACTTTCCGAATGCACTGTAAATTACTTAGTAACATATTACAGTAAAATATAACTTTTATGAGTAACAGAGTTAAATAATACATTACTGTCTTCAAATATTGTAATATTATTCCAGTTACTTTTTCAAATAAGCATATATTATTTTCAGAAGCACATCTCTACGGGCATGTATATATATATATATATATATATATATATATATATATATATATATACAGTTGAAGTCAGAAATTTACATACACTTCATGAACTCGTTTTTCAACCACTCCACAAATTTCTTGTTAACAAACTATAGTTTTGGCAAGTCGGTTAGGACATCAACTTTGTGCATGACACAAGCAATTTTTCCAACAATTGTTAACAGACAGATTATTTCACTTATAATTCACTGTATCACAATTCCAGTGGGTCAGAAGTTTCCATACACTAAGTTGACTGTGCCTTTAAACAGCTTGGAAAATTTCAGAAAATGTCATGGCTTTAGAATCTTCTGATAATCTAATTGACATAATTTGAGTCAATTGGAGGTGTACCTGTGGATGAATTTCAAGGCCTACCTTGAAACTCAGTGCCTCTTTGCTTGACATCATGGGAAAATCAAAAGAAATCAGCCAAAAATTGTAGACCTCCACAAGCCTGGTTCATCCTTGGGAGCAATTTCCAAACGCCTGAAGGAACCACGTTCATCTGTACAAACAATAGTACGCAAGTATAAACACCATGGGACCACACAGCCATCATACCGCTCAGGAGGAGACGCGTTCTGTCTCCTAGAGATGAACGTACTTTGGTGCGAAAAGTGCAAATCAAAGGACCTTGTGAAGATGCTGGAGGAAACAGGTACAAAAGTACCTATATCCACAGTAAAACGAGTCCTATTTCAACATAACCTGAAAGGCCGCTCAGCAAGGAAGAAGCCAGTGCTCCAAAACCACCATAAAAAAGCCAGACTACGGTTTGCAACTGCACATGGGGACAAAGATCGTACTTTTTGGAGAAATGTCCTCTGGTCTGATGAAACAAAAATAGAACTGTTTGGTCATAATGACCATTGCTATGTTTGGAGGAAAATGGGGAGGCATGCAAGCCGAAGAACACCCTCCCAACCGTGAAGCACGGGGGTGGCAGCATCATGTTGTGGGGGTGCTTTGCTGCAGGAGGGACTGGTATACTTTACAAAATAGATGGCATCATGAGGACGGAAAATTATGTGGATATGTTGAAGCAACATCTCAAGACATCAGTCAGGAAGTTAAAGCTTGGTCGCAAATGGGTCTTCCAAATGGACAATGACCCCAAGTATACTTCCAAAGTTGTGGCAAAATGGCTTAAGGACTACAAAGTCAAGGTATTGGAGTGGCCATCACAAAGCCCTGACCTCAATCCTATAGAAAATGTGTGGTCAGAACTGAAAAAGCTTGTGTGAGCAAGGAGGCCTACAAACCTGACTCAGTTACACCACCTCTGTCAAGAGGAATGGGCCAAAATTCAGCCAACTTATTGTCGGAAGCTTGTGGAAGGCTTTCCAAAACGTTTGACCCAAGTTAAACAATTTAAAGGCAATGCTACCAAATACTAATTGAGTGTATGTAAACTTCTAACCCACTGGGAATGTGATGAATACTTCCGGCGACGACAGAGATAGCCGCCTCGCTTCGCGTTCCTAGGAAACTATGCAGTATTTAGTTTTTTATGTGTTATTTCTTACATTGTTACCCCAGGAAATCTTAGGTTTTATTACATACAGTCGGGAGGAACTATTGGATATAAGAGCAACGTCAACTCACCAACATTACGTCCAGGAATACGACTTTCCCGAAGCGGATCCTCTGTTTGGCCCACCACTCAGGACGATGGATCGGTTCCCAGCCGGCGACCCAAAACAACGGCCCCGTAGAAGGGGCAGACGGAGCGGTCTTCTGGTCAGGCTCCGTAGACGGGCGCACCGCTCCCAAGCATGCTACTCGCCAATGTCCAATCTCTTGACAACAAGGTAGATGAAGTCCGAGCAAGGGTTACCTTCCAGAGAGACATCAGAGACTAACGTTCTTTGTTTCACGGAAACATGGCTCACTCGAGACACGCTATCGGAGTCGGTACAGCCACCTGGTTTCTTCACGCATCGTGCTGACAGAAACAAGCATCTCTCTGGTAAGAAGAAGGGCGGGGGTGTATGCCTTATGATTAACGAGACGTGGTCTGATCAAAGCAACATACAGGAACTGAAGTCCTTTTGTTCACCTGACTTAGAATTCCTCACAATCAAATGCCGACCGCATTATCTACCAAGAGAATTCTCTTCGATCATAATCACAGAAACCACATATCCTGAGGCTGCATTTATTGTAGCTGGGGATTTTAACAAGGCTAATCTGAAAACAAGGCTCCCTAAATTCTATCAGCATATTGATTGCGCAACCCGGGCTGGCAAAACCCTGGATCATTGTTATTCTAACTTCCTCGACACATATAAGGCCCTCCCCCGCCCTCCTTTTGGAAAAGCTGACCACGACTCCATTTTGTTGCTATAGCCTATAGACAGAAACTAAAACAGGAAGCACCCGCGCTCAGTTCTGTTCAACGCTGGTCCGACCAATTGTATTCCACGCGTCAAGATTGCTTCGATCACGTGGACTGGGATATGTTCCGCATAACGTCGAACAACAACATTGATGAATACGCTGATTCGGTGAGTGAGTTTATTAGCAAGTGCATCGGTGATGTTGTACCCACAGCGTCTATTAAAACATTCCCCAACCAGAAACCGTGGATTGATGGCAGCATTCGCGCAAAACTGAAAGCGCAAACCCTGTGTCTCGACCCCGCCCTGTGCAACTGGGTCCTGAACTTCCTGACAGGCCGCACCCAGGTGGTGAGGGTAGGAACAACATCTCCACCCCGCTGATCCTCAACACTGGGTCCCCACAAGGTTGCGTTCTCAGCCCTCTTCTGTACTCCCTGTTCACCCACGACTGCGTGGCCATGCACGCCTCCAACTCCATCATCAAGTTTGCAGACGACACTACAGTGGTAAGCTTGATTACCAACAACGACGAGACGGCCTACAGGGAGGAGGTGAGGTCCCTTGGAGTGTGGTGTCAGGAAAATAACCTCACACTCAATGTCAACAAAACAAAGAAGATGATCGTGGACTTCAGGAAACAGCGGAGGGAGCAGTCCCCTATCCACATTGACAGGACAATAGTGGAGAGGGTGGAAAGTTTTAAGTTCCTCGGCGTACACATCACGGACAAACTGAAATGGTCCACCCACACAAACAGCGTGGTGAAGAAGGCGCAGCAGTGCCTCTTCAACCTCAGGAGGCTGAAGAAATTCGGCTTGTCACCAAAAACACTCACAAACTTTTACAGATGTACAATCGAGAGCATCCTGTCTAGCTGTATCACCGCCTGGTAATGCAACTGCTCCGCACATAACCGTAAGGCTCTCCAGAGGGTAGTGAGGTCTGCACAACACATCACTGGGGGCAAACTACCTGCCCTCCAGGACACCTACACCACCCGATGTCACAGGAAGGCCAAAAAGATCATCAAGGACAACAACCACCCGAGCCACTGCCTGTTCACCCCGCTATCATCCAGAAGGCAAGGTCAGTATATGTGCATCAAAGCGGGGACCGAGAGACTGAAAAACAGCTTCTATCTCAAGGCCGTCGGACTGTTAAACAGCCATCACTAACATTGAGTGGCTGCTGTCAACATACTGACTCAACTCTAGCCACTTTAATAATGGAAAAGTGTATGTAATAAATGTATCACTAGCCACTTTAAACAATGGCACTTTATATAATGTTTACATACCCTACATTACTCATTTCATATGTATATACTGTACTCTATACCATCTACTGCATCTTGCCTATGCCGTTCGGCCATCACTCATTCATATATTTTTATGTACGTATTCGTATTCATTCCTTTACACTTGTGTGTATAAGGTAGTTGTTGTGAAATTGTTAGGTTAGATTACTTGTTAGATATTACTGCATGGTCGGAACTAGAAGCACAAGCATTTCGCTACACTCGCATTAACATCTGCTAACCATGTGTTTGTGACAAATAAAATGTGATTTTGATTTGATGAAAGAAATAAAAGCTGAAATAAATCATTCTCTCTGCTATTATTCTGGCATTTCACATTCTTAAAATAAAGTGGTGATCCTAACTGACCTAAGACAGGGAATTTTTACTATGATTAAATGTCAGGAATTGTGAAAACTGAGTTTAAATGTATTTGGTGTATGTAAACTTTCGACTTCAACTGTGTGTATATATATATATATATATATTTTTTTTAAGCCTTGTCTCATGCTAACGGAATTCATGCTGTAAGCGAACTCATTTACTGTAAAGCTGAAAATCAAAAAAAGATGGCAGCTGTGTTGTTACCCCGCTTTACCTATTCCTTGTGGAAATGCTCCCAATATTTTGAGTTAATTGAGGAAAAGAAAACACAATTTAGTCAATGCAAACTCTGCAAAGGCAGCATTGATCTCTTCATCCAGAAACACCACATCAAAACTGAGAAAGCCTCTGGCGGTCGTGTACAAAGGAACCAAGCTGGTAGCCAAAGTTCCAGAAATACGTGAAAGAGGAGAAATCTATAAAGATTGTGATAATAAACAATGATGCATAAATTATATTTCCAAGTGTTACGAAATGTCCATATAAACAATAGAAATGTCTGATAAAAGCAATTCAAAACTGCAATAATAACATACATTGCTAAGAATGTGAGACTTTCCATCTGGGTCTCGAACCCAGGCCACCAGCACAAAATACCCTAACCACTGCCCCAATAAGGGATATCTCTATTGCATGTGCTAACTGGGCCAGTATAGTTAGTCCCTGTCCAGAAGAAACCCCAAATCCTCCTCCCCAGGCACTTGTGTAGATCTGAAACAACTTTATAGGTATAAGCAATAGGGTGAATGCACTTTGAAGTAAATCTCAGCTCTGTTAAAAGTACACTCAATAAAATATTTTATTGATCATGGTGATTCAGGAGTATCATTAAAAATATGAATATGCCTCACCAACATTAGACAACTATACAGAAGGCCCTTCAATTGCTGAAGTAAATAAAATCTTTGATGAGAGAGTAGTCAGATTAACAAGAAAGCTGACACAGCCATGGTGGCGTAGTATTATAATAAGATCAGAGTTCTGTGAACCAAGAGGTTGTGAGTTCAATCCCAGGTGAGGACAACTTGAATAATAATTACTATATAAAAGAACATGCACAATGTAACTGTATATAAGCTGAGAACACTGTACATTTCCTTAATAAAATATTTGTACCCCTTGATGTATTCCATATTTTGTTGTGTTATAGGCTGAGTTCAACATTTATTAAATAGATGGTTTCTCACCCATCTACATACAATATCCCATAATGATAAAGTGAAAACATGTTTTTAGACATTTTTGCAAATGTTTTGAAAATACAATACAGAAATATCTCATTTGCATAAGTATTCATAGCCCTGAGTCAATACTTTGCAGAAGCACCTTTGGCAGCGATTACAGCTGTGAGTCTTTCTGGGAATTTTAAAAATATATATATATTTAACTAGGAAAGTCAGTTAAGAACAAATTCTTATTTACAATGACAGCCAGACCCGGACAACACTGGGCCAATTGTGCACCGCCCTATGGAACTCCCAATCACAGCCGGATGTGATACGGCCTGGATTCAAACCAGGTACTGTAGTGACACCTCTTGCACTAAGATGCAGTGCCTTCAACTGCTATGCTACTCGGGAGCAGGGTAAGTCTCTAAGAGCGTTCCTGGATTGTGCAACATTTGCCCATTATTATTTTCTAAATTCTTCAAGCTCTGTCAAATTGGTTGTTGATCATTGTTAGACACCATTTTCAGGTATTGCCATAGATTTTCAAGTAGATTTAAGTCAAAACTGTAACTCGGCCACTCAGGAACATTCACTGTCTTCTTGGTAAGCAACTCCAGTGTAGATTTGGCCTTGTGTTTAAGGTTATTGTCCTGCTGAAAGGTGAATTCATCTTCCAGTGTCTGGTGGAAAGCAGACTGAACCAGGTTTTCTTCTAGGATTTTGCCTGTGCTTAGCTCCATTCTGTAAATGTTTTATACTGAAAAACTCCCCAGTCCTTAATGATTACAAGCATACCCACAACACAATCCCATGCGGTCCCATGTGACTCAGTTGGTAGAGCATAGTGCTTGCGACACCAGGGTTGTGGGTTCAATTCCTTTGAAGAACCAGTACGAAATTAATATATATTTGAAAATGTATGTACTCACTACTGTTAGTTGCTCTGGATAAGAGTGACTGCAAAGTAATAGAAATGATGCAACCAGCACAGGGCTTGAAAATATGGAGAGTGGTACTCCATGTTGTATTAGATTTGCCCCAAGCATAACACTTTGAATTCAGGACAAAAAGTGATTTACCTTGCTAATTTTGTTTTGCGCTATTCTGCAAACAGAATGCATGTTTTGGAATATTTGTATTCTGTACAGGTTTTCTTCTGTTCACTCTCTCAATTAGGTTTGTTTTGTGGAGTAACTACAATGTTGTTGATCCATCCTTAGTTTTCTCCTTCCTCCTGTAACTGTTTTTAAGTCACTCTTGGCCTCATGGTGAAATCCCTGAGCGGTTTCCTTCCTCTCTGAGTTAGGAAGGATGCCTGTATCTTTGTAGTGACGGTGTAACTTCAACATGTTCAAAGGGCTATTCAATATCAATTGTTTTTGTTTTTACCCATCTACCAGTAGTTGTTCTTCCTTGTGAGGCAATGGAAAACCTCCCTGGTGTTTGTGGTTGAATCTTTGTTCGAAACAGATTGAGTCCATGCAACTTCTTATGACTTATTAAGCATATTTTTACTCTTGAACTTATTTAGGCTTGCCATAAAAAAGGGGTTGAATAGTTATTGACTCAAGACATTTCAGTTTTTAATTTTTAATTTGTAAATATTTCGAAAAAAACATAATCCACCTTTATATTATGGGGTATTGTGTGTAGGCAAGTGACACAAAATCTAAATGTAATCTTTTTAAATTCAGGCTGTAACACAACAAAATGTGGAATAAGTCGACGGGTGTGAATACTTTCTGAAGGTACAGTATGTTAAAAGCACTGTGTGTGAGTATCCCTAACCTTGTCAACAGACAGAGCTATGAATGGATCAGTTGTTCACTAATCAGGGCCTTGATTGGTTCACCAACAGTAACAAGACGTGCTGTGTAATTATACTTTTTTTGTGAACGAAATGTTCTTGCAACATTCCCATTCTACACATTTTGTCATGGGGTGCAGAGAAAATTGTGCCGTTTTAAAGCACATTTTCTTGCAATTCCATAACTTTTTCCATGCCTAATGTGTATTCATGTGATATTTGAGTGACTCAAACATTACAACAAAATCTATTGCCTAAAAAACCTAGCTAAAAAACATTAGCTGACATGGGCTAGTTGATCTGGACATTTCTGACAAGTTATAAATAGACATTTACATTTTACATAAATAGCTCTCTAAGGTATGCAATGACTGACATCACAAGAGAAAACATATGATGCACTACCCAATTTTGAAGCTGGTGTAGAAATCGGAAAGTAAAAGACACAAAAACGAAACTTGGGAACGGGAAGCATAGAAATAGCGCACATTGAACAGATCTACCACTTCTTAGACTTGCTTTCAATGAGAATGACAGATCTAACTCACATTTCTATGTGAATTTTGTCAGGACGCCCAAAAAAGTTACATATTGCAGCTTTAACCAGCTAACTATTTATCTGCTACCATTTGCTTTTTTTGTGGTTTTGTCACATCTACTCCCGCTCATCTCCTCCGGCATTTCGATGTCGCTGGTTTACTAACTACCGGTCTTGGGAACCATCATTATGCGCACCTGGCTTTCATCATTACGCGCACTTGCGCTTCATCATTAAGCACACTTGGACTCCATTACCTCACTCATTACCTCCCCTTTATCTGGCACTCCCTTAGGTTCCTTCCCCAGGCAGTATTGCTTATGTTGTTCATGTCTAGACACTATGCCTACCTTGTATCGTTCAATGTTATTTGTTAAATTAAACTTACCACCTGCTTACATTTACATTACATTACATTTAAGTCATTTAGCAGACGCTCTTATCCAGAGCGACTTACAAATTGGTGCATTCACCTTATGATATCCAGTGGAACAACCACTTAACAATAGTGCATCTAAATCTTTTAAGGGGAGGGGGGGGGATTAGAAGGATTACTTTATCCTATCCTAGGTATTCAATTACCACAGGTTTGAACTAGTCCTCTATGGGAAAGTGTAGCAATAGCTTATTAACTTTTCATTATTTACAGGTCTACTCCTCTGATTAGGAGGACAGAACAATTAGGCAGACCTAGGACCCCTAGACCTAGTGAGTAAAGTATAACAGTAGGTTTGTCTAATCGGTTCCGTAACAGTAGGCCTGTGTCTCCCGGTTCTTGTCCTGGGGGCCCAGGGTGTTCTGCATTTTTGTTCCTGCCCTAGCACTGACACCCTTGAGTCAGCCAATCAAGGGGGATGGGTGTGTGCGTTTTTCTTGGCACCCGGGGCCAGGGTTGGGAGTTAGTCGGGCATACTGTATGCAATTATCAAATTAATTATGGTTAATACTGGTGAGGCTGCGGGTCCTGAACCCCTTTTCGGGACCTTTAGCTGCACCCCTTTAATTTTGTTTTCTTAACCCAAGCTCATATGTTTGGCAATGTTGTATTGTCCCATATTGTATGAATTAGTTGTTTACGCTGAGATGCTTTGTGGAGACTGGCCCTGGTGTGTGTGTGTGTGTGTGTGTGTGTGTGTGTGTGTGTGTGTGTGTGTGTGTGTGTGTGTGTGTGTGTGTGTGTGTGTGTGTGTGTGTGCGTGCGTGCGTGCGTGCGTGCCCGTCCGTATGTATTTCTTAGGATACGATACCAGTAGATACTGACAGGATGGTAATATGAGGCAAGGGGCCTGTGAAAGGGGACTCTTTGCTAAACTTGAATGCCAGGTTATAACACAACTTTAGTCATTTGATTTGCGTTCTAATATTTAGCTTTGTGGTTCTCCTGAACCCTCTCCCACCCCCTAATCATACTCTCTTTTACAGACTGTATATGACCCTATTTGGCCCCGCTTTATATGACGTGCAGCTTACAAAGGCTTCCTAAAGCCTTCATAAACACTATATAAATGTGTCACAAATCATCTATAACCGTGTCATGCTCTATAAAGGCTTCATAAATGTGGCATAACTGTGTAACATAACCACCAATCTCAAATGTGACATAACCCACTAGGTCAAATATGACATGATCCTGTGTTCTAGAAAGGGTGGCAAAACACTGCTTAGTTAAGGCTTTAAAAATCATATTGAGGCTTAACAAAGCATTTATGACCATGGCATTCATCTTGGCAGAGCATTGCAACGCCAGGATAGTGGGTTGTATTCCCAGGACCACCCATAACTAAAAATGCATGCATGTATGACTAAGTTGCTTTGGATAAAAGTGTCTGCTAAATTGTATATATTATATTACTCTTGTCCGTTTTAGAGCGCTCATTAATGTCTTAATCGAAATTACGGCTTGCCTCTTATCCGCTCATTGTTCCCTTATGCCATAGTTTCAACATCTCAATTGTTATATTGCTTATATAGGTCTATCTCATTAGTATCTTATTAATAATTTTAAGCAATGTTGGAATGATTTCATTGTTTTACTTACTTTGTCTATTATAATTAGCTCATGTGCTTTTCTTCAAGAGGAGGGGATATTATATGATGTTGTTGGGTCTGTAACCATGTTTGCCATTCAAATATTTTGTTTCAACAAAAAGTTCAGTAATAGACCTATGCAATTCCAGTTGATATTGCGAGGGTTGTTTTGTTTGCACAATGCACTGTCTGTGCATTGGTATATGTTGTCTATAAAAGTGGTTCCTCGCGATTGTATTTTTCTTCCTTTTTAGATCACATAGGTCTAATAAAATACTTGAAATGGTAGGTTAACCTGTCTCTCTCTCGCTCTGTGTGGTTACTTAAAGAAATGTAGTTAGTTAAGTAAAATTTATCTGAACTAACATTTATCTGAATTTCTGTCAGTGTCCATTTTGAAAATGTTGAACGAATAGGCTTACTTCCTCGCAGCTCGTTTCATTGCACTTGCTTATACTTAGAGCAAATTGTTAATGTTATAAGAACAAACATTATGAATTTATTGAACAAATGTAACAATGTTTGTGTATGGTTCAAAAGTCAAAACACATGTTGTCATTTGTTATTATTGAAGGAGAATGCAGTTCTTATCAACTTACACAAATCCACAAGGAGTCAGTAGAAACCATATTTGTTTAGCAAGTCAGCCATATCGCTATGATTTTTAAAAAGGCAGTAAATGAGGCTGAATGAACTGTTTCACTGCCAGACGAGGCTCCGCTGATAGCCAGGTGTAGCGGTGGTAAGGCTTCACTTCATTGTGCTGAAAGGAAAGCTACACTGTCGGGACAGCTTTACGTAGGCCCTAACAGTTTGTGCGCAACGTTTGTCACCGTTATAGTGCAATTAATGTGTTTAAAAACTATATATACGTTTATCCTTTATTTAACTAGGCAAGTCAGTTAAGAACAAATTCTTATTTACAATGATGGCCTCCCCCTTGCCAAACCCGGACGACGCAGGGCCAATTGTATGCCACCCTATGGGACTCCCAATCACGGCCGGATGTGATACAGACTTGATGTATTGTTTAGTGTTGTGTAGTGGCCTTGCTGGCATGCATCTAAAAACATTGGTTGAGTTTGCCCCACCAAGATGTACATGCTAAAATTGCCACTGGGAGTAATGCACAGAAAAACATTTGTTTTGGCCTACTTCAGTTTTTTTCTCGCAAATTCCATTTCTTGTTTTAGTTTTCCAGGTTTTGGATTTTTTTTAAACATCTATTGGGATCGGTGTCCCCCTGCGGCACGGTTGAGCTAACGTAGGCTTATGTGATAGCATGAGGTTGTAAGTAACAAAAACAAATACCAGGACATAGACCTATCTGATATGGGCAGAAAGCTTAAATTCTTGTTAATCTAACTACACTATCCAATTTACAGTAGCTATTACAGTGAAAGAATACCATGCTATTGTTTGAGGAGAGTGCACAATTATGAACTTGAAAATGTATTAATAAACCAATTAGGCACATTTGGGCAGTCTTGATGCAACATTTTGAACAGATATGCAATGGTTCATTGGATCAGTCTAAAACTTTATGGCCTTTGTCTTGCATTTTAAAGAACGCATGTTTTTTTCTTTGTATTATATTTTAACAGATCTTATCTATTATATTCTCCCACATTAATTTCACATTTCCACAAACTTCAAAGTGTTTCCTTTCAAATGGTATCAAGAATATTCATATCCTTGCTTCAGGTCCTGAGCTACAGGCAGTTAGATTTGGGTATGTCATTTTAGGCAAAACATTTTTAAAAGTGTCTGTGTTCACATCAATGCTTAAACCACATCAAGGGATGACTTTTGAGGTCTGGAAAAAAAAATCGAAGAAACTTAGGCTTTTGAGTGTAGTTGCCTTGCTGGGATTTGGCCGCCAATGGAATGGGTGGAGTAAAAGGCCAGCAACACACGGTATTATTTAGAGCCCCATGAAATGACACCATATATACATTCCACAGAACTTACTGAGTATTCCCTACAATACTATTACTGCTGCACCCAGAATAGTTATTGCTCTAAGCCAATATGTATACCTCCACATTGGGGGCATTTATTTGACCTTGGAACATGTTTTAAAACCCACATTTAATGCAAATGCCACATAAATATGAACTAATATGAATCATTGTTAATATTTAAACAATTATTTTTCATATCTCATGAATGGTTATTGACACTTTTCTACTATTACGTGGGGGACTTTTATTTTGAAGTACCTTTTTAGTGTTGCCGAGGAGACGCTGATCATGTGGATTGAAGAAGAACCGGAAGTACTTTTGTTTTGTTGCTGACTAGACGCAGGCTGGTGATCAGCACATGTTTTAGGAGCAACGACAGTCATAATGCGCTAGCGTTTGACTGATCCTGTCCACACATGAGAATTGGGTGGATGTGGTTGAGCAACACCGGGCTGTGACTGGAGCAGAGATGGATAGAAAGGTAGGGGGGATAGGAGTTGAGGAGGACGGGATGGAGTGAAGTGGTGAGTGGAAAAAAGTGGAGCTATAATAAGAGTAAAGGTTAAGAAGAAGAGGAAGCCTGAGGAGCCTTTGTAGGTCTTGTCAGAGGAGAGTAGTGACGAGGGAGGTTCGGGTCGCAGTGTTGTACTGAGAGAAGTGGAGTTCAAGGTGTTGGTGAAATTTAAGGATTAAGGTGGAGTCACGGCGGTGAGTCTGATCATGTTGGCTAGGGAGTTGAAGAATAAAGTAGGAGAGGTTGTGTCTGCTAAAGTTCTTTGTGATGGAAGTTTGGTGGTGGTGTGTTTCAATGTTAAACAGTATGAGAAGGCGCTCAAACTCAAGCAGGTATGTAAACGTGTGTTTGATAGTAGCATGTTGGATGAAACTGGATGGAAGTAGGTGAAGAGAGTTATTACAGGAGTTCCAGAAATTGTTAACATTACAGAAGTAAAGGACCACTTGAAGTGAGGCTCTCTTATTGAGGCAAAGAGGCTCCCGATGACACGAGATGGGAAGAAGGTGGATAGCTTGTGAGTGCTACTAAGCTTTGAGGATCTGGTATTGCCAGAAAAAGTTAGGATTGGGTATATGAGTTACTATGTGCAAGCATATGTTCCGAAGCCATTGCGTTGCTATAACTGTCAAAGGTTTGGGCATGTAGCGGCAGTGTGTAAAGGCAAAAGGAGATGTGCTAAGTGTGGGGGAGAACATGCATATGGGGAATGTGGAGATCGGGTCCAGTTAAAGTGCTGTAACTGTGGGGGTGCCCATAGTGTAATGTATGGGGGTTGTTCAGAGATGAAAAGACAAGTGGAAGTACAACAGGTAAGGAGTGAGCGTAACATCTTGAATACAGAAGCAGTGATGAAACAATCAGGGCACCTAGAAGAGCAGGTATTCCAGGGCAGATTGAGATGCAGGGCATGGTGGAGGGAGCAGAATGGGGGAGAACACAAGACTGGTGGGAGACTTGAGGAAGGTTGTTATATTTGTGACAGCAGCAATCAATTGCGCAGAAACATTTCAATCAAGGACTAAGAAGATAAAGATCATAGTGCAGCAGGCAGTGAGGAATGTGAGGAAGTGAGGAATGGAGAAATGTACAGGATGACCTCAATAAGATTGAGAATCAGTCCAGCCAGGAATCATGTACTGGTTCATTTGCATTATGGTGTTAATCCTTCAATGGAATGCCAGAAGTTTGATGGCTAATGGGCAAGAGTTCAAACAGTTTCTTGAGGAGTTACCAGCCTAACCTGATATAATATGTGATCCGATTGAGGAAACTAGGCATATGTCGCAAGTCACAACTTCACAGCAGAGCCATTTGAACGTAAAAAATATTTTTTTATCAAAATGCGTTTTTAGGCAGAAATGCCTTCTCGAGCATGTGAACTTTCATGTGCCTTAATAACAAACTTGTATGCCATCTGTAAATATGAATAAAATTGTTACATTATGAGCCTTGTTTGTTAAGCCACAGAAAAAGTCAGCAACCTTCCCCACTAGCCATGATTGGCTGAGATAATGAGTGTGCTGGACATGCCGAGAGAGGAGTTCGGATTGGCCTGCCATAGAAGCTCGTCAGTCTGTGTTGGTAATCCTGTCAAACGCGTCTTTTTTAAAATGTATTGTGTAGTGGAGTTGCATAAGTGTTGCTCTCCACTTTCTGGAGGATCAAGTATTAAAGTATGATAGCTAAAGAGATGGAGAAAACACCTGTTTCCGGATTACATCTTCAAACTAAGGGCAACTGTGGCATGGCATTCCTGACAGGCAGACGTGTCCATGCACGATGATGCATACAGGTAAGATAGTCTAGCGTTAGCTAGCTACAGTACATTTTCAGATATTTCACGTTTTCTAATTTTGACAGAAAGTGGTTTCATTTCAAGCTAAAGTGTACTGTTAGTTAGCTAGCTAACGTTAGCTGGCTGGCTCCCTAGCTGACATTATTATTTCTTTCCCAGAGCCGTTTGCTGTTCTAGTTAGAGCCTAATGTTAGCTAGCTAACATTGAACATGGCTGGTTAGCTCCCAGCACTGTGGCATTGTTGGCACTGTTCATTGTTGTTTAACTAGGTAACGTTAGCTCGCTGGCTCGTTTGCTAACGTGACATGTGTGAACTTACACTTTGTTTACCTAGCTAGGTACATTGTTTACCTAGCTAGCTAGATGTCTTAAGCTAAAGTGAACTGTTATCTAGCTAGCTAACATTAGCTGGCTCCCTAGCTGACGTTATTATTCGTTTCCCAGAGTCGTTTGCTGTTCTAGTTAGAGCCTAATGTTAGCTAGCTAACATTGAACATGGTTGGTTATCTCCCAGGACTGTGGCATTGTTCATTGTTGTTTAACTAGCTAACGTTGGCTGGCTGGCTCATTAGCTAACGTTGCGTGACGTGTGTACAACACCCATTGAATATGGCCAGTGTCAGTAAACGGCTGCAAAAAAGCGTAATGAAATTGTTGCCAGCAGAGCTGGTTAGGCTGTTTTCGTGTTATCCAGAGGTAAACAAATCATCAGCCAGTGTCAAGTGTGCGCTTCAAAAGCGAAATGAGATGGGTGGGGCTAAAGCTGTGTGAACGATGCTGAATGGGTGTAGTCAAAGAAGAGCTCTTCACTAGATACCAAAACATTCAAAGGCGATTTTCTCAAAAGTGAGTTTACAAGTTGATCAAATTTCAAAGCAAAATTACTTTCCCATTGTTCCTCAAATGCAGTGCATGATATACCATTATTATGTAGCTCTGAGTCTCTACTTTTATCTAATGTAAAAAACACAATTTCAAATTTTGCTACATAAGACCGAATCCAGGTGGTGAGTCACATGTCTCCAGAAGACATGGCTAAAACCTACGCTAGATTTTGTATTACAAGGTTATGTTGCAGTCTGTAGAGATAGGGGGAGGGTGTGCTACCTTTATAAAGCGTGAGATCCCATATAGGTGTGTGGGAAAGGGAGTTGAAGTGGTAGAGGTGTGGTTGGGAGGGGGGAATATGGTAATAGTGAACTTTTACAACCCATATAAGAGACTGGAGTTGCTGGCCCCTGGGAATGTAGAAGGTCATGATAGGAGACGGGTAATGTGGTGTGGGGATTTTAATGCTCATAGTACGCTCTGGGGAGGGTTATGGACTGATGTAAATGGACAAGTGTTGGAGGAACTACTGGATGAGATAGGGCCTGTGATGGCCGGGGAACCAGGATTGACCCAGTAACTGGAAATGAATCTGCTCTGGATCTTACTTTGATCTCAAGTTCAATGGCAGGTAGATGCAGTTGGGAGGTTTTGGAGGAATCTACAGTGTCACTATCCTATCATGTGTACTGTAGGATTGAGGGAGGAAGAATCAGTAGGAAATGGTTTGAGGAGATGGATATTTGGGAAAGCAGATTGGGGTCAGTTTCAGGAGTTGAGTGAACAGGAGTTGTCACAGGTAGATCTTCATTCAGATATAGAAACAGTCAATGATGGAATTAGAGGAGCAATAGTAAGGGCTGCAAGGCAGGTGAGTCCTATGGGTACAGGGTGAAGAAAGAGAAATGCAGTCCCCTGGTGGAGTGAAGAGTGTAGAGAAGTAGTGAAGAGTCGGAACAGTGCTTTCAGAATGTTGAAAAGGTCCCATAATTACCAGCACCCGATTCAGTATAAACACCCCAGGGAAGTGTCATTAGTCCTTTGTTGTTCTCCATTATGATTGACAATGTATTCTCTCAGGTGAGGCCTGATGTTGGGAGGTCATTGTTTGCGGATGATGGAGCGCTGTGGAAGAGTGTGAGAAATATTTCCCATTTAGCCAGAAGAGTTAAAGAAGCGATTAGTGAAGTAGAGCAGTGGTCCCTCAGGTGGGGCTTCAAGTTTTCAGTTGAGAACACAGACTGTGTTGGGGAGGAAATATACTTGAAGTTGTATGCAAGGAATCTGGAGAGGGTGGGAGTGTTTAGATTCCTGGGGGTCTGTTTTGACACTCGAATGACATGGGCAGAGCATGTTAACAGAGTAGTTGTCAAAGGAAAGAAAATATTGAATGTGATGCGTTGCTTGTCAGGAATGGAGTGGGGGGGCAGATAGAATGGCGTTGAAAATTATATATATAGCGCTGTTAAGGTCATCAATGGATTATGGAAGTATAGCATATGGATCAGCAGCTCAAACATCTTTTAAAAAGCTAGATGTCATCCAGGCCCAAGCCCTAAGAATATGTTGTGGACCAGTTAGGACCTCTTCGGTAGCAGCGATGCAGGTAGAGTTGGGAGAGATGCCGTTAAAGTTAAGAAGACAACAGCTAGCCATGACATATTGGGTAAATCTATAAGGACATAAGGTTACACATCCTACAAGAAAAGGTGCTATTAGAGTGCTGGGAACATCAATAAAATCTGAATACAAGCTTTGGGTGGATAGGCAACTGCATTGCGAAAGAGATGGGGTTGTTTGGGGAGTTTAGCCCCTCTGTGGTTCTTCCTGCTATCCCACCTTGGTTTATTCCTCAAACAGTGATAGATATAGGGTTGCTTAAGAGGGTAAGACATGTTGAGGAAGGAGTAGATTCAGTTGTAAGGGAACATTTAACAACACAGTACTATGCTTTCTTGAATATATTCACAGATGGATCTAAGGACCCTAAAACAAGGAGGACAGGAGCAGCTTTTAGTGTTCCTGAGTTTTAAGGTAGCAGTGACAAAAAGAGCAACACCTAATTTATATTTTTACACAGTGGAGTTGTTGGCCCTACTATTGGCTGCAGAGTGCAGGTGAGGCCAGACAGAGTAGTAATTTGCTCCTGTGCAGCACTGATGAGCTTAAATTAATGTGTGTCTCAGAGCAGACATGATGTGCTGTATAATGTTTTGCAGTGTTTGTATAGGTTGAAACAGATGGGGGTATTTGTGATGTTCCTCTGAGTACCAATAGAGTAGTGGGGAATGAGGAAGTGGATATTATTGTCAAGCAGGCTCTTAAACATCCTAATGTTGAGATGGAATTGTCAATCAGTAAAGCAGAAGCTAAGGGATTAATAAGAACAATGGTTAAAAATAAGTGGGAAGAGTTGTGGAACAGAGAGTAAGGGAAGACACCTGCATAAGATTCAGGAAAAGGTGGGGGCAAGGAGGTCCTCAGGCCGAGAGAGAAGGGAGGAAAGAGTAGTCAGATACACAAGGCTATAGTACATTGAAAGTGGTGGGGAAACATCCGACTGGGAGGTGTGATCATTGTCAGGAGGAGATTTAGACTGTGGACACGTTCTATTTCAGTGCCAGAAATATGTGAGAGAAAATATGTGCGATTGCCATTAGATTTGAGGAGTAACAGGGTTGAAGAGCCAGAATTAAGTGAACTCTTGGGGAAATCTTCAGGGGATGTAGTACTTAATTATGTATTTTGTTTCCCTTGGGGAGACAAGATTATTGGGTAGGATTTAGACCTTCACTGTCTCTGGTCCACACTCCAGACAGTGGCGGTAATGCACCTTAAAGTTGGTTGCCAACCGCCATATAAAATCCACAGAAGAAGAAGAAGAAGCTGCGCGTGTGATGAGTTTGCAAATCAAATGTCCCAAATGTGCTGCAACTGAACAGCGAAAAACAAGTAAGATAAACTTTATTTATTGTAATTTAAATTTGTTTGTAGTAGTTAAGTTATTTAAAATAATTTTGGTGACTTCACAGCAATTTCTAGCTAGCCAAAATGTTAGCTAGCAGGCTCAGCTAAATACAAACCCTCCTAGATACAGCCATGTCTCATAGTCACATCATGAGATTTGTAAATGAAAGGGGAATATAATAATACAAATTTAATGGAGTTTTCCATCTTCCCTTTCAGAGTTTCTGGTGCAGCACATAAATGCCCTTATCCAGATTGTGTGACAAAGGCATTTCCTAACAGACCTGCTAACTATCTTAAATCAACCCATTTAAATACCTCTCACACCCTGCAGTAACCTGTGAATCATGAGAGAATCTTCATAAATCAGCAAAAAGTTAATAACCTATGTATTGACACTTCATGTAGTGTCCTGTAATACTTAGTTTGAAGTGAGACACTTTCAGTCATTCATAACACATCCTTAAAGACCAAGCACTGCGCGGTATGGCTTGTTTTTGTTGTGTACATGTTTGTGTACAAAGGAACATGTTACTTGGTTCCAGAACAAAAACAATTTAAATGTATTTAGGTTAAGGGCGTCATAGAGGGCACCTAAGGGCATCATAGAGCAAAACGGAGAACACCATTATGAGAGTGCCCCCTTTCCATAGAGTGGTCATAATAGTTCAAACCATTCTGATAAGACCCATTTTTGGGATGTCTCATGGTGTGACAAACACCGCTCTAGCTCTGCCACCTTTCACCACAGATGCCGAAGTGGGACACTGGCGGAAGCAGTATTGAGACCCATCCAATGCAAATAAAAAAAAGATACAGTGCATTAGGAAGGTATACAGACCCCTTCATTTTTCTCAATTTTTTTTACGTTTACGTCCTTATTTTAAAATTGATTAAAAAAACGTTTTTCTCTAAACACACAATACCCGATAATGACAAAGTGAAAACTGTTTTTTAGCCAATTTTTCTAATGTATAAAAAACAAAATTATCAAAATACCTTATTTACATAATTATTCAGATCCTTTGCTACAAGACTCGAAATTGAGCTCAGGTGCATCCTATTTCGATTGATTATCCTTGATTTCTAAAACCTGACTGGAGTCCACCTGTGGTAAATTCAATTGATTGGACATGATTAGGAAAGGCACACAACTGTCTATATAAGGTCCCACAGTTGACAGGCCCCAGATCTGGTTCCACAGTCCCCAGTTGACAGTCTCCAGATAAGGTCCCACAGTCCCCAGATCTGTGCCTCGACAGGATTGTGTCGAGGCACAGATCTGGGGAAGGGTACCACAACATTTCTGCAGCATTGAAGGTCCCTAAGAACACAGTGGCCTCCATCGTTCTTAAATGGAAGAAGTTTGGAACCACCAAGACTCTTCCTAGAGCTGACCGGCTGCTCAAACTGAGCAATCGGGGGGAGAAGGGCCTTTGTCGGGGAGGTGACCAAGAACCCGATGGTCACTCTGACAGAGCTCCAAAGTTCCTCTGTGGAGATGGGAGAACCTTTCAGAAGGACAACCATCTCTGCAGCACTCCACCAATCAAGCCTTTATGGTAGAGTGGCCAGACAGAAGCCACTCCTCAGTAAAAGGCACATGACAGCCCGCTTGGAGTTTACCCAAAAGGCACCTAAAGGACTCTCAGACCATTAGAAACAACATTTTCTGTTCTGATGAAACCAAGATTGATCTCTTTGCCTGAATTCCAGGCGTCACGTCTGGAGGAAACCTGGCAACATCCCTACGGTGAAGCAAGGTGGTGTTAGCGTCAGGCTGTGGGGATGTTTTTCAGCGGCAGGGACTGGGAGACTAGTCAGGATTGAGGGAAAGATGAACAGAGCAAAGTACAGAGAGATCCTTGATGAAAACCTGCTCAGGACCTCAGACTGGGGCAAAGGTTCACCTTCCAAAATGACAACGATGTTGACAACACATGCGTGACTTTGGGACAAGTCTATAAATGTCCTTAGTGACCTGAAAATAGCTGTGCAGCAACTCTCCCCATCCAACCTGACAGACCTTGAGAGGATCTGCAGAGAAGAATGGGAGAAACTCCCCAAATACAAGTTTGCAAAGCTTGTGCGTCATACCCAAGAAGACTCAAGGCTGTAATCGCTGCCAAAGGTGCTTCAACAAAGTACTGAGAAAAGGGTCTTATGTAAATGAGATTTCATTTTTTTTTATTTTATACATTTGCAAACAATGTTTTTTTTACGGTTTTTGCTTTGTAATCAAAGATACTAGATCTAAGTAAATGGACTCTTAGTCCTGAGACAATGCCAGTTTTTGCCCAGAGACTGCTGAGGTTTTTGTCAATTATGTCCTCCATCTTTGTTACCATCTCCCTCAGCAGTTGAGATGGTTCCACCAGCCTAGTGTCCCGTGTAGCACTTGCTTTTGATAAAGGTTGTGGCATCAGAAGATCCTTTAGCATAGTTATGCTCAGAACCGATGTGGACCAGCAGCCTCTTACATGCCTTGCAGTCATGGAGGATTGGATCTTTCTGTACCTCATGTGCAAGCCATCCGCTTATATAGCTCAGGATCTCATCCTTGAAACAATCACCTTCTGCATCCCCTTTGGTAATGTTGATCTGTGTATTGGGAAGTAATATTTATGAGTAGGCCAGCATCCCGGAGTCGCCTCTTCACTGTTGATGTTGAGACTGGTGTTTTGCAGGTACTATTTAATGAAGTTGCCAGTTGAGGACTTGTGAGGGGTCTGTTTCTCAAACTAAACACTCGTCCTCTTGCTCAGTTGTGCACCGGAGCCTCCCACTACTCTTTCTATTATGGTTAGAGACAGTTTGCGCTGTTCTGTGAAGGGAGTAGTACACAGCGTTGTCCAAGATCTTCCATTTCTTGGCAATTTCTCGCATGGAATAGCCTTCATTTCTCAGAACAAGAATACACTGATGAGTTTCAGAAGAAAGTTCTCTGTTTCTTGCCATTTTGAGCCGGTAATTGAACCCACAAATTCTGGTGCTCCAGATACACAACTAGTCTAAAGAAAGTTTTATTGCTTCTTTAATCACCACAACAGTTTTCAGCTATGCTAACATAATTGAAAAAGGGTTTTCTAATGATAAATTAGCCTTTAGAAATGACAAACTTTGATTAGCTAACACAATGTGCCATTGGAACAGAGGAGTGATGGTTGCTGATAATGGGCCTCTGTACGCCTATGGGGATATTCCATAAAATAAATCTGTTTCCAGCTACAACAGTACTTTACAACATTAACTATGTCTACACTGTATTTCTGATCCATTTTATGTTATTTTAATGGACAAAAAATGAGATTTTCTTTTTTAAAAATTGACTTTTTTAAGTGACCCCAAACTTTTGAACAGTAGTGTATATTATTTTAAATATACAGTATGTACAGTACAAGTCAAAAGGTTGGACACCTCCTCACTCCAGTGTTTTTCTTTATTTTTACTATTTTCTACATTGTAGAATAATAGTGAAGACATCACAACTATTAAATAACACATATGGAATCATGTAGTAACCAAAAAAGTGTTAAACAAATCAAAATATATTTTATATTTGAGATTCTTCAAAGTAGCTACTCTTTGCCTTGATGACAGCTTTGCACACTCTTGGCATTCTCTCACCCAGCTTCACCTGGAATGCTTTTCCAACAGTCTTGAAGGAGTTCACACATATGCTGAGCACTTGTTGGCTGCTTTTCCTTTACTCTGCGGTCCAACTCATCCCAAACCATCTCAATTGGGTTGAGGTTCGGTGATTGTGGAGGCCAGTGTAAGGCGTGGGTGTTTGCTGACAAGGAATCAAGTGCAGGAAGCAGCAATTCGGGGTATTGGCTTTAATAGGCACAATGGCTAAACGACAAGCCAACCCAAACAGTGCACAGAGCGCACTACCAAACCAAGTTCCCCAAACACAAGGGACAAAACACAGCTTGCGCAAAACACACGCACCACTGAAATGTACAACAAACAGTGTGTCACCACGCACAGCATACAATGAAATAAACGCAATCCCGCACAAAGAAAAGGCGGACCAGCTAATATAAATAGCCCCGCTAATCACCCCCACTCAGAACAGGTGCACACAATCACAAACAGGGGAAAAACAAAAAGGGAATCAGTGGCAGCTAATAGGCCGGTGACGACGACCGCCGAGCGCCACCCGAGCAGGAGGGGGCGCCACCGTCGGTGGGAATCGTTACAGCCAGGTCATCTGATGCACTCCTTCTTGGTCAAACAGACCAGGAGTTCACTCTTCTCGATGACAGTCAATGAATCTGGGCTTCAAAATAATAATTAATACTGTATTTTAGATCACTTCTGAAAACATGCAGTCCAACAAATGAATCCTCTTGTAAGAGCAAAATGCAATATTTATTCTTACAGAAAATAAACCAATGGTGGGGGCAAGGTAGTGATGGAGGGTACTTATAGATGGCAGGATATTTTTGTTTCTGTGGTGGTACAGCTGAATTCCAAGTTGTTTTATCTCCACAGAGAACCTCCACCCTCTTTTATTTCTCTGCACACTGCACTGTAGTTTGAAGAAGTTCTTTAGATGTGGAGTTAGCGACTCCATGGCCTCCAACATTGTCTTTAGTTCTACAAATTATAAAGAGGATAGATGCATGATGATGAAATCACTATATAATTAATCCTAATGTTGTCTATTAGAAGTCGTGTTATTCCAATCTATAAGATGTTGACATACTTGGTTTTGATGACGCTTCGTCTTGTGGCAGGCCTTGTTTGTGTGACTTTGACAGCTTATTTTGCAGGAACTGTATTCTCTGAAAAAAGTAGCATCTGTATGAAATTATTAATAACTTTGTAATAAGGTGTGCGCAATCACTCAGTGTGGGTGTATTACTATTATTATACTATAGACCTCTTTCAATTTGATGATGGCCTCCTCCTGCATGACACCTGTGCTACATGCTGCTTCCTCTGACACCTGAGCTTCCTGAATGCTCGTGAGGATGCCTCCTTCTGCCACCGCTGTCACCTGAGCCTCCTCCTGTCACGGTTGTCGTTGTGTAGAGATGACCAAAACGCAGCGGGAATGTGGATGCTCATTTTTAGATTTATTAAATAAAGAGAACACGAAAAAACAAAGAACGGCAGACGACAGTTTTACAGGCTATACGTAGCAGTGCAAAACACAACTACCCACAGAAACCCCAGGTGAAAACAAGCTCCTAATATATGACTCCCAATCAGGAACAACGACGTACAGCTGTTCCTGATCGGGAGCCACACAGACAACAAAGAAATAGACAAACCAGAAAACCATAGAAAACCAAAACCAGAACATACACTAAAACCCCGAAATACATAAATCAAACACCCCTTTAATACTACACACACAACCCAAACCATATGAAACAAATACCCTTCTGCCACATCCTGACCAAACTACAATACAAATACTCCCTCTACTGGTCAGGACGTGACACCTCCTGTATTCTTGTGTGGATGCCTCCTGCCACCTCTGTCACCTGACAGACCTGCATCTCCTCCTGCAGACCACCTGAACTACATTTTTTTAAATGTAACCTTAGCTGACTTGCCTAGTTAAATAAAGAATACATTCTTATTTACAATGACGGCCTACCAGAAGGCAAAATGCCTCCTGCGGGGTTGGGGACTGGGATAATAAATAGTATATATTTATGTACAGGACAAAACACACATCATGACAGAGACAGGACAACAACAGCATGGCAGCAACATATGAAAACACAGCATGGTAGCAACACAACATGACAACAGCATGGTAACAACACAACATGGTAGCAGCACAAAACATGGTACAAACATTATTGGGCACAGAGAACAGCACAAAGGGCAAGAAGATATAAACAACAATACATCACGCAAAGCAGCCACAACTGTCAGTAAGTGTCCATGATTAAGTCTGAATGAAGACTGTTTTTTGCAGCTCGTTCCAGTTGCTAGCTGCAGTGAACTGAAAAGAGGAACGACCCAGGGATGTGTGTGCTTTGGGGACCTTCAACAGAATGTGACTGGCAGAACGGGTGTTGTATGTGGATGAGGGCTGCAGTAGATATCGCAGATGGGGGGAATGAGGCCTAAGAGGGTTTTATAAATAAGCATCAACCAGTGGATCTTGCGACGGGTATACAGAGAGGAGCAGTTTACAGAGTAGTACAGTGATGTGTCCTATAAGGAGCATTGGTGGCAAATCTGATGGACGAATGGTAAAGAACATCTAGCCGCTCGAGAGCACCCTTACCTGCCAATCTATAAATTACGTCTCCGTAATCTAACATGGGTAGGATGGTCATCTGAATAAGGGTTAGTTTGGCAGCTGTGGTGAAAGAGGAGCGACTACGATAGAGGAAACCAAGTCTAGATTTAACCTTAGCCTAAAGCTTTGACATGTGCTGAGAGAAGGACAGTGTACCGTCTAGCCATACTCCCAAGTACTTGTATGAGGTGACTACCTCAGGCTCTAAACCCTCAGAGGTAGTACAGAGTAGGTCATGTGGTTCTTACCAAACCACATGACCTTTGACTTGGAAGGTGTTCAGAACAAGGTTAAGGGCAGAGAAAGCTTGTTGAAAACTAAGAAAACTGTTGTAGAGCGTTTAACACAAAATCTGGGGAGGGGCCAACTGAGTATGAGACTGTATCATCTACATATAAATGGATGAGAGAGCTTCCTACTGCTTGAGCTATGTTGTTGATGTAAATTGAGAAAAGTGTGGGGCCTAGGATCGAGCATTGGGGTACTCCCTTGGTGACAGGCAGTGGATGAGACAGCAGATGTTTTGACTTTATACACTGCACTCTTTGAGAGAGGTAGTTAGCAATCCAGGCCAAAGACCCCTCAGAGACACCAATACTCCTTGGCTGGCAAACAAGAATGGAATGGTCTACCGTATCAAAAGCTTTGGCCAAGTCAGTAAAAATAGCAGCCCAACATTGCTTAGAATCAAGGGTAATGGTGACATCATTTAAGGCCTTTAAGGTTGCAGTGACACATCCATAACCTGAGCGGAAATCAGATTGCGTACCCGAGGGAATACTATAGACATCAAGAAAGCCAGTCAGTTGATTATTGACAAGTTTTTCCAACACTTTTGATAAACGGGGCAAAATAGAAATTGGTCCATAGCAGTTAGGATCAGTTTGATCTCCCCCTTTAAATAAAGGATGCACTGCCTTCCAAGCAATGGGAACCTCCCCAGAGAGGAGAGACAGGTCAGAGATAGGCTTGGAAATGATAGGGGCAGCATCATTAAAGAAGAAAGGGTCTAAACCATCTGACCCAGATGTTTTTTGGGGTCAAGTTTAATGAGCTCCTTTAACACCTCGGACTCAGTGACTGCCTTCAGGGAGAAACTTTGTAGCGGGGGAAAAATAGGGAGGAACATCGGGGATAGTCACATTAGAAGTGGTGGGAGATTAGGAAATGTTGGACAGGCAAGGAGGCATGGCAGAGTCAAATAGGAATCCTGACTTAATGAAGTAGTGATTAAAGAGCTCAGCCATGTGCTACTTGTCAGTAACAACCACATCATCCATATTACGGGACATGGGCAACTGTGAGGAGGAGGGTTTATTCTCCATGTTTTGAACCGTTTTCCAGAACTCTTGAGGTTAGACCCACAGATAGAGAACTGCTCCTTACAGTAACTAACTTTGGCCTTCTGGATAGCCTGAGTGAACTTATTTCAAATTTGCCTGAGTATGCATGTGCCGAGTGATTTGCCAAATGGAATTCATGAGGTGGAGTAATAATCTGAGCCAGATCAGTCGAACCAGGGGCTGAATCTGTTTTTTATTCAAATTTCCTTTATGGGCGCGTATTTGTTAATGATACCATGAAAATATCAAAAACGAAGGTCCAAGCATCTTTGACATAGGGGATCAAGCTGATTCTATACCAATTTACAGAGGCCAGGTCATGAAGGAAGGCTTGATCATTAAAGTGTTTTTGCAGGCGTCTATGACAAATCAGGACAGGTCGTTTCACTGAGCAGCCATTACGAACACAGGCTGTGAAACAGTGATCACTAAGGTCATTACAGAAAACACCAGACTGATACCTATCAGAATTATTTATAAGGATAACATCAAGGAGAGTAGCCTTTTCTGGGTGTTTGAAGTCATATCTTGTGGGATTGGTAATAAACTGAGAAAGATTTAAGGAGTCCCATTGCTTTTGGACTTGGTCAGGTGGTTTAAGCATGTCTCAGTTTAGGTCACCTAGCAGTACAAATTCAGACTTAGTGTAAGGGGCCAGGAGAGAGCTTAGCAGTAGCTAAGCAGCAGCACTAACAGGCCGGTGCTGATGGTAGCCGATAACACCCAGCAACAGTCAACAAAGAGTTATTTGAATGTTTAATGCGTAAAACCAGGAAATCAAATTGTTTGGGTACAGACTTGGTGGAGACAACCGAGCACTGAAGGTGTTCCTTGGTAAAGATTGTCACTCCACCACCTTTGGAAGATCTGTCTTGCTAAAAAAGGTTATAACCAGAAAGGTCAACATCAGTGTTCAAAACACTCTTTCTTAACCACGTCTCAGTAATGACCAACACATCTGGATTGGAGCTGTGAAGCCACACTTTCAATTGATCAATTTTAGGTAATAAGCTTCTAATGTTAATGTGCAGAAATCATTGAAGCAGATATCAGAGCCCAAATTAGAATTGGGTCTAGCAACAGTAGATGGGCCAGGATGATGTTATCCTTACTGCTGATTATATCTGGAAATGTGCATGTACACCCTGGCCCATCTACTGTTGCTAGCCTCAAGAGAGCTAATATTAATAATATGCATGTCAGTCTCTCCTGGCTCAAAGTGGAGGAGAGATTGACTTCATCACTGCTTGTATTTGCGAGAGGTATTGGCATGTTGAATGATGAGCTGTCTGTTTGAACTACTGGTGCAGAGCTCGGACACCCATGCAAACCCCACAAGACACGTCACAAGAGGTCTCTTCACAGTCCCCAAGTCCAGAACAGACTATGGAAGGCTCACAGCACTAAATAGAGCCATGACTACATGGAACTCATGCAAGCAGTAAAATTAGATTTAAAAAACAGGTAAAAAAACACCTTATGGAACAGTGGGGACTGTGAAGCAACACAAACAGGCACAGACATATACAACCACACACACACACGTGGTTTTTGTACAGTATATACAGAGGTTTACATACAGTTGAAGTCAAAGTTTACATACACTTAGGTTGGAGTCATTAAAACTCGTTTTTCAACTACTCCACAAATTTCTTGTTAACAAACTATAATTTTGGCAAGTCGGTTAGGACATCTTTGTGCATGACACAAGTCATTTTTTCAACAATTGTTTACAGACAGATTATTTCACTTATAATTCACTGTATCACAATTCCAGTGGGTCAGAAGTTTACACACACTAAATGAACTGTGCCTTTAAACAGCTTGGAAAATTCCAGAACATGATGTCATGGCTTTAGAATCTTCTGATAGGCTAATTGACATAATTTGAGTCAATTAGTATACCTGTGGATGTATTGAGTCAATTAGTGTACCTGTGGATGTATTTCAAGGCCTACCTTCAAACTCAGTGCCTCTTTGCTTAACATCATGGGAAAATCAAAAGAAATCAGCCAAGAACTCAGAAAACAATTGTAGACCTACACAAGTCTGGTTCATCCTTGGGAGCAATTTCCAAACTCCTGAAGGCACCACGTACATCTGTACAAACAATAGTACGCAAGTATAAACACCATGGGACTACGCAGCCGTCATACCGCTCAGGAAGGAGACGCATTCTGTCTCCTAGAGATGAATGTACTTTGGTGTGAAAAGTGCAAATCAATCCCAGAACAACAGCAAAGGACCTTGTGAAGATGCTGGAGGAAACAGGTACAAAAGTATCTATATCCACAGTAAAACGTGTCCTATATCGACATAACCTGAAAGGCCACTCAGCAAGGAAGAAGCCACTGCTCCAAAACCGCCATAAAAAAAGCCAGACTACGGTTTGCAACTGCACATGGGGACAAAGATCGTACGTTTTGGAGAAATGTCCTCTGGTCTGATGAAACAAAATAGAACTGTTTGGCCATAATGACCATCGTTATGTTTGGAGGAAAAAGGGGGAGGCTTGCAAGCCAAAGAACACCATTCCAACCGTGAGGCACGGGGGTGGCAGCATCATGTTGTGGAGGTGCTTTGCTGCAGGAGGGACATGTGCACTTCACAAAATAGATGGCTTCACGAGGAAGAAAAATGATGTGGATGTATTGAAGCAACATCTCAAGACATCAGTCAGGAAGTTAAAGCTTGGTCGCAAATGGGTCTTCCAAATGGACAATGGCCCCAAGCATACTTCCAAAGTTGTGGCAAAATGGCTTAAGGACAACAAAGTTGTAGGTATGGAATTGTGATTTGGAATCAAGGTTTTGATGTTGAGGTTAGTGTCATGTATAAATCCTTGCAAAAAAAATGCAGGTTTATCTGCTGCTTCCTCTGCTGGAGCTTGGTCCACGCTCTCTTTCACTCTCATATTCTCTCTCACTTTCTCACCAAAAACTCCAACATCTGCTTCCCTGTCCTCTCCTTCAAAAATAGACAATTCAAGACTTTAAACCTGTTGCATTGATATAAAACAATAATGATGCATCTTTAATTGCTAATCTACAAACTTTATAGTTGGCTTACTTACTTTTCTACTACGCCGTGCATCTGTTGCAGATCCAGGGGGTGGATTCCTGCAAAGTTTTCTGGTAGGTATTGCCTCGGAGGACAGTGTCTTCCATGAACCCTGTTGAAAGAGAGATATTTTCAACAGAAATGTTTCAGATATGACTGAAATTCATTTTTATTGACAAAGATAGTAGCTCTACATAATCAGAATAAAACACTCTTCATAGTGCTCCTCGCACACAGCATAAACCTCATTCTTCAGGTAATCGAAGGACTTCTTCAGACTGATGTCCCTACTAGAGGTCGACCGATTAATCGGAATGGCCGATTACTTAGGGCCAATTTCAAGTTTTCATAACAATCGGTAATCGGTATTTTTGGCCACCAATTTATTTACACCTTTATTTAACTAGGCAAGTCAGATTAAGAACACGTTCTTATTTTCAATGACGGCCTAGGAATGGGGGTTAACTGCCTTGTTCAGGGGGGATTCGGGGATTCGTTTTTGCAACCTTCTGGTTACTAGTCCAACACTCTAACCAACTGCCTTACATTGCACTCCACAAGGAGCCTGCATGGCAGGCTGACTACCTGTTACGCGAGGGCAGCAAGAAGCCAAGGTTAGTTGCTAGCTAGCATAATCTTATAAAAAACTATCAATCTTAACATAATCACTAGTTAACTACACATGGTTGATGATATTACTAGTTTATCTAACGTGTCCTGCGTTGCATATAATCGATGCGGTGCCTGTTAATTTCTCATCGAATCACAGCCTACTTCGACAAACAGGTGATGATTTAACAAGCGCATTTGCGAAAAAAACACTGTCGTTCCACCAATGTACCTAACCATAAACATCAATGCCTTTCTTTAAAATCAATACCCAAGTATATATTTTTAAACCTGCATATTTAGTTAATATTGCCTGCTAACATGAAATTGTGTCACTGCTCTTGCGTTCATTGCCTGCCTCGTTGTGAACTAATTTGCCAGAATTTTACTTAATTATGACATACCATTGAAGGTTGTGCAATGTAACAGGAATATTTAGACTTAGGGATGCCACTCGTTAGATAAAATACAGACCGGTTCCGTATTTCACTGAAAATAAAAAATGTTTTGTTTTCGAGATGATAGTTTCAGGATTCAACCATATTAATGACCTAAGGCTCGTATTTCTGTGTGTTTATTATATTATAATTAAGTCTATGATTTGATAGAACAGTCTGACTGAGCGGTGGTAGGCACCAACAGGCTCGTAAGCATTCATTCAAACAGCACTTTCGTGCGTTTTGCCAGCAGCTCTTTGCAGTGCATTGCGCTGTTTATGACTTCAAGCCTGTCAACTCCCAAGATTAGGCTGGTGTAACCGATGTGAAATGGCTAGCTAGTTAGCAGGTGCGCGCTAATAGCATTTCAAACGTCACTCGCTCTGAGACTTGGAGTAGTTGTTCCCCTTCCTCTACATGGGTAACGCTGCTTCGAGGGTGGCTGTTGCCGATGTGTTCCTGGTTCGAGCCCAGGTAGGAGCGAGGAGAGGGACGGAAGCTATACTGTTACACTGGAAATACTAAAGAGCCTATAAGAACATCCAATAGTCAAAGGTATATGAAATACAAATCGTATAGAGAGAAATAGTCCTATAATTCCTATAATAACTACAACCTAAAACTTCTTACCTGGGAATATTGAAGACTCATGTTAAAACCTGTCTGGGGTATGTGGGACGATTTCGTCCCACCTACGTAACAGCTACTGATATTCCAGTGGCGCGATTTTTGAATCGTTAGAAATACTATTACTTCAATTTCTCAAACATATGACTATTTTACAGCTATTTAAAGACAAGAATCTCGTTAATCTAACCCCACTGTCCGATTTCAAAAAGGCTTTACAACGAAAGCAAAACATTAGATTATGTCAGCAGAGTGCCCAGCCAGAAAAAATCAGACAGCCATTTTTCAAGCTAGCATATCATGTCACATAAACCCAAACCACAGCTAAATGCAGCACTAACCTTTGATGATCTTCATCAGATGACACACCTAGGACATTGTGTTATACAATGTTCAATCAAGTTCATATTTATATCAAAAAACAGCTTTTTGCATTAGCATGTGACGTTCAGAAAACGCATAACCCCCGGCAAACTTCCGTTGAATTTACTAACAGTTTGCTAAATTACTCACGATAAACGTTCACAAAAAGCATAACAATTATTTTAAGAATTATAGATACATTACTCCTCTATGCACTCGATATGTCCGATTTTAAAATAGCTTTTCGGATGAAGCACATTTTGCAATAATCTAAGTACATAGCCCGGCATTACAGGGCTAGCTATTTAGATACCCACCCAGGTCAGCATCCACCAAAATCACATTTCCTATAAGAAAAATGTTCTTACCTTGCTTGTTCTTCATCAGAATACACTGCCAGGACTTCTACTTCAATAACAAATGTTGGTTTGGTCCCAAATAATCCATCGTTATATCCAAACAGCGACGTTTTGTTCGTGAGTTCTAGAATGCTTCTTCCCGGTTTCGCGCATGGCGCATTGGCGTGTCAAAAATGTCTAAATATTCCATTACCGTACTTCGAAGCATGTCAACCGCTGTTTAAAACCAATTTTTATGCCATTTATGTCGTAGAGAAGTGATAATATTCCGACCGGGAGTATGCATTGAGCCTAAACAGCCGAATAAAATTTCTCCTCAGAAGCGACTCATGCACGCGCATCATTGAAAGGTCCTCTCAGCATCCACTTACAAAAGGCGATAATATGTTTCAACCTGAGGCTCCCTCGTAAACCTTCAGTTATTTCGCGGGCTCTGAGAGCCTATTGGAGCCCTGGGAATTGTCACGTTACAGCTAAGATCCTTACTTTTCAATAAAAAGATGCAAGACGCACGACTCCTTGTCAGACAGGGTACTTCCTGCTTGAAACCTTGTCAGGTTTTTGCCTGCCATAGGAGTTCTGTTATACTCACAGACACCATTCAAACAGTTTTAGAAAATTCAGAGTGTTTTCTATCCAAACCTGAACAATAATATGCATATTCTAGCTTCTGAGTTGGTGTAGGAGGCAGTTAAAAATGGGAACATATTTTTCCAAAATTCTCAATACTGCCCCCTAGCCCAGACAGGTTAAAAGGAACCACCAGCTTTCATATGTTCCCATGTTCTGAGCAAGATACTTAAACGTTAGCTTTCTTACATGGCACATATTGCACTTTTACTTTCTTCTCCAACACATTGTTTTTGCATTATCTAAACCAAATTGAACATGTTTCATTATTTATTTGAGGCTAAATTGATTTTGATGTATTATATTAAGTTAAAATAAGTGTTCATTCAGTATTGTTGCAATTGTCATTATTACAAATAAAAAAATTGGCCGATTAATTGGTAGCGGCTTTTTCTGGTCCTCCAATAATCGGTATCGGCGTTGAAAAATCACAATCAGTCGACCTCTAGTGTCACGGTTGTCGTCGGTGAAGGAGGACCAAGGCTCATCTTGACTTTTATTAACTATCAAAATGAACACCCAAAATAACAAAAAGAATTACGATCGACAAAAACAGTCTGGTAAGGCACAAGGCTAAACACAGAACAATCAAACACACACACAAGACTGCCACATCCTGACCCCCAAACTACTACAACAGCTCCATCTGCTGGTCAGGACGTGACATCTAGTCCCTACGTCTGATGTTTGACAGCCATATCTTCCTCCTGAGTAATTGAAAAGTGTGTAAGGTTTAATATCACATTTATTGAATTCACAGCAGAGGTGTGTCTGAACACACACTGACTGAGATCCTTATTTGAATGTGTTAAATTAACTGATTTGTGTGTAGCAAGCACATTTATATGTGAAGCTTGTCTTACTTCAATTATATGTTCTACCTTCTATTAGTATTCATTATGTGGAATATTTCAGAAGCATGTTGTTGATGCATACTATGTTGCTAATTGGTAGTGTTTAGTAGGACTGGTTGACGTAATCTTTCTCTTTCTAAAATTTGTGTAATTACGGTCCTTGTTTTCCATTTTATGGAAATATGACTGGCTAATGTGTTCTCTTTCTCTTGCACGACTAGAGCAGCTTCTATCCTTTCCAGGAGCAGAAGTGGCCTCTGAAGTTTCTGGTGTTAGGTTCTAAATATCAGAGTAAGAACTCGACGGACACTATGAAAGCTTAAACCAAGTTTATTCATCCCAAAGGATCGAACAACTTAACAGAAAAATACATATTCACACAAGCACTGATATTTAATAACCCTTTCTCCTATGCTGAGTCTCCTCCTACACATCTGAACAGCCAATGCATCTCTGTTGCTAGACAGAATACTTAGTGATATCTGTTGTTCCTCACTTCATCTGACCTGACCTCTGTCCCAACGCGCTCACTCCTCTCCAACTCACAGCGGTCATGGTGACTGGTACCAGACTGTGTCTCTTCTCCCATAGGATCCCTGATGGCTAAAAATAACATATCCTGACGTAATGTAAACATTATACATTCCCCTCTCTCCCTCAGTGACATGAATAAGTACATTTTATGATTTCATAAGTCAAGAAATCAGAACTCATCACTGGGAATCACCAGTTGTTTTTTAACCTCTTCTCTGAGACCCCCAGTCATTGTGTGTATATAGGCCAGTACCAGTGTTTTTAGTTTAATTAAAGTTTATGGTTGTGTTCTAGATCCTGGTTCTCTTGTTCTTCTACACAATACACTGAAGTTTAAGAAGTCCGTTAGATGTTTGTGAGCCTAAGGACACCTCCTTTTTACATTTACATTTTTGTCATTTTAGCAGACGCTCTTATCCGCTCCTTCTGCCACCTCTGTCACCTGAACCTGCTGCAGACCACCTGAACTACATTTGGCATCATCTGCTGGAGTTGGGTCTATGCTCATGGTCTCATGCGCTCTCCTGTTCTCTTTCTCACCTCTACTCTAGTTTCTGCTGGATGTTGGTATATGCTTAAGGTCTCCTGTTTATAGTTCATTTAGTAGTGTAGTTATTGTTATAACATCTGTGGTAGTATATATTGTAGTTTGTAAATAATAGTTTATGGTTATGTCCTCTAACCCTGTTATTCACCCTGATTTTTTTTAAATAGTACTCCACAGTTCATTTAAACAGCAGCCATGTAGTTTTCCTCTCTGTATGTATAAGAGGAGTATGACGTAGACCACAGAAGTCAGCAGAAAGGCAGCCTTACTTGCTACTCTTTTGACCCAGTACCCAAATGAGGACCTTACAGTCTTTACTGATCGTGTCCTGCCATAGTTAGTTGTGTACAGTGCGTTCGGAAAGTATTCAGACCCCTTGACTTGTTCCAAATTTTGTTGCGTTACAGCCTTATTCTAAAATGGATGAAATAGTTTTTTTCCCCGAATCAATTTATACCCCATAATGACAAATCAAAAACAGGTTTTTAGACATTTTTGCTCATTTATAAAAAATAGAAAACTGAACTATTACATTTACATAAGAATTCAGACCCTTCACTCAGTACTTTGTTGAAGCCCATTCGGCAGTGATTACAGCCTTGAGTCTTCTTGGGTATGACGCTACAAGCTTTGCACACCAGTATTCTTCTCTGCAGATCCTCTCAAGCTAGGTCAGGTTGAATGGGGAGCGTCGCTGGACAGCTATTTTCAGGTCTCTACCGAGATATTTGATCGGGTTGAAGTCCGGGCTCTGGCTGGGCCACTCAAGGACATTCAGAGACTTGTCCCGAGGCCAATCCTGCGTTGTCTTGGCTGGGTGCTTAGGCTCGTTGTCCTGTTGCAAGGTGAACCTTCGCCCCAGTCTGAGGTCCTGAGCTCCGGTTTTTATCCAGGACCTCACTGTACTTTTTCAACATCCCCACAGCATGATGCTGCTACCACCATGCTTCACCGTAGGGATGGTGCCAGGTTTCCTCCAAATCAAATCAAATTAAATCAAATTTATTTATATAGCCCTTCGTATATCAGCTGAAATCTCAAAGTGCTGTACAGAAACCCAGCCTAAAACCCCAAACAGCAAGCAATGCATGTGAAAGAGGCACGGTGGCTAGGAAAAACTCCCTAGGAAAAACTCCCTAGAAAGGCCAAAAACCTAGGAAGAAACCTATAGAGGAACCAGGCTATGAGAGGGTGGCCAGTCCTCTTCTGGCTGTGCCGGGTGGATATTATAACAGAACATGGTCAAGATGTTAAAATGTTCATAAATGACCAGCATGGTCAAATAATAATAATCATTGTAGTTGTCGAGGGTGCAACAAGCACGTCCGGTGAACAGGTCAGGGTTC
The DNA here is from genome assembly GCF_901001165.1 of Salmo trutta. Classification (NCBI taxonomy): domain Eukaryota; kingdom Metazoa; phylum Chordata; class Actinopteri; order Salmoniformes; family Salmonidae; genus Salmo; species Salmo trutta. The sequence goes on from NC_042985.1 coordinate 45,454,158, forward strand.
CGTAGCCGCAGGCAGAACAGTTGAAACTGGAGCAGCAGCATGGCCAGGTGGACTGGGGACAGCAAGGAGTCATCATGCCAGGTAGTCCCGAGGCATGGTCCTAGGGCTCAGGTCCTCCGAGAGAAAGAAAGAAAGAGAGAAAGAGAGAATTAGAGAGAGCATATTTAAATTCACACAGGACACCGGATAAGACAAGAGAATACTCCAGATGAAACAGACTGACCCTAGCCCCCCGGCACATAAACTACTGCAGCATAAATACTGGAGGCTGAGACAGGAGGGATCAGAAGACACTGTGGCCCCATCCGATGATACCCCCGGACAGGGCCAAACAGGCAGGATATAACCCCACCCACTTTGCCAAAGCACAGCCCCCACACCACTAGAGGGATGTCTACAACCACCAACTTACCGTCTGAAGACAAGGCCGAGTATAGCCCACAAAATTCTCCGCCATGGCACAACCCAAGGAGGGGGCGCCAACCCAGACAGGAAGACCACGTCAGTGACTCAACCCACTCAAGTGACGCACCCCTCCCATGGACGGCATGGAAGAACACCAGTAAGTCAGTGACTCAGCCCCTGTAATAGGGTTAGAGGCAGAGAATCCCAGTGGATTCCAGACGTGACGCTTGGCATTTAGGCCAAAGAGTTCAATCTTGGTTTCATCAGACCAGAGAATCTTGTTTCTCATGGTCTGAGAATCCTTTAGGTGCCTTTTGGCAAACTCCAAGCGGACTGTTGTCTTTTACTGAGAAGTGGCTTCCATCTGGCCACTCTACCATAAAGGCCCGATTGGTGGTGTGCTGCAGAGACGGTTGTCCTTGTGGAAGGTGTCTTCTATCTCCACAGAGGAACTCTGGAGCTCTGTCAGAGTGACCATCGGGTTCTTGGTCACCTCCCTAACCAAGGCCCTTCGCCCCCGATTGCTCAGTTTGTCCGAGTGGCCAGCTCAAGGAAGAGTCTTGGTGGTTCCAAACTTCTTCCATTTAAGAATGATGGAGGCCACTGTTCTTGGGGACCTTTAATGCTGCAGACATTTTTTGGTACCCTTCCCCAGATCTTTGCCTCGACACAATTCTGTCTCTTAGCTCTACGGATAATTCTTTCAACCTCATGACTTGGTTTTTGCTCTGACATGCACTGTCAACTGTGGGACCTTACATAGACAGGTGTGTGCCTTTCCAAATCATGTCCAATCAATTGAATTTACCACCGGTGGACTCCAATTAAGTTGTTGAAACATCACATGGATGATCAATGGAAAAAGGATGTACCTGAGCTCAATTTGTAGTCTCATAGCAAGGGTCTGAATACTTCTGTAAATAAGGCATTTCTGTTTATTATTTTTAACACATTCCCATGCTTGTTCAATGAACCATAAACAATTAATGAACATGCACCTGTGGAACGGTCGTTAAGACACTAACAGTTTACAGACGGTAGGCAATTAAGGTCACAGTTATGAAAACTTAGGACACTAAAGATGCATTTCTACTAACTCTGAAAAACACCAAAATAAAGATGCCCAGGGTAGAGGTCGACCGATTATGATTTTTCAATGCTGATACCGATTATTGGAGGACCGAAAAAGCCGATACCGATTATTCGGCCAATTTTTATTTTTTGTTTGTTTATTTATTTATAATAATGATAATTACAACAATACTGAATGAACACTTATTTTAACTTAATATAATACATCAACAAAATCAATTTAGCCTCAAATAAATAATGAAACATGTTCAATTTGGTTTAAATAATGCAAAACAAAGTGTTGGAGAAGAAAGTAAAAGTGCAAAAGGTGCCATGTAAAAAAAGCTAAGGTTTAAGTTCCTTGCACAGAACATGGGAACATATGAAAGCTGGTGGTTCCTTTTAACATGAGTCTTCAATATTCCCAGGTAAGAAGTTTTAGGTTGTAGTTATTATAGGAATTATAGGACTATTTCTCTCTATACGATTTGTATTTCATATACCTTTTGACTATTGGATGTTCTTATCGGCACTTTAGTATTGCCAGTGTAACAGTATAGCTTCCGTCCCTCTCCTCGCTCCTACCTGGGCTTGAACCAGGAACACATCGGCAACAGCCACCCTCGAAGCAGCGTTACCCATGCAGAGGAAGGGAAACAACTACTCCAAGTCTCAGAGTGAGTGACGTTTGAAACGCTATTAGCGCGCACCCCGCTAACTAGCTAGCCATTTCACATCGGTTACACCAGCCTAATCTTGGGAGTTGACAGGCTTGAAGGGGTGGGTATAATTCGTGGAACGTTCCAACAGGAATCTGTTCCAAAAAATGTAATGTAAAAGGTTGCCAACCAACAACGCATACAAAGTAGCAACGCATACAAACCTAGCTAACTAGCTGCCGAATAGGCATCAACTCATCACGTAGCTTATTCTTAATGTTTGTCTATAGGCAACCAGAGTGAGGACAGACATTTTTCGGAATAAACGTGATGAGTGAAACGCAATGAAATAGACCACTCACTACCCGGTATCTTATTCTGCCGCTATACAACTTTGTATGCGTTGTTTTTTGGCAACCTTGTTATTTACGAAGTTTTTGGAATAGATTCCTGTTGGAACGTTCCACAAATTATACCCACCCGGTTTGAAGTCATAAACAACTTGAAACACAGCGAAGAGCTGCTCGCAAAACGCACGAAAGTGCTGTCTGAATGAATGCTTACGAGTTATGTTATGTCAATGTTATGTCATAATTACGTAAAATTCTGGCAAATTAGTTCGCAACGAGCCAGGCGGCCCAAACTGTTGCATATACCCTGACTCTGCGTGCAATGAATGCAAGAGATGTGACACAATTTCATGTTAGCAGGCAATATTAACTAAATATGCAGGTTTAAAAATATATACTTGTTTATTTATTTTAAAGAAAGGCATTGATGTTTATGGTTAGGTACATTGGTGCAACGACAGTGCTTTTTTCGCAAATGCGCTTGTTAAATCAACACCAGTTTGGCGAAATAGGCTGTGATTCAATGATAAATTAACAGGCACCGCATCGATTATATGCAACGCAGGACACGCTAGATAAACTTGTAATATCATCAACCATGTGTAGTTAACTAGTGATTATGTTAAGATTGATAGTTTTTTATAAGATAAGTTTAATGCTAGCTAGCAACTTACCTTGGCTTCTTGCTGCCCTCGTGTAACAGGTAGTCAGCCTGCCATGTAGGCTCCTCGTGCGATGGATTGGATTAGTAACCGGAAGGTTGCAAAAACGAATCCCCGAATCCCCCCTGAACAAGGCACTTAACCCCCGTTCCTAGGCCGTCATTGAAAATAAGAATGTGTTCTTAATCTGACTTGCCTAGTTAAATAAAGGTGTAAAAAAAAGTCAATTTAAAAATGTAATAAAAAAAATAAAAAAAAATAAAAAAATAAAATAAAATCGGCAAATCGGTGGACAAAAATACTGATTACCGATTGTTATGAAAACTTGAAATCGGCCCTAATTAATCGGCCATTCCGATTAATCGGTCGACCTCTAGCCCAGGGTCCCTGCTCATCTGTGTGAATGTGCCTTAGGCATGCTGCAAGGAGGCATGAGGACTGCAGATGTGGCCAGGGCAATAAATTGCAATGCCCGTACTGTGAGACGCCGAAGACAGCGCTACAGGGAGACATGACGGACAGCTGATCGTCCTCGGAGTGGCAGATCACGCTTAACAACACCTGCACAGAATCGGTACATCCAAACATCACACCTGTGGGACAGGTACAGGTTGGCAACAACAACTGCCCGAGTTGCACCAGGAACACACAATCCCTCCATCAGTGCTCAGACTGTCCACAATAGGCTGAGAGAGGCTGGACTGAGGGCTTGTAGGCCTGTTGTAAGGCAGGTCCTCACCAGACGTCACTGGCAACAACGTTGCCTATGGGCACAAACCCACCGTCACTGGACCAGACAGGACTGGCAAAAAGTGCTCTTCACTGACGAATCGCGGTTTTGTCTCACCAGGGGTGATGCTCGGATTCACGTTTATCGTCGAAGGAATGAGCGTTACACCGAGGCCTGTACTCTGGAGTGGGAACGATTTGGAGGTGGAGGGTCCGTCACGGTCTGGGGCGGTGTGTCACAGCATCATCGGACTGAGCTTGTCATTGCAGGCAATCTCAATGCTGTGCGTTACAGGGAAGACATCCTCCTCCCTCATGTGGTACCCTTCCTGCATCCTGACATGACCCTCCAGCATGACAATGCCATCAGACATACTGCTCGTTCTGTGCATGTTTTCCTGCAAGAGAGGAATGTCAGTGTTCTGCCATGGCCAGCGAAGAGCCCGGATCTCAATCCCATTGAGATTGTCTGGGACCTGTTCGATCGGAGGGTGAGGGCTAGGGCCATTCCCCCCAGAAATGTCCGGAAACTTGCAGGTGCCTTGGTGGAAGAGTGGGGTAACATCTCACAGCAAGAACGGGAAAATCTGGTGCCTTCCATGAGAAGCACTGCAGTACTTAATGTACCAGGTGGCCACACCAGATACTGACTGTTACTTTTTTCAGCGACACATTCTTCCATTTATGTTAGTCACATGTCTGTGGAACTTGTTCAGTTTATGTTTCAGTTGTTGAATCTTGTTATGTTCATACAAATATTTACACATGTTAAGTTTGCTGAAAATAAACGCAGTTGACAGTGAGAGGACGTTTCTTTTTTTGCTGAGTTTATTCCCCAGGTCGTTGCTGTAAATGACAATGTGTTCTCACTTAATTTACCTGGTAAAATAAGGGTACCGGAGTGCCAAGTCTATGTCCAAGAGGCTTCTAAACAGCTTCTACCCCTAAGTGATAAGACCCCTGAACAGCTAATCAAATGGCTACCCAGACTATTTGCTTCTGCGCTGCTGCTACTCACTATTATTATCTATTCATAGTCACTTTAATAACTATACCTACATGTACATATTACCTCAATTACCTTGACACCGGTGCCCCCGCACTTCGACTCTGTACCGGTAGCCCCTGTATATAGCCCCGATATTGTTATTTACTGCTACTCTTTAATTATTTGTTATTCTTATCTCTACTTGAAAAAATAAAATAAAAATTGGGGTGTTTTCTTAAAACTGCATTGTTGGTTAAGGGTTTATAAGTAAGCATTTCACTGTAAGATCTACACCTGTTTGTTTTCAATACCAACATGGGCGCTATTGTGCACACGGAAGCACGTGTGTGTGCGGTCTGGTATGCATGTTATTATAAAATGGATTAAATACAAATATAAAAAAAATTACAGACAATACCCCATAATGACAAAATGAAAACAGGTTTTCATACATTTTTGCAAATGTATTAAAACCCTTTACAATGAAGATCTGTGAAGTTAATTGGATTTTTATGAATTATTTTTGAAAGACAGGGCCCTGAAAAGGGGACGCTTCTTTTTTTGCTGAGTTTAGTTACAGTGGAGAGGAGGGGGATGAATAAGCCAATTGTAAGCTGTTGTCCTGTTGTCATCTTGCAAGGTGAACCTTCGCCCCAGTCTGAGGTCCTGAGCTCCGGTTTTTATCCAGGACCTCTCTGTACTTTTCTCCGTTCATCTTTCCCTCAATCCTGACTAGTCTCCCAGGCCCTGCCGCTGAAAACATCCCCACAGCATGATGCTGCTACCACCATGCTTCACCGTAGGGATGGTGCCAGGTTTCCTCCAGACGTGACGCTTAGCATTTAGGCCAAAGAGTTCAATCTTGGTTTCATCAGACCAGAGAATCTTGTTTCTCATGGTCTGAGAATGACCAAGAACCTGATGGTCACTCTGACAGAGCTCCAGAGTTCCTCTGTGGAGATAGGAATCACCTTCCAGAAGGACAACCGTCTGGGGATGATTAGGTGACCATGATGGTATGAGGGCCAGATTGGTAATTTAGCCAGGACACCAGGGTCAATAAATATTAGTTTGGGGACAGGTCAAAAAGCATTAAACATATATAATGCAATTTAGCTAGCTAGCTTGCTGTTGCTAGATCATTTGTCCTGGGATATAATCATTGGGTTGTTATTTGACCTGAAATCCACAAATTCCTTTACTCAGACAATTAATCCACAGATAAAAGGGTAAACTGAGTTTGTTTCTAGTAATCTCTCCTCCTTCAGGCTTCTTCTTCTTCTATGGACTTTATATGGCAGTTGGCAACCAACTTTAAGGTGAATTACTACCACCAACTGGACTGGAGTGTGGACCTCAGTTCAACCTGTATGTGTACATTTATTTTTCAACGCTCGCGCACACGACGCAGGTGGTGTGGTCAGCGTGTAAGGCTGTAACGTAACAAAATGTAGAAAAAGTGAAGGGGTCTGAATACTTTCCGAATGCAATGTATACGGACTCTATCCCCGTAGTCTTCTGACCTCTGGGGGTCTACATTTTCAGTTGCTGCTTTCTTGAGCCTCCTGATTGCTCTTTTGAAGTGATGCTCTAATTCTACACATGGTGCATGTCTTTCTTTTTGCATCATTTTCCTATTGAGGGGATGCATGGTCAACGTGTTCTTCCAGGTTGTGATCAAATGCTCTTTATTTTCATGGTTTCTATATGTTCTATATTTTTCACCACGATAACTGGCCTTTCATAAATGTCTGTTAAATGTACAACCTTTTTGAGTTTAGCCTATTTTCTGAAGATGCATATAATTATAGTATTTTATGGTATTCTGAACTAATCTGATCATAGGGCAACAGAACTGAAGTTGTTGCCTATACAATGTCTTACAGACATCAACCATAACTTAAGAGGTACTTAATGGTGTTCTACAGCTGGATAAATTGCTTTGCAATGACCCAGTGTCACAAATGATGGCTCCTATTGATTGTGCAGCATACCCTGGGATACCCTTGGATGTAATATAGCTGGGCACATTAGTCAACTAACGTTAGCTAGCCATGCTGCCTCATCATGCTAGTTGTGTTATACTCAGCTATTGTATCATTACTGGTAGCATGTTTTATCTATCTGTGATCACCAGTGATCATTGCTTAAGTGATTGATTAGATGGGTAGTCATGGATACAGCACACTATTGATTACAGCGATAGACATGTGCCTCACCATGCAATAATTAATCCAAATGCATCTTCTCTTTATTTATTATATACCTTTCAACGTCTGTTGGAAATTGGAAAACTGATTTTCCTCCCTTTCTCTGGACAGTATTGCAGCCGATTGCTGCACATAGCCTCATCTTTCTATCTCGTAAAAATTGCAGTAGTTATTGGGATCTTTGACAAACACATGAGATTCCAGCTCAACAATTTCATAATCAAGCGAGAAATTAGCTTTGCGTAATGATTTGTTTTTTATTTTGCTTCCCCTCCCCCTAAACAAAATCATAAAGAACATTTTACATTTATTGATGACGTATGTGTCTTATCGTGAATTTTTATTTTATTTTCCCGAGACGTTGGACTAGTAGTGGAAAAACGTACAAAGACATCGATTTCTAGCTGTTTAAGCCAAGTACGTTTTTTGTTGTTGTTATTTGTGAGTTGAGAATTAGCTAGCTATCACCAAGAAGAGGACAAGTACCATTTGTGCGCTACTGAATATGCATGACATTTTTCATTACGAAAACGCCCAGTACATAGTGCACTCGTCCTAAACAAAGTAATCTCTATAAACAATTAGGTAAGTCTACCAACCTTAGTGCACTCTGTTTGATACAGATTTTAGTTTTGGAAACAGAAAACTGTATGTAGATCAAATGTTTAATTGATTAGAAAATTAGCAGAATGTCCGCCAAAATCCATCTTGTTCCAGTTTCTCCCACTGTGGCCAATGGTCTTCCTCACATCACCATATTTGGTAGTGAGTGGAAACTCCAACCGGATGCTTCACATTTATACATCCAGTGAAATCGGTATCCTTGTTCCATCTGTGAGATTATGGGTGTGTTCGTAAATTCACTCTGAAGTGCCAGAAGGTGTTTGTAAATTCAGAGCATAGTCAGATTGTCCAAATCAAATCAAATCAAATGTTTTTGGTCACATACACATGGTTAACAGATGTTATTTCTAGTGTAGCGAAATGCTTATGCTTATAGATCCGACAGTGCAGCAGTATCTAACAGGTAATATCTAACAATTCCACAACAAAACCTAATATCTAACAAATTCCACATCAAAACCTAATATACACAATCTAGTAAAGGAATGGGATAAGAATATATAAATATAAAATATATGGATGAGCAGTGACAGAGCAGCTAAGATGCCATAGAAAGTACAGAATAGAGAGTGTAGGATACAGTATATACATATGAGATAAGTAATGCGAGATATGTAAACATTATTAAAGTGGCATTATTAAAGTGACTAGTGTTCCATTTATTAAAGTGGCCAATGATATCAAGTCTGTAGGTAGGCAGCCGCCTCTCTGTGCTAGTGATGGCTGTTTAAAAATCTGATGGCCTTGAGATAGAAGCTGTTTTTCAATCTCTCTGTCCCAGCTTTGATGCACCTGTACTGACCTCGCCTTCTGGGTGGAAGCGGGGTGAACAGGCAGTGGCTCGGTTGGTGGTTATTGCCCTTGATGATCTTTTTTGCCTTCCTGTGACATCTGGTGTTGTAGGTGTCCTGGAGGGCAGGTAGTTTGCTCCCGGGGATGCGTTGTGCAGACCGCACCACCCTCTGGAGAGCCCTGCGGTTGTGGGCGGTACCAGGCAGTGATACAGCAGGACAGGATGCTCTCGATTGTGCACCTGTAAAAGTTAGTGAGGGTTTTCGGTGACAAGCCACATTTTTTCAGCCTCCTGAGGTTGAAGAGGCGCTGTTGCGCCTTCTTCTCCACGCTGTCTGTGTGCGTAGACCATTTCAGTTTGTCTGTGATATGTACACCGAGATGGCGTTTCCTACCTTCACCACCTGGGGGCGGCCTGTCAGGAAGTCCAGGACCCAGTTGCGCAGGGCGGTGTCGAGACCCAGGGACTCAAGCTTTATGATGAGGGTACTATGGTGTTGAATGCTGAGCTGTAGTCAATGAACAGCATTCTTACATAGGTATTCCAACTCCATAGGTAGTCCATTTGTAAATGCAGAGCATTTCGCTCTGGGAGTGTTCAGTGCGCACACTGGACGCTCTGGCCAAGGAGTAGGGTTGATCTGAGCTTTCTGACCTCACAATGGCAGTCATGTACCCAAGCTAACTGGGTAAAGTAGCTAGCCTGTAGCTACTTCTGTAAATAAATGAGAGAACACCCCACTCTGACCATTCTTCTCACCCTAGCAGAGCTGGTTAGGCTGTTTTAATATTATGTAGACTAGAGCGTTGGTAACTAACTAACTGTGCTGCTGAAATCAAATTAATGACGTTTTGTTGCCGACGTTTACTGACACTGGTCATATTAAACAGGTGTTTTACGTTCGTAAATCCATCAGTTATTCTGCACTGCGCTCTGATAGCGAATAGATAGCCAGAGTTAATTTACGAACGCACCCTACGTTGAAAACAACGTTCGGCCATCTTGGAGGCTATCTCCAGTTCATATGCCGTGTTCAAAACAACAGGGAGCTCGGTCCGACGTCTGAGTGTTCAAACAATTGGAAACTCGGGGGAAAAAACTAAATCCGACTTGGAAAAATCGATTTGAACGGCCATCCAACACGGAATTCCTACTCGGGAACTCTGGCCTCTTTCTAGAGCTCCGACCTGAAAATCACTGACTTCTTGATTTGACCTCGTATTTTTCCGAGTTCCTAGTTGTTTTGAATGCGGCATTAGTATTGCTCAATGCGTATAGGACGTATGTGACGTCATTATAGAACTCCTGTGAACGGCGGGGTCGACTGACTATTCTGTAGTGTACGGTACTTTCATAGTTACCACGTTATATTAGCGAGCGCTAAAGTTATCGTATAGCATACTGACTTTACATTTGTATCTAAACCAACCTGTTTATACATTGTTTCCATCAAGGTAAACTCAAAAACATGGCAGAAAGTGACTGGGATACCGTGACCATACTGAGGAAGAAGGGACCAACTGTCGCACAGTCGAAGTCGAAACAGGTAGCTAACGTTAGTTTAGGTAGAAGCAGGCTTGGGCTAATGCGTTTGCGAACGTTAGCTGATTACTAGCGTAGTCTGGCTAGACAGCGTCTGAACTGTCAGTGAACTGGCTATCTTTTGGCTTAAACTATTTGCATTTTTTTTTAAGTCTTACTAGCTGTCTACCCTGCTAGCTTATTTGCATTCGCACTTGAAATAAGTTGGCCAGAAATGGTTCCAAATGTACCTAGCTAGCGTTACTATACTGTAGCTAGTTATGTTAAACAAATATGGTGGTGGTATTATTATTATTATTATTATTATTATTATTATTATTATTGACTTTCCCTTTAAACGGTGCGTGTCTTGTAATGTGGCTAACGTTTAACAAGTTAAAATGTATGAACTTTCTACACAGTCAGGACACATTGACACAACAATGTGATACGTTACTGTCGTTTAGGCTGTTGCAGCAGCTCAAAGACGTGGAGAAGAACTTGATACCACTAAGAAATGTAAGAACTCCCATCAATTGTGTTATCTTTTGGTTTGGTAGGATGTTGTGCCATGTCTGTGGTTGTGGTTATTATTCAATGTTGAGATAAGATGGATATCTTGCTACACACACCATCTCAATAATGTCATCAAGGCCATGAGTTTTTACTACATTTTTGTTCTTTACTGCCAATTAGATTTTCATTATCTCCAATGATGGAATCATGGCAGTATTGAGCAAATGTTTGAATTGTGTACTGAAGGGGAGTAAACGTATTCATATTTAAGCACAAACACACATATTTGTCTGCGACATAAGTCTAGAAATCAAGTTATTTAAATCTGCCAATACAGGTTAGACATTTTGTATATTCATATAGTGCCATTTTGTATGATATGTAACTAAAGGGGCCACCCATTCTTTCGACAACTAGGCTACATCAGAGCAGACTGCTGTAAAACTCTGACATAAGACAATCATGATTCTTGGGATCCACAGGGTGTACTTTTTCCAGCGTAGTTGTAACATACAGTAGTTGATTAAACTCAAGTGCTTTATTATTAGTTGAGTCAAGTGTGTCTACTGGGCTGAAACAAAAGCCTGCAGACCATGTGGGTCCCCAGGATCAGGAATGAAGAACAGAGGGTGGTCCATTTTGTTTCAGTCTTGTAATCTTAGAATACATTTAAAATCGTGCAGCATTGGCCTGATAGTCCCAATAATTAGATATTGTTGTTGAATTTGTTAGCTTGTTACCCAGAGTTTCCCAAACTTGGTCCTCTGGACCCCAATGGGGGCACATTTTGGTTTTTGCCTTAACACTACACAGATGATTCAAATTATCAAAGCTGGGTGATTTAGTTGATTATTTAAATAATCTATGTAGTGCTAGGGCAAAACCCAAAATGTACACCCCTTGGTCATGAGCACTGAGTTTGGGAAACCCTGCTATTACCTTTATCTCCTTCTCAGGGGCTGCAGGACAAAACAAACAGCACGTGATCACCAAGAATACAGCAAAGCTTGACAGAGAGACTGAAGAGCTTCAACACCAAAGAGTATCTCTGGAGGTGGGCAAGGTCATCCAACAAGGCCGGCAAAATCAGGGCCTGACACAGAAAGACCTGGCCACTGTAAGTACACTCTCCCAAATGTGGATGAAGAGTTTAAAATATAGGAACTCAGTTTCACTGAGGGTTGTTTATTGAAGTGTATTTACCTTGGCTTAGCAGGGCTTGGATCAAATAAATGTTCTATACCACTCATGGATATGTTGTTGGTCTTTTCTTTTTTAGAAAATCAATGAAAAACCACAGATAATTGGAGACTACGAATCTGGAAAGGCTATCCCCAATAACCAAGTCATGGGAAAGATTGAAAGAGCAATTGGTGAGCTTTATTTACAGGTCTTTTTTATGTCATAGCTTCATATCACCCTTCTTGCAACATAGGCCTGTTTGACACCATTATTTGGTTATTTTTGAACTAACTAGTCTGATTACAAACATATTTGATTATATCAGTATCACTAATGGAACAATAAAGCCCAGGTGTTTCGAGATGGTGTCAACAAAAATCTGAGTGTTTTTCCTCCATGTTATCCATAGGACTGAAGTTGCGTGGGAAGGACATTGGGAAACCCTTGGAGGCAGTCCCAAAGAAAAAGTGAAGGCAATGCCTTGAAGCAGCTTAGCCTACAGTACTACCACCACAGCTGACAGCCTTGTCAATTCTCTGGAGAGCTAGCACCATCTTAACCAGTTTATTTAATTAACTTGGGCTGCTACTTTCTTTTACTGCCCTGATTCCAGCAATCAAGCTTGTGGGACCTGATTTAAACAATATTGCATAACTAGATTCAAATGTATTGTGGTTTTGTTTTGCATCTGGCTTTCAGCAAACCACAAGAAGAGAATTGATTTTACTGAATGGTTTTAATGTCTACAACACTATATTCTATACTCCCTGAGGTCTGTCTCCATGCACGTTCTGTGGTCATTCCCTTTCAACTAGACATGGATAAGTTTGGCATTTTAGCTAAAATGTTTTATTGTAGTGTATGCTTTTCAAACATTTATGCAAGAATGCTGCTTTCATGGGCTGGTCTCTCCTGAAAAAGTGATTTATTAAATCTCAAGGGCCTAAAAAAGTTAAACTAAATAATAAAATATGGTATATGGAACCATTGTGTCTTAATCATTCTACTTAGATTGATTTTTGGACACAATGTTGCCATAAGCTGTATGTCCACCAGATGCACATTTGTTTTGCGATATGTTGTTTTTGCCAGATGTGTAGCTTGCATTTTCTGTACTAGATGCACATGTACTTCGCAAGGTTGCAGAACGGTTTGCAGCATGGAGAAGATCATTTTCGCCCTGATCGACCAAAGCAAATTATTATAACAGATTAAAGTTATTCTCCTATTGACCTACTGGTTACATAGGCTGGGTGAGATACTAACAGACAACAATTCAGCATTACTGAACAAAAATAAATATAACATGAAACAATTTAAGATTTGACTGAGTTACACTTCATATGAGGAAATCGGTCAATTGAAGTACATTCATTAAGCTCTAATCTATACATTTCACATGACTGGAACTACAACATCTACAGCATCTGTTGGTCAGAGATACCTTTAAAAAAAAAAAAAAGTAGTGGCGTGGATCAGAAAACTAGTCAAGATCTGGTGTGACCACCATTTGCCTCATGCAGCACAACACATCTTTGCATACTGTTGATTGTGGCCTGTGGAACGTTATCCCACTCTTCAATGGCTGTGTGGAGTTGCAGGAATTGAAACACACTGTCTTACACGTCAATCCAGAGCATCCCAAGCAAGCTCAATGGGTGACATTTCTGGAGAGTATGCAGGCCATGGAAGAACTGGGACATTTTCAGCTTACAGAAATTGTGTACAAATCCATGGGGCCATGCATTACAGTGCTGAAACATGAGGTGATGGCAGCGGATGAATGGCACGACAATGGGCCTCAGGATCTCATCACGGTATCTCTGCATTCAATTGCCATCGATAAAATGCAATTGTGTTTGCTGTCTAGTTTATGCCTGCTCATACCATAACCCCACAGCCACCATGGGGCATTCTGTTCACATTGACAACAGCAAACCGCTCTCACAACGCCATACAACGTGGTCTGCGGGTGTGAGGCCGGTTGGACGTACTGCCAAACTCTAAAACAATGTTGGAGGTGGCTTATGGTAGAGATTAACATTACATTCTCTGGCAACAGGTCTGGTGGACATTCCTGCAGTCAGCATGCTAATTGCACACTCCATCAAAACTTCAGCCATCTAACGGATGTAAACAAATTTGTGCACAACATTTGAGAGAAATACTATTGTTGTGTGTATTGGAATGTTTCCAAGATATTTTGTTTCAGCTCATGAAACATGGGACCAACACTTCAAATGTGTTTAGATTTTTGTTCTGTATAGTTTTCTTCTTGTCTTCTGTCTCAATGACTATTGTAGTTCGAGACAAGAAGACACCGGCTGAAGGACTTGTGTAATTTAGCATGCCATCATGCACGGCAAGCGAGTGACTTGAAATCTGTACTCTATATGAGAACCAATTAAATGTATTGATGTTGCTAGAGATTATCATTTTGGCATCTATGGCGACTCTTCCCCATAGGGAACTTTTATGAACTTCTGTTTGTACCACCGCACGGTAATACAACGTACGAGTTGAAAATATTGAACTCGTGGTACGCACCGCAGCCTAGTGCTGGATCCCAAATTTAGCGTTGCGGACTGCTCCATTGACAATGAATGACTTCCGCCGGAAAGCTTCTGGTTGAACTTAAGCGCTGACTTAACTCTGGCATCAGCGACAAATACATCTCGGCTCAGCCATGTCTGATGAATTTGTGTTGTAAAACCTGCGCCAATATTGCAAATCACTACGGAATCGTATTGAACAAACCCAGTTGATAGACGTATATGCATTTTTTTTAAGGAAGCTGGATCGCTAACAATGACTGTTACGTTAGCAACAAGCTAGCTAACGTTATCTATATCCACAAGTACGTGTAGTCAACGTTTTACAAGGTTGGGTGTCACAACAGTATGGTTGGTGACGGTGTCATTTACTAGCTACTGCCAACCAGAAAATCTAGCTAGCTAGCTAGCGTTAGCTAGTTGCTTAATCTGTCGCGCAACCCGAACCGTTTTTTTCGAGAACTACGACAACCCATCCAGGCAGTCAGTGGTAACAAAACAAGAGATTGGAGCGATGACGGCAACATCATGTCTGAGAGATATCCTTTAGTCGAGAAAGCCCTCTCGGAGGGCTATGCTCGGTTTAGGTTCAAGGACACGTCGCTGCTAATTTGGCAACAGCAGCAAATGGAGCTGGAACAGGGACCACCGAGTAACTACCTCAGTCGGAGTCAAAGTACGTGGTACAGTCAGTATGGAAACCAGGCAGTCGTGGTACGGGACAAACGAACTGTCACAGTGGATCCAACTGCTGACACTGGAAGTTCCAGAATATGTTTGATTATGTGACAGTTATAGTGACACATTTATTCATATGCCCTACGCTTCCATATTTGTAAACGGTTTGTGAAAAAATGTATGGTGCAGACTGAAGTTGATTATTTGTGTCCTGAAAGACGTCTGCCAGGAACATGTCATGACCATTCACTGGCCGACTATGTGCTGCTCAAAGCAAAGTAAGCCTGTGTATGTACATTGGGGTATGGCAGTGTTAGCTAAGGCTTACATTGGGGCGGCAGATATCCTAGTGGTTAGGGCGTTGGACGTGTAACCGAAAGGAATCCCTGAGCTGACAAGGTAAAAATGTCGTTCTGCCCCTGAACAAGGCAGTTAACTCACTGTTCCTAGGCCGTCATTGAAAATAAGAATTTGTTTTTAACTGACTTGCCTAGTTAAAGGTAAAAAATAAAATATCATTTATTATAGCATTTTTGCATTTCAATGCAGTATTGTCAATATATGTGCTTGTCTCTCAAAAACACTTGTAACAAGACAATTGTTGCAACAGCAAGTGGAGGTTGATTATGTGTATTGTCCTGTGAAATAGAAGTCTGCACTTCCAATTCAATTTCTGTCTGTTACATACTAGAGGTCGACCGATTTATGATTTTTCAACGCTGATACCGATTATTGGAGGGCCAAAATAAACGGATTAATATTTTTTTACAATGTTTTATTTTTTTTTGCATTTATTTATTTATAATAATGACAATTACAACAATACTGAATGAACACTTATTTCAACTTAATATAATACATCAAAATCAATTTAGCCTCAAATAATGAAACATGTTCAATTTGGTTTAAATAATGCAAAAACAAAGTGTTGGAGAAGAAAGTAGAAGTGCAATATGTGCCATGTAAGAAAGCTAACGTTTAAGTATCTTGCTCAGAACATGGGAACATATGAAAGCTGGTGGTTCCTTTTAACATGAGTCTTCAATATTCCCAGGTAAGAAGTTTTAGGTTGTAGTTATTATAGGAATTATAGGACTATTTCTCTCTATACGATTTGTATTTCATATACCTTTGACTATTGGATGTTCTTATAGGCTCTTTAGTATTGCCAGTGTAACAGTATAGCTTCCGTCCCTCGCCTCGCTCCTACCTGGGCTCGAACCAGGAACACATCGACAACAGCCACCCTCGAAGCAGCGTTACCCATGTAGAGGAAGGGGAACAACTACTCCAAGTCTCAGAGCGAGTGACGTTTGAAACGCTATTAGCGCGCACCCGCTAACTAGCTAGCCATTTCACATTGGTTACACCAGCCTAATCTTGGAAGTTGACAGGCTTGAAGTCATAAACAGCGCAATGCATTGCGAAGAGCTGCTGGCAAAACGCACAAAAGTGCTGTTTGAATGAATGCTTACGAGCCTGCTGGTGCCTACCACCGCTCAGTCAGACTGCTCTATCAAATCATAGACTTAATTATAATATAATAAACACACAGAAATACGAGCCTTAGGTCAAATCCGGAAACTATCATCTCGAAAACAAAACGTTTTTTTCTTTCAGTGAAATACGGAACCGGTCTGTATTTTATCTAATGAGTGGCATCCCTAAGTCTAAATATTCCTGTTACATTGCACAACCTTCAATGGTATGTCATAATTAAGTAAAATTCTGGCAAATTAGTTCACAACGAGCCAGGCAATGAACGCAAGAGCAGTGACACAATTTCATGTTAGCAGGCAATATTAACTAAATATGCAGGTTTAAAAATATATACTTGTGTATTGATTTTAAAGAAAGGGATCGATGTTTATGGTTAGGTACATTGGTGCAACGACAGTGCTTTTTTTCGCAAATGCGCTTGTTAAATCATCACCCGTTTGTCGAAGTAGGCTGTGATTCGATGAGAAATTATCAGGCACCGCATCGATTATATGCAACGCAGGACACGTTAGATAAACTAGTAATATCATCAACCATGTGTAGTTAACTAGTGATTATGTTAAGATTGATAGTTTTTAATAAGATAAGTTTAATGCTAGCTAGCAACTTACCTTGGCTTCCTGCTGCCCTCGCGTAACAGGTAGTGGAGTGCAATGTAAGGCAGGTGGTTAGAGCGTTGGACTAGTAACCAGAAGGTTGCAAAAACGAATCCCCGAATCCCCCCTGAACAATGCAGTTAACCCCCGTTCCTAGGCCATCATTGAAAATAAGAATGTGTTCT